>NC_062288.1:76895616-77520616 GCF_902655055.1 Lutra lutra
TGTGAGCAATACAGCTTTTACTAGATTAGAGAAACATTATGTATTTATTAAAAGAGCTTTCTTCTTTCAGCAGTAGTGGGCTTATACTATCAACTTTGTGATCCTGAATACATGAAAAGAACTCCCAGTGTATTATGGGATCAAGGGGATAATTTTAGGCATGGTTTATTTATGATTTAAGGTTTCAGAAAAAAATTTCTGTAACAGAAATACAGAATGCTATCGTTAAGTAAAACAAAGCAATGTTCATTGGTGAGTTGATCTGGCTTTAAATATTTCACAATTTACTTTAAAGAAAAAAATTTGAGAGAAGTATAGAATCACATGCATTTTAAGAAAGTAAAGATTCCCATATACTCTTAGGCCAGTTTTTCCCAATGGTAATATCCCACATAACCATAGTACAATATATTAACAAGGAAACTGACTCTAATACATAGTTTCAACCTTATTCAGATTTACAAGTTTTACATGAGCTTGTGCATGTATGTGTGTGCATGTGCACGTGTATAGTTATGTGCAAATTTACAAGTTTAAGTTCATGTAACCACCAACACAGTCAAGATACAAACAGTTTCATCACTAAGATTACTCTTGCCATGCTTACATAACCACAGCCACCTCGTGTCTTTCCACACCTCCCTAACCACAGACAACCGTTAATCTGTCCTCTATTTCTAGAATTTTATTTCAAAACAGTTGTAAAAATGGAACACTAGATTGTGTAATCTTTTGATATTGGCTTTTTTTTTTTTTTTACTCAGCATAATTTCCTGAGATCCATCCAGGTCATTTCATATACAAATAGTTTGTTTCTGCATCATTTATTTAATGATGCACACTTTGAAAGGCATTGGGTTGTTTCTAGTTTGGAATTTATTACAAATAAAGTTGTTATAAACATCTGCACATGGGGTTTTGTGTGAATGTAAGTTTTTATTTTGCTGGGATAAATGGAACTTTTTAGTAATGCAATTGTTGGGTCAAATGTTAAGGGCATGTTTAGTATTGTAAGAAAGCATCACAAAGAAAGAACAACCTACAACAACTTAATTCCAAATAACTGTTGAAGATTTTTTTAGTAAAACAAATAACAAGATATAATTATATAAGTATGTTTCCTCTGATTGATTAACATGGTGAAAAAATATTAAGAAAATGTTTTAATTATTTATTCTGGTTTTCTTTTGAGCTCTTGTAATATGAATACTTAAGCAATGAATCTCCCACTGGTGTTGGGAAGTATGATTAAAAATAAAATCTCTTCCCAACTCAGAAAATCTTTCTGTGAAGTTAGAAGAAAAGAAAGCAATTTTTTTATTAAATAAGCATTAAGCCAGAATGTGATGTGATGAGCATCACGGGTAATCCTCTAAAGATAGTATATATATATTCTCTATATACGTGTAGGTGTGTGTGTGTGTGTGTGTATGTATATGATCATATATATATATATACATACATATATGTATGTATATGGCCAAAGATACAACCCATCACATATATGTTCTCAGGATGAACAATCATCACCCCTCAAGTAAAAGGACTTAATAGCACCATTTGTCACATGTAGATCATCCTAAATTCACCTGGTAATTGGAGGTAACAATCTCTGTTAGCTAATTAGTTTATCTAAAGGAAAAATAAATTTCTTCTATCTTTATAATGGAAGTTAGTTTTGCAACAAAACATCAGAGAAATTTAGGCTCTTCTCCCACAGACCCTGGGATACAGGGTCTCTTCCTTCTTTAATGATTACATTTCAGAGAGATGATTCCCAGGTTCTTGAGAAAGGCAGTCCTGAGTTGTAAAGCTGTAAAGAGGTTTATTTAGGTGTTAAAAAATTTTACATGCTTTTCAAAGTAACAAAGACCTTATAATTACATGTATTCCAAAGTAAAAGCTCTAGGAAAAGGGAGGGGGCATAGAGTCTCTTCCTTTATTTTCAATGGGGGAAAATTAAGCCTTTTATTTTTAATTTGTATTTATCCCTAAGGGGCACATTTTAGCTAGATCTCACAGGTTCTAATATACACTTGCTTTAGTATCACTGCTTTCAGAATTCTCTACTTCAACTTTATTTTCCCTTTAACCCAACTGTTATTTCAGAATAATTTGATTTTTCACTAATATTATAATCTATATAAATGAAATTCAATCTATTTATTAGTATTATAGATGTATCTAGTTATAAAATTGTTTTCCTATATAGTGCAAAGTTTTTTGTTTTTGTAATATTTCTTTGTTTTCTTTTTTATATTGCACATTTGATCTAGACTTTCTTTTTACTTTTCTCAGTCTCTTAATCTAGATTTATAGTATGTAGAAATTCTTTCAAGATTTATTATAATTTATCTTTAGTTTTAAATTTAAGGTTTAATGCTTATAACCATGGAAATGTCATCCACAATTTTATTTATTGTGTAGTGCTTTTTCTTAATTTCCATTTTTAAATGATGAGCTGAACTCTTACAGGTTGACAACATTTGGTTCCTCTATAATGTGATTAAAAAGTTTGGGTAATACTCAAAAAAATCATCAGTCTATGGAGTCCTTCACAGTGCTCTGCCTTTAACATTGTTAGGAGGAAGACTGAAGTGGGCATTTTTGTCAGAAGTGGGCATTTTTGTCACACTTATACTTAGTTTTTCCTGAATCGTAAATTAATGTTAAAACACAAATAATTTCTGGGCATCTTCTTTAATCTTACAAGAAGAAATAATTTCTCACCCAGTCTAAACAAATCTTTCTGTGTGTACTACTCATCCTTGTGTTTTCAACTTTTCTTTTTCTTTCTCTTTAAGACAGCAATACTTTCAAGTTTTTAAACCAGGCTCCTCCAAAGCAGGTGCATGGGTGTGTAGGTGTGTGTGTTTTTCTTTTTCTTTTTTTTTTTAATTTATTTTCAGTGTAACAGTATTCATTGTTTTTGCACCACACCCAGTGCTCCATGCAATACGTGCCCTCTCTAATACCCACCACCTGAGGTTCCCCAACCTCCCACCCCCGCCCCTTTAGACCCCTTAGATTGTTTTTCAGAGTCCATAGTCTCTCATGGTTCACCTCCCCTTCCAATTTCCCTCAACTCCCTTTCCTCTCTAACTCCCCTTGCCCTCCATGTTATTTTTTATGCTCCACAAATAAGTGAAACCATATGATAATTGACTCTCTCTTCTTGACTTATTTCACTCAGCACAATCTCTTCCAGTCCCGTCCATGTTGCTATAAAAGTTGGGTATTCATCCTTTCTGACGGAGGCATAATACTCCATAGTGTATATGGACCACATCTTCCTTATCCATTCATCCATTGAAGGGCATCTTGGTTCTTTCCACAGTTTGGTGACCCTGGCCATTGCTGCTATAAACATTGGGGTACAGATGGCCCTTCTTTTCACTACATCTGTATCTTTGGGGTAAATACCCAGTAGTGCATTGCAGGGTCATAGGGAAGCTCTATTTTTAATTTCTTGAGGAATCTCCACACTGTTCTCCAAAGTGGCTGCACCAGCTTGCATTCCCACCAACAGTGTAAGAGGGTTCCCCTTTCTCCACATCCCCTCCAACACATGTTGTTTCCTGTCTTGCTAATTTTGGCCATTCTAACTGGTGTAAGGTGGTATCTCAATGTGCTTTTAATTTGAATCTCCCTGATGGCTAGTGATGATGAACATTTTTTCATGTGTCTGATAGCCATTTGTATGTCTTCATTGGAGAAGTGTCTGTTCATATCTTCTGCCCATTTTTTTTTATATGATTGTCTGTTTTGTGTGTGTTGAGTTTGAGGAGTTCTTTATAGATCCTGGATATCAACCTTTTGTCTGTACTGTCATTTGGAAATATCTTCTCCCATTCCGTGGGTTGCCTCTTTGTTTTGTTGACTGTTTCCTTTGCTGTGCAGAAGCTTTTGATTTTGATGAAGTCCCAAAAGTTCATTTTCACTTTTGTTTCCTTTGCCTTTGGAGACATATCTTGAAAGAAGTTGCTGTGGCTGATATCGAAGAGGTTACTGCCTATATTCTCCTCTAGGATTCTGATGGATTCCTGTCTCATGTTGAGGTCTTTTATCCATTTTGAGTTTATCTTTGTGTACAGTGTGAGAGAATGGTCGAGTTTCATTCTTCTACATATAGCTGTCCAGTTTTCCCAGCACCATTTATTGAAGAGATTGTCTTTTTTCCACTGTATATTTTTTTCCTGTTTTGTCAAAGATTATTTGACCATAGAGTTGAGGGTCCATATCTGGGCTCTCTACTCTGTTCCCCTGGTCTATGTGTCTGTTTTCAGACCAATATCACTGATGAATATGGATGCTAAGATTCTCAACAAGATCCTAGCAAACAGGATCCAACAGCACATTAAAAAGATTATCCACCATGACCAGGTGGGATTCATTCCTGGGCTACAAGGATGGTTCAACATTCGCAAATCAATCAATGTGATAGAACAAATTAATAAGAAAAGAGAGAAGAACCACATGGTCCTCTCAATTGATGCAGAAAAAGCATTTGACAAAATCCAGCATCCATTCCTGATTAAAACGCTTCAAAGTATAGGGATAGAGGGAACATTCCTGAACTTCATAAAATCTATCTATGAAAGACCCACAGCAAATATCATCCTCAATGGGAAAAAGCTTGCAGCCTTCCCTTTGAGATCAGGAACACGACAAGGATGCTCACTCTCACCACTCTTGTTCAACATAGTATTGGAAGTCCTAGCAACAGCAATCAGACAACAAAGAGAAATAAAAGGTATCCAAATTGGCAATGAAGAAGTCAAACTCTCTCTCTTTGCAGATGACATGATTCTTTATATGGAAAACCCAAAAGACTCCACCCCCAAACTACTAGCACTCATACAGCAATTCAGTAACGTGGCAGGATACAAAGTCAATGTACAGAAATCAGTGGCTTTCTTATACACTAACAATGAAAATACAGAAAGGGAAATTAGAGAATCAATTCCATTTACTATAGCACCAAGAACCATAAGATACCTGGAATAAACCTAACCAAAGAGGTAAAGGATCTGTACTCGAGGAACTACAGAACACTCATGAAAGAAACTGAAGAAGACACAAAAAGATGGAAGACCATTCCATGCTTTTGGATCAGAAGAATAAACATTGTTAAAATGTCTATACTGCCTAGAGCAATCTATACTTTTAATGCCATTCCGATCAAAATCCCATTGGTATTTTTCAAAGAGCTGGAGCAAATAATCCTAAAATTTGTATGGAATCAGAAGAGACCCCGAATCACTAAGGAAATGTTGAAAAACAAAAATAAAACTGGGGCATCACGTTACCTGATTTCAAGCTTTACTACAACGCTGTGATCACCAAGACAGCATGGTACTAGCATAAAAACAGACACATAGACCTGTGTGTGTGTTTTTCCATCAAACTCTTTGAAAGGGTATTTCTCTCCAATTTTTTCATTTGTCCACAATATCTTTCTTAATCTGGCCTCTAACCCACTATTCCATTGGAATCAATATTCCTAAATAATCTTTAAAATTCTGGATCTAATAACCTTTAATAACCTTTATCAATATCCTTTAAAATAACCTTTATAATTCTGGATCAATAACCTTTAAAATTCTGGATATAATTATTTGACATTGCTGATCATGCTGTTGGCATGAATTATACCCAAGCTTCTCCTTCATTCTTAAATCTTCCCCTGTTAATGTTAGTGCCTTAACTCCTTTTCCTCCAGTCACCCTTCCAGTGTTTTAATTTTCTTCCAAAGTTTATTTTCATACCACACATGTTGTCATAATTATCCTTTTACATGATAACATTGGTGGGATATGGTAACAAATTAGTAAAATTATTCATGAAAGATGTTTAAGCTCTTTTAATAGTAACTCATGATAGATATGAGCTGAGGTTACAAAAGAGTAATACATAAAGATAATGACATAAAATATAATGAAAAGTGGAAATAGCTATACATCAGCATGGGAATGGATAAGTAAAAATTGTATATGCATATGAAGGAACAATATAATATAATTGATTAATGAACTTAATCTATATCTGTTGACATAGAAACATCTGAGATATCTAATGATTAAATATAAAAAGCTGGTCATACAAAAAGACCTTCAGTATTCTAAATTTATACAAATTAAAGACATAAATAGTATCATAGTTTTAAACATATATAAACTGGTAGAGGGTAGATAAATACCAGTTTCATAGTAGTGGTTACTTCTAGTGGGGAGTGGAATGATTATGAGTGATAAAAAAGAAATTTCAGTTTTATTAACTATTATTGTTTCCTATGAGTTAAACATATCTTAAGCAATATAAGAAAATATTAATATTTGGTAATCCTAGTTAAAATCCTAGTTAAAATATTGCATAGATGAATGTTACATGAGTCACTGTGTTTATTGATAATTTAAAACTTCTTCCACTTTTAAAAATTAGTGATTAAATATGATAATAAAAACAGGAAATATTTGACTGTAAAGGGCAGCAGAAAGCTTGAGTAGAGTTTGAAGTGGGATGGGATTGCCTAGTGCATATTTGTATGACTGCTGGAAACCCCCAACAGAAAGGGAGTGATGAGTAAGATAGAGAGCAATGACACGAATTTCAAATGACCCAAAGAGCGAAGTCCTTGAGAGGGCTGGAAGGAAGTGATAATGTTGGCGCACTAAGAACTCAGTAAATGTAGGCTGGATGAATGAGTAAATGACCCATTAAATGCTCCTAAGCAATCCCTCTGGGTGTGCCTTAATTACCTTTTCAACTGTCCAAAACAATTAAAAAGTTGGACCACTTTCCTCATGTTCCCAAGTTCATTATGTTCTCTTTCTTTTAAAGCAAAGACTATTCCTTTCTGTTTATAAGAGACAATAAAGGCATAAAGTTCATTTTCAGTTACTGGCTTTTATATTCACTCAGATTCTAGATGTTGTAGGCATCAGAGAAATAGCAGTGAAAAACATAGACAAATAACCATATATTATTAGGTGATGGTGCAAGGAAAATTATATGAGGGTAAAATGATAGATGTGATGCGATGTTGTTTAGGGTGTTAAGGAAAATCCTCTTCAAAAAGTGACTTTTAGGGATGCCTGGGTGGCTCAGTGGATTAAGCCTCTGCTTTTGGCCCCAGTCATGATCCAAGGGTCATGGGATCAAGCCCAGCATTGGGCTCCCTGCTCCACAGAGAGCCTGCTTCGCTCTCTCCCTCCCTCTCCCTCTGCTGCTCCCCCTGCTTGTACTTTCTCTCTCTGTGTCAAATAAATAAGTAAAATCTTTTTTAAAAAGTGACATTTAAATAGTCTTAAATAAAATGAGGGAGAGGGTGTATCACATGGGAAACTTAATTCAGTAATTTCTTCTGAAAAGTATAAAGGTCTGTTGTGGTCTTCACATGTCCTTCACAAGTGAAAGGATGATGTTGTTAGCTTATATTTCTTTTTCTCTTACAGTCTGGACATGTGCCTCAGGCTTTTCTAGTTTCCTATGTTGCAGGCAGTGGAGCATTCTAATTCCAAGCTCATTTTCATCATTTTTGTTACCTCTTTTATCTTTTTCAAACTCTAAGATTGTTTTTCCCCCCTTTTTAATTTAAACACTTCATTGAGGCTGTGTAGAATAGATATTTATCTCTTGTATTAAAGTTGCTCAATGAGTTAATTTATTTTAGTCTGAAGTTTTTCCTTAGCTCAGGGAAGTTTTCTACTATAATTTATTTGATTATCTCTTCTCTATTTATCTTCATGTATTAAAGGAATCTTATCTCTTGATCCACAAATATTTACACTTGGACCTAGGACTCAATTCCTTCTCAGGTCTTCGGGAGCCTTTTCTACCATCAGTTATCTCTTTTTCTCCTTTCTCCAGCTCTGTACTTGTATATTTAGCATATATATATGTGCTTGTGATTCACACCATCGTAAAGAACCGTTTAATGTATTTCATCATTTGCACACAGAAGTTAATAGTGTCATCCCCTCCATATTTCTTGAGCCCATTCAACATATATAATTTATATTAAACATTTAAACATATATAAACTGGTAGAGGGTAGATAAAAGCTTTCTCAAGTTTATCAATGAGTTTCTAGTTACCAAATCCAAGATATTTTCAATTTATTATTTGATACCCAAACCATTTAGAGTTTAAAGCCTACCCTTTTGCTTGAAACTCCTTTTGTTACCTCTTGGGAACCAACTATCTTGTTTTATTTCTCCAGAAATCAATGGTAGAGTTGTTTTAATTTCCTTCGTAGTTTTTTTTTTCCCCTTCAGCTTACTTAAGTGTTTCACAGAGTATTATTTTTATTTTTCTTCACTTTAAACTTTCACTGGGCAAGTATATTTAATCCCCATGCTTCAAGTATGCAATGACTCCCAAATTTATACCTCATTTAGAATGACGATGTTGAGGTGCAACAGCCTCTTGAAATACCTTTGTATCCTATAGGCAACTTAAAATAATAGATAAAAATGGAAATGGCTCCTTACAGTCTTTTCTTCCAACCAAATCTACTCCTCTCTTTCTTTCTAAGTCTTGGTAACTAATACTTAATCTGCAACTAGGTTCCTGAAAAATTATCTGGGTACATTCTAGATTTTTCTGTTTCAATAGCCTCTGATCCAAATAACATTAAATCATCCTGATTTCTATCTAATTAATAGGATTTAGAACCCTGCAGTCTTTTCAAATAATATCTCTGATGCCCCTGATCACCTGGAATAAAGTAAAATAGTCATAGTCTTTGGATTTCCACTGTTGATCTCTTCTAATCCATGCTACACATAGCCTCTGGGATAACATTCACAAAACACAGAACTGATCATATCAGTCTTTGTTAAATTTTACTCAACTTTCACTATTTTCTTTAAGTTAAAAATCTAAATTTTTAGGATATTATACAAGTTCCTGTTGATCATATTTACTGAAAATGTCTACAGTCTCATCTTTTCCAATGCCACCCCTAAAAAAATCATTTCTCTTCACATTAAATAACACTAAATGTGCATGTTTGTTTCGACCCATGTCACTCATGGTATTACATCTACCTGGAATTTTTTATCCTCTGTTTTCCTTAGATATGTGCCACTCATCCTTCACAACAGAGTGTGGAAACATCTTCTCCAGGAAGACTTCCCTGATATCTATCCACTTCCATTTCCCATAGGAGTTTTTTAAAGAATTTTATTTATTTATTTATTTATTTATTTATTTATTTATTTATCTCAGAGTGCACACAAGCAGGGGGATGAGCAGACAGAGGAAGAAGCAGGGTCCCCACAGAGGAAGGAGCTGGATGTGGGACTCGACCCCAGGACCCTGGGATAAACACCTGAGCCCAATGCAGATGCTTAATGAGCTGAGACCCCTAGGCATCCCTTCATTTCCCATGCTATTATTTGGGTTATCAGTAATATCTTATTTCCATGGTGACTCAAGGGAACCATTATTGGAGCATTTGTGGTGTGATACTCTTATTCATTGTTGTGTTTTGTTAATGTTTCTGTCTCTACCTACAAGATCCTTTACTGCTTAGTTAAGAAATATGTCCTTTTTAAATGGTTTGAAATAATTATAGATTTACAGAAGTCTTACAAAAATTGTTCACCTGGCTTCCCTTCATCTTAGTATCTTGCATAACATAGCAATTTATTAATACTAAGAAATTAATATTGCTATAATGGTATTAATTAAACTAAAATTTTTTTTTCAGATTTCCCCAGTAGTTCCACTATGACTTTTTACTTGGTATCTCTCAATTTTAAATTTTAAACTCTAGCCTCCTATTTAGTCACCAGATTGTAGCTTCTTCTGTCTCCTTAGTCATTCTTTCACCCACACTCAGTCTTTCAAATATGTTTTACATTTCTCTTCCACTGTTAACCTTTTCCTGTTCTATTTTTCCTTCTTGATTTATATAGTTTTATTCCTGTAAATCTTATTTGGGTTTTTAGAGGGAGGGTAAATTGACACATATGACCAGTTCACTATGGATAGTTATTGGAACAATTATGTAGACTATTATAAAATAAAAATGAACTTGCTTAGGTATCAGAATAGACACAAATGGGAAGTGCTAACTTATTGCATTTGGGTGAGCTACTGACAAAACAGGGTCTGACAATGCCCAAGAACTCCAAATTCATTGAATTGTTGTTCTGTATAGTTGATTAGAAAATATTTATAAATCACATGGGAGACTGATGTGGAGAAATCATCAATGTCTCTATCTATCTATCTATCTGAATTCATTACTATTCTCCTCTTGAAGTTGAGCAGAAGACAATTAAATCTGTTATTCACATTCATATGTAATAGTGAATGAAAATTCAGAAAGTCCTTCGGAGTCTCATCCTTGTTTGGTAACATTTTTCTAAAAACTTTTTAAATCAGAACAGATTTAAACTGTTATCTATCAGTAACAGATAATAGAGATAGAGAAAGATAAGCTATTTCACAAGGGAACCAGAGTATAATCATTTAGCACAAGAGTTGACAAACTTTTTCTATAAAAGCCTAGATAAATATTTTAGGCTTTGCAACCTATGTGGTATCTGTTATAACATTCAACTTCATCATCATAGCAGGAAAACAGCCCAGACAATAGCTAAATAGATGGGCATTACTGTGTTCCAATAAAACTTTATTTACAAGAATAGGCAGAAGGCTGGATTTGGCTCAAATGTGGTAGTTTGTCAACTCATAATTTAGCACAAACATGTTATATGTAAGAAGAAATCATTTTCAAAGTGCACAATAACTTAATGACAACAGGATGAATACTAGAAGTACTTAAAGTCCAAGTGCTCTGTTTCTCAATTCCTATTTACCATTCTCTACCATAGAAGTGAAAACAAACCAGTCATTTATAAGTCATAGACTTTAGCAATAATTTAAGTGACATTAAGGGATTTTAAAAGTCATAAGAAATACATTTTGCTATAATGACCTTGCTCTTTCAAGCAGTGACTTAATTTTTTTCCATTTGTTAATGAGCATAGAAAAATGACTAAAATTTGTCCCAATTTTCTTCCCATACCTATTTGTTATTTTGTACTTGCCTAGGAAGAGTTTGTCCTCTTAGCCTTGTGTATATATAAGGATTTCCTTATATCCCTTGGTCTTTAATTCTTCCAGCAGTAGGATATTGCCATAAAATTGCTTTTAAAGAGAAACAAACAAAACAAAACAAAACAAAAACTTGAAGGTAACTTTCTGTTTGTCACCCCCATTCTCTATTGATAATGATGTTAACAGTAGTAGGGGATAGGTGGTAGGGCTAAGTTACTCTAGTTTGCCTTTGTTTTGTTTTGGTCTTCTGTGTTTACATTTTTATTTTATTTATTTTTTATTTTTATTTTTTATTTAAGTTACCCTAATTTGTGTTTGCATTTTGGGGAAGAGGAGAAGAATGTAGTAATAGTAGAAGTAAAATTATTATAGAATCTTTTTGCATTCTGACAACACAGTGAAAATAATAATACTAAAATATAACTTATGTTTTGAACAAATTTTATTATATGGAAGAGGTGAATAAAGTAGCATTATCGTTTAGGGGAAAGTCTGTAATTGCCCAAGTATGAGACCATTGGTATTTCTAAACATTTTCCTAACATTCTTTCTTGTATCAAGACTTTGAGTATATGAAAGACGGAAATTGTTTTGAAATCAGAAAATTATGTGGTTTATGGAATTAATTGTTGATAAAACCCAGATTATTCCTCCAAATTATTCATAAAAGTGAAGCATCTGGCCACTAACTAGTCTAGCATGTTACTTTCTGAAATTCACTCTTTAAGATTCCTCTCTATGGCATGGTTGTGAAAAGTGATTGAGAACCTTGGCCGTAGAAATTCAAACACTATGAAGTGGGTGGAACTCTTCAGTGATGGTAACAATATAGACACAATTAATAATAAGACTAACTTAGAGTGAATATGAGGAAGTCTCTAGAAGAAAAAAATATGACATATACATTTACTAAATTAGTGTTAAATACTTTAAAATGGACTTAGTATAGTTGAAGGATAGATTTGTTTTGAGTTTTGATAGCATAAATGGACACCAGGAATGTCATGCTGCTATGAAATGGATTAAAAAAAATTTCCTTTAAAACTCTGACCAACAAGTGATTTTTCTTCAACATGAGTATAAAACACCCCTCTATTCATAGCAGCCAGCAGAGAAAATGCAACTATAGGCAGTATAGTCCAGAAAGAGTTAATTATTATGGAAAGACAAAATGTTGTATAATTGTGCAACCACTTCCTATAATGAATACATTTTTGCATTTTTTTAAAGATTTTTATTTATTTGACAGACAGATCACAAGTAGGCAGAGAGGCAGGCAGAGAGAGAGAGAGAGAGGAGGAAGCAGGCTCCCCATTGAGCAGAGAGCCTGATGAGGGGCTCGATCCCAGGACCCTGGGATCATGACCTGAGGTGAAGGCAGAGGCTTTAACCCACTGAGCCACCCAGGTGCCCCACATTTTTGCATTTTTGAAGGAAGTTTCCCTCCTAGTAATAGTAATGATGAGTACTTAAAAGGAGTTTAAATTGTTTAAAACAAACACCTACAAAAAATAGAGTGAATAAAGGACTGGAAATGTAGAACACAGCCAACAGCTTTGTACATGGGAAATGAACCATTTTTCCCAGAAAACATCAGGGAAATCTAGGATCTGGATGGATTAAAATAAAGATTCTTGATTAATCATATGTGGGTTTTCACAAATTTGTTTGAGATACATAGGAAACACAAATAATTATTAGTATTAGTATTAAATAACTATCTAACAAGATAAAGAAATAACAAGTAACAAAAACAAAAACCCCCCAAAACCCAAAAAAACCAGCACACTCAGGTAATTTCACAGGGAAATTCTATTAAACTCCCAAGACCAGATAATTCCAATCACAGAAAGTGAAGAAATTTTTTTTAAAGAGATTTATTTATTTAATAGAGAGAGAGACTGCTAACAGGGGGAGGTAGGTAGGGGGAGGAAGAGAGAGGGAATCCTCAATCAGACTTCCTACTGAGTTCAGAGTCTCATGTGGTACCTAATCCCATGACCTGAGATCACGACTTGGGCTGAAATCAGACATTCAACCGGCTAAGCCGCCTAAGCATCCCACAAATGAAATAAAAGTTTTAAACAAATTTTGTGAAAACAATATAAAATCAATAATTAAATAAGATAAAGAACACATCTAAACTTGATAGGTTAATCTCACTATAAATTTCCGTGAAAAATCCTGCAAATTCCTAAAAAAAAAAAAAAAAACAAACTGAATCCACTATCTACATTAGGAAATAATGCATCTTGACTAAATGAAAAAGGATGCTGACAAAATCTAATGTCAATTTCTGATAAAAATGATTAACAACTAGGAATTGTTGGATATTACCCACACACATACTATACACATAATTATTTAATGGAAAAACATTAGAGACAATCTCACTAAGGTCAGGGACATGGCAACGTTCTAACCATCTCTACTGCTTTTGAACAATTTTTTAAAAAATATTAGCTGTTGTATATAACTTACTGTACTCTTTTTGAGTATTAGTTGAAAATATTAACTTACTGTAGTCTTTTTCAATTATTATGGCTTTTATTGATTTCTCTTTAATAATTAGAGAAAGACTACAGTGAATAAAATTTGCAGGTGATAGTACACCTAAAACCTCAAGATTAGCTCCTACACACAAAGAAAAAATAATCTGGTATTGTACCATGACATAAAATATATCTACAAAAACGAAGAGGAAAGCAAGAGGTACTCTCATTCATTGCCATCTTTCAATTTGGAAGACAGTTTTGCAGTTTTTTCTAAAGTTAAACACGAACTTAATATATGACCCAGGAATCACAGTCCTAGTTGTTCACCCAAATAAACTGTAAACTATATCCATATGAAAGCTTAATGCTAAATACAAACAGACAAAAAATGGAAAGAACCAAGATTCAACAGGGAAATGGATAAACAAATTGTGGTATTTCCATAGAATAGAATAGTATTCAGCTATAAAGGGGATGGGTGATTGATTCATGCCATAACATGTATGAAAATTCATTTTGCTAAGAGAAGAGAGTTAGAGCAACAGGGTACATATTTTACAATACCATTCATATAATGTTTCAGAATAAGCAAATTTATAAAGACAGAAAATACCAGTAGTTGCCAGAGATTAGAGGAGTAGGGTGGTTGTCAACAAATTGAATGAACAAGAGAATTTTAAAGTGAAGGAACTAATCTGTACGGAATGCAATACCAAAGAACTGTAGGTTATAAAAGAGTGAACTTTAATATACAACAACTAAAACAACAACAAATCAAGCAGGGTGTCAAGGGATCCCTGAATGGAATGCACTTTGACAGATGAATGTGATGATATCACAGATGTATGACATAACTTTACCAAAGCAATGGGGTTTAAAAACGAGCTGATGTAATTAATTTTGTAAGTGCAAAAACTAAAGAAATTATACAAATACTGTACTCTAGTTGTCAAATTTGTTTCTCATGAGGGTATGGGTTAACTACTCTGAACTACTTTACCAGTATACTAGGGTTAAACAAATAGGTAAATGAATGATGGGAGCCAAGTTTCTTACTGTCAGAGAGAGAAGTTACGGGTAAGTGAGAAAAGAGGCTAAAATAAAACCTGTAGTATTAGATTAGAGTCAAAGATATCCATACATAATCATACTGAACTTAATGGTTAAATACAGAAATGATTTTGTGTGTGTGTGTGTGTGTGTGTGTGTGTATGTGTGTGTGTGTATGTGTGTGTATATATATATATAGTTTAATATATACTGAGAGGGCCTAGAAACAGTGACACCCAGGTAGCAGCAAACAACCCAAAAGCCCTGATCTTGGTTCCTAAAAACCATCCTCTGATTAAGTGAACCAGGTCCTAGAGAAATAACTGAAACCAGATGGGAACAGAAGAGAAAAATGTAAGCCTAGATTCTACTTTTATGTCAGAGGTTTGGTATACAATTTACTTCAGAAAGTAAGGAAATGTTTAAAAAAGCAGAGGTAGCTTGAAGAACCTTCATGGGCTCAATATAGGACAATTTTTGCATGGAAGTAATTATGATAATAATAGATTTTAACATGATGAATTAAAATGAACGTATTAATCCACATGGGTAATTAAAAAAATAAGTTAAACTATGAGGCAAGAATGAAAAACTATGGAAGGTGGATTCACTAATTAATGTAGAAGAAGTGGCAGAAGAAATGGGTACTAAAGGCATTGGCTAAATTGTACGGGGAGAATGGGATATTCACGGAGTCTCAGAGTATCAACCCACAGATTACATGTTAAGTAGATTGGAAAAGATGATTTTATAATGGAGAAAGTTAGTGGACACCACCTTAACCAAGTGATTAAAATTAACATCACAGATAATGGGATAAAATTGACATTATGTAGCTTTTTTGCAAACATTTAAAAAAAATCTCAATTTAATCAGAAGGAAGCAATTAAACACATCTAATTTGAGACTCATTCTATGAAACGGCTGGCCTGGATTCTTAAAAAACATAAATGCACCAAAAGCCAGAAAAGGCTTCGGAATGTTTCAGTTTAAAATAAATTAAAGAAACATGATAACTAAATACAATACAGTATCTGAATTTTCCAATAAAACTTCAATGGACACTATCGAGAAAATTGAGAAATTTCAAATAAAGCTTTTATAATGTAATATGATCTCAATGCTAAATTTCTTGGGTATGATCATTGTATTGGGCTTAGACTTATGTAAAAGAATGACATTGTACATAGGAGGCAATGGTGAAATATTTAGGGGGCGAGTTGTCATAATGGTCCAGAAAGAGAAAAGATTCCTTTCTCTCTTTATCTATCATCTATCTATTGCCAAAGACAGAAGCAGAGAGATAGAGACAGACTGAAATATAGAAAGTAATATGAAGCATATGTAACAAAATGTTAATAATTGATCAACCTAGGTGAATATATGTGTGTTTATTACAGTAGTCTTTCAACTTTGCTGTAGGTATGAATTATTTCAAAGATAAATTTTGGTAAAACATATTAATTATTTCAATTTGTGTTCATTTTTGAACAGCAGAGACTAATCTTTGCAAATCTTACAAAGAATGCTGATATGTATATACAGCCATGGCAATTTTATAGGGTTGAAGCTGGCCTCCGTGGAACCACCCACTTGTCCTTTCATTCATGGTCTCTGAGACAACTTTAAGGAACCCTATGTCTTTAGACCCTTTTTAAAAGACTTATTTATTTATTTGAGAGACAGAGAGAGAGAGTGTGTGCAACAACCCAGAGATCACCGCCTGAGCCAAAACCAAGAGTTAGACCCTTAACCGACTATGCCACCTAAGTGTCCCTAGACCCTTTTTAATTAAAAATAACATTTCAATTCTGTTACACAGCTTAAAGTGTCAGAAAAATATGCAGTCTTTGTAAAAGGATTTTTGATAAAATGTTTTTTAAATGTTTACATTTTGACACATAAAGGGATGTTACTCCAACTTTGGGGGAATAACTTAAAAACAAAACCATTTTATTTAGCTGCTAATGTGTGACTGGCAACATCCTCCCTACTTTGAATGAAAAATCCATAAATCCAATAATAACTCTGTAAAACAAATTTTCATTTAATTTTTACAAAGAAACCCAATGATAGTTATATTAGTAGTAAATGACAGAGCCAATATTCAACCAATATCTACTTCTTTCAAATTCTTTGCTCTTATCTATACATACAAATAAAGAAAATTCTAATCTTTCAAATACTTTAGGAGTAGGGTTATAGAAAGTGATTTATCACTTAACAAATAAGGCATACTAATAGAAGATAGAATCAAATTGGGTTCTTTCCACTCTACCTACTAAATTTTGGAATTGCTCTTGAAAAGATTTGGTTTATCGAGGTATTATCCATAGGTATATGAAACTTGACAGAAGTATTAGAATGAGAGATTTTATGGTCGAGTAGTTCCATAATTTTTCTTTGGTGGAGTTAATTTCTCAAAACTAAGATATTAGAACTAGACAGGTTTTACTTTATAAAAGTCATATGTCACTCTCACTCTCATTTTCCAGATCATTATCACCCTCCCCTCACTATGCCAAAATTAAGATAGATAAGACAGAATGTTCTATTGATCTTTGTTAATAAATTAAATTCACTAGACACCACAGTATGTATTATTCTGACATCATTAGAGTGTTCATAACGTGTACCCTTACTCTATTTTAATTTTTATTTTATATATTACTTTAATAAATAGAAATTTCAAGTAGAGTGAAATAAATATCTCCTCTCTTCCATACAGCATACTTTCCCTCACATACATGCATCTTGATTTCTAACAAACATAAGCTTCAGTAGTACTTCTTCATCTTTTAAATTGTTGGTAATAGTTTATTTAATGAGCTTTTAAGGTAAATAAATAAAGTTGGTACAATGAGTGTTATATGTATTTTATTGAAAGTTAAATATCATTTCATTTTCTATACTAACTCAATATGGAAAAGTAGATTCTAAACAACAAAGTGAGGGTCATACAACTAACCAAAGGAAGTGTTTACAAAAAGATGCCAGTGGAGCATCTGAAAAATATTGATCTTAGAAAGCAAATGGAACAACAAATTGATCTCAGAAGAATAAAGGGGCAGTGAGAGCCATAAAAACAGTTGGAGAGGAGTCTTAGCAATAAAGAAGGGCATATCTTACTGACAGAACTGAAGGAAGGTTGAAAATGTGAAAGTACAGAAATATTTTAAGGTAAACTCGCAATGTAGTCTTAATTTGAAAGTATAAGGCAAGGTCATCAGTGAATAATAAAGTATGAAGGTTTTAAGGAAAGCATTGAAGTGGAGAAAAGGTGCTCAGCTGGATGGATTTCAGTTCTAGCTGAGCCTCTAAATAGTGAGGATTTGAGAAATCACTAGACATCACGGAGACTCAGTTTTCTTACATGAAAAATAAAGAGCAGTAATAGTTACAATCCAGTCATACGACTGTTCCAAAGATCCACTGGGGATCTTGTTAAGCAATACACATCCTTGAATCTTTCTCCCAGAGGGATTCTGTTTTAGGCTGCATCTGATTTGGAATGCATTTGATCAAACAACTGTTAAGGTCTAAATAGCCAGCATACCTCCCAAGATATGTTCTTAAAAAAAAAAAAATCACAGAATCATGGAATATTTCAAGCCATGCTGAGAACAACAGTATGGTAAGCTTCTCTTATTAGAAAATAGATAAAACAGAACTGTGGTTTTTCTGCATATTTTTGTGAATCTCTCCTATACATACACTTGTTATTTAATCTGTTAGCCTAGAAAGTATTCTTGAATCTTTCCTCTGTCATACCACCTCCTTCATTAACACCCAGCACCCACATAGAATTAGTGAGCAAGTCTTGCTAATTCTACCCACTTTTATACTAAATTTTTCCTGCCTTTAATCCAGAAAACAAATGTCTAGTTCATACATTCTCAATAGCTTGTCTGGACCAGGGTGATAATCTTCTACCTCTTTTTTACACCTTCAGTCTCACATCTTGAGTCCATTCTCTCTCTATACTACTGAAACAATGCTCATTCTAGTCATCATAAAACCTGCTTGAAATGTTTTTGTAGCTCCTAATTTCTATAGGGCAGAGTTTTCTCAAAGTTTTCCTCATAGTGTGGAGAATAATCCATTGGTATATCAGATTAATTTACTTGTTCAAAGCTAGCATTCTAAGTGGAATAAGATTGAATGGAATAAACTAAAAATAATAGAGTGGAATATAAAACATTTGAATACATTGATGTAATATTTTTGTGAAATGTTAATCATTTATGTCTCTATTCTTGTATAATATAAAAAGTATGCTTTACAATGTGTTGTTTTTAAAAAGTTTGATAAACACTTCTGTAGATGTATAGATATATATAGAGAGCCTTACATAATCTTGCCTTTGCCTGCTTTTTACCCTAAAATCTCAAAAGTTTCAGCCATTTTCTAGGTGAATGAATGAATGAGCCACATTTTTTTGCACTTTGGGACAATTTCATAACACTCCCCTGTTGAAATATTTCCTCTCACACCTTCCTTTCAGCTTGGGAGAATATCCCTCATTTTCCAGTTTACAGAAATTATTACTCATTTTCCAATATGTAGAATGCTTCCAAGTGTTCCCCTCCTTGTGATCCCCATTCTTCCCATCTCCTAGTGACTGTTTTGATCTGGTCCAAAACAGGTTGAAGCAGAACTATTAGGTTCTTTTTGTTCAACCTCCAACAGTGTGAGGTAGGTGATAGATTATTATTTTCCAATAACCTGAAACTAGTTAGGCTGCAAATAAACTCTGACAAAGTTCTACAAGAACTTATTAAATAGTCAAACAACCTCCTTGAGCTTAAAAAATCCTGGCTTTTGTTGGGTGGAGGTTAGCAGGGAGTTGTTGAGAAACCTTGGAAAGTTGTCTAAAGCAAATGTGACAATGTTCAAATCACATATAAGAGAGACCAAGATTCATCTGGAGAAATTTGTTTGGAACCAAGTCTGGAGAACAGTATTTCATTGTATAGAACATACCCAAGGCTGGCTAGATTCTTATGCCTATTAAATGAATTTTAGAGGGATGTCTCTAAAAATCTTTTGTCCAGATAATGTATTTCCAATATTATTAATTACACCAATGGGGACCCATTTCTAACCATCATTAGCTAATAAGCATTAATTTTACAAATGAAAAACAATTACAGTTATGTAAAATAGCAAACCCTCTTTTTAAAATCAGGTTATGGATAGACTAGGCTTGTGGTTTCTGAAGAGTGACACTTCAGATTAAAATGTATCTGACTACCTCTGAATTTCAGATCAGGGAATTCCTTAAACTGTAAGTTAAACCATTATTTACCTGCTATTACACTGTCTATGAAGTATTTTAAATTAAATTATAGATATTGTTACTCAAAAAATAATTATTATAATGTATCTTGACTGTTGGGAGACATCATGATATATTTCAAAAAATTAATTCAGTTCATAGGTGCACTAGTAATGATAAGTATGAAAGTCCAAAGTGTGCGTATGTGTATGTGTGTGTGTATGGGGGGAGGTCTGTTTGTTAGAATATGTTGCCACTAAAAAGAACATGTCTTAAAGTTCACACAATAAACAAAACCAAGCAAAAATAACAAAAGATTTCCCTGAAGAGATCTTCAGACAGTTAAAGTCTGTAGTGCAGGTCAAGTCAAATTAAATAGCTCTTTCTTTTATGTTCCCAAAGCAGTATGTACATTTTACTAGAGTAGCTATTGTAATTATTTGAATAGTACACATTCTTTCCACATTTGAACAAGTTTTTCAGAGTATAAGTGTCAAAATATGAAAGTGACTCTGAATTCCTCACATCCATGAGCTAATAATTAAGTTTCCAAGAAATTCTTCACTATGTCCTGGTGGTGCCCTAAGGCAGATGAAGTTTGTAAGAACAGGTAAGAGACCATGAAAAGAAGTGATTAGTGAAGAAATTTCTTTAGATAAAGTTGTTACCATAATCACAGTTCACACCATTTCTTTTGGAGGAGGTGGTGACCTACAGAAATGCGAAGGTTAGGTGCTTAGCTCATAACTGAGGAAAAACAAATTGACAGTGGGCTGAGGACTTTTAGAGGGTAATAGAAGGGAAGAAGGGAAGACTTTGGTGGTATAGCCAGAAAGTAAGAGCTGCTGTACTGTACTGGGGAAATTGAATTAAAACCAAAATGTCTTCCTAGCCCAGGAAAACTTTCTGTGAAGTTGAAAATAAGGAAAACAATTTTACTACTGAATAGGCATTAAACCAGAATATGAAGACCATCAAAGGCAGTCCACTAAAGAGATGATAAATATAGAAAGAAATCTCACCCTTTTATATAGCCAAGCAGATACAACCCATTGCATATATGATCTCAAAATAAATAACTAGTCCTCAAATAAGAGGACTTGACAGCACCATTTGCTACACATAGTTCATCCCAGATTTGCCTGATATTGGGGTTACCCTCTGTGCTAACAAATTATCTAATTATCTATTTTTCTTTATCTAAAGAGAAAATAAACTTTTTATGTCTTTATGACAGAAGGTAGTTTTGCAACCTGGTGCTAAGCAGCCCACCTAGGAGCCAGGCTCAGATCCTGCCACTGGGAAAGAGAGGTGTTATCATCCTTGATTGCATTTCAAAGAGCACCCCCCACCCCGCCCCATTCTCCAGAGAGACATTTTTGGGTTGTAAAAGCTGGCAAGTGGCTTATTTAAACTTTAAAAAGAACTTGCATACATCTCAAAGGAATAGAGAAAGAATTTACAATTTTCTGAAGAAAATAGTCTGAAAGAAAAAGACTCTCTTTCCTTTTTGGCACCAGGAAAAATTAATGTTTTTTTTTTCTTTTTTAGATTTCTATTTACACTAAAAACTGGAATTAGCCTGCTTGCTTAAAATCTGTTGGGACAGAGATGGGTGAATGCTTCCTATTGACCAGACGTGGCCCAGACAGAAATCCATGTGAGGTTGGTGATGGCACATCCTATCCTACCCAGTTATGTGGGAATAAGGAGCCCTAAACATTGTCAAATCAGAGATGCTTCTGCCCACCTCAAGGAAATGCTGGAGAGAAGCTCAGCAACAAATATATGAAGAACACAGACAGAAAGAATTGGCTTCTCTTATTTATTAGGCCGACCCAGGGAAGCCACTTTAAATAATATATATAAGGCTCAAGATTGTGAAAGTAGGCAGACACAAAGGGGTTGTACTATCCTCTTATTTCTCCTTCTTCCCTAGGTTTTACACCTGTCAAGGAGCTCACTGACTGATAAAGAATGGAGATGAAGTCTAAGAGATGAGAGCCAAGATGTCCACACAGTCATGCCCCATTCCTCTCCCGTACTGTACTGCAAATGCCCAGCCTTTGACAGACCTGCAAAGAGAAAATGATTTCCTGCTTCTCACATGTATGCATATATGTTTTTGTCATCCTGATTATAAGTTTAATCCATGTCCATTATATAAAATAGAAAAAAGGGATGGGGGAAAAAGATAGCAGAAGTTGTTTATTATTCCTCCACAATGAAACATTCAGTGCATAAAATGAAATTTTGATTCTTGTATCCGCACAATTATGTGTTCTGCTATTCTTCATTAAGAATTCAAAATAATAGGGGCACCTGGGTGGCTCAGTGGGTTAAGCCTCTGCCTTCAGCTCAGGTCATAATCCCAGGGTCCTGGGATCGAGCCCCGCATCGGGCTCTCTGCTCAGCGGGGAGCCTGCTTCCTCCTCTCTCTCTCTGCCTGCCTCTCAGCCTACTTGTGATCTCTCTCTGTCAAATAAATAAATAAATAAATCTTTAAAAAAAATTTCAGAATAATAGGTGAGAGTATAAGACATGGACTTTTAAAACTGAGCTCAGCCATTCAATAGATGTATGACATTGGACAAGTTATTTAATTTCTCTGTTCCCTCAATTTCTTACACATAAAGTGAGAATTAAAAAAACCCTACATAATTAGCTTGTTGTGAAGATCAGTACCAGCAAATTATTGTAAAGCATTTATTACGGAACCTGATATATAATATATAATCCACACTGAAAATTAGCATTATTAAGAAATCCCAAGAATTTCCTCACACTCTTAAGTACTTATGAACTATTGAAAATAAAAAGTGCTTGCTAAGAAGAGTACATCTGAAATGTTCCCAACACATACACATACGCATGTGCGTGCACACACGGCAATTATGTGAGGTGACAGAGATGTTAACTAATCTTCTTGTAGGAATCATATGTGTATCAAATCATCACACTGTACACATTAAATTTATACAATGTTCTATGCCAATTATATCTCAATAAAGCTGGAAAAAATACATAATGAAAAAAGAAAATGAAAAGTGTAAACCATCAACCAACCCCATCCCTGAATATGGATTTACTATAATTTTCAAATTCTCTTATCTTGAAATTTCTACTGTAATTTGTATGCTGCTTAACATTCAAATATATATATATATGTATTTTTTATTATTTCCTCCTAGCAATTTGTAATAAATAGAATTACTACATCAAAGTATATGTCAAAGGATAATAGAATTTGCAAAAAACTAAAGAAATAATAGTGCTCTTCATCTCTTTTTTTCCTACATTTTGCACAAAACTGCCACATAGTAGTAGCTAAAAATATAATAACCTAAGACATGAATAAATGAATGAATGAACAAATGATTGACTAAATGACATAGATATATAAACGAAGGATTGCCTTTGCAAGATATTATTTATTTTTATTTTTAATTTTTTTTGCTTATTACTCATTTAAGACATTGTTTTTTATGCAATGTAAGTTTCTGTTCTTTGATCGCCAGATAAAAAATAAATAGTATTATGGAATTTGGATCTGACCTGATTTTATACAAGATTTTGCTAAAACTTCTAAATTATGTATAATACTTAGTAAACTATCCATATTATATTATAACAAATATGAACTTCCCTCTTAAGGAATTTTTAACTGACCAAGTGCATGCACAATTAAACCTTACTGTAGAGATTTCTGGAATTGGCCTGGTAATTCTGTTTACAGAAAAGAATGGAATTTTGGTTTTGTTTCATTACAGAACTAGCAGTCTCATTAATGAATAGGAAATTGTTCTTGCTGCACATGATTGTAAACATTATAAAAGAATGATTGCTTAGCCCAGAGGTTCTCAAACTTTTTTGCCTATTAGAATCACTTTGGGATCTCTAAAAAATTTCAAAGCTCAGGCCTCACCCCGAACCAATTAAATTATAATCTTTATCCCAGACCAATTAAATTATAATCTCTGAGGATGAGACAGAGACATTCGCTTTTTGGTATTTATTTTTATTGAAGCCTTCAGTTGATTGCAGGCAAGTTTGGGAACCAATGGTTTAGCATATGGCTCAAGTTTCTGGCTTACATTAGCAGTAAAAGTAGGCACTCCGCAGTAATTTTAATATTCCACCAAGCACTGTTAAAGCTTTATTTGCATGTCTACTAAATCTGCTAAGAAGACAAATTTATCTTTGGAAATACCAATGTACATATTTATTACTACAATTGCTCTACCAAGTGGTAAGAATGTATTTATCTGTCATGGAAATAACCATATCTGAATAGATATGCAAATAGTATATTTACAACCATTTAGCCTCATGTTATAATACTGTATAAATAAACCCCATGAATCCAGTCAGCAGTCCAGTTTACAAGTTCTTTAATATGACCTCAGATTACATTTTTGTAAAGAAACATTTATATTTCCTAAGACTTCAAATTATATTTTAACAAAGAAACTACGTTTCTTTATCATTTTTTATAATACCTACGCATTTCCATTTCTCACCAAATCTTAAATGAAAAAACACCATGATTGAGAGAGAGTAATATTCTCATATTTTCTTACTCTATAGATATATTCTTAGATTAATAGGTATCTCTATAAAGCATAAAGAAAAGGCATAGACAGTTATGCTTATTTGTCTACAGAAGAAACATTTTCTGTAAACCATTCTCCTCCATTTTCTGGATGTAATTTCATTTCCCTACAGAATCTAAGTAGGGGAAAATGGAAAGGTAGGGAAAGATAGGGCAATTCTCATGTGGGTGCGGTTTCTTTCTCTTGTTTGGCAGATGCTAAAGCTGACATCCCTGGGTGGGTCTCAAAGGTGGTTAAAGCTGACACCTATCTTTTTGGGCATTATTGTTGATTTTTCAAAAGTTGTCTGCTGGGTCCCTTTCTCCTCAGTTCCAGTGATCTAGGTGGAAGTCTTTGATGACTTTTTTCTCAATCCATGGACATTGATTCATATTTATGCTGAAGACCACTATCAATTAATTAGCAGGGGTTCTAACAGATGAGAGCCAAGATGACCACACACTCATGCCCCATAATGGTCAAGGGATGTGTTTGGTCCCTGAGAAACATTTCCCATGAATTAGTAATCTCTAGGAATCTTGGTCAATGACAACACATGATCACATTCTCAACTCTCTCTGCACAGAAGCTAGTCAGCCAACCCTTCTCTCACCCTCTAAGTTTCCATAGTGGTCACATTCCTGGCCTCTGTTCCTTGATAGAGAGGCAAGGAACAATTTTTATAAACCATTTCCTTTATAGAATTTATGTATTCAGAGAAGTGATTTCTATACACTTCCTTGGTATCTTGTATTTATTTTCTCATGCTTCATTCAAAACTAAGATGAGTCTCCCTTTGTTTATTTGTTTTGTTTCTTAAATTCCTAGAGAACAAACTGATGGCTCCTAGAGGGTAGGTGGGAAGGGGGATGGATGAAATACATGAAGGAGCTTATTGGTACATTTACTGTGATGAACACGGAGTAATGTATAGAATTGTTGAATCATTATATCATGCACCTGAAAATATAACACTGAATGTTAATTATATTTCAATAAAAAAAGAGAAAAACTAAGATGAGTCTCATTTTAATATCCTGCTGGTTATATTTCTGTGTTTAGGCACTCTCTCTTAAATACCGCATGAAACAAGGTATCAAAAAATGTAAACCTAAATTGTTACACTACATGTAAATAATGAACTCTGTAGCTTGAAAGCCAGTAAAACCTTCTGATATGTGTTGTTGAGGTCAGGAAGATTAATATACAATAAAGAGTTATAAATGTTTCAAAAAAGAAAAATGTATAGAATGTACAATATGCTAAGGAAGTAGAGAAGAAGAAATAGAAAATTCTTTGAAGAAGTTAAAGAAACATTAGTATGGGAATACTATTTGAAGTGAACTTTAAGGAATGTGGTGATTTCATTGGTATAGTTCATCTCCCAGTGTTTGGAAACACATCTCTTTCTAATAACACACTCCTGCTTAGAACCTACTTACTGTAATAGCTCCAGATAAATCAACAGAAGAGTTAAAAGCAAGTAATTAAAATGCCATTTTAAGACAGAATAACTCTTGTGACTACTTATCTTTAACTATTCTCCTTAGAATAGTTTCTAATGGAAGTATAATTATAATACATGGAAAGCAAAGAAATAAATCCCCATTGTCAGTCACTTATATTGAAATCAGTAACTACAAAATCATGTTTTTTAAAAAAATGTTCCTTTAAGTCAAATTTAATTGGTCACTTGCCATTTCATAACATATATCTGACACTGTTATCATGATTGTCATATTTCTTGATCTTTTAAAATGTTAAGGTTCAATATTTGCTTATTAAGTAATAACCAAAATGTTGTGAAGGTTGCCAAGTCAATGAATTTTTATATGTATAAACCTGTTACAATAATGGTTAACATTTAATGAGGGTTTTTTTCTAGGCCAAGCACTATCTAAGGGACTTACATGTATGATCTCCTTTCATTTTTACATAACCCTATGGAGCTAGTTCTTATAATAATCGCCATTATGCAAATTAACAAATGGAGGCCCAGAAGCATCAAAATTTCCCAAGGTCACAGACAATATAAGTTCTGGCCAGGTTCTGGCCACAGCAAAATAAGTTCAGGGCCATGTTCTTAGCCACCACAACTCCCTGCTATCTCTTTTTTCCAACTTTAGCACATGCATCTCCATTCAAACTGGAATCTTTATCTAATTAAGTATTACATCTATATTGTATACATGCATTTGATATCATTCTTCCTTGTTATGAAGTTAGAAAGAATTTTGTAGCCTGTTAGAAATAGATGATATATCTACAACATGGTTCCATAAATTATATATCTTTTCATAAAAAGAGAAGTGGTAGTTATCTATATACTGTACCTGTATGGTATTTATCTACCTATAGCTTCATGACATGTGCCAAGAAGTAAAAATATCTTTATAAAAGGGGCACCTGTTCAACTCAATTTAAACACCCATAGTGCCACCTGCACTCACAATAAATGTGTAATAGATGTTGAAGAGATGGATGGATGGATGGATGGATGGATGAATAAATGAATGAATGAATGTCCTAAGCTGCATAAAGTTCAGTTAATATATTTAATGCATGAACATATATGCCTATGTTTTTATGTGTTTTAATATTTTAACAATTATAGGTAATCTATTTGTTTTTAATCACTCATATAATGTAAAGATGCTCATTTGACTTTAAAAGAAATGAAAGTGGACATAGTTCATAATTTCTTTCTTTAACACTCAGATAATAGATTTCCCTCTGGCAAAGATGCCAACTATCAACAGGATAAGATCTATCCCTAATATAAGAAAATAATCAAAGTCTATGTGAACATTAACATGAGTGGAAAATTTTAAAAAAGCAAAAAGCTGAAGAGCAGTGGAGAGGTAAGAAATTTCAGTGTCACGTACAGCTTCTCTCTGTAGTGGTTAAAATGCTCCTAGTTTATGTGAAATCTATGATTGATTCTCTTTCACTTGGAAGAATTTTACTATACCCAAAGGGAGAACTGTAAGATTACCACTCTTACTATAATCAAAACATCAGGAATGAAAATCCCACCCACTGGCACAATAAATATTTTAATAATCTATAATATATCCAAATCAGTAATACTGCTGTAAGTTGTCAGTGATAACAGAGCTATTTCAAAGTTTAATTTCAACACTGCTTATGGCCTAGCATTTCAAAGCAGACAACCAAGAATCCCTGACTCCCGCATCATTAAATACAGATTCAATTCCAGAAAGTATTATTGCTATTACTTTACAATTCTAAACATATTTTAGCCAGAATGTGACATTATTGGGTATAGGTTTTAATGGTTTCTTATCTCCCTCATATGTTCCATAAAAAGACTGATACATTATGATGATGACTACAAGGAATGATTTTGGTATATGTTTATAAATCACTAACAAAATTATTGTTGTATTGGTATGATGGTTCTGTTAAGATATAAAATAGATTCATTTATTTTTCTTGGGACAACCGGATAAATAACTATAAAAATAAGATGGAGGAAGCAGGAATAGGGGTCTATAGCAAGATTCAGAAAATCTGAAATACGAGTGATCTACCAAAACGTTTAAAAACAATCCCTTGAAGGCCATATTGAACATCAGTAAAGCGATGTGCTTTGGGAATGGTGTGCTGAAAAAATATAAGCTTAAGAAATGCCATTTACATCATAATTTACTTGAATAAATACTTTTTCGCTGGCTTCAGAAATGCATCTATCAAGTGTTATGTTACCAGAGAAAGTCAGTATCTATCAACATACATTGATGCTACTATTGTAAAATGGTGAAACTACTTTTGTGTCAAAGAGGGATGACTGGGCAAAGACGAAAGTTTCTTACCAAGGATTTATATTAGATCCACATAGGTCATTAGCTGACTGCAGTATTTTGAATATGCTTTTCTGGTTGCTGAAGGTGTGAAAATGAGCCAGAGTGTGAAACATGCAAACTTTGGCTAGGATATTTCATTAGCAAAGATTCTGAAGCATAAGAGCTGAAGTATGTATTCCTTTGCTGGTGTTGATACTGTGGAATATTCTCTAAACATGAATGAAGAGGTAAAGAGCTGGTGTCTTAAATCTATTTGGATTCCTTCTCTGATAAGCTAGCACTTAACTTGAACCTGAGAAAGTAAATCATTCCAAATTCAAATGCCTCTTTCCACTTTACAGAGGCACACAGTGATGTAGTAGCAACTAATGTTCATTTTGAGAATGGAACTGGGCACAGCTGTTCCAGTTAGACTTTTCTGCAAGGAAATAACATGAACTATACATAAAGGGATAAGCAAAATTTAACTGTTATGTCCAAGAAATTCATAGCTGGTTCAGAACCTAAAATAACCATTTTATGGATTCTGAAAAATGACATTTCAAATTGCATCATCTAAAATGTAAGCATTTTAAATTATCAAGAGCAAGAAGAAAGGAAACAAAATTGGAAATTGGAAATATAAAAACTCCTTTGAGAAAGATAAATACTATACAAATAATGCTCTAGGACTCTTTTCTCCAATGGATACCTTTCCAGCTTCAATAAGTAAACTGACATGTGGTGCCATGTGTTTTAGATGGATTAACAATGACATGTAAGAATTCAACAAACCCAATCTATCTCATGAACCAACAGACTGATGTGTATAGGCATCAACTACCACTTAACAAAAAGTAAGATTTGTGTAGATAGAAAATATTAAACCATGTGTCTTCATAATTTAATCAGAATGAGAATTCATTATGTTGACTTTCCCATGTTAACTGATTTTTAAGAAATCCTATATCTAGCATTTAGATAGAGTGAGTCATTTCACTCTGTCAAAAGCATATAAAACAGCCATACTCACTAATGGAGTTAGGTAGGAGGCAGGTGAGGAAACTCCAGGTGATTCCAACTATTACAACTACCATCTCCTTTTTAATAAAATAGAACTTCCAAAATGAACAATATGTTAAATACTTAACTGCAACCAATAATACTTAATCAAATCTCACCAAATGAAATAGTGTTTATTTGGCCATCTCAATGATCTAGACTAAAATTTAAGATCAGGGAAGAACCGGGGCGCCTGGGTGACTCAGTGGGTTAAGCCTCTGCCTTCGGCTCATGTCATGATCTCAGGGTCCTGGGATCGAGCCCGGCATGGGGCTCTCTGCTCAGCAGGAAGCCTGCTTCCCCCCTCTCTCTCTGCCTGCCTCTGCCTGCTTGTGATGTCTGTCAAACAAATAAAAATTAAAAAAAAAAAAAAAAAAAAAGATCAGGGAAGAACCTCTAAGTAGCCAAATTGATATCTCCAAGTTTGCTCCATGTAGGGCATTTTAACTTCTTCTTATAAAAGATTGACATCAGTGTTTCCAAATTAATAGTAAATTAGAAAATTCTAACTCTTAAAGCTTCTTAACAACAGATTAAGGAGGAAAACAAACAAACAAACAAACAAATTACACCCTGAAAACTAAGAATAAAGTCACAGAAAGTCAAATAACTAAATAAATAAATTAATTAAAAAAATAATAGCCTTTTGTGGTACATTAATCTTCTGGCTACCTATGTCAATTGTCCTTGAGAATGTCTTTATATAAAGAAAAGTATATTAGATGACAAAGTGAAGATTAATTACTGAAGTGTATACATTTATTTATTTAACAGTCTTTCTTGAGATGTTATGTGACAGGTACTATAGAAAGCACCAGAACATTACAATCACTAAACCCACAGACACTTAACATAAATCCTTAAAGAATCAACAATTGAGAAAGAAATTATAATGGATTTCCACCACTCCTAGGAAAACAGAAGTCAATCTCTTCAGTTAGTGTTTTAGAAAGTAGAAACTCAGGAGGGGGAAAGGCTCTTGGTCAGTGACTCTAATTTAACCTCTTGAATTTTATTCCTTCCTTCAGTTTCTCACCTTTTTATTACTGTTGGTACTAATTAGAATACAGTTCTGGCCCACGTAGGTACAAAAAGCCCCCTCACACTGTACCTTTGGTAGAGTAGCCAGTTAGTTAGCTTCTAACAGGATACTTAGAGGTCAGCAAGGAGGAAGTCATAGCCAGCTATCAGGAAGGTCAGAGGCCTGTCCTGCCAGCATTCCTTAAAAAGCTGGATCAAACCAGAGGAGCTCAAGAAGGGGGATGCCATGTCAGGAAACTCTTGACCAAATTAGGAAGAAAAAGCAAGGAAACCCTGCTTCCCACTCCAATTAATAAATTGTCCATCCCTTAGTTAACAACTGTCAATAAAAGATAGAAAACGGGGCCCTGGGTGGCTCAGTGGGTTAAGCCACTGCCTTCGGCTCAGGTCATGATCTCAGGGTCCTGGGATCGAGTCCCGCATCGGGCTCTCTGCTCAGCAGGGAGCCTGCTTCCCTCTCTCTCTCTCTGCCTGCCTCTCTGCCTACTTGTGATCTCTCTCTGTCAAATAAATAAATAAAATCTTTAAAAAATAAAAAATTAAAAAAAAAAAAGATAGAAAACGAACCCCTAGGGTGTGCAGCTCTCTTAGACTCTAGAGCTTGCCTGTTCTCATGTCTCAAGAGTGTAATTTTCACTTTAATTAACTGTCCCACTTGGCATCACTTATCGACTGTGCTGTGTGTCTGTCCTTGAATTCATTCTTGTGATAAGACCAAGAACCTTCCATGACTCCTTTGAGTCTGGCTGGGTTGAGGCCCCAGCATCCGGGGCCTCCCCAGCTCACCCAAAAATATTTGGCATAGCTGAAACAAACCTGAGTTTTGCTTTGTTTTAAGATTTTATTTATTTATTTATTTATTTATTTATTTATTTATTTAGGTAGAGTGAGAAGAAGGAGAACACAGCAGGGGCAGAGGGAGAGGGATAAGCAGGCTCCCCTGCTAAGCAGGGAGCCCAGGGCAGGGCTCTGTCCCAGGATGCTGGGATCATGACTGAGCCATCCAGGTGCCCCCATACTTGAGTTTTTAAAAGTCTTTTCTAATCATTAAATTACAACTACTTGGAAAAACATGATTGAATACACACAAATATTTAGCACCAAAAATATATCGTATGGCAGAACTTGTAGTTTGGTGCAGTAAGAAGATATAAATCAGAGCTTCCCATGATCCCCTCCTCAGGTTTGATCATTTGTTAGGATGAGTCACAAAGCTCAGGAAAATATTTATATATGTTTATTGGTTTATTATAATGATTATAATGGATAATGAGCATGATAACTTAATATGGGATATTCATATTCTACAATATGGATGAAATATAGAATAATAAAGATGATAACCATTGAAGAGGTACTGAGGGTGAGGTCTGGGAGGATCCTCAAGTGCAGGAGTTCCTGTTTCTGTGGAACTGGGGTGTATCACTCTCCCAGCATTTGAATACATTTACTAGTGGAGAAGTTCCTCAAACCTCTTTGTTCAGGAACTTTCATAAAGCTTAATATCCAGCCCTTCCCCCTTCCTAGAGGCTGCATCATTTGGGTAAAAAATTCCAATCCTCTAATCTCTTGGTATTTCTGGTGGCCAGCCCCATTCTGAGGTTACCTAGGGGCCCCACCCTCAGTCACCATTAGCATAAACTCTTGACTCAAGGAAGTTTCTTAGAAATAACAAAAGAGACTCTTTTCATTCAGGATGTTCTAAGTGTTTAGGGAGATCTGTGCCAGGAGCCAGGAGTGAAAAACAAATACATTTCTTATTATACCTCAGACTCTTACACCATTTTATACACAAAATTAACCCAAAAATGATCTTGCAAAAGTTAAAACTATAAAACATCTAGAAGAAAATATAGCAAAAAAAAAAAAAAATTCGTGACCATGTGTTAGGCAAAGATATTTTAGCATCATCTATAATAGAAAAAAGTAATAAATTTAACTTCATAAAATTGCAAATATTTGTACAACAAACACTATCCTCCCTACCTCAAAATGAAAAGGTAAGGCCCACAGTGGGAGAACATACTTTCAAACAATTTTTGTTGTAAGGGGGTTTTATTCAGGGCATAAAAATTCTTCTATCTCAATAATAAGACAAGCAACCCAGATTAAAGATTCTATTTTAATAAAATTTACAAAAAAGAAGATATGAGAAAAGCTAATGAGCACATTGAAAAATCTTAAACACTAGTCATTAGGAAAATGTAAATTAAAAGTGTAGTGAGATTTCACTTCACCTATTAGAACTGATATAATCAACAAGACAAGCGCTGTTGAAATTGTGAAGAAATAGGAATTCATACATTGCTGGTGGAAATTCTAGCCATTTTGGAAAACATTTTATCTGTTTCATAGAAGTTAAAAATAAACTTAACATATGATTTAAAAAAGTCTCATTCTTAGGAATCTACCAAAGAGAAATAAAAATATACATCCATATAAAGACATATATATGAATGTTCATAGCAGCATTATTCATAATAAACCCAAACTAGGACAATTCAAATATCCAGCATTCAATGAATGGATAGACAAAATGTGGTGTATTGAACAATGAGATACTATTAAGCAACTAAAGGAGTAAACTACTGATACATGATGTGAAATATTGGGGCCAGGAGCAGACGGTCAAGAAAGAGTTCTTGAGACATCTGGTTCAAAAATGGTGGTTTTACAAAAGCACAGGGATAGGACCCATGGGCAGAAGAACTGCACTGGGATTGTGAGGAGTGACTGATTATGTACTTTCAAGTTGGGAGTGGACGAATAGTATGTCTCTAAGGAATTTGGAAGCAAGTTTTCCAGGACCTTGAGGGGCTAGCTGTTGTTAGGATGAGGTCATTTACTACAGACTAATAAGTCCTTAGTCATGAGACCCTATAGATATAGATCAGGGCTATATGTTCAGAGGATGATTGTTATATATCTTGGCAGGGGGTAGAGATAAAAGAAGTCTCCAAAGGGAATTTTGTATATTAAAGAAGACTTACAGGATCCTAGAGGTTGGGGTAATGTCCCTGTTGGCTGCCTTTTGCCTCTAGCAAAGTATTAACCTTAAGGCAGTTGAGTTCCTGAGGAAAGGTCACTCTGTTTGTTTCAAGTACTTGTCAATGGGCTGTAAGTTTTAAGAAACTTTATTATTTTTTTAATATTTCTTTTGCCTTTGTTCTCCACATCAATACATGCTATAATATGAATGAAATTTAAAAACATTATGCTGTGCTCGCTTCGGCAGCACATATACTAAAAACATTATGCTAAGTGAAAAAAAGCCAGAAGCAAAAGATTTGATTATTTTACAATTCCATTTATATGGAATGTCCAGAAAAGACAACCTATACTCAGAAAAGAAATCAGTGATTGCCTGGCATTAGAGATATGAACAGAAATTGGCCACAAATGGTCAGAAAAGATATTTTGGGGGTAATGTTAATGTTTAAAACTAGATTGTGGTAATGATTGTACAACTATGTTACTAAAACCACTGAAATGTACATGTAAAATGAGAGAATATTTTATGGTATGTAATTTATACCTCAAAAAGCGATTTAAAAGGACATATTTCTAATCTTCCATAATTAATTTTTTCTCAGAGTTTGAAGGCCCCATATTAATCCAATTACCATCTGGACTGGTTGTTCCCTTTTAGCCCCAAAGGATTTCAGGAACTTGTTGCTTTACTTCATAGTTTCTGTCCAATCTCCACATGGAAATTGCCACTGCAAAAGTTCCTGGGCAAAAGTAATCTGCTAGAAATATGCAAAAATAATTATCAAGGGAATAAGAGTTGTCTTTTTTGTTTTTTCTTTTTCTCAAAGGTTTACTTAGAGGTCTTCTTAGTCTGGATTTACTTTCTAAAGCATATGCCATTTCTTCAGCTGATGGATCCCATGAATGAATGGACTTTCAGAGATTCGAACCCCCGCATACAAGAATTGTCTTTTCCCTTGGTTTAAGCTCCAAATATGAAAGCACAAGCTATGTCTGGTAGAAGACTGATCCCTTTCCTTATAAGAATATGTGAAGATAGACTTGTAAACTAACAGTTAAAATCAAATCAGCAGGAAATATGCTGTGATATCTCAGAGGAAAGAGCTGAGTGAGACTCACCTACATCAATGGACAGTAATACAGAGTCATGAAAATCAAGTGGGAGTTGCCTGGGAGTTGCCCAGGCTGGAGTACTGGAAAAGGGCATTCTAAGCAAAGCAGTTAAGTAGGCAGCATGAATAAAAGATTAATAAAATTGCTTTCTCTTTATTTTTTTTTAACAGGATGTTCAATAAATATTTTTTTAATGAAGTATATTTAGTGAACAAGGTATCTAATGTAGATAGGATATGGGGTATAATTGAAAGACCAATAGAAAATAATAATTGATGGGCTGGAGTTAGACTTAAGGGTCTTGAATATATTAAGGAATGTGAACTTTATTCTTTAGTTGATGGTAAAATATGAGTTTTTAATGTCTTGTTTTGTCTTAAACAGATAAATTGCAATTGAATTCCTGTTATATACAGCTCACTTTAGAGGTCCTGTAGAGAAATTTTGGCACGGGGAGAAACATGGCCATCTAAAAGGCTAGGAGGTTGTTGGCAGAGTGCTGCCCAGGTGCTCCATATTATTATGGCCTATGTTAAACAAAGTTTCATGAAGAGGAGTAGAGATAATAGCCATTACTATTTTTAATAGTATAAAAAAGGCATACGGGCTCAGAATGCATTATTTAAGAAAGAATAATTACCTATATTTGAAATATTTCTCTGGTATTTTTATAGTAATTTTTCATGAAAGGACTAGCTTTCCTAATTTTAAATTTTCATATCTATTGGCAAAAAAATCCTTATTATTTATTTACTTGGCATTCAAAACATGAAATTAAATCAAATTTACATACACAAACACATGATATGTACACAAACATGGAAATGGTAGATAAATCTGGGAAAACATAGAAATAAAAGTAAAGAAATATGCAAGACTTAAATAATAAATGACACATATCTTTTTACAGGTTGATTTTGCAAGATATAGAATCTGAACAACATTATAATTAACATTTAGTAATTATTATGTTTTGACATGGTTTGATATATGTCTGTCCTCCAGGAACTTACAGAATATTGCTAGAGGCCAGGAAGAAAGGGGTCATATATAAAGAGAGCCAGCCCCATCTCAGGCAAGCCATTTCAACACTCAGTAATTTCCCACGGTGGCCATAGACCGTTGCCTACTTGTGAATTTTTAGTAACTTACATTGCTTCTAAATTAAATGATGGCAGCAGGAGTATTCATATGATTTGGATTATTGGTTCCTACAAGATGAGCCGATTTTATGTTCCATCAATAAGAGCTCTTTACTTGTGGCTCTCTTTAGAAAGTATTATAAAGCTAATCTAGTTGAAGTTGAATGTTGGGATACCATATATGCTTGAACAGAATTCCTTTTATTGGTCACAGAACATCTTTCTGCCCTGGCCTTGTCCCATTTTTTGACCAGAGCTACAGCTTTACCAATCAGCTCTCTTAAAAAGCCACAGAATTAGTCAAAATGAATAAAAACCAGAGAAGATGGGTGATTCAATGATCCACTGAGTCTCTGTTATTAGAAAATGTTTAGAGTACATATCTCCAGAACAATCTGCTCCTTGAAGCAAGAGTCAATTTCTTCCTCCCCAATTCTCATGTCCAGCACCACAGTATATAGAAAGCCCTCCCTGAAAGAGTGAATGATGTGTCATCCATATCATTTATATATAAAACATACCACATATTTTATGCAAATGAAGTCAGTTATTTATACAAAATTTCAATGTACCCTTTTGTTACAATCTCCATAAATTTAAATATAGCTTTGTGCTACAATATGTAGATAGAATGTGGGGACTAAGGGTCATATTTCTATTTTATCAGCTGCCAATTTTTAGTTGAGGGGGAGTTCTACAAATAAAGATGATTTATTGATATAGTTGGGTTAAAAAAATCAGATTTCTTAAAACCAGAAACAAAATTGGCCCGTTTTTCTGTAGAAATGAAGTACCCCAAAATATAAAATATTCCCCTCATGTGGTTTACAAAGATGCTTTAATGATTGCCTTCTAAAGAGATTTCTAAAGTTATGCTGAAACAGGTCATCAGTAAGTTCTCTGATATACCTCGACTGTGAGTATATCATGAGTAGTTATTTTAGTAAAAATTAGAGTCAAAGTAAAATTTCTATGGTTCTCACCATTTCACTATGCATTTGTGCTATAAATTGTTCACTCTCATTTCAGCTTTTTTCGTTTCCTTTTTACTTTTTTGCCCATAGAAGTCTTAGTTTCTGTAAGAAATTTGTATTCTATATTTTCTTGTCTGAGATGGCATATGTCTTTATTTTGTTTGAAGTTCAAAGCAATTCTGGCTTCTGGATTTGGAATATGAGCAAATGAGTTGTTCTTAACTTTCAGTAGAAGTCCAGCAGCAGGGTAGCTTAGAACAAAAATGTGTCTGTCTATACTAAGCCTTTGTTTTTTATTGACAGTCCATTATGTATGAGGACATGTCCCACTTTTGTTAACCAGTTTGCTTACTCTTACTAAATATCACATTCTTAAAAGGCCTTTGGAATTATAAACAAGTTAAAGCTCTGTTGAGACTTGTGACTGTCACCCTTCTGGTTAGACTTACACGTGGATGGTGCAACACTAGCAGACATGCATCCGTAATAGCTGTCAGCTACAATGGTCATTAAGCATCGTCTGAAGTCAAAATTCCTGTGCCAGACGGCAGTTCAGGAACACTAGACAGAGCATGTGAAACCGCCAAGATTCGTACGGTGCCCTTTGAACTTAGAGCTGGGGGAAGAATAAAATAAAGCAAAAGGACCCAAGAGAATAAACCTCTCAGCAGTAGCTTCTTAGTCCCAGTATCTTTTGTTGACATACAAAAATTATATATATTGCTTATTAACATTATATAAGGCATCACTTAGTTTTCTAAAATATGTATCTCATTTGATACGTGTATTTCAAATGATTTTTTTTCTGTCTTTTGTGTCATGTTGAGAAGTTATTTCAACCAACTTCTGATCAATGTTGTTTTTAAAAATATTTCTCCTTTCTTCTGTATCCTTTTATCTGGAAATCATATTAGGCATGAGTTTGCAATCTAATTTTCTTTTAATAGCTAACTAATGGTATCAGAACCACTTATTATGTATCTAATTTTCATGCTTTTGAGATTCCATATTTATTACACTATGCTGTCCTATTTATTAGGGTCTCTTTCTTGAATATTAATATGAATCAGAATATACAATTTTATTTGCATACTAGTAGTGCACTGTTTTAATTGCTGGCCTTTTGATATACATTTTAAAATTAGGTAGAAAAAATTTTTTTTCCTTTTTTATAAACTCATTTTAGCTTTATTTACCTATGAATTCTTTCAAAGACATTTTTTACATTATTTTGTCAAGTTCTTTTAAAAAAATAGCCCATTTGGATAGTGATAGATGTTACACTAAATGTGCACAATAATTTTGTGATATTGGAAAGAAACAAAGAAACTTACTAATTGAGGACGTAACTATTTTACAATAGTTTACTGTATTTAAATTGTAGTCTCCCTGGAAATTAATTTCTATTTTTGAAGATGCACAAATGTTTAATGTGACAGATGCAACAGTTGAACATACCAGTTACCTAAAGCTTACAAAGTTCCGAGGAAGAGTTCACCTATTTCACTCTGCCTCTACCGCTCTTCCCCCAAAAAGACACATTGCAAGAGGCTGCATGCACTGGCCTTACAAGAGAGCTGTTGATCCTCAAGCGGATGTCGCTTCAGACTTCGGGATGCTTAAGATTTTCAATGGGGCATTTGGGAAGGTGGCAGGCAGCTGGAATCATAGAGGGATAAGTTGCTTTGGAGAGTTGTGGTGATTTGAAGGGGTATTTAATAAAAGTAGTTTTGGGGGAGGGGTGATAAAACTGGAGGGCCAAGGTGATAGGTTACATGTAGAACTTGAAGGTAGCTATTTCCTTGACAGGTTCAAAATACCTAGTAGTGATGCCTTTGAGATTTAAAGGAAATTCCAAGATAATGAATGGTGTCGAACAAATTAATACATGAATCAATGAACTTGAACTTGTCTTCCAATTTCATTTCTTTCTAAACTTAACACAAAACCTCTTTATCTGAGTTTTTCATGGGTAGTAATCATGGAGACACTGAAGGTGAAGGGACAATTGTCTCATTTCGCTCATTAGCTCCAAAGTAGTGGGGTCTTACTTAAAGTTTCTGATAGTCACTAATGGTAAGGAGAGGAAACTCAGGAGGAAACTAGCTGAATTCCTCTGCTTTTCACACAGAGAAGACACAGGCATATTATTTTTTATCACACAACAAATATTTTTAGATTTGCTATAGACCACCTACTCTCAGTGTTGGAGATACAGCAAAAGCAAAATTCACAAAAAATAGCTCTCCTCAAAGAATTAATATATCACAGTAGGGAGGAGGGAGGACTGAAAAGAAACAAAATTAATAAGTAAAATGGGGAGTGTGGCGCTGATCTGATATCATGAGATCATGACCTGAGCCAAAATGAAAAGTTGGATGCCTACCCGAATGGGCCACCCAGGGGCCAGATCTGAATTTAGTTCTAAAATGATCATTATGGGGGTGCCTGGGTGGCTCAGTCAGGTCATGATATCAGGGGAGTCTGCTTCTCCCTCTCTGTCTGCCCCTCCCTCTGCCCCTTCTCTCTCTTTTGCTCACTCTCTCTCAAATAAATAAATAAAATCTTAATAAATAAATAAATAAAATAAAATGATCATTCTGACTGCTTGAAAAGAAAATTATCATTCTGACTGCTTGGCTAAAAATAGACAGTAGGGGGCGGGTGGAATCAGGAAATTGGTCAGGAAGCAATTGTAATCTCAGCTAGGGTTATTGGAGGTTTAGACCAAGGCTGGGAGCAGTGAAGGTGGTGAGAAGTCATGAGTATTTGCATGTTCTGAAAGTAGAGCTGACAGAATTTGGTGAAATATCATACACAAGGTGTGTAAATAAAAGGCTTTAAGCTAGAGCAATGGAATTGAAATTAATTGAGATGGGGGAAAGCTTGAAAAACAACTGGTTTGTTTGATAGTAGAAATGTAGAAATCAGAAGACTGGTTTTGGATAAGTTATATTTTAGCTGCCTCTTTGATATGGAAGTTAGATAGAAATGAGGACTAAGAAATGACCCAATGACACTTTATGATATGTGATTGGAGAATGGAGTAGATCTAGAAAAAGAAGCTGTATACAGATGGTTTGGATATCTGAGTCTGATTTGTTAGGAGAGATCCTGTATAGAAACAAAAATCTGGGAGTTATAATTGTGTAGAATGTGTTTAAAGCTATGAGATAGGATAAAGTCACCAAAGGAGTTAACTGTAGATAGAAATGAGGACTAAGAAATGACCCAATGACACTTTATGATATGTGATTGGAGAATGGAGTAGATCTAGAAAAAGAAGCTGAAAAGGAAAATTACCAGGATGAGGGGAAGACCAGGAAAGTAAGAGGTCAAGGAAAATAAATAAATGAACATTCCTTGTACTAAGTGGTGTTGATGAACAGGTAAGATAAAAACTGGGAATTTACCATTAGTGATAGCAATATGGAGAACATCATTGCCTCTGTTACGATTGTTGTTAGCAGAGTGGTCAGAGAGAATGGGAGAACAACAGCTAGAAATAATGATTACAAACAACTGTCCCAAAGAATTTTGCTATGGGGTAATGCCTGAAAGGAAGTGGGTCTAAAAATACTTCCAGCTTTGTTTATTTGTTTTTTTTTAATTATTATTTTTTTAAGATTGGAGAACTAGTTAATCTCTATGTTAATAAATTGATCCAGTATGAAGGAAAAAATAGATTATGTGCAGAGTGGGGTGAAGAGGTATTTTTGAGTAGTGATCTCTGTAGGTTAGAAGTGTTGGAAACTAGTGCAAAAGTGGGAATTTATCAAACAATAGGAACTGGAAGCCTACATACTTGAGCTGCTCTTTGAGCCCTGGGGGAGGCTTCCTCAAGGGGAGGGAGACATTTATTTATTTTATAAATTTTTAAAAAAATTATTTATATTAAGTTGTTATTTAAATTGCAGTTAACATACACTTTAAGGTACGTTTAAGTTGTACAATATAGTAATTCAACACTTCCATTTATCATCCAGTGCTCATCACAACAAGTGCACTCCTTAACCTGCATGACCTATCTAACCCAAGCCCCCATCCACCTCTCTTCTGGTAACCATTAGTTGATCCTGTATAGTTTCTTGGTGTTTCTTGGTCAGTGTTTCTCTCTTTAAAGAGGGAGAAATTTAAACACCTCAAATAGACTAGTATTTTGTTTTGTACTTTGCATTTCAAGTCATTGGACACATTTTATTTTATTTCCCTTTTTGTGCTATTTTCATCAGATTTGATATCAGAGTGATGCTCAATTCATAAAGTCAATTTGTAACCTCCCCCAATTTTTTGCTTGTTAAAGAATTGTTTCCATACCATAGCAACAGATGGAAATGAGTTTATATTTGGAAGAGGAGAAAGCTTCATTAATCAGTGGAGTCAGAAGTAGGATTATCCCTTGAGAAATATGAGAATATGTGAAAAACTGAGATACAAATCTTAGATAACTAATCTATGCTCATTAGATACTGATATGCTCTAAGGATGTCTGCCTGGCTCCACCATTTGGAGATTGACTTTTCACTCTCTTTGTGTTCATATAGGTCTAGACAACTATATGTACAAAATGCTAGTCTATCTCACCTTGGTCAGTGATGGTGATAAGACCAGAGAACACTCAAGCTGATTCAAAGTTTCCACTTTGGCAATTAGGAAATTACATTCATTCTGGTATTGACCAGTCTCTTAAATAATAATGTACCAGCTTGGAAAATGCAGAAGAGCCATGTGTTATGTAATTTGAACTGGCAAGCAAAAAAAATCATCCATAAGTACATGGGCAATTATAGAACTATTAGGGAATCAAAGATGAAAAATGCCATGAACACTTGTAGATGTAGAGAACATGAGATTTTCATGGTTGCCCATTGCTCTGTTCAAGTACATTTCTCAAGCCTGATCTAGTGTTCTACAAGATATTCCATATCTTCATGGAATTAAGAAAGGAGTGGAATACTTTGGTTAATGAGACAACACACTCACGTAGTGTGGGAAATTTTCAATAACACTGACATGGGAGGTAGAGGTATATAGATGGGAAGTCAAGTTTCAGTTGTGCCCAGAATTGGCATGTTTTCAGTCAAGAACTTGAGGACATAAGGGGTTTCCAGAAGTATAGTTAAGAGAGTCCAAAAAGTGGCTAATAGCAAGGTAGTAATCAGAAAAGGGAACCACAGAGAAGCACTGGTGATTCTGTACTAGATTAGATAGATGGAAGACAGGATAGCATTTTGGTAGGTGATGAATGACAATAGACAAGAAAAGCTGGACTTGCTAACTGTACAGTGGATCTGTGATAATTCTGTACTATTAACAGAGTCTGACAACTATTGTGTAGTATAGTATTGTTTAAATTTGTCTCCCATGGTGTCCTAAAGAAATTATCAGCCCTTTTAATCTTCCTTACACTCACTTTCTGATTTCTGAAGGAATAGCTTTGGGGACAAAGACCAGGGAGGTTCTAAAGGATGGAAGGCTGAGCTCTCCAGTAGTGTATGTGCCTCCTCTCCTGAGGATTTCTCTGGTAAGTCAAAGCCAAATACCTCAAGATGAGCTCAATCTTACAGATTTATTCAATCCACAATTTGAAAATCTTTCACCTGTGAATAGGTAGGAGTTAGGAGAAACAGTAACTGATGTATTGCTGTTTGCTTGTATATTTACTATATCTAATAAAAAGGCTCTTTCCCTTTTCATTTTTATGGCCCAGTATCAAGTATTAGAATGAGCCATGGGAGTGAGCAAAAAAGAAATAAAATAGACTTTCTGTGAATTAATTTGTTCCTCTAAATCATCTTTAGTAATTACTCCAGGGCAATTCATTTAGTATTCAATTAATTATTCAATATTTTATTTCAAGATAAAGTTTTGGGCAATATAGCTTTGGAACCAAAAGAAGTTAGTATAACTTTCAACTCTGCCTTTTACACTATAGCAAATTACAGGAGCCTTAGAGACTCAGTGTCATCATCTGTTAAAGAAGGTCATTTTCTATCTCATAGATTTTTTTCTCTGCAATTAATTACTCAATATATATAATACACCTGACAAGAAACTCAACCCAGAGTAACCCTAATTAAATATTTGGTTTCTTTTTTCTCTCCTTAAGAAGCAGCCAGTGGTTATAGACATTTCATCATGGATGGGGTTGACTGTTGCTGTGCCCACCCTATTTTAGAGTGGTCAATCAGTTTGAGGTTGTTATGTACCCATTTATTTAAATTCTCAGTATTTATAATGTTTGGGAGACAGATGATACTTTGGAAAGGAACATAATTATCTTTATTTTTTCATCACAGTTCAAAAAGCCCTAAAGTCATTGCTCATTTCCTAGAACAAGAGCCTGCTATTATGTCTTTTTTTAAAGATATTCTGAAGGAGGAGGAGTCAAGATGGTGGAGAAGAAGGCTGAGACTACTTCAGGTAGCGGGAGATCAGCTAAATAGCTTATGTAAAGATTGCAAACACCTACAAATCCAACGGGAGATTGAAGAGAAGAAGAACAGCAATTCTAGAAACAGAAAATCAACCACTATCTGAAAGGTAGGACTGGCGGAGAAGTGAATCCAAAGCGATGGGAAGATAGACCGCGGGGGGAGGGGCCGGCTCCCGGCTCCTGGCGGAGCAACGGAGCACAAAATCAGGACTTTTAAAAGTCTGTTCCGCTGAGGGACATCACTACAGAGCTTAACTGGGGTGAAGCCCAGGCGGGGTCAGTGCGGCCTCAGGTCCCACAGGGTCACAGAAGGATCGGGGGTGTCTGAGTGTCGCAGAGCTTACCGGTACTAGAACAGGGAAGCAGGCTACAGAGACAGAGCCGAGGAGTAAGCTCTAAACTCGGGGTTACCTTGAACCGGTCGCAGGCTCAGTCAGCTTGGAGCGCGGCCAGAGGCCAGGGTGACGGGTAAATTGGGCGCTGTTCTCTGAGGGCACACTGAGGAGTGGGGCCCTGGGCTCTTGGCTCCTCCAGGCCGGAGACCAGGAGGCCGCCATCTTCATTCCCATCTTCCAGAACTGTACCGAAAGCGCTCAGGGAACAAAAGCTCCCGAAAGCAAACCCAGCAAACCCGAGCAGATTACTCAGCCCGGCCCCTGGTAAGGGCGGTGCAACTCCGCCTGGGGCAAAGACACTTGAGAATCACTACAACAGGCCCCTCCCCCAGAAGATCAACAAGAAACCCAGCCAGGACCAAGTTCACCTACCAAGGAGTGCAGTTTCTATATCAAGGAGAGCGGCGGAATTCCAGAGGAGGAGAAAGTAAAGCATGGAACTCATGGCTTTCTCCCCATGATTCTTTAGCCTTGCAGTTAATTTAATTTGTTTTTTCTTTTTCAATTTTTTTTTCTCTTCTTCTGCTAAATTTTTTAAACTTTTACCGTTTTCTTTTTTAACGTTTTTTAAATAGTTTATCTAATATATATATATTTTTTTCCTTTTTATATTTTTTATCGGCTTTCTTTTTTTAATAGTTTCTTTTTTTTTTTTCTTTCTGAACCCCTTTTTATCCCCTTTCTCCCTCCTCACGATTTGGGATCTCTTCTGATTTGGCTAAAGCATATTTTCCAGGGGTTGTTGCCACCCTTTTAGTATTTTACTTGCTCCTTCATATACTCTTATCTGGACAAAATGACAAGGCAGAAAAATTCACAACAAAAAAAAAAGAACAAGAAGCAGTACCAAAGGCTAGGGACCTAATCAATACAGACATTGGTAATATGTCAGATATAGAGTTCAGAATGATGATTCTCAAGGTTCTAGCCGGGCTTGAAAAAGGCATGGAAGATATTAAAGCAACCCTCTCGGGAAATATAAAAGCCCCTTTCTGGAGAAATAAAAGAACTAAAATCTAACCAAGTTGAAATCAAAAAAGCTATTAATGAGGTGCAAACAAAAATGGAGGCTCTCACTGCTAGGATAAATGAGGCAGAAGAAAGAATTAGTGATATAGAAGACCAAATGACAGAGAATAAAGAAGCTGAGCAAAAGAGGGACAAACAGCTACTGGACCACGAGGGGAGAATTCGAGAGATAAGTGACACCATAAGACGAAACAACATTAGAATAATTGGGATTCCAGAAGAAGAGGAAACAGAGGGGAGCAGAAGGTATGTTGCAGAGAATTATTGGAGAGAATTTCCCCAATATGGCAAAAGGAACAAGCATCAAAATCCAGGAGGTTCAGAGAACCTCCCTCAAAATCAATAAGAATAGGTCCACACCCCGTCACCTAATAGTAAAATTTACAAGTCTTAGTGACAAAGAAAAGATCCTGAAAGCAGCCCGGGAAAAGAACTCTGTAACGTACAATGGTAAAAATATTAGATTGGCAGCAGACTTATCCACAGAGACCTGGCAGGCCAGAAAGTGCTGGCATGATATATTCAGAGTACTAAATGAGAAAAACATGAAGCCAAGAATACTATATCCAGCTAGGCTATCATTGAAAATAGAAGGAGAGATTAAAAGCTTCCAGGACAAACAAAAACTGAAAGAATTTGCAAATACCAAACCAGCCTACAGGAAATATTGAAAGGGGTCCTCTAAGCAAAGAGAGACCCTAAAAGTAGTAGATCAGAAAGAAACAGAGACAATATACAATAACAGTCACCTTACAGGCAATACAATGGCACTAAATTCATATCTCTCAATACTTACCCTGAATGTTAATGGGCTAAATGCCCCAATCAAAAGACACAGGGTATCAGAATGGATAAAAAAACAAAACCCATCTATATGTTGCCTACAAGAAACTCATCTTAAACCCGAAGACACCCCCAGGTTTAAAGTGAAGGGGTGGAAAAGAATTTACCATGCTAATGGACATCAGAAGAAAGCAGGAGTGGCAATCCTTATATCAGATCAATTAGATTTTAAGCCAAAGACTATAATAAGAGATGAGGAAGGACACTATATCATATTCAAAGGAACTGTCCAACAAGAAGATCTAACAATTTTAAATATCTATGCCCCTAACGTGGGAGCAGCCAACTATATAAACCAATTAATAACAAAATCAAAGAAACACATCGACAATAATACAATAATAGTAGGGGACTTTAACACTCCCCTCACTGAAATGGACAGATCATCCAAGCAAAAGATCAACAAGGAAATCAAGGCCTTAAATGACACACTGGACCAGATGGACATCACAGATATATTCAGAACATTTCATCCCAAAGCAACAGAATACACATTCTTCTCTAGTGCACATGGAACATTCTCCAGAATAGATCACATTCTTGGTCCTAAATCAGTCTCAACCGGTATCAAAAGATTGGGATCATTCCCTGCATATTTTCAGACCACAATGCTCTAAAGCTAGAACTCAATAACAAGAGGAAATTTGGAAAGAACCCAAATACATGGAGACTAAACAGCATCCTTCTAAAGAATGAATGGGTCAACCAGGAAATTAAAGAATAATTGAAAAAATTTATGGAAACAAATGATAATGAAAACACAACGGTTCAGAATCTGTGGGACACAACAAAGGCAGTCCTGAGAGGAAAATATATAGCGGTACAAGCCTTTCTCAAGAAACAAGAAAGGTCTCAGGTACACAACATAACCCTACACCTAAAGGAGCTGGAGAAAGAATAAGAAAGAAACCCTAAACCCAGCAGGAGAAGAGAAATTATAAAGATCAGAGCAGAAATCAATGAAATAGAAACCAAAAAAACAATAGAGCAAATCAACGAAACTAGGAGCTGGTTCTTTGAAAGAATTAATAAGATTGATAAACCCCTGGCCAGACTTATCAAAAAGAAAAGAGAAAGGACCCAAATAAATAAAATCATGAATGAAAGAGGAGAGATCACAACGAACACCAAAGAAATACAGACAATTATAAGAACATACTATGAGCAACTCTACGCCAACAAATTTGACAATCTGGAAGGAATGGATGCATTCCTAGAGACATATAAACTACCACAACTGAACCAGGAAGAAATAGAAAGCCTCAACAGACCCATAACCAGTAAGGAGATTGAAACAGTCATCAAAAATCTCCAAACAAACAAAAGCCCAGGGCCAGATGGCTTCCCGGGGGAATTCTACAAAACATTTAAAGAAGAACTAATTCTATTCTCCTGAAACTGTTCCAAAAGATAGAAATGGAAGGAAAACTTCCAAACTCATTTTATGAGGCCAGCATCACCTTGATCCCCAAACCAGACCAGGATCCCATCAAAAAAGAGAACTACAGACCAATATCCTTACTGAACACAGATGCAAAAATTCTCGCCAAAATACTAGCCAATAGGATTCAACAGTACATTAAAAGGATTATTCAACACGACTAAGTGGGATTTATTCCAGGGCTGCAAGGCTGGTTCAACATCCGCAAATCAATCAATGTGATACAACACATTAATAAAAGAAAGAACAAGAATCATATGATACTCTCCATAGATGCTGAAAAAGCATTTGACAAAGTACAGCATCCCTTCCTGATCAAAACTCTTCAAAGTGTAGGGATAGAGGGCACATACCTCAATATTATCAAAGCCATCTATGAAAAACCCACCGCAAATATCATTCTCAATGGAGAAAAACTGAAAGCTTTTCTGCTAAGGTCAGGAACACGGCAGGGATGTCCGTTATCACCACTGCTATTCAACATAGTACTAGAAGTCCTAGCCTCAGCAAGCAGACAACAAAAGGAAATTAAAGGCATCCAAATCGGCAAAGAAGAAGTCAAACTATCACTCTTTGCAGATGATATGATACTGTATGTGGAAAACCCAAAAGACTCCACTCCAAAACAGAACTTGTCCAGGAATTCAGTAAAGTGTCAGGATATAAAATCAATGCACAGAAATCAGTTGCATTTCTCTACACCAACAACAAGACAGAAGAAAGAGAAATTAAGGAGTCCATCCCATTTACAATTGCACCCAAAACTATAAGATACCTAGGAATAAACCTAACCAAAGAGACTAAGAATCTATACTCAAAAAACTATAAAGTACTCATGAAAGAAATTGAGGAAGACACAAAGAAATGGAAAAATGTTCCATGCTCCTGGACTGGAAGAATAAATATTGTGAAAATGTCTATGCTACCTAAAGCAATCTACACATTTAATGCAATTCCTATCAAAGTACCATCCATTTTTTTCAAAGAAATGAAACAAATAATCCTAAAATTTATATGGAACCAGAAAAGACCTCGAATAGCCAAAGGAATATTGAAAAAGAAAGCCAAAGTTGGTGGCATCACAATTCTGCACTTCAAGCTCTATTACAAAGGTGTCGTCATCAAGACAGCATGGTACTGGCACAAAAACAGACACATAGATCAATGGAACAGAATAGAGAGCCCAGAAATAGACCCTCCACTCTATGGTCAACTCATCTTCGACAAAGCAGTAAAGAATGTCCAATGGAAAAAAGACAGCCTCTTCAATAAATGGTGTTATGAAAATTGGACAGCCATATGCAGAAAAATGAAATTGGGCCATTTCCTTACACCACACACGAAAATAGACTCAAAATGGATGAAGGATCTCAATGTGAGAAAGGAATCCATCAAAATCCTTGAGGAGAACACAGGCAGCAACCTCTTCGACCTCAGCCGCAGCAACATCTTCCTAGGAACATCACCAAAGGCAAGGGAAGCAAGGGCAAAAATGAACTATTGGGATTTTATCAAGATCAAAAGCTTTTGCACAGCAAAGGAAACAGTTAACAAAACCAAAAGACAACTGACAGAATGGGAGAAGATATTTGCAAATGACATATCAGATAAAGGGCTAGTGTCCAAAATCTATAAAGAACTTAGCAAACTCAGCACCCAAAGAACAAATAATCCAATCAAGAAATGGACAGAGGACATGAACAGAGATTTCTGCAAAGAAGACATCCCGATGGCCAACAGACACATGAAAAAGTGCTCCATATCACTCGGCATCAGGGAAATACAAATCAAAACCACAATGAGATATCACCTCACACCAGTCAGAATGGCTAAAATTAACAAGTCAGGAAATGACAGATGCTGGCGAGGATGCGGAGAAAGGGGAACCCTCCTACACTGTTGGTGGGAATGCAAGCTGGTGCAGCCACTCTGGAAAACAGCATGGAGGTTCCTCAAAATGTTGAAAATAGAACTACCCTATGACCCAGCAATTGCACTGCTGGGTATTTACCCTAAAGATACAAACGTAGTGATCCAAAGGGGCACGTGCACCCGAATGTTTATAGCAGCAATGTCTACAATAGCCAAACTATGGAAAGAACCTAGATGTCCATCAACAGACGAATGGATAAAGAAGAAGTGGTATATATACACAATGGAATACTATGCAGCCATCAAAAGAAATGAAATCTTGCCATTTGCGACAACGTGGATGGAACTAGAGGGTATCATGCTTAGCGAAATAAGTCAATCGGAGAAAGACAACTATTATATGATCTCCCTGATATGAGGGAGAGGAGATGCAACATGGGGGGTTAAGGGGATAGGAGAAGAATAAATGTAACAAGATGGGATTGGGAGGGAGACAAACCATAAGTGACTCTTAATCTCACAAAACAAACTGAGGGTTGATGGGGGGAGGGGGTTTGGGAGAGGGGGCGTGGGGTTATGGATATTGAGGAGGGTATGTGCTATGGTGAGTTCTGTGAAGTGTGTAAACCTGGCGATTCGCAGACCTGTACCCCTGGGATAAAAATATATGTTTATAAAAAAATAAAATTTAACAAAAAAAAAAAGGTATTCTGAAGCTTACAGATTCTCTTTCAGTGTGCACAATCCAACTTGTTAATTATGTGCTTCTTGTTCTTGCAGTTATTTTTAATATTTTTCTAACATCTGACTATTCAAATATATCTCACTCTCTTGGTATAGTTATTAAAAGAAAATAATTTGAGATTATGATCACAGATATATATGAACTAGGAACTAAAAGGCGTGGCAAATATAATTGGCAAGACATTTGCCTCACCTTTTCACAAATTGAAAAAGCCATGCTTACTGCTCCTAAAATGACTTAGTTCAATATTAAAATCAGAGAAAGTAACCAAGTCAGGTTTCCTTTTCATTATGCAATGCTCAATGATGTTTTACAAATCTGAAAGCTTTACCTTTTTGTTCATTTGCTATATGAATTAAACATTAACAAGAATAAAATGAGTTTAAAGCCTAGAAAAAGGTCAGTATATTCTCCAGGGAAAACTGAAGGTTATCAAGTATTTCTATAGCTCTCTAATTCACCACTTAAGCTATGCAGATGGAATACTGACAGTTATGTAGGAAGAAGTCAAGAGCATTTCTATTTAATCTCTTAATATGAATTCCCCCAATCCTAATCCTATTGTTAGGATTTAGGCCCTTTCATGGCACCTTTTACAAAGTGTTTAGTTTTATGTATTTTTTTGAGCTGATAATTCCATTATGTTTTACTCATTTATGAACATTTTAACCACAATTACAAATAATTAAGATTGTAGCGTCACTTTTGCATTCATAAATTGCACTAGACTGACTGTTGCATTTCTAAAGTCCAGGTTTGAAAGATAAATATAAAATTAATCTTAGTGGGGTGCCTCGGTGGCTCAGTCACTAAGCTTCTGCCTTCAGCTCAGGTCACGATCCCAGGGTCCTGGGATGAAACCCCACATCAGGCTCCCTGCTCAGCAGGAAGCCTGCTTCTCCCTATCCCATTTTCTCTGTTCATATTCCCTCTCTTGCTGTCTCTCTCTCTCTGTCAAATAAATAAATAAAAATCTTTAAGAAAAATAAAATAAAATAATCTTAATATCAATGACAGAAATTAAACTACCAAAGCAGTAAAATGATTTGATTATTTTTCTCAAAAAATGTGTAGAAAATTCAGCTGAGATAAATTCATGTTTGAAAACTTGAAGAGAAGTTCACAGTATTATTAGGCTAATGAATTGTTTCAATATTTGAATTTTAAGCCAATAGTATAAAAGGATAATTCATAGGTTTGAAAAGGGTATGTGTTTTCATTCTACTCAGAATTGGCACCAAAACAAGGTTGCGAAAATGTTTAACATTTCAGGCTATTACTTCTTCAAAAATCTCTGTAAAATTGACTCATAGGAGATATTTTCTCTATAAACATTACATAGCGATTTTTTTCTTTATTAAACATGATAGCAAATATGGATTGTGATAACTAGGTCATTACATTTTTGGCCAATTACAAAATATTAGTAGTTAGTACTTTTTCTCTGATGCTTTCCTAATTCACTGAAGCATTCAGAACATAAAAATTGCATTAACAAAATACACAATTGGTGAACCAGATAGTCCGACAAGAAGTTTTAAAACTATATGATATCTCCAACGTTCCCATATAAGGTCATATCTCCATAGGTCACTGATAAGAGGATAACCTTAGGGGTACCTGAGTGACTCAGTTGGTTGAGCATCTGACTCTTGACTGCGGCTTGAGTCATGATCTTAGCGTTGTGGGATCCAGCCCCGAGTCAAGCCCTGCATCAGGCTCCACACTCAGGCCAAAGTCTTCTTGTCCCTCTCCCTCTGCTCCTACCCCCCTCACTTGCTCTATCCCTCTCTCTCTTTCAAATAAATAAATAAAGTCTTAAAAAAAAAAAGAAAATAACCTTGTGGTAAGGAGATGAGATGTTTAATGACCTCAAATGAGTGGCTTTTTGAGAAGATAAATACACTAGGACAATGTCTTAAAATGTACTACCAAAGACATAATTTGGTTCAGAGACTATAGAATTTAATCCAGAAGATGATAGATAATTGTGATTAAAAGGAAGAATAGGTTGTATAATGAAATAATACTTAGGATTTCCAAAGGGGCAAAGATTATTGCTACTAGATTATAGTCCATGTGTTTCCAAACATACTACATTAAATGATGACAAAAGAAGAAAATTAGACCCAGGCCCTTTCATATATACTGAATTGTTGATATTAAGAGTAATTAGTATCAAAAAACCTGCTCAATGTCTTGAATTTGAAGATAAACAACAATAAAGTAATTAGATTGGATTTAAAGCTTGCAAGCAGAAGGAAATATATTTCTGAAGAAGAACATTATACAAACTGAAATTAAAAATTAGATAAGTCAAAACATAAGACACTTATCACAAACATGCTAGATTGTTTTTATGCAGTTAGATATTTCATACCTTACTGGTTTACTAAATGTAGCACTTTTGAATCAACTGACTGATGTAGATATAACCTCATGATGTTCCATAGTCATGATTTGCAATAAAAGAATGATTAAGTAGTAAGTGTGAATAAACTAATATTAAAGGAGCAACTATTGTTCTCTTTCAGAGTTTGAGCATAGGTATTCATTTCTAGTCAAACTAAAATTCCACTGGATATAAAATATGTTAATAAAAAGAAGGCAAAGAAAGCCATGAGAGTACTAGAAAATAAAAAAGGGTGCATTCCAAGGAATTCAAATTTGGGGGAATTTCTGTAGGATAAAAAAAAAAAACAGTATGATATCCGTAGGGAAAATAGCAAAGGGAATCACATCTAGCAAACCCAAATTCAGCAGGTTCAGTCTTTGCAGCTGTGAACACCGAGTTGGTTTACGGCTTCACCAAGATAGCGCTAGCTTTATCTCTGGTGAAGCTTGGGTTTCTGATTTTTTATTCTTGGCTAAAAAAATGCAATAGAATTTATTATGTGCTCCTTAAGATCTGAAACTCTCCTGGATGCCAGGGAATTTGATAAGCCTTGCTTGATTCTTTAAAGGGCTTTAACTACTGTGGTCCTTTATAGGAATTCTCCCAAAGGCAAGATTCCTCACAAGAAACTCAATAGGTTCGAGTCAGAGAGGCAGTGTGGGTGTGGGACACCTGGGTAGCAGTTGGTTAAGTGTCTGCCTTTGGCTCTGTTCATGATCCCAGAGTCCTGGGATTGAGTCCCATGTAAGGCTCCTTGCTCAGTGGGGAACTTGCTTCTCCCTCTGCCTGCTGCTCCCCCGGCTTCTGACAAATAAATAAAATCTTAAAAAAAAAAAAAAAGAAAAGAAAAAGAAAAAAAGAAATGGCCCTGGGTAGGTCACACCGTGGAACGTCTCTAGGAATTTCAATACTGCCTGCATTGTCTTTTTTCTTGCTGCATCAAATCCTTTGTGTTTATGTGAATATATTCTGCCGAGTCTGGTGCGACTTTACTTTCAGAGTAGGGAAAATAATCAAGCTGCACAACGGAAAAACTGTAAGGTTTAGAAGTTAACTGATATCTGGATCTCACTCCCCAGATACTTTAATTGGTTTAGCACACAGCCTGGATCTTAGGAGGTTTAGAAGCTCCAGAAGTGATTGTACTGTGTTGTTAATGACTGAGAACCACTGGTCTGAACAGAGATCAGAAGTATTCATAAGGGGAACCTTCAGAAAAATAACTTAAGGTAATTAATAAAAAAATACAATTGGTATAGCTGCCCCAACTCTATGGAAAGGTGAAAATCTTAAGCCTCTGGGTCAGGTCAGGGGCAACTCGAAATAATGTTTTCTTTTGTTTGTTTGTTTTTCACAGACTATACCATCTGAAAAAAAAATCCTGCTCTTGACTATTACCAGTGGATGAATAACTGTTAGATTAACACAGAAAATTGTGTGTCTAGAATCTGTTTCAGAATGTCGGTCCATAAGAGGAACTGAAAAATTAGACTTAAACCTAACTAAGACCACAGCAGAGTACCAGGCTATTTTTCTTATTTTTTTGCTATGCATTTTTTTTCCTTTCCACGTGAATTTAAATAGGAATTACTGAGTAGATTATTATAAATTTCTAATATTTATTTGTTTTACAGAGATTAGAAGCACATATTACCTGGAGTATAATTACCAGTTTTAAAAAAATAACTGAAAATATAACTTGTCAATTATTTTTGTATGGCATGAAATACAAAAATTGTCTACATTTAGAGAATTTTCTGCTAAATAATAAATATTTCTTTACAAATTATTTCAGAGTATGGCTATTATGGACTGAATGTTGGTATCTCCCTTAAATTCGTATGTTAAAAACTAGCAATTTGATGGTATTAGTATTAGGAGGTGGGTCTTTGGGAAGTAATTAGGATTAGATGAGGTCATGAGAGTAGAGCCCACACGAATGGGATCAGTGTCTGTATAAGTGTCAAGAAAAAGCTTGCTTTGTTTCACTCTCTGCCATCTGAAGGTACAACAAGAAAACCGCCTTCTCAGAACCAGGAAGCAGGCTTTCACGAGAATCGGACTAGGCTGGCAACCTGATCTCAGACTTCAGCCTCCAGAGTTGTGAGATATAAATTGCTGTTGTTTGTAAGCTGCCTAGACTAAGGTAATTTGTTACAGCAGCCCAAACTGAGTAAGACAGTTGCTTGTTTTCCCTTTGCTCCCTCACTTTTTTTTTTTCACAGCTACATCTTTTTAAAAACATTGATTCTGTTTCCTTTTACTTTAGAAAGCAAGAATATGTTTAAATAAGCACAGTTTAGATAATTAGCTCTTAGAGAGAAGCAAAAAGGAAAACAATAAAAGAAAAATAGGCAAACATGTCTATTTCTTCTATACACTAATTTTTATCTTAAAACCTTATATTTGAAAAAAGTAAAAGGCAAAAAGAAAGATTTTAAATATAAAATTATGTCTTTAATTCTTGTAGCAGAAATAGTCAATAAATAAACAGATTTCATTAGGGGAAAATTATATTTTTCAAAAGTAGAAAATCTTAGTTTCATTTTTTTTAAATGTTTTTTAAAGACTTTATTTATTTATCTGACAGAGAGAGATCACAAGTAGGCAGAGAGGCAGGCAGAGAGAGAGGAGGAAGCAGGCTCCCTGCTGAGCAGAGAGTCCGATGCGGGGCTCGATCCCAGGACCCTGAGATCATGACCTGAGCCGAAGGCAGCGGCTTAACCCACTGAGCCACCCAGGCGCCCCATTAGTTTCATTTTTTTTAACTAATAAATACTATCCAGCTAGAGATAAAACTTCACTATCAACAGCTCTTACCTAATTTTCCTAAGTTATATGTTAGGGGAAGATGTTTAGTAATATACATAGCTGCAGAGGAAATGTCATATGCATTATATGAGAACATCTTGGTATCTATAGCTTATAACAAGGTCTTAGTCTGTATCCATAATGAACAATGAAATCAGGAATTGATTTTTGTCACTGCCTCTTGGATGACATTTGTAATTTGCTGCTGCTTATTGTTACATTTTCAAGTGTGTATGTCTCACCTTTCTAATTAGATTTTAAAGTTCTTAAGAACATGAAATGTCTTATTCATCTTTTACTTCCCATAAATACCTAGAACGCTATCTGAGCCTTCCAAGCTAATTAATGCAGGTAGTATGAAGCTGCCTTAGGGTAGTTGGGGTCTAGCCAAAAGGTCACAGAATTTTAGTCTTGGAAAAAACCTTAAGAGACGTTCCTGCCGATGTGCCTACCTTTGGCATGCTTAATACCTTTTGTTTTCAGGTAGGTGGTAATTTAAGATTACACGAATTTCTACTCTAAGAGCAATTGATGATTAAATATTCCCTGTTGTTACCTGAAGACTTATAGTATGTCCTGTCTTACTGGGCAAACTATAAGCTTGGCTAGACCCCATCCATCCTCTGCCTTCCACAATTTTTTGCATTTCCCCCCTGCTTTCTAAATTCACCTCTATTCCCGGGATGCACACCCTCCACGGATACATTTTTGCTGTGGTGGATGAATCAATAGAATAAATACAGAGAGTAAGTATGTAATAACAGTTATGACACAGACCAAATCTTATCAGGGTTGAGCACTAAACCAATCAATGCCCACCACATTTAACTGATATGGTCATATTGCTGTATACTGACTAGGTATTACCCTTGAAAATACACAAGTTCATAGAAAAGAGAATTAGGGAGAATCAATTTTGAAGACTGTACTAGTTTCCTAGGGCTGTTGTAACAAATAATCACAAACTGGACAGCATGAACAACAGAAATTTGTTCTCTCACAGTTGTGGAGGCCATGAGACCACAGTCAAGTCTGATATCCACAGAGGATATCAAGATATCAGTGTTGATATCCTCTGGAGGCTCTGAGGGAGAATTCCTTCCATGCCTCTCTTCTAATTTTTGGTGGCCACCAGAAACGCTTGGCATTCTTGGCTTGCGCTTCATAATTTCAGTATATGCTTCTGTCTTTATGTAGTGTTCTTCCCTGATGTGTCATAATTTCTTCTTTTTCTATTTTAAGTGCATCTGTCATTTAGGGTGGAACCTAAATCCAGAATGATTTCATCTTAAGATCTTTAATTTTAGGGGCGCCTGGGTGGCTCAGTGGGTTAAAGCCTCTGCTTTCAGCTCAGGTCATGATCCCGGGGTCCTGGGATCAAGCCCCATGTCGGGCTCTCTGCTCAGTGGGGAGCCTGCTTCCTCCTCTCTCTCTCTCTCTGCCTGCCTCTCTGCCTACTTGTGATCTGTCTAATAAATAAATAAAATCTTTAAAAAAAAGAAAAAAGATTTTTAACTTTATACATTGGAAAACATTCTATTTTCAAGTAAAGTCACATTTATCAGTACTGGGAGTTGAGACATCAATATATATTTTGGGAACACAATTTAATCCACTACAAAGACCAAACGTATTCCAAGTATTTTGCATACAGCCACATACTAAATTCTAACATCATGTCATAAGCAAACCTTCCTCTTCCTGTTTTCAATATGAAAATATTAAGGCTTAAAGAAATCAAGTGCCCATCAAAAGAGTAATTTCAAATTCTAGAATTAGAACTTAACTCATGGCTAAAAGTTCAAACTTTCTGTTCTACAACCAAGCACAGAAACTGAGCAAGAAATAACAGACTCAGGCTAATCTTGTGATAAGTAAAAAGAAAAAGACAAACACATGTTATTTTTTTTCCTATTGGGGTTTGATCTGAAAGATACACTGAATTGGCTATATATTTAGAAAATCTGTTAAAGCAGGTGTATGTTTTCTTTTTTCTTTTTCTTTTTTTTTCCTCTTTATTCTTGGAGGAGAGGATCTTGAAAGCAAAGGGAACATTACTGGAAATAGGCTACGACTAGGTTCCTAACCAAAGAGGGAGATCAATGAGAAGCCTTGCTGAAAAGAAGGAAGAAAAGTGTGTAATAGAACAGCCCAGGCTCAGTGTGAGGCTTCCAGGTCCACAGGACTATCCTCCAATACATTTGCATGGGCTTCATCTCCATATTCAAGGACGGTTTCACTATTTCTAAGCCTTTCTGACTTTATATTTTGTTAATGATTTCATTAATGTTTCTGAATATTTTATCTCATTGTCCAGTTTCTTCTCATCTTTTACCTTTTTGGAAGTGTAAGCAAGATGTGTGGGCTTATATTAATAGTACATATAAATGCATTATATGTAAGTGCGGTTGGTATATCAAAGATGAATAAAGTACTCCAGTTTTTAGGATATGTGTATTAATTTTAAAACATAAAAGAGTCAAACATTTTCTAAAAAATAGAAATACCTGAAAAAGCTTTTGAAAACAAGACTGAACCATTAAAAGTAAAATTCATATGATACAGAAGAATAATTTTTAAAAGCATCCAGATTAGCAATTCATTTTCTATGCAGAAACCATGTTTAATTTATAAAAAAATTAAAAGCTAACTGCAGAAACTTCTGAAATCTGAGATTCTTCAATGTTCTCTAAATATTCTTAATAAACTAGTTATAAAATGTGAGAACAGATGAGTGTCGTATAAATAATTTTGTGATAAGCTTTGAATTTTTAACTACAGATCATTTCCAGGGTTAAGTATATTTTCTTTTTTAAAACAAAATCTTTTGTAATACAGTATTTAGGTTAGAATAATATATCAAAAACATGTATGTGTATTTTCAAGATACTCCCTATTTATAGCCTAAAAGAGATTAAGTTATGAAACTTTAGCAGTCCTGAGTTCAAGATAGGAAAGAATTATATATAATGATAAATTAGTGTCCCAACGTTTAAGCCTCATAAAATGTATTCAGATGCATTTCAACATTACACACACTGCTGTTGGGTCTGCTGTATCTAAATAGAATTATAATAGGTAACAATAAAGACAGTTAAGCATACCTAGTTTTATGTTGCAGGAACAGATCCTGAGCTCCCTTTTTCAATTCTAGCTTATAGTCTCAACATTTTTTTTTTTCCAAATGGTTGTCAGAATCATGCACCTAAGTCAGACAGAAATAGTATTCTCGTAGGTATGATATCTGAAATGAATGGCAGAGTATTTATCTCTTATTTATAATCTCCCCATTATATCCCACTTCAGCCCCTGCACATACAAACTCAGACATGAGCTTGTATACTTGCTCACCACACACACACACACACACACACACACACATTACATAGAAATGATGGATGGTTGAGCTTTAGTTCTTTGTGGCCATCTGACTTTGCTCATTTTCCTTCTTCCTTCACCCTTTCACCTCCTCTGCCTCTTTCTCCCCTTATTCTTTTTTCTCCTTCTTTTGTTTATAACCCTAAACCTGAAAAGAAACACCAACAGTATATTCAGGACATACTTCTATTCATGTTTTCATTGAATGTTATATATTGAAAGAATTGAAGTTTGAGCCTCTTAACCTAAAGAAAACATTTTTGTGCCTGGTATTAATGCATCTGGTTTTTCCTGAAAACTCCTTAGAACAAAAGACATAATAGGAGTTCATGTTTGATAAATAATGTTTATTATAAAGCAGGGGTTTTTTTTTACTCCATTTATCCTTATTAAATGATATAATAGATAATGATAATATAGAGTTCAGCTATTATGTATTTTATGAAGGCCAAGATTTGAAGAATATTGGAAATAATTTCAAAATTTGTATATAGGTCTTAGATAGCAGTTGCTAATAAAAAAGCTTCCACAAAGAGATTAGAAATATAAATAAGAAAGAAGAAGTAGGAGAAAATAGTGAATGCCCATATAGAAGGTCAGGTCTTTAAAGAAAAGTATGAAGTAGACTTTGTAGATTAGCAGTTTAATCTTCTTGTTCTAAAATATCTTTTATTGAAATAATTAAATTACCACTGCTATTTTGAGGCATTATTAATATTGCTATTTGGGGTTAAGTGTCAGGGTGTAAGATTAAATTAATATGATAAAAAAAAATCACAGTCCCATCCACTGTTCCAAACTGCAACAAGTCATTTTAGAACCAATTCAATATAGCAATACCTAATTGAGTTAGGGTTTAATAATATGAGCCAACTCAAGAACTTCCAGAGCGAAAGAACCAGTCATGAAATAACACTTATTAACTGAATCAGATAGAGTTAAAACAACCTATCAGGCTGGAAACATCACAACACAATTATTTCAAAATTACCACCTAGATTTATAGATCTAGGCTAGCTGAATAATCATTTTAAACATAATCTGAAATGTTAATATTTTATCTCATTGTTTGTTGATTTTCTTACAGCTGAAGGGTTAGAACAAATGAGGAAAATCAGACTATGTTTTAAAATATCAATGCAGACACTTTCTTTCACTGAATATGTAAAAAAAAAAAAAAAACATTTGTTATTGAATACAAATTAGGTGAATGAATACTCAAACAGTTAAGCCTCTTTTCCCCTAAAGCTTGAAATAACTGCTTTGCTTTTCAGGTCGGCAAAGCATTGTTTTGTTTCTGGGAAAATTGCAGTCCTCACTTCTATTTATGCCAAGTTCATATTCTTTGTTCATATCATGAAACTAAACAGAAGATGATGTCCCAGAGATAAATATTATTTTCATTAAATGAATTAAGACTGCCATTCACAAACATACAAAACAATTAATATTACCAAAAGAAAAAAATGTGAGATAACAATGAGAGAAAGCACTGAGGTTTGCATTTTTAGAAAGCTCTTCAGAATTCCTCTTTTATAAGTCACTAGATAAAGTCACAATAAATTAGAACTACTTTTCTTGATATTCACTTTATCTCCAAAATTTCATTTTGTCTGGAACAAAGCTTGAATGTATCCTTCAATATTAGAGAATGACAAAAGCAGCATCAATTTCTGGGACTCTTTTAATTTATATCTAAAAACTAAAATGTTAGATATAGATCTATTCTCCTTGGTTATTTCTGAAAAATAGTTCATAAATCATGTGCATAACAAGCTGATATAGATATAGTTGAATGGGAAACGTTCAGAGACTGATAAGGAATTTACTTCATTTTCCACATTTACATGCAATCTTCAGTTAGTTAATTATCTTATGTGAAATGTTTTCATGTAGCATAAAAGTAGAAAGAAACTGATACTAAGCCTGTTATGTCATACCTTACAAACCATGTGATTTCAACAATTGTTTTTAGATGAGTTGAACATTCAAGTGGTAGTTTTTTAATTCTGTCAAATGTTCTCTAGGTTGTCTGAGTGGTCTATCCTGTAGTACTTTTGTCATTCTTTTCACCTTTTGATTCAATGATCATCAAATCCCTGCTAGGTGGGAAGAAAATATGAATAGAAAATGGTCCATGACTTCAAGGAGTTCACTTTGATGGAGAAGATAAACTTATGCAAAAGGACTATTATATGATAAACACATGGTATGGGAATGTTAATACATCAAAAGACAGGAGCCAGAACTCAGATTTCTGAATCATTGAAAATTATCCTCAATAAGCCAATTATTACTTATTTAGGGCCTCAAAGAAAATATGTGGAGAAAGGATATGGTTAATAAACAGAAAACCAGACTATTTCTACTTAAGGCTTTGGCCTATAACCTCCATTTAGACTCAGGCATGACTGGGTCTAACAGAAACTTTTTTTTTTGAGGAGAGTGAGCTGAGAATCAAAATAGGCAAGATGTTTTCTTTTGCCATTTCTTTCCAAATATACATCTGGTATTTTTTTTTAAAGATTTTATTTATTTATTTGAAAGAGAGAACATGAGCAGGGTGGAGGGGCAGAAGAAGAAGTAGGCTCCCCACTGAGCAAGGAGCCAATGGGAGGCTCAATTCTGGGACTCTGGTATCATGACCTGAGCCAAAGGCAGACACTTAACCTACTGAGCCACGCAGGTGCCCCTATACACCCAGATTGTAGCTCTTCTTATTTTACCACCATGTTGGTGAGAAAAGATTTGTTCAAGAAGAGCTCACAATCCCTAAGAAAGTGCAACCACAAGAATAGAGCCAACAAATGTTTTGCTCCTTGCCTTGCACAGAACTGGTCTTTGGCTTTTGCCATAGACACCAGAGCTCTGAAGAAGGAAGATCAGTCCCAGTGTTGCTTATTTCTGAGATAGCATCGAAAAAAGGATCTCAATAGGCAGACAAGAGTAAGGGTGGATCTTCCCAAGCCTTCCCATTGTTCTAGGTTTCTAGGAAAAACAAGTCTCCTATGAGGCTAAAGCACACATAAACAGCAGGTCATAGTACTTAAATAGTTGAGAAACTACTCCTATTTGGCGGTAAAACAAGGTAGAACTGGGAGAAAGGGAAAAAGGGGAGCTTCCCTATAGGATAACAGATTATAACAAAGATATATACAAAGTGCTACTGTGGTTAGATTGGGAAGGGAGTGATTTTCCTGTTAAAGTAGCAAAGGCTTCAACTAAGTGGTGAAACTCCAGAACAGGCATCCCAAGTATACCCAATGATATCCTCGATCAGATCTGAGTATTTCAGCAAACAGACCTGAGAACTAGAGATATCCTTTTGAATCTATTTAGTGTTATACCTTTACCCTAGTATGTAATAACTGTCCTCTTGCTTCCACATGCTCCCTTGTTGGAAACTAGTTCACAAACTAAAAATAAAAACCACAGTAACTTCATCTAATTGACATTAATTTGTGGTGCTGCCTTTTCCTTGGACAAACATTTAATTTGCATTTTATTATGATACCCTTTGAAAATCACAGTGAGTACAGACTTATGGAAGAGGAGGCCAAAAATATTCAAAACTGCTTTGGCATTATTGTGAATAAGACTGTGAGACCATTAGGCATACTTATCTCAATTCTGTCCTCTAATCTTGCCACCTGGACATTTCTGCATGTTAAAATGAAATGAGAGATAGATTGAATCAGGAAATCTCAGTTCATACATTGGGCCTTACAGATTTGGAACTTGGGAGAATTGTGTCATTCTTCTGTCAAGCTCAGTTTTCTGCTGTGATTATCTGTCACAAAGTTGTCATGATTATCAAATAAAAGAAACTTAAATGAAAATTTATATCAACATAAGCTAGTTTACTATTAATAGAATAGAATTCAAGATATTGTCATTTTTTTCCTGAGCTCATTTTGGGAATTAGGTATAAAAAGCTAATAGAAATTTTGCAAGTTAGATGAAAGATGGCATTAAGTAGAGGATTTGGATATAGGTGAATAAGATTATAAATATATTGTGCCTAAGACTTCTTCACTAAAATATTAAATGTAAAAAGTAAGAAGGAGGGCAAGCATACCAGCAATAATTACAACATTTTCATAATCTTTAATAAAAAGTATACATCTCCATAGGGTGTATCTTGGCTTTGAATTTAATTATATTTTGTTACATTTTTTAAAATGTAAAATATAATAAACAGAGCTAGGTTTAAATATACTATTACTACCTACCAAATGGAGCAAAAGGATACAGGCATGCAGTAGTCACAAAATTATATGAATTTATCAAAATATTAATTGAATATGTTTCTGTTCCTGCATATAATGAAAAAAAGAGTGTGTCTTTTCAGTCCTGGTTTTATTTTAAAGAAGACAGCATCCATCAGTTAAATAAAAATTAAATAAAAATTTAAGTAGAATTACCCACTTAGGTATAATTTAATTTATAATTTAACTCCCATTAAAAATATACAGAAAACATACTCAGATTTTAATGATGGTACATATATTTGGGACTTATCTGCTTCATACTTACTAGTAATTCTACTCTTTCACAAAATATAATATTCTTCCCTACTATCTTTCAATTCTTTATACTGAAGCACTAAAATACCTTAGATATGACAACTCATCATCAATTTCTAAGTTTATGGAGACATTTAATGGCCTGTCCATCCAGAACATAGAGATTAGGTAATACAAAATATATCTAAATACCAACTCCAGTTTTGATATCTATATTATTGAAATATTAGTAAGTAACATGACAAATGTCTAAATAAACCATTTGTGCCATATTTAAATTATTCATTCTCAGCATTCTCTGATGTGGTTGGTCTCTCTCTCTCTCTCTCTCTATATATGTAAGCATATATATATATATATATAAACATAATAAATATATATTATAATATATATTTATATAATATATAATATAATTATATAATTATAATATTATATGTAATATAATTATAATATAATAAATATATATTATACTTACATAATACATTGTAAACATAAATACATAGTAAATAAGTATATTATCCTTATCTTCCCCCGGTTATCATTGAAAATCAAAAGAAAAAGATGTTACCCTAAGAACATATCTTGTAAAATTATCTGAATTATAAAGCAATAGCCTAAGTACTAATTTCAGCTTTTAAAAGCTATCCTATTTTCTCCCACTAGAAATCATCACAACTTACCATATTATGAACAAATTACAGGTCATCCTGTGGGATTTGGAATTATACCACCCATAACTGATTGATGCAGTATATTCAAGTTTACAGCCAGCAGGCACAGGTGGCTTTTCTGAAGGAGAAATTAGAGAATTCCTGCATTCCAGTCCAGAATGCTGTTTTCCTTGAAGCAGCACCAATATGAAACTAGTTTTGAACCTGGTCAAACTACATCAGATAAAATTAACTGCTGATACGGTCACAAAGTTACAAGGTAAAGATCTCTGGCTCATGTTTCCCAATTCAAAAAATATACATTCCCATGATAGAATGTTGTCAGAACTTGGAGATCTAAAGTTGAGAATCTCACATGATTTTTCCAAATCAGAAGGGTTGAGACATAAGGAAGCTTTCAAAAATCTCCCATCAAAGCAGCAAATTTGCAGATATAGACATCTTTGGCTCAGGAGTCCAGGAAAAAAGACCCTAAGTTCTAGGAGCTAACTGCCACACGTTTCTTTTTTGTGTTATAGTTATAAAACTTTCTCTTAGTTTAGAAGATTATTAATTTTCAAGGACAAAAAATTAAGATTTTCTTCCCCTTTAATTCTAATGCCCTGGTATCCAAAGTTAATCTTTGCTATTTTGACAAATCTGACTGGTAAAATAAAGGATAAAACAGAAAAGTTTTATTTTAAGAAAAGAAAATGGAGACCTGACCTCAGTGTCACTTTCTGGGTCATCCAGAAGGGAGAATTCAGGTGGAGTTTGGGTTTGGGGATTTTTTTTTTTAAATAGAACTAGAAAAATAGTTGGAAGGCTAAGCAGAGCATTTCATGGGTTATTAATGATACTACTTATTTTCCACTACAGTTCTATGTTGTGTTCTTTCTCAAGTCTTAAATACTTTCACATAACTGTTGTCCCAAATGATAACTGAAATCACTATAGAAAACACAAGATCATATAAAAAACTGAAGAATGCACTCCAGATTCATTCATCTCTTATGATCACAAGCCTCACTTGGATGAGTGAGAAACCTGGAGCTTGGATGCATGGAACGGTAAAGAGGCATATATGATTTTCCTAAGAATGGAACATACTGATAGAGACAGTTTCATGAATTTGAATCACTGTTGTTGTCTAAGTCAGGTGAATGGGAAATATCAAAGCTGCCATAACATAAATGTATTAGTATTCATAGACTATTCTAGTTCTTCACTGTCCAACATGATAATCACCAGCCACATGTGGAGTACAACTAAGGAACTATATATATATACATATATATGTATATGTATATATATATATATTTTTAAAGATTTTATTTATTTATTTGACACACAGAGATCAAAAGTAGGCAGAGAGGCAGGCAGAGAGAGAGAGATGGGGAAGCAGGCTCCCCACTGAGCAGAGAGCCAGAAGTGGGGCTCGATCCCAGAACCCTGAGAACATGACCTGAACTGAAGGCAGAGGCTTTAACTCACTGAGCCACCCAGGCGCGCCAACTAAGGAACTATATTAAAAGCATTTTTTTAAAGCATTTTTTTACTTTTAATAAATATTGAAGCAATGTACATCTTTTCATAGAGTTAAACATAGCTCTATTGTTTGTTAGAACCATATATCAGTTTAACTGCTGCATTTCATAAAATATATCGCAGCACAAGTACCTGTCATTTCTAGTATCTCATTACTACTTTCTTAAAAGCAATTGTATGTTCAAATACTGTATATTAGGTAATTAAAATATTGTAACTATGCCACCTATTTTTTTTAATGTGTTACTATAGCTATTAAAGTTTTAAAGTAGTTTATAGTGGTTCTCATTACATATATATTGGTTAATACATAAGTAGTGTTATTTTGACTTGGTAAGGATTGATGCCAGCAGTATGAAATGATACTTAGCCTGAATTTGACTTTGGATAACAGTCTATGAAACTTGCTTCATGAATGAAAGGCCTATGAAATTCCACATGATGGATAAAGCAAACCACCTTTTGCAGTTCTCTAAATCTTTACTGTGTCTCCAGTTATCATGGGTTGTTTGTCGATAAATAATGAGAAAAACAATTATGGAGGAGAAATAATGTGTGAAATATTGGTAATGGTAAGCAAATCTGAGAAAAAAACTTCCTTCCTTATCTAGTTTGCCCTTAACCATATTATAAGGATAACACAGCAGAGTGTGTCATAATGCAGGGTTTAGTCCTGAAAATGGTTACTCTTCAGTCAGTATTTTTTGTTAGTACCTACTATGTGCCAGGCATTATAAAAATATCCCAAAAGAAATAAGAAATGACCCCAACTTTCACAGATTTTACAAATAGAAGAGAGATATAAACCTAAAATTGCAAATATTGTGTGGATAGATATGTAATAGGTATTTGCACAATGATAATGGATGATAAAAAGAGCAAGTAGCCATTTCTACTTGTAGTTGGGACAGCTGGTCAACTAGGAAACAAACAATTTAATACATACAAGGGTTTTGTTGTGCTCCAATTAGAACAAAAAAGAGTGAGTTTTTCTAGGCAATAACAAATCACAGACAACTGTCCATTATTCTTATAATGTTTTTGATAGGAGTAGGCATCATCATCAACGTTATTTCTTAATATATATATTTATACACATTGTACATTTTTAAAAATGTGAACTTAAATGTGGCTTAGTGGTTTTCAGCTTCCTGAGTGCTGACACAAGGCCTTTTACTTCCTGAGAATTTCCAATTTGAAAGGAATTTGGGTACCAGGAATATGATACATACCTATCTACTTGCTTTTTGGCAAGTTTTGTTTTACTCTACCTGTTGATAGAAGAAATGCAAAAATACTTTGAATCAATTTCCTTCATCTTTTAATTCTACAAAGAAAATAACACTTCCTTCAAATATGGTTCCTTTGTCGAATTTCTAGTGAGTTCTCATAGATCTTTGTGTCTCTTAGTATTAAAAGAACTCAAAAAATTCAACCAATTACTTAGACATAGGAGGGTTTTTTTTAGAGGCCAAACCTCAGTTATATCAAAAGACTTTATAACATTATAACATGCAAATTATCAAAATAATTTATCATACTGACATGTTTTTCATAAATTGAACAGTTGTTTTAAATTAAAAGGCCATGCTATTTCTAATGAAAAAGCCAGTCTCCTTTCACATTGAAATTATTTTTAGTTTTCTCATGATTTTCTTTTAATCTTTCTCTGACACCTTCCAAAGAAAAGAAAATTTTGTGTTCTGTCTAGATCACTGGTTTCCAAGACTGATGAATATCATTTAACTTTGGTAATAGATGATGCAAAATAAAGTTTTATCTATTTTCTCTTACAAAGTTGTGTGTTTTAGATACCAAGGATTCATGACCTTGCAGCTGATATGATCCAGAAAAATTAGAGATTTGTTAGTGATAGAAAGATGGTCAAATCTGAACAAGACTGAGATATTTAGATCTCAAATGGAGTGCAATTAGCATTATAGTAAGCACTAAGGTTCAAGTGATGATACAGGTCAAGTGAAAAATATCACTGAGTAAAATAAGATGACACTTAACATGTGAACATGACTCAGTAATGCATGCAGAATAAATGAACAAAACATATTTTGTCCTTTAAAAAGTAAAACAGGTAGAGTGAAGTAAAACTTTTACCACTTTTGTATAGTTCAACATTATATATAGTTCTTGGCATCTTTTCCCCAAAGACTGTTCATCTAGAGCATGCACACACATGTCCACAGACACATTCTACAATGTACAACTACAAACACTTTTTTTTTTTTAAAGATTTTATTTATTTATTTGACAGACAGAGATCACAAGTAGGCAGAGAGGCAGGCAGAGAGAGAGGAGGAAGCAGGCTCCATGCTGAGCAGAGAGCCCGATGCGGGGCTCGATCCCAGGACCCTGAGATCATGACCTGAGCCGAAGGCAGCGGCTTAACCCACTGAGACACCCAGGCGCCCCAACTACAAACACTTTTGTAAAAAATTTATCTTTTTTTCTCCAACTGAAAATCATCTTCATCCATTTGATTGTATGTAATTAAGACCACTAACCTGTTCCAGGACTTTCCTGTTCTGAGTGCTATTTGAACACCTATTTATTTTAAAATATCATGCATCTCTACATTTGGCTTTATAGGATTATAAAGACATACATATCGTTGCTATCCTTCCTCCTTCCCTCTCTTTCTTTTTTCCTTCCCCTTTCCTTTGTTTCTCCTTTCTTTCCCTCTCAGCTTCCTTCTGAGTATGTGGTAGTACAGAGAAGCATAAATTCCCACTAGGAAATACTTTCTCAGAGTTTTTTTTAAGGTGCTCTTATGTTTGGGTTTGTTAATACAATGACTTGGTAATTTAATTCAATTTTAGACAAATAATTTGAATTTGGCCATTAAATTAATATTTGAAAATAGCAACCTGAAGTATTAAGCTACACAAATTCATAAGTTGCTAATGAAAAAATTTGAAGTATATACTATGAAGAAGTCTAGATTTTAAACCCCAATGGATGATTTAAAAAAAAGAATATTAAAATACTGAAGAAAGATTATATTTTAAAGTTGGATATATATATTTTTAATATTAACATACAATGTATTATTTGCCCCAGGGTACAGGTCTGTGAATCATCACACTTACACATTTCACAGCACTCACCATAGCACATACCCTTCCCAATGTCCATCACCCAGCCACCTTATCCCTATCTCCCTATCCCTAGCAACCCTCAGCTTGTATCATGAGATTAAGAGTATTTTATGGTTTGTCTCCCTCCTGATCCCATCTTGTTTCATTTTTTTCCCTCCCTAAACCCCATGACCCACTGCCCTGCCTTTCAAATTCCTCATCAGAGAGATCATATGATAATTGTCTTTCTCTGATTGCCTTATTTCGCTTAGCATACTATCCTCTAGTTCCATCCATGTCATTGCAAATGGCAAGATTTCGGGGGTTTTGATGGCTGCATAGTATTCCATTGTGTATATATATACACAATGGAATAATATATATATATATTCCACTGTGTGTGTGTGTATAAATAAAGATAAATGGATAAAGAAGATGTGAGATATATATATATTCCATTGTGTATATGTATATATATATATCACATCTTCTTTATCCATTCATCTGTTGATGGACATCTAGGTTCTTTCCATAGTTTGGCTATTGTGGACATTGCTGCTATAAACATTCAGGTGCATGTGCCACTTCAGATCACTACATTTGTGTCCTTGGGGTAAATACCCAGTAGTGTGATTGCTGGGTCATAGTGTAGCTCTATTTTCAAACTTTTTGAGGAGCTCCATACTGTTTTCCAGAGTGGCTGCACCAGCTTGTATTCCCACCAACAGTGTAGAAGGGTTCCCCTTTCTCTGCATCCTCGCCAACCTCTGCCATTTCCTGATTTGTTAATTTTAGCCATTCTGACTAGTGTGAGGTGGTATCTCACTGAGGTTTTTTTTTATTAATTTTTTAAAAATTTTATTTATTTATTTATTTATTTATTTTTTAATAAAGATATATTTTTATCCCCAGGGGTACAGGTCTGTGATTCGCCAGGCTTGCCAGGTTTACACACTTCACAGCACTCACCATAGCACATACCCTCCCCAATGTCCATAACCCCACCCCCCTCTACCAACGCCCTCTCCCCCCAGCAACCCTCAGTTTGTTTTGTGAGATTAAGAGACACTTATGGTTTGTCTCCCTCCCAATCCCATCTTGTTTCATTTACTCTTCTCCTACCCCCTTAACCCTCCATGTTGCATCTCCACTTCCTCATATCAGGGAGATCATATGATAGTTGTCTTTCTCTGATTAACTGATTTCGCTAAGCATGATACCCTCTAGTTCCATCCACATCATCGCAAATGGCAAGATTTCATTTCTTTTGATGGCTGCATAGTATTCCATTGGGTATATATACCACTTCTTCTTTATCCATTCATCTGTTGATGGACATCTAGGTTCTTTCCATAGTTTGGCTATTGTAGACATTGCTGCTATAAACATTCGGGTGCATGTGCCCCTTTGGATCACTACGTTTGTATCTTTAGGGTAAATACCCAGTAGTGCAATTACTGGGTCATAGGGTAGTTCTATTTTCAACATTTTGAGGAACCCCCATGCTGTTTTCCAGAGTGGTTGCACCAGCTTGCATTCCCACCAACAGTGTAGGAGGGTTCCCCTTTCTCTGCATCCTTGCCAGCATCTGTCATTTCCTGACTTGTTAATTTTAGCCATTCTGACTTCATCAAGACAGCATGGTACTGGCACAAAAACAGACACATAGATCAATGGAACAGAATAGAGAGCCCAAAAATAGACCCTCAACTCTATGGTCAACTAATCTTCGACAAAGCAGGAAAGCATGTCCAATGGAAAAAAGACATCCTCTTCAATAAATGTATTGGGAAAATTGGACAGCTGCATGCAGAAAAATGAAATTGGACCATTTCCTTACACCACACACGAAAATAGACTCAAAATGGATGAAGGACCTCAATGTGAGAAAGGAATCCATCAAAATCCTTGAGGAGAACACAGGCAGCAACCTCTTCGACCTCAGCCACAGCAACATCTTCCTAGGAACATCGCCAAAGGCAAGGGAAGCAAGGGCAAAAATGAACTATTGGGACTTCACCAAGATCAAAAGCTTTTGCACAGCAAAGGAAACAATTAACAAAACCAAAAGACAACTGACAGAATGGGAGAAGATATTTGCAAACGACATATCAGATAAAGGGCTAGTGTCCAAAATCTATAAAGAACTTAGCAACCTCAACACCCAAAGAACAAATAATCCAATCAAGAAGGTTGAAAAGTTTGCTGCCTGTGTTCTCCTCAAGGATTTTGATGGATTCCTGTCTCACATTGAGGTTTTTCATCCATTTTCAGTCTATTTTTGTGTGCAATGCAAGGAAATGGTCAAGTTTCATTATTCTGCATGTGGCTGTCTGATTTTCCCAACACCATTTGTTGAAGAGACTGTCTTTTTCCCATTGGACATTTTTTTCCTGCTTTGTCAAAGATTAGATGACCATAGAGTTGAGGGTCTATTTCTGGGCTCTCTATTCTGTTCCATTGATCTGTGTGTCTGTTTTGTGCCAGTACCATACTGTCTTGATGATGACAGCTTTGTAATAGAGCTTGAAGCCTGGAATTGTGATGCTGCCAACTTTGGCTTTCTTTTTCAACATTCCTCTGGCTATCTGAGGTCTTTTCTGGTTCCATATAAATTTTAGGATTATTTGTTCCATTTCTTTGAAAAAAAAAATGATGGTATTTGGATAGGAATTGTGTTAAATGTGTAGATGGCATTAGGTAGCATGGACACTTTCACAATATTTGTTCTTCCAGTCCATGAGCATGGAATGCTTTTCCATTTCTTTGTGTCTTCCTCAATTTCTTTCATGAGTACTTTATAGTTTTCTGAGTACAAATTCTTTGCCTCTTTCATTAGATTTATTCCTAGGTATCTTACAGTTTTGGGTGCAATTGTATATGGGATTGACTCCTTAATTTCTCTTTCTGTTTTGCTCTTGGCGTTTAGAAATGCAACTGATTTCTGAGCATTTATTTTATATCCTGACACTTTACTGAATTCCTGTATGAGTTCTAGCAGTTTTGGGGTGGAGTCTTTTGGGTTTTCCACATAAAGTATCATATCATCTGCAAACACTGAGAGTTTCACTTCTTCTTTGCCAATTTGGATGTCTTTTATTTCTTTTTTGCTGTCCCATTAGTGAGGCTAGGACTACTAGTACTATGTTGAATAGCAGTGGAGATTGTGGACATCCCTGCCATGTTCCTGACCTTAGGGGGAAAGTTCTCAGTTTTTCCCCATTGAGAATGATATTTGCTGTGGGTTTTTCATAGATGGCTTTGACAATATTGAGTTATGTACCCTTTATGCCTACACTGTGGAGAGTTTTGATCAAGAAAGGATGCCGTACTTTGTCAAATGCTTTTTCAGCATCTATTGAGAGTATCATATGGTTCTTGTTCTTTCTTTTATTAATGTATCCTATCACATAGATTGATTTGCAGATGTTGAACCAACCTTGCAACCGAGGAATCAATCCCACTTGGTCGTGGTGAATAATCCTTTTAATGTACCATTGGATCCTAGTGGCTAGTATTTTGGTGAGAATTTTTGCATTCATATTCATCATGGATATTGGTCTATAATTCTCCTTTTTGATGTGTTCTTTGTCTGGTTTTGGGATCAAGGTAATGCTGGCCTCATAAAATAAGTTTGGATGTTTTCCTTCCATTTCTGTTTTTTGGAACAGTTTCAGGAGAATAGTTATTAATTCTTCTTTAAATATTTGGTAGAATTCCCCTGGGAAGCCGTCTGGCCCTGGGCTCTTGTTTGTGGGGAGTTTTTTGATGACTGCTTCAATCTCCTTACTGGTTATGGTTTGTTCAGGTTTTCTATTTCTTCCTGGTTCACTTCTGGTAGTTTATATGTCTCTAGGAATGCATCTATTTCTTCCAAGTGTTGAATTTGCTAGTGTATAGTTGTTCATAATATGTTCTTATAATTGTTCGTATTTCTTTGGCATTGGTTGTGATCTCTCCTCTTTCATTCATGATTTTATTAATTTGGGTCCTTTCTCTTTTCTTTTTGGTAAGTCTGGCCAGCGGGTTATCAGTCTTATTAATTCTTTCAAAGAACCAGCTCTTAGTTTCATTGATTTGTTCTACTGTTCTTTTGGTTTCTGTTTCATTGATTTTTGCTCTGATCTTTATTATTTCTCTTCTCCTGCTGGGTTTAGGCTTTCTTTGCTGTTCTTTCTCCAGGTCCTTTTGGTGTAGGGTTAGGTTGTGTACTTGAGACCTTTCTTGCTTCTTGAGAAAGGCTTGTATCACAATATACTTTCCTCTCAGGACTGCCTTTGCTGTGTCCCAAAGATTTTGAACAGTTTTGTTTTAATTTTCATTTGTTTCCATGAATTTTTTCAATTCTTCTTTAATTTCCTGGTTGACCCATTCATTCTTCAGTAGGATGCACTTTAGCCTCCATGTATTTGAGTTCTTTCCTTAAAGTTGGATATTTCTATGCATGCATATGCCAATACTTAATTGGAAAATTAAGAACTCATGGAAATAGTTAATAATGTCCCCAAAGAATATTTACTAGAATATATGTGAGCAATTTATCAGTAAATGTTTTTTCCCTTGAGGTATTGTCTTAATTTTTTACTGCTGCCTAACAAATAATCACAAACTCCAAGGCTTGAAACATCACCTGTTTTTTATTTTAATGCTTTCCTATGTTAGGAATCCAGGTATGGGTTAACTGTGTCCTCTGCTCAGTCTCTCCAGGTTGAAACCAAGGCATCCAGGGCTGCAGTTTCATCTGGTATTCAGAGTCAGTCCTCTTCCAAGCACACTGCTATTTGTAGTATTCAGTTTCTTGCAATTTGAGAGTGAGGCCCTTAGCTCCTAGAGGCTGCCCCTTTCACATCACACAGCCCTCTCCCCAACATGGCAGTTTGCTTCTTTAAGGCTAACAAGAAATTTCTTTTCACAGTTCTAAGACAGAGTTTAATTAATGTAATGCATTTAAAGAAGTAACTATTTTATCACCTTCACCATATTCCAACAGCTAGAAGCAAGTCAGGCTTACCTGCACCCAACAGGGAGTGATTATCCAAAGTAATTAAGAAAGATGTGGAGACCAGGGTGATGGTCTTTTGGGGCCATTTTAGAATTCTGCCTGCCATAGATACTTTACTATGATAGTCACTGTTTCTTCATCATAGTCTTCAATTTTAGTTAGAATGTTGTAAATTGCAAGAAAATATATAAATATGGCTTTAAAATCAGTGCTTATTTTCTCCCAGTCATACTGAAAATTGACTGTTGACTGATGGTGTCCTTTGAAACACAGTTTTAAATTTTGATGATATTAAAAGTATCTATTTTTCCTTTTGTTGTTCATGCTTTGATGTCATATGAATCTATTGCCAAATTCAAGGTTACAAAGATTTACCTCTATGTTTGCTTCTAAGGGTTTTACAATTTTAGATCTTATATTTAAGTCTTTGATCCATTTTGAGTTAATTTCTTAATATTATGTGAAATAAGAATCCAAGTTCATTCTTTTGCATATTTCTTTCCACTTGTCCTAGTATGTTTGCTTCTCTGTGCTGTGGTCTGGAAAGTTCTATCAGGAAAAACCTAAAGTGATTGTGGGGCTTACCTCTTATGTTTACCTTCTCTCAAGGATAACCACCTTTTACTGCCTGTTGTTCAACACATGAGAAGTGGTACTTCATGTATTCTGTCCTGTTTTATAGTTGTTTAATCATGGGAGAAATTTTCCAAAATAAGATACTTGCTCATGACATCCTCATACCATTTTAAACATCGATAGCTACAAAATTTGTTTCCCCAGTTTTGGTCATGTAGGTGAGATAGTTTACATGAATAATATTAAGATATTTTTAGGGCAAAAATCTGACATGTACCACCATTAGAACTGTGTGAACCTGGGAAGGTGATGACAGGGTTAGATGTCAGACAAAATACAGTCAAATGGGCATGCCTCCAATGCCAGAGGGAGACTCAACAAAATCTAGGTGGTGTTCCCACCATCTTAGGGATCATTGATTAGATCTCAGACTGGGTATCAAAGATAAAGCTTGATTTTAAATAGAGAGATGCATAAGAAGAAGCTGGTCTACTTAGGTAAACAAAAAAATTACATTTTTTTTTAAAGAATGGGGAGCACCTGGGTAGTGCAATCAGTTAAGACTCCTACTCTTGATCTTGGCTCAGGTCATGATCTCAGAGTTGTAAGATGGAGCCCTGCATGGGGCTTCTCACTGGGCATGGAGAATGCTTAAGATTCTCTCTCACCCTCCCCTCCCAAAACAACAACAACAACAAAGGAAGTGATGCAGAAAACCAATAATGAAAACTAGGAAATTATATTCTTGGACAACCTTAAGGGAGAATGACTAGATAAATAGTTTCATAATTGAGTATTCCTTTTATTTTTTATTTGTTTATTTATTTATGTTCTGCCCCAGGTGCAAATTGGTGTGAGAACAGTAGTGGAGCTAATTGCAAGATGGTTTTTAAGAAAATTGGGGTGAATTTTTCAGAAAAGGGGAAATGAAAACACTAAGTATATGAAACTATGAACTAATGGGGGATCATTTTGTATGCACATCCTTGAATAGCAGAGATAAACAAATACTCTGAGAATAAGTTAGGCAGAGTTTCTAGGACACTAAGCAGTTCCTTTCCTCCTCCCTGAGGAGAGATCTATACAACTGGGCTATCTGAGTAAGTCATACTCCAGAATGATAATGGAAATGCATTTTGACCCTTAAGTCTTAGTTTCCAGTGAATTCACTGTGTGGGTAATTGCAGCACCTACAAGTAGGGTTTTTGTTTAGAAGTAAACGAAATCTATATAAAGTATTTAATCTATATAAACTACTCTGTTCAAAATAAATGAAATCTACATAATAGAAAAAATACTAAGTGTATTTTACAGAATGTATATATGCACCATGTAACAAAACTGATTTGATTATGAAAATGTACTGATAAATTGTCAGGATAGAAAATCAGAATATTATGATTTCATTCACTCCCATGCAACTTGTCTATTGTTTAGAAATTGAATAGGCTATGGAATATGTTAGTGAAAGGCTAACCAATGGAAAACTTCATTCTTAAAGTTTTTTTTTTTTTTTTTTTTTGACCAGCTGGGTTTCTCTTTATCCCAAAATACCTTTTTAGTTAATGTTTTTGCCTTTTGAAAGGATTAAATATAATAAAATAACTTTTAAAAGTTACATATATAATAGTAGTGGCTATATACTGAAAAGTTAGAAAAATGGGGTAATTCCCTTCAATGCTAAATACCTATTCCAAGAAGAACAATAGTAAAATAAACCTTTTTTTTTCTTTTCTTTTTTTTTTTTTTTAAGAAGTTTTAAGCTTCTCTGGAAACTCAGAATGCTTCTGAAATTTCTGTGGACTTGATATTGTAATAACAACAAAGATAATTTTCTATCACTCTGAACTTCTATCAGTATAAACCATTTTTCTTAAGATTTTATTTATTTATTTATTTGAGAGAGAGGGAGAGAGAGAATGAGTGGGATGGGGGAGGGCCCACAGAGAGGGGAAGCAAGCTCCTCCCCCCTGAGCAGGAATCTCAATGTGTGGCTCCATTCCAGGACACTGGGATGGGATCATAAGGCAGATGCTTGACAGACTGAGCCACCCAGGCACCACTAATCCTTTTTTAATGGTCTAGCAAACACTATATAATTGTGTCTGTTGTATATGCAGAGATATGATGAATGTGCTTATATAACTATCATATGTAATATTATGTAATTATTCAAGTATGATTTTAAATTATAAGTCCTTCTTGAGGGAAAAAAGAAAGGAAATTATTAAACTAAGATATTATGCTAAAGCAATTAAGAGGTCATACCTTGCTAAAAAATAAATAAATAAAATAAAATAGAGTGTCTGAGTGGCTCAGTCAGTTAAGCAGCTTGCCTTCGACTCAGATCATGATCCCAGGAGTCAGGGATTTAGCCTGCTTTGGGTTCCCTGTTCAATGGGAAGCCTGCTTCTCGCTCTCCCTCTGCCATTTACCCTGCTTGTGCTCTCTGGCTCTCTCTATCTCTCTGTCAAATAAATAAATAAAATCTTTAAAACATAAAAAGAAAATAAAAAAATTAAAAAGATGAATGGACTAATTTTACTCACTGACCAACAGTTAAGGAAGAATCTAAGAGAAACACATAGTATCAAATGTAAAAGAAAGAAAAAGTACCTAGACAAATACTGAAACATTCTACTGGTGGCAAGCCATTACATCATTTCAAGGCACTCATAAAGCTTACATCATGAGGGGGGACCTGAATGGCTCAGTCAGTTAAACATCTGACTCTTAACATTCAGGTCATGATCTCAGGCTTGGGAGATTCAGCCCTGCAGGGGACTCAGCACTCAGCAGGGAGTCTGTTCTCTCTCTCCCTCTGCTCCTACACCCTCCCCCCACCACTCGTGCTCCCATGCGCACAAACTCTCTCTCTCTCTCTCTCTCTCTCTCTCTCAGTTAAATAAGTCTAAAAAAAAAGAGCCTACATAATGGGAACATATTTATTTGCTTTCGAGGACTGGTTCAAATACAAGGCCATAAAGATAACGGTTAGTTAACACTTGGCACTGTAAGCTAGTCATTTGCACCTTGAGGAGAGACAGATTGATAGGAATTCTTTTTTTGTTGTTGTTAAAGATTTTATTTATTTATTTGACAGACATAGATCACAAGTAGGCAGAGAGTCAGGCAGAGAGAGGAGGAAGCAGGCGCCCTGCTGAAGCAGAGAGCCCAATGTGGAACTCGATCCCAGGACCCTGGGATCATGATCTGAGCCGAAAGCAGAGGCTTTAACCCACTGAGCCACCCAGGCGCCCCTGATAGAAATTCTACTGTTATTCTTTCTTATTTCCCTCCTGAATTTGAGTAAAGTTAATGATACTATTTGTGTACCATGGCACAGAGAAGAGAAAATGCGCCATGGCTATAATCATAGCTATATAGATCTAACTAAATGAACTAGTAATGACTATTTTATGTATATGTATGCACATATATTTGTGTGTACATTTATATACATGTGTATATATACACATATGTATTTATATATACCTAAAAATAAATACATACATATATACATACATATTTTTATGTAGATATAATTATATATAAGTATATACATATATATTTTTAAATGTGTTATGTTATATGCCTAACTACCTGCTCAAATAATTACCAAATCATAGAAACTCTTGTTTTACCAAGCTATTCTACATTACCTTCATTTAATTGGAAAATAAAATTGAGAAAAATATTGAAAAATAAATTTTACATCCTCATGGCACAAAACATTATTTGACAAAGGACGTTATAAATCTACTCTTATAGTAAAACTGTGATACATCAAAATGGAACCATTCAATATCCTTCTGCAGTAAACAATTTAATCTACCAGTGGCATTTTGGAAATAAACTATTGTATAATAAAAAAAAATGGATTTTCCACTTTCTATTTTTTTTCTTCACTAGAAATATTTTTTATTTCCCTTTATGGCTGCCACATCCTTGGAATTCAATTAGGATTGACACACAATTTACACATATTTATTGAGCATCTCATATTAATTTACTTGTTTATTCACAAGGTTAGATTGCTGCTGAGTTCCAAAGAACCATATTAAAGAATGTGCTGATGAAAAAGTCAGAGAGCTGGTCTGCCTTTTTTGGCTTTGTGTTAATTGTAGACATAAGAAAAAATAAAATAGAGAAATACTTTAAAATTAAAATCAATGTTACTAAGGAAAGAAGGGGCTAAAATAGAAGGGGGAGATGAACTAATATTAAGTAGACTGATCAGGGAAGAATTGAGACTTAAGAGGAATTGAGTCTGTAACACAGAGTGGGAAAATAGCATTTAAGTTGGAGGATCAGCATCTACAGACAGCTTGAAATGGAAAAGAACACGTCTTTGTAATTAACTGAAAGAACAATGGTGTGATGGGAATGTAATGAGAAAAGTGAGACGGGTATAGAACAAATTAGAATGCCAGGAAGAAGACACATTATTTAGGGCTTTGGAGGCCATTAGGAGTTTGGAGGGTTTGTTTGTTTGTTTGTTTGTTTTAAATCCCCCTGAATGCACTGAGAAGACATTGAAGTTGCTTAGGGGGATGAATAGGGATATGATTTGTTTTCTGTTAAGAAACACCTTTTTTGTTTTGTTTTGTTTTGTTTTGTTTTGTTTTTGCTATTGTGTGAAAAGTTGGAGTTAGACTAGAAAAATCTAGATGCAATTATAGAAGCCAAATGAAGGAGGATTTAATCATTGTTCTGTAATCGGAGATATACCACCAAAACTTTTAAGCAATGTAACAGACTGCAAACATTTGTGTTTTAAGATGATAACTTGGGCAGTAGATGAACATAGACAATATCATCAATCAGGACAACCAGAGACTATTTAAGCTTGAATACTAGAAGAATGACAAACAGCAAATTTGAGAAAGCAGGTAATAAGATTTTTATGTCAAGAAACAAATAAATGAAAAGATATTCTGTGCTTATGGAATGGAGGAATTAATATTGTTAAAATGTCCATATTACCCAAAGCAGTCTACAGATACAATGCAATCCCTATCAAAATCCTGATGGTATTTTCCACAGAAACAGAAAAAAACAATGCTAAAATCTGTATGGGACCACAAAAGACCTTGACTAACCAAAAGAATACTGAGAAAAAAGAACAAAACTGGTTATAAATATACATTTATAACTGTATATAAATATACAAGGTGCAGCAAAATAAATCATCAACAAAACAAAAGGGCAACCTACTGAGTGGGGGAAGATAATTGCAAGTGGTATATCTGATAAGAAGTTCATTTCTGAAATATATAGAGAAGTCATACAACTCAACACCAAAAAACCCACAAACAATCCAATTAAAAAAAGGGGAACATACCTTTTACAAAGAGGACATCCAGATAGCCAAGAGACACAGGAAAAGATGCTCAACACCACTCACCATCAGGGAACTGCAAATCAAAACCACAATGAGGATCACCCTACACCTGTTAGAATGACTAAAATAAAAAAGGCAAGAAATAACAAGTGTTGGTAAGGATGTGGATAAAGGGACTCTTGTGTACTGTTGGTGGGAATGTAAACTGGTACAGCCACTGTGGAAAACAGTATGGAGGGTCCTCAAAATATTAAAAATAAAATACCATAAAATCTAACAATTCCACTGTTGGATATTTACCCAAAGAAAACAAAACAACAATTTGAAAAGAAATATGTACTCTTCTGTTTATTGCAGCATTATTTACAATAGCTAAGATATGGAAGCAAGCTAAATGTCCATGAACACACCAAAGGATAAGGATGTGGTACACACACACACACACGGACATAATGCAGCCCTAAGAAAAAGATTCAATAATTTAAAGCCTCAATTTATGCTTTTGAAAAAATACTTGAACCACTTACAATATTCTTGAACCTATACTGTACTGAATATATAGATATGTTTTAGGCAAAGATATGACTCATAATGAATCTAAAGAATGACAGGTATATGTATGTGTGCATTCATGTGTACACTGCCTCCAATTATTATATGCTATTCAAATATTACTCCCAATATGAGGTTTTTACAGTTAGCTAGTTTACAAAATCTGAAATAGATTAACTAAAATGACATATGAAATAGAAAAAAGAAAAGCCACTTCTAAAATAGAAAAAAGATATAAGCTTGCAGCAACTGAGATATCTAGGTTTATAGAGTTGGAAGATATGACCTCCTATTGCCCTCTTTCACAATTTTGTTTTAGGTTGTTTGAGAACCAAAGCCAGCCAACAGTATCACTATTTCTTAGTGCCTTTTTGAAATTATTGTATATTTTTCTAGGAAAATTATTTTTGAGAAAGCATCTGGGGCCTGCAGTCTTCATTGGCTTTTGCACAGAACACTGACCAGCAGAATGTCATCATCTTTAGGTTATGAGACCTCTTCAATTTTTAAAGAATATTTGAATACCATTTCCAATACCATGAGCATAAAACATTCCTTTAAAGGGTCAAATAACTACTATTTTTAAAAATACATTAAAGTTTTCACGGTTTATTTTTAGTGGTGCTAGAATTGTTATGATTATAATTAATGTCATCACACTAATTAAAATAAGGAAGAACATCATTTTGTCCTAAACACTGCTAGACTGCGGAAAATATATATATAATTCGTGATGAGGCAGTTCAATTAACCTTTTGCACATGCTATGCATTGGTATAAGCAGCTTATTTATGCCATCTGCTTCACTTGTGGGATTTAATTCACTGATATATTATTGTCAAAGAGAAGGGATTTGAATAAGCTAGACAGTGCAAGAATTATTTAGGATTTGATAATAATTAAATGACAATGTGTGTGTGGCTATATATGTACATAATTTATAAGCGGAGATCATTATATGAGAGCACAATTTTTATTAATGAAGATATCATATTTTAAATACCACATAGTAATTTCTCTCTTCAAATCTGTTAAATGAGTCTTGTAGTTTTGGTTTCCTCAGTAATGCTTCTAAACTATTTATAAAGTAACCCTCTAGCTAGGGTCTGAGAACCTGTATTGATGAAATGTGGGAGGAGACATTGGCCAAAGTAGTCCACTGAAAACTAGGATTTCTTTTTTTATTTCCTGTTTAAATGAAAAGGTAAAGGTATTTCGTATTCTAGTTTACGCATGGATTCTTCTGGCAAGCTGCTAATTACCCCAGTTTGAAGAGGGCCCAGTATCAAAATCTTTGTAAGTGTTTGTTTTTATCAAAGACACCTCAAAAGTAATGCTTAGCACAATGGAATATAACAAATTCTTGCTGGTGGATAACAGTCTAATTATGACTGTGTTGGTAGATATTACATACTAAAATCATTCTGGTAGTCCAAAGGAAACTGAAACAAATTTAAAAACACAGTGAAGATATATGAGGAAAATAATATGTATCTTACTGGCCTGTCCCTCTCATTTTAGAATGATCCTGTTTCCTCCATCATCTTCGCATTCCAACTTCTGCTTTTCCAGGCTCCCACCCGCCTCCCCTAGACCCACACCCTGCTTTTGGCCCTGAGCTCATGAAGTGGAAATCACTCTCAAGATAATGTAAGGCTTGCTTTCTAAAGTTAAGTCCATAATGTTATTTACTAACCAGTCAGAATTTTAATAGTGAGCATTCCATGCTTTAAAGGAGAAGATATTTGGCCATATCTAGATAATCTGAGAAATCCTCAGATTCCCTGCTTCCTCTTCAGGTATTGCCAGTTTGATTAACTAGCCCTCTGGGTATATTTATCTGCTGTTGTGACTGTCTTGAGAGCTCTTTCTGTATGCGTAATATGGTAATTATAAGTCCAAGGCCATTGAATTAATGAGATAAATATTACCAAGATTGAATTAGGAAACATTGTACCTGGTTAGATTCTGGAGCAGAAAAACAAAACACTATTAAGTGTCTTCTGCTTTTGAAAACGTGGATATTTAAATCTCATTTGATCAGTCAGTATTCGAAACAATGGTGTGAATATATTCTAACAAATGTTCATTTGTTCTTTCCCCCCTGACCAAATATCAATTTCCTTTCACACTGCATCTTTATTAGGTTGTCTTTCTTAGAGGTTGATGTAGATGAATTTATCTCTCTGGCAGAATGCATAAAGAGGATTTTCTCAGACATGTTGATGCTGAGCACTTTGTTACATATTCTCATCCTGTTACCCTGACATCTCTGGAAACATTTTTTCCCTAACCTATTTTGTATTAAGTTAGTGCTTTTATTTAAAGAGCTGCATACTGCCCACAATGGGTAATACATATATGCATTTAAATAGAAAGTACAAGATTTTCCACATTTTAGAGTAATGTCCAAATCAGACTCTCAGATGATATAAAGAGTTATCATTGTAAAAATATAAGATAATTAGATTTTGACCAAATCTTTATACAACTGAAGAGTGTGCCTCTAGAGAGTTAATATGTTTGTATTATCTAGTCCAATAACTTAGAACCTAGAAGTAGACAACAGTGTCCATTAAGTCATTAATGATTTCATTTTTTACATTAAGCTATCATTTACTTTAAGAAATTTCATCATCTGTAAAAGTCATACTGTCTGGATATGGTTCCTGCTTATTTGTTTTGTTATTGTACATGGAATGCAACATAACATTCATCCAAACTCATGATAATCCTGTAGCTTTACAGTGCCTTTTAGAATAATTTAATAAGTGACCAGAAGATTTTTAGTTTGTGTTAGAGAGCACAGCATTTCTTGTCTACTTTAGAGATATTTTTAATAATAAACTAAATTGTGTATTTACTGGACCTCAGGGGATTTTACGAGTATAAAATAAATTAAAAAAAAATTTATGGCTCATGGGTCTATCATGACCCAAATGATATGTTTCTTGCACTCTACAGCATGCATTTTGCAAATGTTCCAAAGTGCCTGGTGCCTATGGCAGTAAATGTACTAAGCCATCAGCTGGTAAATGACTTTGGAAATTAGTTGGAGGTTAATTCTCTGCCTCATTGGCCCCCCAAAGTGGACAAACTGTAATTGATTTTGATAGCTTTCACGAAGCACTTTTTTTCTTGTGAATAATGAAGGTGTACTTACACAGACATCCTCTGGTTATAAGAACAATTAAATGGGTATCAACGAGATGTCATTAAGAGTTTATGTTTCTGTGCTTAATAAATTCTCTACCTTCAATAATTTCCTTGCTTTGAAAATACAAGAAATACTTAACTGTCAAATGATTTATTTTTAAATTTTATTTCATTTTTTATTTATTTTCATTTATTTTATTTTATTTATTTCATTTAACTTAAATATTTTGAATTAGCCCTAATATTCTGTTTCTGCACACATTGTTACAGAAGAGAAGCAGCTAAGGCCATGTGCATCCATTTGTACCCATAACTTCATGGAGGAAAGAATGCAGAGTGATCCTCTGGGAAAGAAATATCCTCATGTACATTTTGAGTAAAGGGGTTAAAATTGATCAGGTATAGCTCATTGTCATAGATCTTGTTCAACAGTCACATGGAAAACCTAAGTCAATGTTTTTCCATTGAAATGAATTTCTGTAATCTTTTACCCATGAATCTATTATATCTATATCTTTTCCATAATCTACCCTGCATTTTACATAATCTAGACCTTTTAAGAATCTGAACTGGATAGAAAGATCTGATAGATCTTTAAAACATACCAAAATAGAGGTCCTGATTCATTTGGTGAAATGAAAAATGTAAAATATCTAATTTCATTAGATGTAGACTTGCTTTGCCAAGTGTCTTGAAAGAACTAAACCCAATATATTTGTCAAACCCACTGTAGGCACTTTGATTTGAGAAATTCTACCCACAAAAACACGGAAAACAAAAATTTTGGGTGATATTTACTAAACATTAAGGTATTTTTATATATTATTTAAAAATTACATTAACCCCTATAAATAAATTCACTAATCCTATTTTACAGATGGAAAAATAGAGGCATAGAGAGTATAATTTACCCAGGCCTTCATAATAAGTGATAATACTACAATTCTAACATATTACATCAAACTTGAGATAATTCATAAATTAATAAAAGATTTTTAAAGGCAGAAAGATATTCATCAAATACTATACCAAGCTTACTTATCCATTATCCAATATGATGCCTCCCAGAAAGCACTTGACAAAAATAAACCTAACTTTTTTTTTAAACTGTGGTGCAACTAATAGAAAAAAAAAGATAATTAGTAAGAGTCTATATTTATGGATTAAAATGCAGATCACAACTGTTGCAAATAAAAGGGAAATACTGTTTCTATGCATGGTAAGTTTACAATCCATTAAAAAAAAGTAAGATCTGAAGTGTTCAAACTTTTTTATCTTGATGATTAAAATGCTACAGTTAGGGGGGTACCTGGGTGGCTCAGTGGGTTAAGCCTCCGCCTTCGGCTCAGGTCATGATCTCAGGGTCCTGGGATCCAGCCCTGCATTCAGCTCTCTGCTCAGTGGGGAGCCTGCTTCCCTCTCTCTCTCTGCCTGCCTCTCTGCCTACTTGTGGTCTCTCCCTTTCTTTGTCAAATGAATAAATAAAATCTTAAAAGAAATAAGAAAAATAAAATACTACGTTAGGTTTTTATACAATATAATGATTTGAGGAGAATGGAGGAAATAATGTCATGATAATCATCTAAATAATGAGCAGATATATTTAATTGACTCAAGGATCCATCCTAAACCTGTAAGTCTGCCTTGCCCAGGGATTTAGTGCAATGTCCTCTTTTCCTTTCAATGCCTTTTAATTGTTTAATTTAATTGTTTCAATGCCTTTTAATTGAACTGTTTAATTAATAAATGCCTAAAAGAGTCCGAATCTTTCATTTGATGAGAAATTGTTTATGTGATGTAAAAAGACATCAGAGCCAAACAAATATAAGAGAAATTTAAGGCACATTTCTAGGACTATCAACTTCCTTATTGTTAGCAAATGAAGAAAATTTTTAACTTTTATCATTAGATGATATTAAGCAATATAATGCCCATAATGCATCTAGGACAGAGCCAGAAACTCAAAAGAGTATGTATCAGTCAGCTTAGGCTGCTATAACAAAATATCACAGACTCAAACAACAGAAATTTATTTTATCAGTTCTGGAGGTTGGAAGTCCAAGATCCATATACTGGCTGATGGTTCCCAGGGAGGATTCTCTTCTTGGTTTGCAGATGGCTGCCTTCTCATTGTGTTCACATATGGTGGAAAGAAAAAGAAACATTTCTCTCTTTCTCTTCTTATAAAGTCATGGACCTGTTGGATTAAGACCCCACCCTTAATGACCTCATTCAACCTTCATTACCTACAAGAAGCCCTATCTCCAAGTACAGTTACATTGGGAATTAGAACTCGAACATATGAATTTGGGAACTGGGGCAGATCTACTTCAAGTATTTTATTTTATTTTAATTCTTTTCAGTGTTCCAGAATTCATTGTTGATGCACCATACTCAGTGCTCCATGCAATATGTTCCCTCCACAAGACCTACAACCAGGCTCAACCAACCTCCCACCTCTTTCCCGTCCAAAACCCTCAGTTTGTTTCTCAAGTCCACAGTCTCATGGTTTGTCTCCCCATCAAATTTCCCCCAACTCACTACTCCTTTCTGTCTCCCAATGTCCTCTGTGTTATTCCATATACTCCACAAGTAAGTGAAATCATATGATAATTGACTCTCTCCTTGACTTATTTCACTCAGCATAATCTCTTCTAGTCCCATCCATGTTGATACAAAAGTTGGGTATTTATCCTTTCTGATGGAGGCATAATACTCCATTGTATATATGGACCATATCTTCTTTATCCATTTATCCATTGAAGGGCATCTTGGTTCTTTCCACAGTTTGGCAACTGTGGCCATTGCTGCTATGAACATTGGGGTGGCCCTTCTTTTCACTACATCAGTGTCCTTGGGGTAAATACCCAGTAGTGCAATTGCAGGGTCATAGGGAAGCTCTTTTTAATTTCTTAAGGAATCTACACACTGCTTTCCAAAGTGGCTACACCAACTTGCATTTCCACCAACAGTATAAGAGGGTTCCCCTTTCTCCACATCCTCTCCAACACATGTTGTTTACTGTCAATTCTGGCCATTCTAACTGGCATAAGGTGATATCTCAATGTGGTTTTGATTTGAATCTCTCTGATGGCTAATGACGAACATTTTTTCATGTGTCTGTTAGCCATTTGTATGTCTTCTTTGGAGAAGTGTCTTTTCATGTCTTATGATCATTTTACTTGAAGTATTTTAAAAATAATTTTTAGCAAATCAGTCAGCATGATACATTGCATCAACAAGAGAAAGGATAAAAACAATATGATCATTTTAATAGATGCAGAAAAAGCATTTGACAAAGTACAAAATGCATTCATGATAAAAAACCTCAACAAAGGGGGCGCCTGGGTGGCTCAGTGGGTTAAAGCCTCTGCCTTCGGCTTGGGTCATGATCCCAGGGTCCTGGGATTGAGCCCCGCGTCGGGCTCTCTGCTCAGCGGGAGCCTGCTTCCTCCTCTCTCTGACTGCCTCTCTGCCTACCTGTAATCTCTGTCTGTCAAATAAATAAATAAAATCTTAAAAAAAAAAAAACCTCAACAAAGTAGGTTCATGTACCTTGACATATAAAGGCCATAAATGAAAAACCCACAGGTAACATTATCCCCAATGGAGAAAAACAGAGAGTTTTATCCCTAAGGAATAAGACAGGGATTTCTACTCTCTCTACTTTTAGTCAACATAGTATTAGAAATCCTAGTCACAACAATCAAATAAGTAAAAGAAATGAAAAGCATCCATATCGGCAAGGAGGAAGTAAAACTTTCACTATTTGCAGATGATATAGAAAACCCTAAAAACCACCAAAAAACTATGAGAAATGATAAATGAATTCAGTAAGGTTGCAAGACACAAATCATTTTACAGAAATCTGTTGCATTTCTATACACTAATAATAAAGTAGCAGAAAGAGAAGTTAGGAAAACAATCCCATTACAATTGCACCAAAATAATAAAATACTTAGGAATAAACTTAACCAAAGAGGTGAAAGATCTGTACTCTGAAAACTATAAAACAATGGTGAAAGAAATTACAGATGACACAAACAAGTGGAAAGATAGTCCATGCTCATGGATTAGAAGAACAAATACTATTAAAATGTCTCTACTACCTAAAGCAATCTACAGGCTCAATGCAATCTCTATCAAAATACCAACAGCACTTTTCACAGAAGTAGAACAATCCTAAAATTTGCATGGAACCACAAAAGACCCCAAATAGCCAAAGCAATCTTGAAAGAGAAAAGTGAAACTGGCAGTATCACAATTCCAGACTTCAAGTTATATTACAAAGTTACAGTAATCAAAACAGTGCGGTATTAGCACAAAAATAGGCACATGGATCAACAGAACAGAGTAGACAGCCCAGCAATAAATCCATGATTATATGATCAATTAATCTTTGACAAAGGAGGTAAGAATATGCAATGGCAAAAAGATAGTCTCTTCAACAAATGGTGTTGGGAAAGCTGGACAGCTACATGCCGAAGAATAAAACTAGACCATTCTCTCACACCATACACAAAAATAAACTCAAGATGGATTAAAGATTTAAATGTGAGACCTGAAATCATTAAAAAAAAAAAAACCCTAAAAGAAAGTACAGGCAGTAATTTCTCTGGCATTGGCTGCAACAACATTTCCAGATATGTCTCTTAAGGCAAGGGAAACAAAAGCAAAAACAAACCAATCAGACTACATAAAAATAAAAAGCTTTTGCATAGTGAAGGAAACAATCAAGAAAACTAAAAGACAACTTGCTGAATGGGAAAACATATTTGCAAATGACATATCCTATAAGGGGTTAGTATCCAAAATACATAAAGAACTTATAAAACTCAACACCAAAAAAACCCCCCCAAATAATCCAATTAAAAAATGGGCAGAAGACTCGAACAGACATTTTTCCAAAGAAAGCATCCAGATGGTCAGTAAACACTTGAAAAGATGCTCAGCATCACTCATCATTAGGGAATTCAAATCAAAACCACACAGAGATATCACCTCACACCTGTCACAATGGCTAAAATCAAAAACACAAGAAAGAAGTGTTGGCAAGGATATGGAGAAAAATGAACCTTTGTGCACTGTTGGTGGGAATTTAAATTGGTACAGCCACTGTGGAAAACAGTATGGAGATTCCTCAAAAAATTAAAAATAGAATTAGCATATGACACAGTAATTCCACTATTGGATATTTACCCAAAAAAACCCACCTACTTGAAAAGATACATGCACCCTATGTTTATTGCAGCATTATTTACAATAGCCAAATTATGGAAGAAACCCAAAAGTCTACTGATAGATGAATGTACAAAGATGTGGGGTGGGGTGTACATATATATATACAAAAGTGAAGATACCATGTGATTTAACTCATATGTGGAATTTAAGAAACAAAACAAATGAACAAAAAAGAGAGACAAACCATAAAACAGACTCTTAACTATAGAGAACAAACTGATGGTTACCAGAGGGGAGGTGAGTGAAGGGATGGGTGAAAAAGGTGAAGGAGGTTAAGAGTACACTCATCATAATGAACACTGAATAATGTATATAATTATTGAAACACTATATTGTACATCTGAAACTAACACAGCACTGTATGTCAACCAAACTGGAATTAAAATTTAAAAAAAGAAAAAAATTCAAGTACTTTATTGGTAAAAGCTCCACTTTCACTTCAGTTGCAGAAATGGAGTCTGCGTGATTTATTTTAAATCTTCTTTCTGAAAGTGCCACCAACTGAGTTGGCCTGACTAAATTCCATGTCTGCTATGGGTCTATTTGTGAGGAAGCAAAGAGAACTTTTTCTTCCTTTATTCTCTTAACTCTCTGAACTGTGTGTGACCATGTCAAACACAGTGTCCTTAGAAGCTAGATAGAGCCACTAATAGGACTATTTGGCATAATAGCTGGGGGGTAATTTCTCCTCAGTTCTACAGATTTACTAGGAGACTATTATTGCTCTATTAGAGCTCTTTCAGAGCCAGCTGTTTAAGCGATGAAATTTTCTCAAAATAGGCCTTTACTGACAATTTTCTTCTTTATAATTGGTGCTACTGCCTCCATGAGCTCAGTTTTCTTTTTTTCCTTTTCAGGTGGCTGATGGCTATCAGAGTTCTTTCAGAGATGCTACAAAGGATTGAGTATAGTTTTCTCCCTCCCTTGACTACTTCAAAATAACTCATAATATAAGGAATGAGTTTTCACAAATGAACTACAGCAGAAATTTTAAAATAATAAGCTAAAAGTATATTCTCCATAAAACACAGTGGGTGAAATATTGAAAATTTTGGGTAGATTTAACAGCTGTTTAGCTCTATTAGAAGACCAAAAAAAGGCTGGAATATGTTAATAGAGCATATTCAAATGAAAAGACAGAAAAACCAAGAAAGTGTGTGTGTGTGTGTGTGTGTGTGTGTGTGTGTGTGTGAGAGAGAGAGAGAGAGAGACAGAGAGAGACAGAGACAGAGACAGAGAGACAGAAAGAGAGACAGAGAGAGAGAGACAGAGAGGGAGTACAGGAGGAGAGAAAGCTACAGAAGAGAGAGAAAGAGAATGAATTGGGAAATGGTATCAAGAAAAGAAAGGTAATGCACAGAGAAATATATTCATATAGGGAATAGTCCAAAATTATCCAAGTAATGAAAGATATTAATCCTCAGTTTTCAGAAGCTCTAATAACTCATGCATGAAAATACAAGAACTTGAGATGCCTAGGTGGTTCAGTTGGTTAAGCATCTGCCTTTGGCTCAGGTCAGGAGTCCAGGGATCTGGGACCAACTCCTGCATTGGGCTCCTTGCCTGGCAGGGAGCCTGCTTCTCCCTCTGCCTGCTGCTCCCCCTGCTTGTGCTTGCTTTTTCTCCCTCTGACAAATAAATAAATAAAATATTTTAAAAAAATACAAGAACTGTTTCTAGACATTATAATCAAATTGCTGACAAGTACAGAGAGAAAAATATAAAATCAACCAGAGAAAAGAGACATTTCCTTCAGGGGAAAAACAATGATTCTGAGATGCAGCTTCTCAACAGAAATAGTGGAAGTCAGAAAATAATGAAATGCTATGAAGCAATAAATTAAATAAATTAGTTCCAATTCTGAACTATACAAATATCTCCTCCCCAAAGAAAAGCAAAATAAAAACAATTTCGGACATTAAGGAAATGACAAAATCCATTGCCAGTACATATGTATTATAAAATATATGAAAAAGAGTCCTTCAGACAAAAATCAGGTTCACAAAAATATTGAAAAGAAAAAAGAGCCAAAGAAAAGCCAATGTGTGAATAGACATAATGTAATATTGATTTCACAAAACATTACTAGCAATATAGTTTTATATTTCAATATATATATAGAAATTAAATGTGTGTTAAAAATAACACAAATTGTGAGAGAAGAGGATACAAAGATACAGAGGTAAGGTGATCTAAGTTACTGCAATATTTGAGAAGTGGTAAAAGTCAAGGAGGAATTTCTAAAGTTAGTATGAAATGAATAGTGAAAGAATATGTTAAGTAGAGGCTTGATGGTGGGCAGGGGAAGAAATAGAATAACAAAAATATTGATTAATCTAAATAAAGGCAAGAAAAGAGCGAGAAAAAGAATGCAAAGCATACGAATTCAGTAGAAAATAAATAATAAATTTTTATATAGAAATCCAGATACTTTTAATTTAAATGGGTTAAACACTCCAATTAAAAGATGAAGGTTGTGAGATTGGATAAAAAGAAAATGCATCTATATTCTGCTACAAGGATCCACTTAAAATATAAGGCCATAATAGAAGTATCCAATAAAATTAGACATATTTATGTTACCAAAAAATCCAAAAATAACTTTTAGCATATTAAGTTAAAAAAATCCCTTAATCTGATAGAATATCTACAAAAATTCTAGAGCAAACATTATACTTAATACTTCCTCCTTAGATCAGCAATGAGGCAAGTATCCTAGCTATCACCGTTTCAATTTGACATTTTCCTGGGGTCCTACCCAGTGAAATAGAGAAAGGAAATAAAAGACAAGAGGTTTGGAAAGAGAAAGCATTTTTTTTTGCAGATAACATGATTATTTATGCTAGGTGCCCTCAAATTCTAAAGATGAATATTACAATTATGAAAATAATTTAGATACTTACTGAAAATAAGCATAATATTTAGAGTTAATTATATGTCCATAACTCAGAAATAAAGAAATAAAAAATTAAATTAAACTTTCTATTATGTGAACAATAAAAATACATCAAATTCCTCGGAGAAAATCTGATGAAAGATCTTGATTAAAAAAAAAACATTATCAAGTGGTATTAAGTTCCTAAATAAACGGAAAAATGTTCTGCTTTACATATTGGAAGAATCAGTATTTTATGTTCAACCAATCCCAATAAAAATTCCAGCTACTTTTTTTTTCTTGGCCAAAATTAAAAAGTTAATACCAGGTGCAATACTAAAGGCAATCTTGAACACAGAAATCAAAGTGGGAAACTTACACTAAAAGATTGTAGAGCCTATTGAGCTGTAGAAAATAATGTTGTGGTGTGGGTACAAGATTAGACAAATAGAAATTGGTACTGATTATAGTGTCCAGACAATGACCCACACATGTATTGTCACCTGATGTAAAACAGATGACTCTACACTGCAGTGAGGAAACAACAGTGGCCTTTCAGTGAAATGGTGCATGGACAGGTAACTGTATGAAAAAAATTAGTTTTTACTCCTACCACAGTTCATACAAAACAATAAATTTAAGATGAATATAGATTTAAATTTGAACATTAAAACAGTAAATGTTTTAGAAGGAAACAATGTTTTTGTGATCTTAGAGTAGACAAAGATTTCTTAAATCCAACAGAAAACTTGCTAACCCATCAAGATTAAGTACTAGATTTCATTAAAGTTAACAATTTTGTTCATCAAAAAACAGCTTTAGAAGATGGGAAATGAAAGCCATCAAGTGGAAAGAGATATTTTGCAGTATGCACATTGGACAAAGTACTCATGATGAGACTATATAAAGAACTTTTACAGATCAGTGGGAAAAAACAGACAAATATTTGAATAGTCATGACATTAAAAGACTATCCAAATGATCAATAAATATATAAAAAGGGGCCCTTCAACTCATTAGTAATCAAGGAAATGCAAATTTGTCATAAATGTTATTACCAAAACCCCATAAAGAATGGCATAATTAAAAAAGAGAGAGAGAATGTCAAAATAACAATTTTGTGTTGAATTTAAGAAAATGTCAAGGCTGTGGAATAAATGGAATTCCTGCAGTGCTTGGATAAATGTACATGCTACAAGTTGTTTGGAAAACTGTTTGTCAGTATTTGCTACGGTTGAGATGTATGCATACCCCTTTACCCATGCTCTATGACCCAAAAGTTCCCATCTTTGGGATATACTCAGCAGAACTGTGTAAATAAGTTAACCAAAAGAAAGGTATAAAAATGTTCACAGCAAGTCCATTAATTAGAGTCTACAAAGGGGAACAATCCAGATGTACATTAACGGAAAAATAAACATTGCGATGTGTGCAGGCAACAAAATAATATGCAAGAATAAATAAACTACTACTACACACAACAGCATTACAGATATAATGTTGGGTACAAGAGGTCAGATACAAAACAAATCATACCATGTGATTCAATAAATATAAAGTAAAAAAATGCTGGCTATCCCTGGGAGAAGATATGGTTAGAAACTAGGGAAGAGGATGGTGGTAATTTATTGGGCGCTGGTAATGTTCTGTTTCTTGATAAGAGTGCTGTTTACTTGGGTGTGTCCACTTAGTGAATATTCATTGAGTTGTGCATTTGTATACAACTTATCACAATCAAGCAACAGAAGAATATTGGGAAACTATAAGTAATGAGTCAGAGGGAAGTGTTATATAATAAAATAAAAAACAATAACAAGGTCTAGGAAAGGATGTTTATATCATTTTAAGATGCTTATCTTTTTTTTTTAAGATTTTATTTATTTATTTGACAGACAAGAGAGAGCACAAACAGGGAGAGCAGCAGAGGGAGAGAGAGAAGCAGGCTCTCTGCGGAGTAGGAAGCTCAATGCAGGACTCATTCCCAGGACCTTTGAGATCATGACCTGAGCTGAAGGCGATGCTTAAAGGACTGAGCCACCAAGGTTCCCTAAGATGCATATCTTTGTAAATTAATAGAATAACTGAAAGTTTATATAATCTTCTCTTTCCAATTAAGCACCCCTTATCAAGACTGCTGGTAAGACCTCTCTTACACACGTCCACTTTTAATTTCAACAATAGTTCCTCAGATCTCTATCACACTTTTGTAATTTCCTCAAAGTCACTATAGTGGGTGTTCAGTTCACCATTTCATCAAGAACTAAATGACTTTTAATTTTGATTCAAATAAAAAATAGTGTGCATTTTCACCCATTAAGTTTGCTCTGTGTTCTTAGATCTATGTTCTAAACTGATTTTGCCTTATTTCAACTTTTCCTTTCACTCATACTAATATTTTATTAATAAAATTAATAAAATTAATTTTAATTTTTTAGATTTTAATTTTTTAAATTTTAAATTTTAAATTTTAAATTTTTTTTAAAATTTAGATTTTAAATTAATTAAATTAATTAAATTAATTTTAATTTAATTAATTTAATTAATTTAAAATCTAAATTAAGAGATTTCTTAATTTAGATAAAGAAAATAATATTTCATTGTGTTTCCATACAAATGATTGGTATTTTTTTAAAGACTCCTAGTAGCCATCTAAAAAAATATCTGATAAGGTATAATTCTATACCTTATGTCAGTTTTTCTGGACGGCAGGAGAGTCCCTGTATGGTATGGTTTTAAAGTCTCCACCAAGATATTGGACTGGTATCTTCATTCCATTCGGTTTATAGTCTATTTTCTCACCAGACTGGGAACTCCAGATGTCAACAGGAGTTTTAGAAGATCAAAGGAAGACTATGGCCCTGAGAGTTCATCTGCTCCTTCTGCTTATTCTTCTCCTGAAGTTATAATCCTCTGTTTGTAGCACTGAATTTTGCTTTAGAAATAAATGCAGTTCAAAGCTCTCTCTATAAGATAGCTGTTGCTTAAAGCAAGCAATTCCTCAAATACAACTTCTGTGTCAGAAATCTGCTTACTGTTTATACGCTAGTGATCTGAAACCTCGCTCGTCTAGCCATCTGAGTTTTAAGTGAAGCCATGAAACCGATGTGGTGGAACTGGACTGCCATGTGGACTGTGCATAGCACAGACAGGAAGAAATCAGGATCACCTCACGAACGCTTCTTTAACATCCACATCTAGTGATGTGCCCTTTTAGTTATTGCACAGAATTAATACCAAAAGAAAAAAACCCCACAATATATTAATTTTCCAATAGATGAATTGTACCAATGTACCTTTTTTTTTAAGATTTTATTTATTCATTTGAGAGAGAGAGGGAGCATGAACAAGGGAGAGAGGCAGGGGCAGAAGGGAAAGCAGACTCCCTGCTGAGCAGGGAGACTGAGGTGGGGCTCCATCCTAGAATCCTGGGATCATGACCTGAGCTGAAGGCAGATGCTTAACCATCTGAGCCACCCAGGCACCCCACATACTAATATTTTCAATACATTATATAAATCAAAATGTACTGAACATTTAATAGCTGATAATTATTATTACTTTGAATTTGTTTTCTACTTTTGTAAATTACCTAAAATCTAACACTTGGATATCATACATAAAATAATTTTTAAAAAATTTTATTTATTTATTTATTTATTTATTTATTTAAATTCAATTAATTAGGGGCTCCTGGGTGGCTCAATTGGTTAAGCAGCTGTCTTCAGCTCAGGTCATGATCCTAGGGTCCTGGGACCAAGTTCTGCATCGGGCTCCTTGCTCAGCTGGGAGGCTGTTTCTCCGCTGCCTGTACATGCTCTCTCCCTCTCTCTGTGTGTCAAATAAATAAATAAAATCTTTAAAAAAATAAATTCAATTAATTAACATATAGTGTATTATTAGTTTCAGAGGTAGGGTTCAGCGATTCATCAGTCTCATATAATACCCAGGTCTCATCACATCACGTGCCCTCCTCAATGTCCATCACCCAGTTACCCCATCCCCTCTAAAATTTATTTTTAATTAAGTATTAATTGTGAATATATTTGTTTAATGTATAATTAATTATAAAAAATGTTAAGTAGCATTGGGGTGCCTGGGTGACACAGTTGGTTAAACATCTCATAATTGGTTTTGGCTCAGGTTGTGATCTCAGGAGTAGGGCTCCACACTCAGTGTGAGTCTTCTTGGGATTCTCTCTCCCTCTCCCTGCCCCTCCTGCTTGTGTGTTTTCTCTCTATAATAAATAAATTTTTTAAAAAAATTAAGAATTTATTAAAAAAAACTGTTAAGTAACATCATCTTTAAACCAGTATTAAAATTCATGGAAAATTAACTTGTTAGCTTTTGGTGTCCTGTCTTAGATTCTACCACATTAGATATATAACAAAAGAAAGAAAAACATATAGTATTAAGGGCCTGGATTTTCCTAAAAAAGACTGTGTTACTTTAGGAGGACTTCCAAGTCTTCGAACAAGATGTTATCAGGGGACTAAAAGCTTACTTGAGCTCATTTTTTATTTCTTACCAGACAATATGAATAATAGTTTCTTAGCATTACAGAATATCTGATTTTGATGAAGTACAGTACTTGACAATTGTGCAGTCAAAAATTATGAAAGAATGAATTAATGAATAAAAGAAAATGGTGAATATTTTCATTAAGTTATTAATTAACTAAATTTAATATATACACAAATTTAATTACCAGATTATCCAATGAGCTCAAAAGCAGAATTACAATATTGTATCTTCTTTGCTAGTGATGTTAACAAAATAAAGTGAGGTCAGTATTATTATATTTATTTTATAGACATGAAAAAAGGGCAGACAGACAATAAAGGTAACTCATTATCAGGATAGTCAGTGGCAAAAACTATGTTGGAGGAGACACTATTTCATATTATATTTGTTTGCTTACATATACAAACTACATTCATTTTATAAAGAAGATTCTTTAGGGAAGCTTTTTCTAGTGAAACTTAGTTTATATTATCAATATAACCTATGGGTCACAGGTTATAGATATTATTACATTATACACATTATATTATACACATTATATAATTATATATGCATATTATATATTATATATCATGTATGTAGTTATATAATGTATATATTTATATTATGCATATATTATATACATTATATTATTGTATAGATATTATTACATTATATTATGACGAATGAATCAAATTTCACTGAACCTTTTTCCTATCAGCATAAGGATTTTTTTTTTTTAAAGATTTTATTTATTTATTTGACAGAGAGAGATCACAAGTAGACGGAGAGGCAGGCAGAGAGAGAGAGAGGGAAGCAGGCTCCCCGCTGAGCAGAGAACCCGATGCGGGCCTCGATCCCAGGACCCTGAGATCATGACCTGAGCCGAAGGCAGCAGCTTAACCCACTGAGCCACCCAGGCGCCCAAGGATTTTTTTTTTTAAAGATTTTGTTTATTTGAGAGAGAGAGAGAATGAGAGATAGAGAGCATGAGAAGAGAGAGGTCAGCAGGAGAAGCAGACTCTCTGCTGAGCAGGGAGCCTGATGTGGGACTCGATCCCAGGACTCCAGGATCATGACCTGAGCTGAAGGCCATTGCTTAATCGATTGAGCCACCCAGGTGCCCTATCACATAAGGTTTAAAAGCATAAGACCCATGCAATATCTTCTCACGAACTCCAAAATATTTCTTAGTACTTCACACATGTCACCTCTCTGTGCTCTTTGCTCCAGTCTTCCTTATGGACTTCTTGTGCTTCAGAAGCTACTGGAGATAACGCACGCCATAGCTATGCTTATTCCCACTGACCTCCTGCCTCTGCCTTTATATCCAATGTTTCTGTTAAAAAAGGATACTGAGATTGCAGTTCTCATTCAGTACTGTGTTTTATGTAGTATTTTTTATTGCTTTCCTCACACTTTGTAATCTTCGTCAAAAGAGGTGGTACTTAACATTTCATAGAATCCTTAATGAAAATTCTCTTCTCTATTTGAAGCCTTTATCTCCATATATTCTCTCAAGAGGCCATGGAGTCCAGCCATAATCTGTACTTGAAACAAACCCTCATACTTCTCTTCAGGATATACTGAACATAGCTCCATGTCCCTGATTTTCTTCAGCAAAATCTCTCTTCCAGCCAAAAGCTCTCAGTCATGTATGCCCACAGTCCTTCTGTTCACTGTGTTGTAACACAACACAACCTAAAATGCTGGTGTCTGAAATGAAGCTCAAATGGATTGTCATTTACACCAAAACCCCCACTGAAAGGAAAGTCTGTGCAAAGGGATTATGAAGAAGCTTAAGAAAAGACGAATTCTCATGAGTCTTTTTATGTATTGTGATTGGAAAGTATAATGCTTTCCAGAAATTAAGCTTTTAACTGAAAGTGAAGAAGCCTCTGGGCCTCATCTCCATTTCCATAATAGGCTGACTTACTTAATCTACTCTTTTATTAGGTTCTTTAAATAAGAAACTGTTTTTGTTTCCCCTGGATGCAATAAACTCTCTAAAAATAAGTTCAGGATCAGAATTATTTCCTTTTTTTCTTTTTCTAACTCTTATTTTGGATATGTTACATTGAATAAATAGTCTGTATATAAGAAACAGCTCAAAATACTTCTTAATTTTCCTTTTATGACTTTTTTCTCAAATAATCCAAGACATGTCTATAAAGTCAATGGCAATACAAAAACATTTCTAGGGCGCCTGGGTGGCTCAGTGGGTTAAGCCGCTGCCTTCGGCTCAGGTCATGATCTCAGGGTCTTGGGATCGAGGCCCGCATTGGGCTCTCTGCTCAACAGGGAGCCTGCTTCCCTCTCTCTCTCTCTCTGCCTGCCTCTCCATCTACTTGTGATCTCTCTCTGTCAAATAAATAAATAAAATCTTAAAAAAAAAAAAAAACATTTCTTTTTTTTCTTTTTTTTTTTTTAAAGATTTTATTTATTTATTTGACAGAGAGAAATCACAAGCAGGCAGAGAGGCAGGCAGAGAGAGAGGAGGAAGCAGGCTCCCTGCTGAGCAGAAAGCCCGATGTGGGGCTCGAACCCAGGACCTGGGATCATGACCTGAGCCGAAGGCAGCGGCTTAACCCACTGAGCCACCCAGGCGCCCCAAAAAAAACATTTCTATACATGACTTTGTAACTTAATTAGGGTTAAAACATTTGTGTGTCCTAATTAAATTGTTGAACAGAACGATTTTAGATGAATCAATATATATGTGAAATCAATTTGGATAATATCTTTACATATTTAGCCACAGGAAATATAACAGCAGTCAATATAAAATTTTTTCACTTTGATTAAAAGAACATTTTGTTTACTTACTATATAAATGGAATTCAGATGGGTATTTTTAGAAAACAGAAGAATTCTTACAATTTTTTTTGTATGTTGGGATCAGAATATAATTATTTCCTGAAATGAAGTCCTTTCAGCTGGAAGAGAAACATCTGGATCTTCTTATTTCCATAAAAATCTAATTTAATCTACTCCTTTACTCTGTTCCTTTAATGAAAAGCCAATTTTGTTTACCTTAGTTGTAATAAAATTTCTAAAAATAAGTTCAAAAACAGAATTATCCTCTCTCTTCTTTAACTTTCCTTTATTTTTGATATGCTACATTGAACTAATCCTCTGCATTTTAAAGAAATCTCAAAATGACTCACAGTTGTATTTTCATGGTATTTTCTCTAATAATTCAGATCATGTCCATAGCCAACATGATTTGAATTTTAAAAAAAAATTTATGTTTTCACAGCTGTGTATCATCTTTGGCATTTTATCTTTTTAATTTTTTGAAAAAGATTATTTATCTATTTAAGAGAGAGAGAGTGAGCATGGTGGGGAGAAGGGCAGGAGAGAAAGAGTGAGGGAGGGAATCTCAAGCAGACTCCATGCTGTATGTAGACCCCTATGTGAGACTTGAGTCCATGACCCTGAGATCATGACCTGAGCCAAAACTGAATCAGCTATTTAGTCAACTGAGCCACACAGGTGCCCTTATTTTTTTTTCACCTTAAGCAGTTTCTTGAAAATGGTGTAATTTATAAGTCAACATGTAGATGAAAAACAATGGGATAATGACTTTATAGCTTTGGTCACAGCAAAAAATAATTTTTGAAAAAAATTTGGCTGAGAGAGGAATCAAGATGGTGGAGAAGTAGCAGGCTGAGACTACATTGGGTAGCAGGAGATCAGCTAGATAGCTTATCTAAAGATTGCAAACACCTACAAATCCAACGGGAGATCAAAGAGAAGAACAGCAATTCTAGAAACGGAAAATCAACCACTCTCTGAAAGGTAGGACTGGCGGAGAAGTGAATCCAAAGCAACGGGAAGGTAGACCGCGGGGAGAGAGGCCGGCTCCCAGCAAGTGGAGGAGCAACAGAACAATAAATCAGGAACAGGACTTTTAAAAGTCTGTTGCGCTGAGGGACATCGCTCCAGAGGCTAAACCGGGGTGAAGCCCACGCGGGGCCAGCGTGGCCTCAGGTCCCACGGAGTCACAGAAGGATCGGGGGTGTCTGAGTGTCACAGAGCTTGCAGGTATTAAGATGGGGAAGCCGGCTACAGAGACAGAGCCAAGGAGTGAGCTTTCAGCTCAGGGTTACCTTGAACTGGTCACAGGCTCTGTGAGCTCAGAGTGTGGCCAGAGGCCAGGGAGACAGGAGTAATTGGGTGTTATTCTCTGAGCGCGCACTGAGGAGTGGGGCCCTGAGCTCTCGGTTCCTCCAGGCCGGAGACTGGGAGGCCGCCATTTTCATTCCCACCCTCCGGAACTCTACAGAAAGCATTCAGGGAACAAAAGCTCCTGAAAGCAAACCCGAGGGGATTACTCAGCCCGGCCCCTGGTAAGGGTGGTGCAACTCTGCCTGGGGCAAAGACACTTGAGAATCACTACAATAGGCCCCTCCCCCAGAAGATCAACAAGAAATCCAGCCAGGACCAAGTTCACCTACCAAGGAGTGCAGGTTCAATACCTAGGAGAGCAGCGGAATTCCAGAGGAGGAGAAAGCAAAGCACAGAACTCATGGCTTTCTCCCCATGATTCTTTAGTCTTGCAGTTAATTTAATTTTTTTTTCAATTTTTTTTCTTCTTCTGCTAAATTTTTTTTAACTTTTACCCTTTTCTTTTTTAACGTTTTTTAACTAGTTTATCTAATATATATATATATATATATATATATATATATATATATATATTTCTTTTTCATATTTTTTCTTTATTCATTTTCTTTTTTTAATTGTTTCTTTTTTTTTTTCTGAACCTCTTTTTATCCCCTTTCTCCCCCCCACGATTTGGGATCTCTTCTGATTTGGTTAAAGCGTATTTTCCCGGGGTATTTGCTACCCTTTTAGTATTTTACTTGCTCCTTCATATAGTCTTATCTAGACAAAATGACAAGGCAGAAAAATTCACAACAAAAAAAAAGAACAAGAGGCAGTACCGAAGGCCAGGGACCTAATCAATACAGACATTGGTAATATGTCAGATATAGAGTTCAGAATGATGATTCTCAAGGTTCTAGCCGGGCTCGAAAAAGGCATGGAAGATATTAGAGAAACCCTCTCGGGAGATATAAAAGCCCTTTCTGGAGAAATAAAAGAACTAAAATCTAACCAAGTTGAAATCAAAAAAGCTATTAATAAGGTGCAATAAAAAATGGAGGCTCTCACTGCTAGGATAAATGAGGCAGAAGAAAGAATTAGCGATATAGAAGACCAAAAGACAGAGAATAAAGAAGCTGAGCAAAAGAGGGACAAACAGCTACTGGACCATGAGGAGAGAATTCAAGAGATAAGTGACACTATAACACAAAACAACATTAGAATAATTGGGATCCCAGAGGAAGAAGAGAGAGGGGAGCAGAAGGTATATAGGAGAGAATTATTGGAACAAATTTCCCTAACATGGCAAAGGGAACAAGCATCAAAATCCTGGAGGTGCAGAGAATCCCCCTCAAAATCAATAAGAATAAGTCCACACCCCATCACCTAATAGTAAAATTTACAAGTCTTAGTGACAAATAGAAAATCCTGAAAGCAGCCCGGGAAAAGAAGCCTGTAACATAAAATGGTAAAAATATTAGATTGGCAGCAGACTTATCCACAAAGACTTGGCAGGCCATAAAGAACTGGCATGATATATTCAGAGCACTAAACGAGAAAAACATGCAGCCAAGAATACTATATCCAGCTAGGCTATCACTGAAAATAGAAAGGAGATTAAAAGCTTCCAGGACAAACAAAAACTGAAAGAATTTGCAAATACCAAACCAGCTCTACAGGAAATATTGAAAGGGGTCCTCTAAGGAAAGAGAGACCCTAAAAGAAGTAGATCAGAAAGAAACAGAGACAATATACAATAACAGTCACCTTACAGGCAATACAGTGGCACTAAATTCATATCTCTCAATACTTACCCTGAATGTTAATGGGCTAAATGCCCCAATCAAAAGACACAGGGTATCAGAATGGATAAAAAAACAAAACCCATCTATATGTTGCCTACAAGAAACTCATCTTAAACCTGAAGACACCTCCAGATTTAAATGAGGGGGTGGAAAAGAATTTACCATGCTAATGGACATCAAAAGAAAGCAGGAGTGGCAATCCTTATATCAGATCAATTAGATTTTAAGCCAAAGACTACAATAAGAGATGAGGAAGGACACTATATCATACTCAAAGGGTCTGTCCACAAGAAGACCAAAAAATTTTAAATATCTATGCCCCTAACGTGGGAGCAGCCAACTGTATAAACCAATTAATAACAAAATCAAAGAAACAGATCAATAATCATACAGTAATAGAGTAGGGGACTTTAACACTCCCCTCACTGAAATGGACAGATCATCCAAGCAAAAGATCAACAAGGAAATAAAGGCCTTAAATGACACACTGGACCAGATGGACATCACAGATCTATTCAGAACATTTCATCCCAAAGCAAAAGAATATATATTCTTCTCTAGTGCACATGGAACATTCTCCAGAATAGATCACATCCTGGGTCCTAAATCAGGTCTCAACCGGTATCAAAAGATTGGGATCATTCCCTGCCTATTTTCAGACCACAATGCTCTGAAGCTAGAACTCAATCACAAGAGGAAATTTGGAAAGAAGCCAAATACATGGAGACTAAACAGCATCCTTTTAAAGAATGAATGGGTCAACTAGGAAATTAAAGAAGAATTGAAAAAATTCATGGGAAACAAATGATAATGAAAACACAACGGTTCAGAATCTGTGGGACACAACAAAGGCAGTCCTGAGAGGAAAATATATAGCGGTACAAGCCTTTCTCAAGAAATAAGAAAGGTCTCAGGTACACAACCTAACCCTACACCTAAAGGAGCTGGAGAAAGAACAAGAAAGAAACCCTAAACCCAGCAGGAGAAGAGAAATCATAAAGATCAGAGCAGAAATCAATGAAATAGACACCAAAATACAATAGAGCAAATCAACAAAACTAGGAGCTGGGTCTTTGAAAGAATTAATAAGACTGATAAACCCCTGGCCAGACTTCTCAAAAAGAAAAGAGAAAGGACCCAAATAAATAAAATCATGAATGAAAGAGGAGAGATCACAACGAACACCAAAGAAATACAGACAATTATAAGAACATACTATGAGCAACTCTACGCCAACAAATTTGACAATCTGGAAGGAATGGATGCATTCCTAGAGACATATAAACTACCACAACTGAACCAGGAAGAAATAGAAAGCCTCAACAGACCCATAACCAGTAAGGAGATTGAAACAGTCATCAAAAATCTCCAAACAAACAAAAGCCCAGGGCCAGATGGCTTCCCGGGGGAATTCTACAAAACATTTAAAGAAGAACTAATTCTATTCTCCTGAAACTGTTCCAAAAGATAGAAATGGAAGGAAAACTTCCAAACTCATTTTATGAGGCCAGCATCACCTTGATCCCCAAACCAGACCAGGATCCCATCAAAAAAGAGAACTACAGACCAATATCCTTACTGAACACAGATGTGAAAAATCTCACCAAAATACTAGCCAATAGGATTCAACAGTACATTAAAAGGATTATTCACCACGACCAAGTGGGATTTATTCCAGGGCTGCAAGGCTGGTTCAACATCCGCAAATCAATCAATGTGATACAACACATTAATAAAAGAAAGAACAAGAACCATATGATACTCTCCATAGATGCTGAAAAAGCATTTGACAAAGTACAGCATCCCTTCCTGATCAAAACTCTTCAAAGTGTAGGGATAGAGGGCACATACCTCAATATTATCAAAGCCATCTATGAAAAACCCACCGCAAATATCATTCTCAATGGAGAAAAACTGAAAGCTTTTCCGCTAAGGTCAGGAATACGGCAGGGATGTCCGTTATCACCACTGCTATTCAACATAGTACTAGAAGTCCTAGCCTCAGCAAGCAGACAACAAAAGGAAATTAAAGGCATCCAAATCGGCAAAGAAGAAGTCAAACTATCACTCTTTGCAGATGATATGATACTGTATGTGGAAAACCCAAAAGACTCCACTCCAAAACTGCTAGAACTTGTACAGGAATTCAGTAAAGTGTCAGGATATAAAATCAATGCACAGAAATCAGTTGCATTTCTCTACACCAACAACAAGACAGAAGAAAGAGAAATTAAGGAGTCCATCCCATTTACAACTGCACCCAAAACTATAAGATACCTAGGAATAAACCTAACCAAAGAGGCTAAGAATCTATACACAGAAAACTATAAAGTACTCATGAAAGAAATTGAGGAAGACACAAAGAAATGGAAAAATGTTCCATGCTCCTGGATTGGAAGAACAAATATTATGAAAATGTCTATGCTACCTAAAACAATCTACACATTTAATGCAATTCCTATCAAAGTACCATCCATTTTTTTCAAAGAAATGGAACAAATAATCCTAAAATTTATATGGAACCAGAAAAGACCTCGAATAGCCAAAGGAATATTGAAAAAGAAAGCCAAAGTTGGTGGCATCACAATTCCGGACTTCAAGCTCTATTACAAAGCTGTCATCATCAAGACAGCATGGTACTGGCACAAAAACAGACACATAGATCAATGGAAAAGAATAGCCCAGAAGTAGATCCTCCACTCTATGGTCACCTAATCTTTGACAAAGCAGGAAAGAATGTCCAATGGAAAAAAGACAGCCTCTTCAATAAATGGTGTTGGGAAAATTGGACAGCGACATGCAGAAAAATGAAATTGGACAATTTCCTTACACCACACACGAAAATAGACTCAAAATGCATGAAGGATCTCAATGTGAGAAAGGAATCCATCAAAATCCTTGAGGAGAACACAGGCAGCAACCTCTTCGACCTCAGCCACAGCAACATCTTCCTAGGAACATTGCCAAAGGCAAGGGAAGCAAGGGCAAAAATGAACTATTGGGACTTCATCAAGATCAAAAGCTTTTGCACAGCAAAGGAAACAGTTAACAAAACCAAAAGACAACTGACAGAATGGGAGAAGATATTTGGAAATGACATATTAGATAAAGGGCTAGTGTCCAAAATCTATAAAGAACTTAGCAACCTCAACACCCAAAGAACAAATAATCCAATCAAGAAATGGGCAGAGGACATGAACAGACATTTCTGCAAAGAAGACATCCAGATGGCCAACAGACACATGAAAAAGTGCTCCACATCACTCGGCATCAGGGAAATACAAATCAAAACCACAATGAGATACCACCTCACACCAGTCAGAATGGCTAAAATTAATAAGTCAGGAAATAGATGCTGGCGAGGATGCGGAGAAAGGGGAACCCTCCTACACTGTTGGTGGGAATGCAAACTGGTGCAACCACTCTGGAAAACAGCATGGAGGTTCCTCAAAATGTTGAAAATAGAACTACCCTATGACCCAGGAATTGCACTACTGCGTATTTACCCTAAAGATACAAACATAGTGATCCGAAGGGGCACGTGCACTGGAATGTTTATAGCAGCAATGTCTACAATAGTCAAACTATGGAAAGAACCTAGATGTCCATCAACAGATGAATGGATAAAGAAGAAGTGGTATATATACACAATGGAATACTATGCAGCCATCAAAAGAAATGAAATCTTGCAATTTGCAACGATGTGGATGGAACTAGAGGGTATGATGCTTAGTGAAATAAGTCAATCAGAGAAAGACAACTATCATATGATCTCCCTGATATGAGGAAGTGGAGATGCAACATGGGGGATTAAGGGGGTAGGAGAAGAATAAATGAAACAAGATGGGATTGGGAGGGAGAAAAACCATAAGTGACTCTTAATCTCACAAAACAAACTGAGGGTTGCTGGGGGGAGGGGGTTTGGGAGGGGGCGGTTACGGACACTGGGGAGGGTATGTGCTATGGTGAGTACTGTGAAGTTTGTAAACCTTGCAATTCATAGACCTGTACCCCTGGGGATAAAAATATATTATATGTTTATAAAAAATAAAAAATTAAAAAAAATCGGCTTAAAGAGCCTTTTTGGCTACCAACTGTGAGGCATTCTGGAATGTGTAAATGGAAAGTGATTAGGATTTCTCCTCTAGATATTTAAAATCTAGTTAAAAGAGAAGGTGACTATAACAAGGTTTTTTTTTCTCACAAGGAATGTAAAGTGGCCTAAGTGAAAAAATGAAGAAAGTGGCTTGAAAACTCTGAGGAAATAGGAAGTTCATCTTCCTGGGTTTAGGAAATGCCTTGTGGAACATGGGGCCAGAGGAACTGGAGATTGAGAGATTGTTGATAGAAATGTTAGTGTGGGCCATTCTAAGTCAAAATAACATAAGATAAAAACACAAAAACAAAGTAGGGGTGAGGAAGTTTGTTTGTTCATTTGTTTTGTGTGAGGAATCTGCTAAGCATATTGGTAAAAATTAGAAATAAGCAGATGGTTAGATAAATCTGAAGATGAAGACAGAGGTTGTCATTTGGAAGCATGTTAATCTCCCTTTCTTCCTCTCCCATCCCCCCCTGTTCCTTCCCCTGCCCTTTGTTTCTTGCCTTGCTACCTACTAGGCTTACAAAGATAAATAAGGCTGAATCAGTTCTCATGGAGCTCACACATTAGTTGGAAGGCAGACAATTTTAATGGAACAGGATATGTGTCATATTAAGCTATTAGCAAGTTCTATCAAAGGAGTGTCTGATATTTACTTTAGAAAATCAGGCAAAGCTTGACATATGGTGATGTTTCAATGGTGGCTAGAGTGCATACATAATATGGGCAACTTCCCAAGGGAAGGAGTGAAAACATGCCAAACTGTCAAACTACAGGCATCTTTGATATGAGCACAATATTGTATGCATATAGGAGGAATATGTAAGATAATAGCAGACCCAAAATTACTTTATATACCATAGTAAGAAATTTTTAAGATTTTTCCCATACTTGATGGTCCACCTTTGAAGGACTAACTGGGAGGAGCTATCAAATATATCTGTCTTTTAGAAGCAACTCTCAGATTAAACTACATTTATAGAATGGGTCTAATGAAGGAACATGAGAGAAAAATGGCTTTTGGCAGGTTATTCCAATAAGCTAGAAAGACATAATGAGTGTCTAAAATATATCGTTATTTTATTTTCAAAAAGAAAAGTTTGTATTTTTCAATCTGTGAAGTATAGGCTTATGGTTTCCATGGAGTATTATGTGAAGTAGGTATTATATGAAAATTGGATAAACAATAGCCTCTGCATGCACACACACTCAATTTAAACATTTTTTTCTACTTCTTTAATGATAAAATGTAAATTGTTTTGAATTGTTATGGAATGCATCTCAAATAATATTCTCAATTAATATCTCAAAATTTTCAATTAATAGATAATAAAAACTACTTTCATGTTGGGGTCCACCAAAAATTTGAGGTTATATTTAAGCTTGAAAATATCAGTAATGTATATTAATGTCCAGTTTATTTTGATTTATACAAATGGGTAGATAATGGTGTGACTTATGGAGATCAGGGGCACAAAAGAAAGATAAGGGTAACCTATTTAGGTGTGGATGTTGATCTTAAGTACCTACAGAATTGTCCCAAGAGGCATTTTAAATAAAAGGAGATGATTGACTTCTAGAAATGTCTGGCTTTGATACATAAACCTGGAATATATCATTCTATCTAACTTCCTGTCCAATTAATGATCACTGAGACCACGAATTAGCAGTATGTATGGAGGGAGCAGAGACTGAGCACAAAATTTTAAAAACAGTATCATGAAGAGAAAGCCATGAGTGTTATGAAGTAGAAATTGTCAGATAGGTAGGAGATCTAGAACACCAAGAGACATCTCAACATAGAAGAGAGAAAGGAATATACCATTTCCTTAAAGTATTGTTTTGAATCCTGATGACCCTAAGATAGTTTTGTTCTTTTTTTTTGAAATCTCTACTGAATTGTATCTACATACGATTATAGAAATATTTTATTTTAAATGAAAAATAATTAAAGAATTACTTGCTTTCCTTATTAGTGAAATTAAAATGGCAGTTAAAGCAGAGAGTTAATGTGACATTTTATGAATGATATAACATTTGGTATATGAATATGTGACCTAGTTTGATGACATAAGGTAAGACTGAATAATTTGATGTAATCTTACCTCCATCATTTTCAGAATGCCTGGCAAAGAGTTCTCAATGTGAGTAGTGCCTCAGAAAAATATAAGGTTTTAATATCTCTTAATATCTAATACTTTGCAGAAATTGCTCATGGAAAGGAATCTTGCTTAATAAAGTTAATTTGTATTCCATTTATTAGAAGTCCAGTTTCCAATGAATTCACATTTTATGTACATTTATTTTGAAAGAAAATTGATGAGTAGTAGCTAAACATCTGTAGCACACATCCAGTATTTTGACATGTGAAATTTTAAAACTATTCAAATTGATATAATTCTAAACTGTCATCTGTTATAAAGATATATATTTTTCCTTTCATTTGGCTGTGAAATAATTTCCAGGAAGTAAAATATTATTATTGTTGAATTTATATAAAACATCACTAATACTTTTCTTCTTGGTATCACATCTACTACCAACTATGATTTGCAAATAAAACAGTACAGACATTTTTAGAGATAGTTTCTAATCAGTTTTTGGAGAAATTCCTGAGTCTTTCCAGGGAGTAAGATTAGTGAGGTTCTTGCCTCTTGTCACTTAAACATCAGCGACTAAGCAAAAGCTTCTCATTTTCTTGGTGTCAGTCTTGAAAACTCCCTGGGCTCCAAATGACCAATTAGTGCCAAAGCAGCGAAGACACTTCAGTTATCTTGGTTCAGACAGTGAGCTGAGCTTTCACTTATGGCTCTTAACAGCCCAATAATTAGACTTCTTTCTGAACATAAGCTAAATTCTGTGACAGATCAGCGTGTTACAAGCACAACACTCATACTCTATGTCTAAACCATAGTCCATACACGATACTACCATCTAAACACAACTCTCTTGTTTTCCTTTTACTCCCTCTTTCTTATATATGATCTTTTGTAGTGTAAATCAGTGTTGCAAAGAAAAAGCACATGTTAAAATTACTGAAAATAGGTCTTGTCTTTAAGAATTGTCTGGTGTGTTTTATAAATAAATTCTGAATCAATAAATTCAAATTTGGATGTTTAAGTTATATACTCACTCAGTTCTCAACTTTCCTATTTGAAATAGTATTTTACCTGAGATTTTTATATTTTATTCTCACATTGATTTATTTTTTGTTTATGTATTCATTAGTAGAATATCAAAGCAAGATTAGCTGTGTCTTATACAGCAAGACCTAGAAAAACAATGTTGGGTAATTAATGACGTTAATAAATGTGAAATACTTAGAATATAAGAAAGTATATAAACATGATTTTGTACTATTTTAATCACTTTTATATACTTGCAATTATCCTATTATGGGTTTAGTCAGTACTTGCAGCTTGTTCCAGTATAATTAAGATATATTTTATTGTATTTTCAATTTTTACCATCAGGGTTATAATAAAATTCTCTCCTGGTTTTCTTATAGTCCATTTATATACACGCTTTCCTGGACATGGTGCAAATGGACTACTTTATAAGAAATTAGAACATGACTATATTCTTAATTTTCAAGTATTTAATAGGATATTTTAATTTACTTTATTTGAGGTAAAAAATTTTTAAGTATTTTATATGTAATGTCACTATTTTGATTTAAATCAACTTGGAAGGACTTGATTTAATTGATTTCTGAGAATTTCAATTTATATAACTTTTCCAAAATATTTTCTGGATCCCCTGATTAGCTAATTTACAGCCTCTTCATTTCCGCTCTTCTCACTATAGCAGAAATTTCTGGCCAACTTGAAGATTTAGTCCCACCAGAATTCTAGGACCAATCCTGAATTTGGTTAAGAGCAATATCAGCAGCAAATCCCTCACCTATGAGATTTAGCACTTTCACAGTTCGTGTTTCTCCCAATGTTATTTTCTGATGTTGCCTCTAGTAACTACTCTTTGGCTTATGCCCAAACTTATTCCCCAGAAGACATTTAGCTTTTGTCACTGAATTCTTGTTTTGTTCCTTGTCCCAATCTCTGCCATATTCCACTCACCCTGAAAGCAGGCCCCTCTCTTACTTTTTCCAAATCATAAAACCCAATGCTATCCTGGCTGCCTGTCTTATCCCTGAATTATATGCTAGAAAAATGCTATCGATTGGCAAACATCTTTCATATCAGCTGGTTGACTGCTGGGATTTCTTATTATTAGTGTGATCAAATAGAATAAAATCAATTACCTAATGTATTAAACATGTCAAGAGGTCTTGTTATTCAATCTCCTATACCCACAAAATAAGTGTTTGCTTAAGATGCCTTTCACTGCTATACTTAAAGGATAGGATGTGCATTTCTAGTATGTGAGAATTGCTCTGTATTTTAGTGTCTTTCCTACGCAAAAGGCAGGTATGGATGCAGTGCCTCTTTCCCCCAAGTTAGCCTCGTTGCACAACAAGTTGATAATGCTCCATTCTGGCAGCAAAAACTTACATACCAAATCTACAAAATATAATTTGCAAATAGAATTTGAAAGAAATATTTCAGTGTAAGCCTATTAAAAAACTCCACCTCATCAATTGTCCTTAAAGGATTTGAAAACTGTTACTGGTTAGCATTGGGGCAAGCAGAGAACTGAGGAGAAGGGAAAGACAGAACTAAGGGATGCAGAATTCAGAATGAAAACCTCAGCTTTTTGAGTCATCATACCAAGAATGGTGGTCCAACCATGGCCTCTGAATGTACCAGAGTAAAATAATTTTCTATTGCTGTGTAACAATAATTACAATAAACTTAAAGTGTTGATTAAGGGAGAAAGAGAAGTTAGACTTTTTTTAAAACCCTATTTTGAGATGTAGTATACCAAGTCTAACTCCTAAGGGTGATTTTATTTATTTCACATTGAGTCCTTCATAATATAAAATGGTTTAAAAGCAGTATGCTCTCTTTATGGAAATTTAGGGAAAACAAAAAATAACTTTAAGACTCATAGTTCTAAGACTCAAAAGAACAAAACTTTTTTTGTATGTGTGTTTCTAATGATCATTTTTTTGCATTTAGAAATGACTAATTATATCAATAAAAGCACCTAAGCACACATACACACACACAATTTTCAGTAAACAAGAACCAGTAAACAAGAACTAAGATAAATAGTAATGAAGTAATTTTTTTCCCCTCTCAATTCCTTTTTCGAAAGGAATACTAATTTGTTATCTTACAGTTATGGGGAAGTCAGAAGTCCAAAATGGATTAACAGAGCTCTATATTCTTCCTGGAGGCTCTATGTTTATTTGTTTGTCTTTCCCAGCTTCTGGAGGCCACTTGCATCCTTGGCTCACAGCCTCCTCTTCCATTTTCAAGTTCAGCCATGTAGCAGCCTTTAATTTCAATCTCTGTCTCTGTTTCCCTCTTGAATCTTCATCTCTTTACCTCTTTCTTCATATTTCTGTCTCTATTTTGAGGTGCATAGGTCACCATGAAACGAGGGGGCTCAAAATGGAATCTTAAACAGGATATTTTATACCCTGCTGGACATGTAAACATATTGTTGCTATGTGACTATCCCCATTGTGAATACAGCTGGAATCTCACTGAGGCCAGGAGACAATCATGAATCTTACCAATATCAATAAACAATGCTGATGAGCTGGTTGCAAATTGCCCCCAAGCCCCTCAGATCTATGGTCACAAAGCAGCACTATTAATATATTAATTCATGTCTAAGCAGGGATCAGTATTCTGCAGGTACTTTAGAAAAACAGTTTAGGCCAATTCCCAGTCCACAGGAATTAATCCTCACAACAGAAATACATTAAGAAAAAAAACAGTGGATGTATACTGAGGGGAAAAATTCTTTTTCTTTGAGAAAAAAACAAAACGGAAACTCCACTACTTCAAGCAATTAAGCCAGAATAACCACGATGAGCTTGGACTAGATACTAGACTTTAACATTTGAATTGAACTCAAGGTCAATTTTGATTGACTCTTAGAGAATCCCTTTCCTAATTTGATAGATGAAATTCTCGACTTCTTGAGGAAACTACTTCTTAATCTGTTCTTCAAATGTGCTTTCTATCACTTTACATTATCACCACCACCAAGACCACCACTAGAACCACCTCAATCCTGATGATGGAATATCCTGCGCTTCCTCTCTGAAAATGTTCTAAAACTCTTAGATACTGTCATCATTTCCAGAGTCTAGAAGGTGCTTTGAAGTTTGCTTCAAAATATTTGTGGGTGTTTTTTTTTTCAGACTTTTCCCCATTATTCTAACTCTCCTAGAATTTTCTACATCTGTACTCCAAAACACTTTTTTTTCCCCAATGCAGTAAAACTTTTTGTGTTCTCTCTTTCTCAGTCTTACTGCAGCATTTCACTAGTTGGTTTTCACATCTGGTTATTTATACAGCAGATATCATAGTTTTCAATTTAGTACTCCACAGATTTCAAGGGTACAGAACTTAGGCCATGTATCTCCTATTTCTGTACTTAATGGGAAACTTAATATCTTGCTTTTTCCAATAAACTCTGTGTCACCTAGTAATTTTTCAGTTACTTCTGTTTTTTATTTAGTTATTTTAAACTCTTCAAAATAGAAAGAGATGCATAGAAATAGATGCATTGCTTCATATTACCCTTCACCCAGTGAGGTTTATTTATATTATGAGCAAGAGGAAAAAGCTTGTAACACTGCACAACTTATTGGTATCTTTATGACCTCAGATAGAAAGCTGTTCCTCTAAATTTACTAATATAAGTATTTTTTTTTCTTTCAGGTATAGGTATCATCAAGTAATTAATGGATTATTTTCTGTTAAATTACCAGATTAGGGGGAAAAAAAGAGTCAAAGGGAATCTGAGGGGTTTTATTCCATTATTTTTCACATTTTATCTTCAACAGCTTTAATGATGATGATAATAACAATAAGCATGTCATTTATTAAGCACAAGTTAAGTGTCAGATTGTGTAACTTACTGACTATATCTAACCCTCATATCTGTTATATATATGTATATGTATATATATATATATATTCATTATCCCTATTTTATAAAAGAGGAAAATCAGATAAGAACATGGCTTAAAGGCCATATTCAGATATCTAAATTGGAATTTTAATCCACATCCCTGGTATTTAAGATGCTGTATTTATTTTATTATTTAGTGCTGCTTGTCTTCATCTCTTTCCCCTCTTTCCTTCATAATAGTTACCACAGTTAAAAGTTTGTATTTATTTGTTTAATGCTTTGATTAATATAAATTGCATATTTTGTTGGATGTGCCTCATGATCTTTACTTCTGTCAGCTACCTATTCCAGACCATGGGATAGAGTCATATGTGGTAGGATAATTATTTAAATCATTTCATGATTACTCCAGGTGTCTCAAAAAAAAAATAGAAGATGTTTCTTAAATCTCATTTCCCAAAAGTTAATCAAACCTTCTGGTTTCCCCTTCATTAATGATGGTACTGAGCAGGACATCTGAAAACATTCATAGTTCATACTTTTATAGCTTTAATTTAGTTTAAACAAACAAACAAAAAACAACCAAGGTTGGGAGGTGTAAAGGCAAGTAGAAGGTCTTCTTAAGAGCTTCTCACAGTGACTAGGAAGTTTGAAGGACTCTTACCCTGTTGGGAGATCATGTTCCCTCATAGCTATCCCAGGTAGAGACTAGCTATCCCAGGTAGAGAATAGGACTTTGGACAGGTGTCAGGGTGAGGTGTGGGTTCCTTGGTAGCTGTACTTTGTGCTACAGCTCTCAGCCCTTAAAAAAGCAATTGAATTGAATCCAGGTGCAAAGGCAGCAGAGTGGTCATCACCAAGGGCCCTGGATCAGTGAGCACACCACTTAGAACTTGTGTGGCTATAGAAAGAGAGGATCTCCCTACCGGATTTTAAATGGGATTCTGGAGAGTGAATAATCTCTCCCACTACACCCTAAACTCCATGACTAAAAAAGAATTTCATTCCATCTCTCTATCCAGGGTGGCTACATGGAACAGGTTTAGAATGGTTTCAGAAAATAAAGGGAAATGGTATTTATTTTTTTGCACCCAGTATATTTTTTGCACAGGAATCTGTCTGACCCATCCACATAACCTTGTGAGTTAATGTTGTGTAGAGGAGGAAAGTGAAGTGAAGCTTCTGCACAGTAAACTTCCTTTTGGCCTCCATGGAAAGGAGCCAAGGACCAGTAGTCAACTATGGCATGAGTAACAATAAAGCACAAAAGAGAAAAGCAAAACGTGAATAAGGTGTAACTCTGAACAGATCATCCAGTAATGGTTGAAAATAGAGAATCTAATGTTCGCATTTACTCTTTAAGAGAGAATGGTGACTCATTAAAATGTGGTAAATAGGATAGAAGGGTGCTTGGCAGATGTATCTTAGCCTCTATTACTACTAACATTTGACTGACTTATTCTCTGGCCTCACTGGATAACTACTCCTTTATATTTATGGCCAGTCTTTCTTTACAATATGGAATTCTCCTGGTTTCACTGCCCAGCAGGGTCATGCAGTTAAGCTTATCAGAAATGGTTATATAGAGATTAGATTCAAATAGTCAAAACTTCTTTCTACTTTTATTATTTTCTACTCTGGAAAATGTAAGTATGTCTATTAAAGTATTAATGATAGACATTTGAATATACAGTGTAGCTCATTTTGGTTTTTCCATTAGCCTATCATTTAATGCATTCAAACCAAGAGATATACAGCTAATCAAATTATAAAAGAAAATCAGACTAAAATGTTTGAAGTAAATATGTGTAGCTTAATTTTGGCATTTGGTAATCACTTCGAGATTTTTATAATCTACTGGTTTTTGAAATTTTGTTATCCAAAATTCATATATTAAGAGGATTTAAAAATTGGAAGTGTCTATATAGATAATTTTGTACAACCTCTCCATTTTACAGATGGGGAAATAGAAACATAATACTGAGATTATTTCAGCAACATTTTAGACTATTTTCATTGCGATACATTCTCCACATTCTATTTCACTAAATAGAAAGTATATTAGTTATTGCTTTAAATAATTTTAATGCTATGTTCAAGTTACTTACTATATATTAGGAAGATGTTAAATCTTTTGAGTTTTAATCAAAACCAGAAGGGGTGACAGTACTTTACATGAGTTTAGCATCTAATTATTTTTTTTTTTTTGAATCATAATTTTCTTGCTATACTCAATAGAATTGCCACATGGGATGGAAAGGGAATGGAAGGACAGTAAAGGGCCTGGGCAAGAGGCTTACAGCCCTTGCTTCCACTCTATAAAAGTGAGCCTGAGAACTTCTATTTTCATGTGCTTTGCATATTCAGTTGCTATTGACCATTTGGTTTCCAGATGCAGTTTCACTGCAAAAATCAATTTATAGAATGCCTAGTCATCTACATTTTCTGCTTTTGCCAAAATAAGTGTTTTTTTAAAAATGAGTATTTCCTATTACTTTCTTATGAACTCATTCAACTTGGATTTTCAGTCCTTTACCTTCCTGCTTCACCCTGTATTTCATAATAAATTCTCAGTCTTACTCTCTTCCTGATATTTTACACCTGAAAAGTTATTTTTATAGTCCAAAAGGGGATATAAAGGGGATAAAAACCATGACCAAAATTCTCTATTCTTTCTTAATTTTTCTTTTTATATAGTCCTAGAAACTAATATTAACTGACTTTGTATCTTTTTAAAAATTCTTCATAATCAAAAGTATCTGGTATGTTTATGATAAACTGCTTAGTGTCTCTCAGGCAAGTCATTAATCTCTCTGCTTCTTTGCTTTGCTGAACTCCTTCTTCTACTGCTCTGTTTAACACATGCAAAGATTCATTGGGAGTCATTCCTGCACCATGATTTTCAATGCTTCTAGCAAAGATGCACCTTCTCCCTATGCTCTCACAGCTTTTGTCCTCAATATCACCATTGAGATAGCACAAGATCCAATGCAAAAGTCTCAAAAGGAGGGCACCTGGGTGGCTCAGTGGGTTAAGCCTCTGCCTTCTGCTCAGGTCATGGTCTCGGGGTCCTGGGATTGAGTCCCACATCAGGCTCTCTGCCTGCTTCCTCCTCTCTCTCTCTGCCTCCCTCTCTACCTACTTGTGATCTCTGTCAAATAAATAAATAAAATCTTAAAAAAAAAAAAAGTACTCAAGAGGTGCTGGGGTGGCTCAGTCGGTTAAGCATCTGCCTTTGGCTCAGGTCTTGATACCGGAGTCCTGCAATCAAGCCCCACAGCGGGCTCCCTGCTCAGTGGGAAGCCTCCTTCTCCCTCTTCCCAGCCCTTACTCATGATCTCTCTCGCTATCTCTCTCTCTAATAAATAAATAAAATCTCTAAAAAAAAAAGTACTCAAAAGATATCAGTTGTGAATGTTTCAACATTTTGTTATCATAGTAAACTCAGAAATTGAAAGCTTTTTTTTTTCATTCCACACTCTTCATTTTTATTGTTCTTATTTTCCTGTATTCAAATTCTTGTTTTGAATTTAAAAGATATTTAAATTAAACATTTTATATACTATCTCTCTTGCCCTGGTGGTTATGTTTTCCGTGTTTTTTTTCCACTTCCCCCCCCCTAAATTATTTATTTAAGAGAGAGAGAGGGAGCAGAAGGAGGGGCAGAAGGAGTGGGACAGGGAATAGGGAGAGAATCTCAAGCAGACTCCCCACTGAGCATGGAGCCCAGTGGACCCCAGTGTGGGGCTTGGTCTCACGACCCTGAGATCATGACCTAAGCCAAAATCAAGAGCTATACACTTAGCCCCTTGAGTCACCCAGGTGCCCCATGTTTTCCATGTATTCTTAAAGAAGAGTCTAATTTGTGATTAATTAAATTTCTTTGATTAAATATGTCCCATAATTTTCTAGGGTCAGTGAAAAGAACTACATCAGTGAGATGGTATATTCAGTTATTGGAAACAAAGCTATTATTTACTCAGTCTAGCACTTCATAAGCTTTATGTATTTTTTCTGTTTATATACTTTATATAAAATGATGACTGGAATTTATATAATTCCCTATATTTTAAATAAAATTTCAAAAATTTTATCTTGCTGAAAATTTACAATATCTTTTTGAGGTAAGTAGGATTAATTGTATAATTTCCATTTTGAAATTTATAAAAAAAATTCAGAGAGGTAAAATAATCTTAATATTTTTAAATTCTGAGTACTTTCCTTTAGATTCCACTACCTCTTTGTATGTTTTTATCTTGTAAGATGAATACTGAATATTTTTAAATTTTATTTAAATTTTAGTTTGTTAACATATAGTGTAATATTGCTTTCAGTAGTAGAATTCAGTAATTCCTCACATAATCATCCAGTTCTCATGACAAGTGTCCTCTTTAATATTCATCACCCATCTAGCTCATTCCCCACCCATGTCCTTCCATTAACCCTTAGTTTGTTTTCTATCTTTAAGAGTCTCTTATGTCTTGCTTTCTCTATCCTTTTTCCCCCTCCTGTATGTTCATATGTTTTGTTTCTTAAATTCCACATGAGTGAAATCATATGGTATTTGTCTTTCTCTGACTAACTTATTTCACTTAGCATAATGCATGCTAGCTCCATCCACATTGTTGTAAATGTCGAGATTTCATTCTTTTTTATGGCTAAATAATATTTATTTGTGTGTGTGTGTGTGTGTGTGTGTGTGTGTGTGTGTGTGTATACATTATCTTCTTTATCCACTCATTGGGCGATGGACATTTGGTGTCTCTTCATAGTTTGGCTATTGTTGATAATGCTGCTATAAACATCAGGGTGCAATTATCCCTTTGAGTCAGTATTTTTTTTATCCTTTAGGTAAATACCTGGTAGTACAATTGCTGGGTTGTAGGGTATTTCTATTTTTAACTTTTTGAGGAACCTCCATACTAAAGTATACTAAACTTTTTGAGGAACCTCCATACTAAAGTGGCTACACCAGTTTGTTTTCCCACAACAGTGCAAGAGGGTTTCCTTTCTCCACATCCTCACCAATACCAGTTGTTAATTTTAGCCACTCTGACAGGTGTGAGGTGGTATCTCATTGTGGTTTTTGATTTGTATTTCCTTAATGATCAGTGATGATTCCTTGTGGCTGTTAGCCATGTGGATGTCTTTCTTGGAAAATTGTCTCTTCATGTCTTCTTCTGATTTTTTACACTGGATTATTTGTTTTTTTGGATGTTGAGTTTGATCTATAAGAAGTCTACAAAGAGTTTAAACTAACTACTAAAAATAACTGTAGATTTTATATACTAACCCTTTATCAGATATGTCATTTGTAAATATCTTCTACCATTCTGTAGGCTGCCTTTTTGTTTTGTTGATTGCTTTCTTCACTGTGAAGAAGACTTTTATCCTGATGAAGTCCCAATAGTTCATTTTTGCTTTTGTTTCCCATGCCACTAGACATGTCTAGTATGAAGTTGCTATGGCTGAGGTCAAAGAAGTTGCTGTCTGTGTTCTCCTCTAGGATTTTGATGTTTTCCTGTCTCACAGTTAGATCTCTCATCCATTTTGAATTTATTTTTGTGTATGGTGGATGAAAATGGTCCAGTTTCATTCTTCTGCATATTTCTGCCCAGTTTTCCCAATACCATTTGTTGAAGAGACTGTCTTTTTTCCATTGGACATTCTTTCCTGCTTTTTGAAGATTAGTTGTGGGTTCATTTCTGGCTTTTCTATTCTCTTCCATTGATCAATATATCTGATTTTGTGCCAGTACCATACTGTCTTGATGATTACAGCTTTGTAATAGAGCTTGAAATCCAGAAATCGTCCAATTTTCGTCTTCTTTTTCAGGATTGCTTTGGTTATATAGGGTCTTTTATGGTTCTATATAAATTTTAGGATTGTTTGTTTTAACTCTGTGAAAACTGCTGGCAGTATTTTGGTAGGTATTTCATTAAATAGGTAGATTGCTTTGGGTTGTATAGACATTTTTAAACAGTGTTCATTCTTCCAATCCATGAGCATGGAATGTTTTTCTATTTATGTCCTCTTCAATTTCTTTCATAAGTATTCTATATTTTTCAGAATGCAGATCTTTTACCACTTTGGTTAGGTTTATTCCTAGGTATCTTATTGGTTTTGGTGCAATTGCAAATGGGATCAATTCCCTGTTTCTTTTTTTGTTGCTTTGTTATTGGTGTGTAGAAATGCAACACATTTCTGTATGTTGATTTTATAACCTGAGACTTTGTTGAATTCATGTATTATTTCAGGAAATTTTTTGGTGGAGTTTTTTGGGTTATCTACATAGAATAATCATGTCATCTGTAAATATTGAAAGACTGACTTCTTCTTTGCCAATTTGGATGCCTTTTATTTCGTTTTCTGATTGCTGAGGCTATGACTGCCACACTATGTTAAATAGTAATGGTGAAAGTAGACATCCCTCTCTTGCTCCTAACCATAGGACCATAGGGGAAAGGCTCTCAGTTTTTCCCCATTGAGGATGATATTAACTGTGGGTCTTTGATATATGTCCTCTATGATGTTGAGGTATATGTCATTCATTCCTACTTTATTGTTTTTTTTTTTTAATCAAGAATAGATGCTTTTCTGCATCTATTGACAGGATCACATGGTTCTTATATTTCTTTTATTAATGTGGTATATCACATTGATTGATTTGCAAATACTGAACCAACCCTGCAGCCAGGGAAAAATCCTACTTGATTGTGGTGAATGATTCTTTTAATGTGCTGTTGAATTTTATTTGCTAGTATCTTGTGGAGAATTTTTGCTTCTATGTTCATCAGGGTTATTGGCATGTAATTCTCCTTTTTAGCAGGGTCTCTGTCTGGTTTTAGAATCTAGGTAATGCTGGCTTTGTAGAATGAGTTTTGATGTTTTCCTTCCATTTCTATTTTTTTGGAACAGTTTGAGAAGAATAGGTATTAACTCTTCTTTAAATGTCCAGTAGAATTCCCCTGGGAAGACATCTGGCCCAGGACTTTTATTTATTGGAAGATTTTTTTATTTCTGATTCAATTTCTTTGCTTGTTATGGGTCTGTTCAAATTTTCTATTTCTTCCTGTAATTGTAGTTTCAAGGTTTTATCCATTTCCTCCAGATTGCCCAGTTTGTTGGCATATACTTTTTCATAATATTCTTTTAGTTGTTTTTATTTCTGTGGAGTTAGTTGTGATCTCTCCTCTTTGATTCATGATTTTATCTGTTTGGGTCCTTCTTCTCTTCTTTTTGGTCCGTCTGGCTAAGGATTTATCAATTTTATTAATTCTTTTGAGAAAGAGCTTTTAGTTTCATTGATCTATTTTTACTGCTGCTGTTTTTTGTTTGTAGATTGTTTATGTGTGCTCTAATTTTTATTATTTCCCTTCTGTTGGCTTTAGGCTTTATTTGCTGGTCCTTTTCTAGCTCCTTTAGGTGTAAGGTTAGGTTATGTGTTTGAGACTTTTCTTGTTTCTTGAGGTAGGACTGGATACTGAACATTTTGTCTCATTTAGTCACCAATAAAGGGGAGAATTAAGGACAACACAATGCTGACATACTAGAAATTTAATGACTCTAAATCAAACATTTGGAGAAATGAATCTACATTTATAACCAACACATCCAAAACAGGAAGTAGAAAGAGTAAATCATGTTAGTGTCTCCTTACTCTGTTTTTACTAAAAGAGAAAATAGAAGCAGGAGAATAAGAGGGGTCATCTCCTAAAAAATTGTAGCTAATTGGTCCTTAGAAAAAGCAATGCAAATCCTGTAAAGACATTCAGAGTTGTGCTCCTGGAGAGGGGTAAATCCTGGGAAACTGTACTGGAGACAATTGAGTCTCATAGTAGAGATTCATGTTATGATCACATGGTTACACTAAAGAGAAAAATCCTTCAGTTTGCTTGGAATTTTGCTGTTGGAAAGTGCACACCACTGGAGTTAAAAGCTCTATGCATGAGCACATAGTTCTGAGCTAGCACATATTAAGTACCTAATAAGTATTTATGTCAATGCTTCTTATTAGCTGTGTCTTAGGATTCTGAATTATAAATGGGATAAATATTTATACAAGTTTTTGTTTACTGTTTTCTTTTTCTTGGAACCAAAAGATACCAACGGATTTGCTATGATTTTCACACACACACACACACAACTACAAATTGATAAATGATATTTGATGGTCTCTGAAGTAATTTTAAACAAAAAGCTAAAGATGTACTAGCAATTAGTAAGTTACAGTAGGTGATATTTTGCTGTATTATTTCCATTGTCCTCCATCTTGCATTATTGTTCAGTAGATCCTCTTTCCTCTCATTCAGCAAATACTTCCAGTACAGCAGCAGCCCACTGCCAATGCTCAAAATTGTCTTTACTTTATAGATAAATAACAAAGGTGAGTCAGTTAAATCATATAATTCTCCCTTCATTAACATATAATGCTTTCCTATTCACATATATTCACATGAATATAGCCTCCCTTATTCTTCTAAGTCATTTAAATTCATCTTATTTATCACCCAAATGAATCAAGTATAAGGGAGAGGGCAGTTGTGGAGCCTATTCAAAACACTGGTTAGGGCATTTGTATATCAGTTAGAGCATTGTATATTGAGAGTCTAGTTCTCAGTTTTGTCATTTTAAAAACATTTTTCCCTTCTTCAGCTTCAAAGTACATTGGTTTTGAGAAATGGATGAATCTTTTTAAAAAATATTTTATTTATTTGACAGAGAGAGACACGGTGAGAGAAGAAACACAAGCAGGGGGAGTGGGAGAGGGAGAAACAGGCTTCCCGCTGAGCAGGGATCCTGACACAGGGCTCAACCCCAGGACCTGGGGATCATAACCTGAGCAGAAGGCAGATGCTTAATGACTTCAGCCACCCAGGCACCCCCAAAAATGGATGAATCTTTGTGCTAGAATGTCACTTTACATATACATTATGAAACTGGGTCTGGTAAGAGAATATATACATGTCATTTACACAGACCACTCACTTTCATGACTCACTCTGCTCATGTACCATGTTATAGATCAGAAGACTTCCTGGTGAACATACATTAAAATAAAGGAAGCAGACATCTTTCTAATACTATTGTTTCCAATATCATGGCTGGATTAGTAAATGGATAAATAGAGCCTGCTGCCAAATTAACTAAAATTCTGGATAAAATATTTATTGTATACTGACTTTGATGAAATAACAAAAATAATTAATATGACACTACAACCACAACATTGTTGACAAACCAATTAATGAGAGTACAATTAACTTGAAAGGATATGAATCATGTAGCCCATAAGTGAAAGAAAATTGATAAAGATTGTTACACATTTGATAACAGTCCTAAAATTTACACAACACTACCAATAATAAATCCTACAAAGCCTGGATTTCCCTCTGATAAAGCTTTAAGAGAAAGTTAGGGGTTGCTTAGCTACTCATTATAATGTTTATAGGACTTACAACATTGTTTTATAAAACTATGCTCTTAATAGTACTATCATTGATATATTATTCCAGTATACCAAAGAGACCATGTTTACACTAAATAAGATAGTGCCCATGATAAAACTTTAATTACTCAAGATTCTCACAAGACACACAATATGAATTTAAAATGTCTCTTCCTCTTTTTTGTCCCAGTATACTTAATGCTCCAAATAACAATACTTTCATGTTCCAAAGAGATATATTGGACAACCAAAAAAATTGCAAAGTAGGTTGCCAAGACTTAATGAATTCTTTATTTGATCACTCAAATCCAGTTAAATAAGTCAGGAGTTATGATGGCATTGGATATTAGAGAGACCGCTAAAAGGAAAATTGTTTTGTGTTTAAAGTTCTACCTGGCTCTATCCCTACCATGGCAGGGAAAGGTGGTGATTCCTCTCATCCACTTCAGTTCTAGTTAAATGGACTTCATGTTTCCCTTGGAATTTGGACAATACAGTAGAGGAGTGTTCAACCCTCAACTTAAGAATTTAAAGGATAAAAATCTACCTGAAGAGATCTGAATCAGCTAAATAATGGGCTGGCTCAGCCAATGAAAGTTGTCCAAAGAAACATGTTCCACATAGATCAGATGGTAGGTCATTTTCAGTAATGCTTTAAATTGAGAGGTAATAGAAGACTCTAAGCAAACTTTCAGAGGAGATGAATTTGTCAATGTCAAGAGAGTTGGAGATGGAAGATTCTCTGTGATAGGAGAGTCTCCAAAATACCCAAATCCAATGGATTCTAGGGTGTTAGGCCTGATGGCTAGTGATATTTTCTCAGAACTGAGCTCCCTAATAAAATGGGAATAAAATAGCACTGGTGTCATAGAGGACAAATGGCAGCATTTAATAGTCAGAAGCAAGGAGGATGCAATATTCCTAATGAGTGATAAGGTTAGTATGGTGGTCAGGGTTGTCTGTCCTGCTGAGAATTAGGGATATGGTTAAAAGATCAGTGTCTTGAAGGCTAAGATAGATATAAAGTCAATAAATTTCTGGCTTAATTTATACAAATAAATCAAGAATAAATGATCCACAAATGGAAAACAATTTTGTAATAAAAAGTCATGCTATCTTGATAGTTTCCAGACCTGAACAGTTCTCATAATTGGAACTCAGTGACTGAAAGAGACTAAATCCCAAGGAGAAATGATGCTTAGCTGTGGGAACTACCCACAGGAATGATCACCTAGTCCTTCCCCAAAGGGATCTATGGCTATTTATTCAGCCAACTGTATACTGGGGAAGTAGGAAATCCAGATTTTTGTGCACTGATGGACACAGGGTCAAACTTTTCATTAATATCATCATGGCTCATAGTGGAGTCTTTTGATAAGAAATGTCCTAGGTTAAAGAGAGCTGCTTCATTGAAATTCATGTCCCCTCTGCAGGGATGGACTACATGGAAATGTTGGTCTATCTGGAGGATGTCTGATGCAAAAAAATCTGATCTTCTTGCTAGATCAGGTCAGATCTCTGCTGCTACATCAACAGATCTCAACCTTCTACCTAATTCTGCTTCTTTTATTTTCTTGTGGAGCATTTCTGGAATGTGCTGTAATAAATTTCCTATGTGTGAATTTCCATCTAGGAGTGTTTTCCCTGGGGATTCTACCTGACATACTACCAAAGCACTCTATGGGAGAGTATGTCAGCTTAATAACCTGCCAAACCCAGAGTGTCTATACCTGCTCACTCCCATCAGATGTCTGTTCTTCTCACAATTTATCCCCTTTATTTTCCACTTCTATGAACCTTGAATTAGCAAACAGGAGGAGTAAAGTAGATGAGCCAGGTGGGAAAATAGAAATCAAATAAACAAACAAACAAACCCTGATGATGCCCTTCTTTCCCATTTTGGCAACCAGTTTAAAGTAAAGCAAAGTTGGAAGAAGGAGAATTTTGAACTTAGATAATTGGAATTTTACATTGGAATAAATATATAAATTACTAAACTGGTACATTTGTGGGCCAAACTGACCAGATGACTTTTCAGTATCTAAGAGTGACTGCACAAACCAAATACTCTGCCTTAGTTTCATAACAGGGGAGAAAACAGACTCTCAGAGCAGGAAAAATGATGTCAGTGTTTTCTGTTGTACCAGCATCCAGCTTGTTCCATGTAGGAATGTACATAACTTCACTGGAAATAGCCCAAGCCAAAGTAATGTTGGAGCATGTGCAATGGACTTAAAGACATTGATTCTTGTGTGTTTCTCTGCTTTACTTTTGCCAAATCCAATTATTGAAAATGGTAAGTTGACAATTTTTTCTAAGTTCTTGATTAATGAAAGAAGACCTGCCACTCTTATAATTGGAGAGAGAGAGAGAGAAGGATTAAGAGAGAGAAAGAAAGCAGGAATGAAATTTAAATCAAATTGTGGAGAAGAGGAACAGGTGTTGGCGGCAGTGCTGCTGAAAATGAAACTAGCTCACAGATTTTAGTGACTTTTACTGTGAAAATCCTTCCCAGAAAGCTCTGTTTCTTCTGTATAATGTCGTATTGTTCAGTTTGGAGAACTCTGTCTTGGTAATTTGCATAGTTTATTTTTAAGACCTACAGAAAATGTATAAAATATTTATTGAAAACCCATAAGGCAAGGTGCTGCTGAAGTGCTGTTGTTAAGCACCTCAGAAGTGTAGGTTTCATAGGGGCTTTGAGAGCATAATGGCATAACAGCACAATGTCCTCATCCTTCTGATCCTTGGATTATAGCTCTAAAAGGCACATAGAATTAAAATTAATGACAGACATTAGTAGAGCATTGTATGACTCCCTTATATATAAGCTAATTCACTTTAATGTACTTTCTGGGTTTATAATGTTGGAGTTAAATACCATTTATCAATTCAGAGAAGATTAGCCACATTATTTATTGTGGATTTTCCATATCAGATTTTTAAGCTTTTTTTTTCCCCCTCTCATTTTACCAATTCGACCTCCTTCCTGCCCCTGCTAAAATAGTACTTAGTTCCCATGGACATGGAAGTCTAGAAAGATAAAACAGTAATTATCTCAGTGTTAACACAAGTCTTATTCTAATACTAAAATAAAAATAGAAGATTTAATAATAGGATATTTTGAACCAAATGCTTGAGAGTCATTTCAAATATTCACATTATCTTTGTATTTTATTCAGAAAAAATGTCCCTATTTTCAAAGAAAAAAATCTTTTTTCTTCCCAGCAACTTTACTGTTATTCATTGATACATGAGAAAAAAATTGAGAGAAAATTTTGTGAAATCTAGGTCAAAGCAAATAGGGGGGGAAAAAAGCCTGATTTACTAACATATTCTTGTAATCAATCCCCTTACTCTTTAATCTATGCATCCAAGACCCTGAAATCCTTTCAGAAAAGTCATCCACCAATGGTTTTGTTAACCATTGTATTCTATCTCAATTCAAATAATGACCAAATAGATCTAAATAAGAGAATCATCGATCTCCTATGCATAACTCTGTTATAATTCATTATACGGGCTTTATAAAAAGGAAGTTGAAAAGTTAAAGTAAATACTGTGGGTGTTGAATGAAAAGCACTCCCTTTTGTGATTCACAGTTGGGCTCCCATCCCCTGTATGTTACAAGTGAATTTAGTTGAGGGGCAGCTGGATGGCTCAGTTGATATAACTCACTCTTGATCTTGTGGTCCTGAGTTTGAACCCCCTGTTGGCTTAGAGATTACTTAAAGAAAAGAGAAAGGAAAAGAAATAGAGAAAGGAAAAGAAAAAGAGAAAGAAAAAGAAAAAGAAAAAGAAAAAGAAAAAGAGAAAGAAAAAGAAAAAGAAAGAGAAAAAGAAAAAATGGCCCTGAATAAGTGAACTGAGTTGAAAACTTGTATTCAATCCCTAGACCTTTATTGGAGAAATAGTAGGGGAGGATAAATGCAATGTGTTTCCTTTGGAGAATCTTCATTGTACTCCATATTACCCAACTAGGTCAACCAAATCTCATTTTCCTGACGTTTAAGGCATGAGACCAGGCCTATCCATTTAGTTAGACATTTCTATGATTGTGAGCAAAATCTGTTTAAGGATGAATATATTTGGTAAGTAATTACCATTTAGTCATTGGCTATCATTGTAAGTGCACAATGCTCATGTGTGTATTTAAAGGTAAATGCATTCAGAGTTTAAATGATGGGCAACTGAAAATATGTTTATGAAAAGTTAATAGAGTTTACATTAATAAAATTGATATATGAGCTGAGAAGCCTTATATATTTAAATGTGTATATATACATAATATATACATATATAAAATATATACATATATAATTAATTTACATAAATATATATAAATTTTAATATATAATTTACATAAATACAAATTTATATAATTATATATTATAATATATAATTATATATATTTATGCATATAAATATATATAACTTATTTATTTATTTATGCATATATTTACTTATTTGGAGTGGAGTGAGTGGGAGGGAGGAGAGAGGGAGAGAATCTTTAGCAGACTGAGCAAAGAGCCTGATGCAGGGCTCCATCTCATGACCCTGAGATCATGATCTGAAGTGAAACCAAAAGTTGTATGCTTAACTGACTGAGCCACTCAGCACTCCTAAAACATAAATTTCTTAATGCCAAGGAAAGAAATTAGAAATGAGAAAATCACTCATTGAGTATCTTACTAGCTTTACCAAAATAAAGTATTTTGCATCTTCATAAATTATAAGCTTCATAGGTTTTAAAAATTTTATAATTCATTTCCACAGAATTTTCTCATAATACAGTCACTGTACCTTTTGAAAGGTAAATATATCAAATAGGATTAATAAACCAAATAATCCTACAGCTGGTAACACTTTAGTGACAGCTGACTTCTACTTCACAAAGAAATGCAAAATTATATACTTCGAAAATTTCTCAATTAAGAAAAATTAAAACAAAGTTTAACAATTGTGTTAAGTACATTAATAGGAAAAATTTCAGCATAAAATTAGAAATATAAAATTTAAGACTCTCATAATGACATTAACTCAATGACATTGCTTCCAAAGAAAGCCCAGATGGCAAAGGGTCATTGTCAACGTTAGTGTTATGTGGCAGTAGAAACACTACTAGCATGAATGGGTTCACTCTGAACACTTACATTTTGATTGCTTTTATAACTTTACCAATATGTCCCTGAAAAAATTTTTAAATGACATTCAGAATTGTCCTCTTGTATTATTGTTTTCTACAGCTTTGTAAATATAGCTGAGTTTAAAAGGCAGGAAAGAGTCCATCAGTTAGGTTTTGAAGCTACTTTTGCAATATTATATTTTTATTTTTCCATAATTACATCATCTGTTCTATACTAACTCTGAGTATTGCACTTTTAAATGTAAAATTACACTTGTTTCTTTAAAAATATTCAGCAAATGTAACATATGAAGATAATAAAATTATTTCCTGAAGTATTAAAAATGTAGCTGTATCTTTTGGTTCAAAGTGAATTTAAAATATGTAAAATACCTCAATAATTTTTTCAAATAAATTAGTATTTTCACATTATATTTATAAGGTACTTGTTTCATTAATTTCATAAAAGTATTTATATATTTACATCTATTTAATTAAATATAAATATGGCATCACTTCATAATGGAGTGTTCAGCTAGCTATTTCTTAATACTTAAGTGACCTAGATAAATCACTGTATATTTTCAAGCATGTTTTTCACCAGAAAAGTGGGTGGATTAGGCTAAATGCTTTTAAGATCCTTTAGGGGATAAAAAGTTTGAGTTAAAAGATCCCTCCATTTATTGTTATTTAGCCATTTAAAAGCAAGCTTACTTAGATACACAATCTGAATAATTTCAAACAACCTGATTTGTCCAATCCTCCACTTTTTAAATAAATATGAGGAGTGGGGTGCCTGGATGGCTCGGTGGGTTGAGCCTCTGCCTTCGGCTCGGGTCATGATCCCAGGGTCCTGGGATCAAGCCCCATGTTGGGCTCCTTGCTCGGTAGGGAGCTTGCTTCCCTCTCTCTCTCTCTGCCTGCCTCTCTGGCCACTACTGATCTCTCTCTATCTGTCAAGTAAATAAATAAAATCTTAAAAAAATAATAAATAAATATGAGGAGGTATTACAGGTGCACATTTCTAATGTTTCAGTGTTCCACTGACTGCTTTGGTATTATGTAGGCATATTTCCATCCTTCCCAGCAGTTTTTCTTATTTTTTTTCTCATCTCAGGTAGGTGAACATAATTAAAATAATGAAGATTGTAAAAGCAGTTATATGCCTGGGATTCTCTATAATTAGGAGCAAGACTAACCAACACATCTGTCCATTGGCAAGGAAACTTCCCAAGACATGAAATGTAGAACTTTCACAGAGATTAAGCTTAGCTTGTCAGAACGTCAAAGACTTCACCATTAGTAGTAGAAAAAAATAAAAAGAAATTTTCATAGATCATCATCAAATTAAAAAATTGTGATTGCTGTAAATAAAAGTAATATAATTCTGCTTGGCAAGCAGAGTGACAGTTTATAATCTAAAATATGTCACCTTTATATTTGAGTCTAATTTAATTTTCTACTTACCAGCAGGATATCATAAAACTGACAATTTTAAGAGTATGTCACATAAATCTAATCTCATATTTCTTTGCTTCTTTTTCTTTTTTTCTTGTTGATTCTCTCAACCCAGCAGGAGATCTTAAAACTCTTCCCTAGTTCTAAAACCCCATAACGTGTTTCACAAATTATTCCATAAAATTGCTTGTATAGTCTGTATATTTGTGTACATACAACTTCTTAGATACTTCATATATTAGTGTTAACTAATGAAGACCATCATAGCATTAAATATAGGGCTCTAGACCAAGGTTAAAATTGTTCTAACAAACATCATTCTTCAACACAAATTTATGCTTAATTAAATCTGAAATTATTAATTCTCACTAGCTTTTACCTTTTTTCCCCATTATTTCCCATTTCTCATTATATTCATGAGAATGAGAATATTTCAATATCGGCATTTTGTAGAGAGAAGAAATATAGTGTCACACAGGGGACAGATTGATCTGTTGACATTACTGTTCAGTTTTTATAAGTAGGGCCAATAGTACACCATTACACAATTAACCAGAAATCCTCCATAGTCAAAGTTTCTTATCAATAAAATAAAATTTTCTTATCAATAAAATTGTGAGATAAAAGAGCATTACTTATCTAGCCATCAGTAAAGGATCTATTTATGTTAAATTTGATTCTTTGCTCTAAAGAATATTTATTTTCACTCTCAATATAAATCATAAGGACTCTTATGGGGCGCCTGGGTGGCTCAGTCATTAAGCATTTGCCTTCAGCTTGGGTCATGATCCCAGGGTCCTGGGATCAAGCCCTGCATTGGGCTACCTGCTCAGTGGGAAGCCTGCTTCTCCCTCTTTCACTACTCCTGCTTGTGTTCCCTCTCTTGCTTTGTCTCTATCAAATAAATAAAATCTTTAAAAAATAAATAAATCATAAGGACTCTTGAGAAGCTTGCTTTGTGGAAATCCATACAGAGCACAATTATATAAGGAATCACATAAATTTATTCAAAAATAAATTCAAGACAGAAATATGATGAACGTTAATTAAGGTGCATAAACCATAGTCCTTAATTTTATTCAGCTACAATCCTTTCTTTAAAAGCAGTAACAAAGAGAAGTTGACATGGGTATACTTTATTAAACTGATATTACTGGTTTTCATCTTATTTAATCTTATTTCATTATTTTCAGCTTATTGCATTAGTTTACTAGGGCTACTTTGACCAAAAAACCACAGTATGGATGACTTAATTAAGAGAAATATATTTTCTTACAGTTTTGGAGGCTGGAAGTTTAAGACCAAGGTGTTGGCAGTTTTGGTCTCACCTGAGGCATCTTTTTCCTTGGTTTGTAGATAGTCACCTTCTTGCTGTGACCTCACAGGGACTTTTTTTGTGTGTGCCAGTACATCAATGGTGTTTCGTACATTTTCTGTAAAGAAAAAGTCATATTGAATTAGGGTCTCATGCTTGTGATCTCATTTAACTTCACTTACCTCTTTGAGGCCTCAGCTCCAAAAATTGTCATATTGGGTGTTAAGTCTTTAACATATAAATTTGGAGGTCACACTTTAGACTACAACACTTATTAAATGCTTCATTAAAATATCAGAGTTCAAAAACTTTTATAAAAACTTTTTTTTTATATGATGGGCTGAAAAGCAAATATTGTCAATACAGAGTAACTCCATATGATTATTTTTTGTTTTGTTAGGCTTTGTGTGGAGGAAAAGATCATAGTCAATTTCATAGACCTGAAATTTCTATCAGGCTTTCTTTTAACTCCATGGTATCTTATTACTCTCAGAAGTAATATAGCACAGACATGCCTTGCTGTGAAGAGGTTAAGGAGTCCCTCTGCATGGCCACTGCAGAATTTATTTGTCATGCATATTTCACTATAGTGCATTTTATGCATAAATGTATGTTAGGTAATGCATATTTTAGATAAAACATCTTTTAAGAGATTCATAATTACCATTTCACTGATATTTTCTTGCCACTCTTGAATAAATGGCTAAGTGTTAAATGGCAATTGTGCCATGATTATGTGACATCTTTTGTAATATTTATAAACAGCTATAGAGCACATAATTTTTTTTTCTTTCAGATTCTTAAGTTGAGGAGCCAATGCTTCCAGTTGATGGAAATAATGGCTAGTGTAGTAGGTGAAAGTGAATTCATTTCCATTTTTAGAAGATTAACTTTAGGGATATAATAAATATGATAGAAGTCTCTTAATTAGTCACTGCTTAAATGCCAATCTAGATTAAACCAAGATCTTCATTCCCTCTTAAAATACACTCATTGATATTTAGAATGTAGAGAACTTCTGGGAAATGTTGTCTATATGCTCCCATCAGTGAGTCTCTAAAATTCATTTGTGCTTATCACTAAAACCTTTCATTCTAGTTGTACCTCTTGTAATTGTATCTTTAATTAAATACTACAGAGAAGTAAACTCTGAAACAGTTATTTCTAGGAATACTGACCTGAATATTTTGGAAATGCACCAAAAAAGTGATTATCTAAAACTTGCTATTAAATTGATAGCAATACATCTTTATAAATTTGGACAAATCATAAAAATCTATATTTATCTACCCATTACTTTGACTTGATACTCTTTTTTTCCCAAAGAAGTAGAAAATAAGACATGTGAATGGATCTACAATAAGTAATTGAATTAGTAACTAAAATTCATTTCACAAAGAAAAGTTAAATCCGACCCAACACATAGAGAAGAAATAATGCTATTTTCTTATAAATTCTTCCAGAGAATAGAGAAAGAGAAACATCCTTCCAAATTCACTTTATGAGGCCAGTATTATGTTGACATTAATAACTACATTCAAATATGGTGAATGACAGTATTCATCAGTAATAATTATACACAAAAGGAAGCACAAATAATTAAAGTTAGTGGACAGAGATTACAAATAAAATCTAGATTAGAGTGACAGAATATTTTGTTTTGAATACCATGTTTTCAACAAATAAATATACATAATTTTCTAGCTGAGATTGCTATAACTAGCCAACACTTTTCCCTATCTCAATTAAATGATTAGCTCTATAATAATCTTGTCAAATTAATCTTAATGCAGGACATTTGGATCTTTTAACTATGTAATTACCAAATTTTGATAATATTTACATTTTAAGAAGCCCTCAATTGTCTTTACAAAATATTTCTCAAAATTATGAATTAATAAGAGGTTACAGACCGTATGAATACTAATTTGCATGATTCCAGTATTTACAGACCTATTTCTGAACACAAATTGAGTTCATAGAGTTCTATTATAGATAATTAGTGATCATGACTAAACTCATTCTGCTAATATTTGGTGAATTTTTTTTCTAATATGCTTCTTTACAGAAAGTGTAACTAAACATTATATTAAGGGACAATTATTAATTATATTGTTAATGAAGATGCATAACCAGCACATTTAGAATTGCCTGATTCCCATTATGCATTTTACATTTTACATTAATTTTTGTTTCATTCATTCTGATGTTTTCTAACATAAAATTAAGCATATTTTGCAGATACTCCAGACAATGCTATAAGTTGTGTTATAAGAGTTGCTGAATTCTTTGTATTTAATTAGTCCCAGCCTTCCTGTCTAGGTAGGTTTATGTTCCATAGGATTCAAGCATAGGCAATTGCTGTTATTAATATTAAGCAAAAAAAAAAAAAAAGTCAAGGTAGCCCTATATAAGAGACATGTTAAAAATGTATTAGTTTTTGGTATAAGCTGCATTGGCAAAGTCATTTCAAATTTTAATAGATGGCAGTAACTTGTGAAATATACTGGTCATAATAGGTCTTCTAGAGAACTTACAAAAATAATGAAAAGATATATATCTTTAGTCAAATATTTATGTAATACTTAAGTAAAAATGACAACATCTCTTGACTCTGGTCATATATATATGATCTTACTAACATGTATTATGAAAGAGATTTTTATTTTATGCCTCTTTCCTCTTTCTTCTGGTGAATCATAATAAATATTGCCTATAGTTAATTTTGACATGGAAAGAAGTAACTATTTTATAGTTTAAAAAAAAAAACCATGAATTTAGTAAAAAAATAAATTTGCTCCTATGCAATGAATGATAAGGAAAATGTCTGAATGCATTTTTAAAATTTCTTGTACTCATAAATTTTTAAATGTATCTTTTTTCAAATTTTTATTTAAATTCTAGTTAACATATAGTGCGATATTAGTTTTAGGAGTAGAATTTAGTGATTCATCACTTATATATTAAATATATTTAAATGTATTCCATCTTTATATTTAGGAATCATATATATAAATCAATCCAAATTTGCTGCATTTTTTTCAAAAGCAAAAATTATCTATGTTTCAATTGCTTCATATATACAAATATGTTCAGGGATGAGCTTACAAAGGGCAATGAATGAGAATATAATTCAAACCTATAGGGATTTTTCAAGTGAAAATCTAGTTGCCATAAAACACTGATGAAGAGGGGTGCCTGGGTGGCTCAGTGGGTTAAGCCACTGCCTTTGGCTGGGGTGATGATCTCAGGGTCCTGGGATCGAGTCCCGTGTTGGGACCTCTGCTCAGCAGGGAGCCTGCTTCCCTTCCTCTCTCTCTGCCTACTTGTGATCTCTCTCTGTCAAATAAATAAAATCTTTAAAAAAAAAAACACTGATGAAGAATTAAATAAAAATAGTATTTGTATTACTAATCACACAAATTATGCCGTTTAAGAAATAAATCTTTTGGATTATAATGAAGAGCAATCTACACAAAGTAAATATTTATACCTGTATATGTATATGTCATATTTCATCAGAACAAAATAACTTACAAATACAATAGATACTTAAAGTGGAACAGGTCTGCCAACAATGCTTCAAAGTTAAATAAATTACTAAAATTCAGTGTTTTTTAACAAGTCAGTTTTTAGTGAGACCCCAGAGTCTTGTGAATTAGCAGCAATCTATGGCTTGGGGTATGGGTGGACTGTTCAATTCTTAAATTCTCTTGAGCTATTGGCTGAATGTGTAATGTTCATAAAAATTATGACTGCATCAGTGATGGGGTTCCAGTGTGATACACATTGCCCAAAGCAGGCTTTTCATGATCTCTGATAATTTGATTCTGCCACTGGTTCTTGAGAAGGCTGCTGAAGTGAGCAGTAGACCTGCAGAAATGGCCACCCATTTCTCATGTTCCAAATGAGATTTCAGCCTTCAGCTAACAGCTTTAAAGGAATAATATCCTATGGATTAAAAAGAAATGTTCTTCATTTTCCTGAAAGTAACCTAAAAACAGGACTCTGCACACAAAATTAGAAGTGTGAATATCATTCAACCAATCTCTTCCTTAGATAATTAAAGTACCATCTTTAGGTAAACTATTACTTTCCACATGAGATGAGATAAATGAATTCAATGACTAGAAATTCAATTTATCTTTTAATTACACCTCACAATTATATCCATGTATTGTACAACTTCCTTCATTTGTACACTAAATGTTTTTCATCCTGCAGCCCACCTATATTCAACTCAGAGTCTTTACAGCAATTCTGTAGCTGTACTCTAAATCCAAATAAAGCATGTAATTACAATTTAAAAAAACCTTTATAATTGCTTGGGTTTTAACAATGCATTAAATTGAAAAGACAGTTTACCCTGAAAAATGCAGTCATCTCTGGGGAAAGGGGGGAGGTTTTTATAAAAAGTAATCCAGTTTCAGTGAAGCAACTAATTATTAACGCTACCACTGGACACTTGTGTTTCCAACAGCCAATTTCATAGACTTTCTGTTGAGTAAAATCCAATTTTAAAATTTATAATGCAGTTGAGTTTTGCTAAAAGAAAAAAAAAAACAACTTAGAGTTGGACACAGTTGGAAGGGACTTAGAGAGCGCCAGTGGAATCTCCAGTTTTAACCAACAAGAAAATCAGTTTCCACAAAGGTCAAAAGAGTTTTCCAAGTTCATACAATTAAATATTTACAAAATAAGGGATAAACCCCAAGCTACTGACTCGAAAAGTTTTTGTTTTAGCAGAAATACATTCGCTGTAAGGAGTAAACATCATATATAAGTAAATTATGCACTATGTAGGAAGGTGATAAAAGTTATGCAAAAAGAAACAAAGTAAACAACAACAACAAAAAATACTGGGATTGTCAAAGTCGAGGAAAAGTTAGGTAAGGGTATGTTTCCAGGTAGAATAGTCATCATTTTCATCATTAAAAAGTTGAGTTTTGAGCAAAGACTTGAGAGAGATGTGAGTTGGCAATGCAGACATCTGGGAGAAGTGTTTTAGTTAGAACCAATACACTCCTAAGGTGCTACCTTGGTCGGGAGAGTCTGTCTGGGGTATGCAAGTACGCAATACATAGCTGGCATGCCTAAGGTGGGATGACTGTTGGGGAGACAAGAAGATCATATAGGATTAGGAGGAAGAGAAATGGGAACCACTGAAGTGTTCTAAATAATGAAATTATTAGGCTAGTTTTCAAAGTAAATCTGTGTAGTGTTTTTAAAAAGCTGAGAGATGGACAAGGGCAAAAACAATGAAATCTGTTAGGAGTAATAGAGTGATATATGGTGGCAGTTCATATTAGAGTGTTGGCAGTGATCAAAATGAATAGAATTCTCATTACATTTTTAAGCTAGACCTAATATTGGCTGAATTGGATGTGGCATGTAAATGGAATGTGGCATGGTTGACTTAAAAAAGAGTCAATAAGGACATCAATATATAAGGCTTGAGCAATTGGAAAGACAGAGATGCCTTCTTGAGATGAGAAAGGAATAAAAAGGTAAGCTTTGGTGACTGTTTCTTTTGCTGTGCGAAGCTTTTGATCTTGATGAAGTCCCAAAAGTTCATTTTTGCTTTTGTTTCCTTTGCCTTTGGAGACATATCTCAAAAGAAGTTGCCATGGCCAATGTCGAAGAGGTTACTGCCTATGTTCTCCTCTAGGATTTTCATAGGTTCCTGCCTCACATTGTGGTCTTTTATCCATCTCAAGTTTATCTTTGTGTATGGTGTAGGAGAATGGTCGAGTTTCATTCTTTCACACATAGCTGTCCAATTTTCCCAGCACCATTTATTGAAGAGACTGTCTTTTTTCCACTGTATATTTTTTCCTGCTTTGTTGAAGAATATTTGGTCATAGAGTTGAGAATCCATATCTGGGACCTCTACTCTTTTCCACTGGTCTATGTGTCTCTTTCTGTGCCAGTACCATGCTGTGTTGGTGATCACAGCTTTGTAGTAAAGCTTGAAATCAGGCAAAGTGATGCCCTCAGTTTTGTTTTTCTTTTTCAACATTCCCTTAGCAATTTGGGGTCTCTTCTGGTTCCATACTCATTTCAGGGTTGTTTGTTTCAGCTCTTTGAAAAATGCCGGTGGAATTTTGATTGGGATGGCATTGAAAGTATAGATTGCTCTAGGCAGTATAGACATTTTAACAATGTTTATTGTTCTGATCCTTGAGCATGGAATGTTCTTTCATCTTTTTGTGTCTTCTTCAATTTCTTTCATGAGTGTTCTGTCGTTCTTTGAGTAGAGATCTTTTCACCTCTTTGGTTAGGTTTATTTCCAGGTATCTTATGGTTCTTGGTGCTATAGTAAATGGATATTCTCTAATTTCCCTTTCTGTATTTTCATTGTTATTGTATAAGAAAGCAACTTATTTCTGTACGTTGATTTTCTATCCTGCCACATTACTGAATTGCTGTATGAGTTCTAGTAGTTTGGGGGTGGAGTCTTTTGGGTTTTCCATATAAAGTATCATGTCATCTGTGAAGAGAGAGAGTTTGACTTCTTCATTGCCAATTTGAATGACTTTTATTTCTTTTTGTTGTCTGATTGTTGTTGCTAGGACTTCTAGTACTATGAAAAACAAGAGTGGCAAGAGTGGGCATCCTTGTCGTTTTCCTGATCTCAGGGGAAGGCTGTCAGCTTCTCCCCATTGAGGATGATAATCGCTGTGGGTTTTTCATAGATAGATTTTATGAAGTTGAGGAATGTTTCCTCTATGCCTATGCTTTGAATCATTTTAATCAGGAATGGATGCTGTATCTTGTCAAATGCTTTTTCTGCATCAACTGAGAGGACCATGTGGTTCTTCTCTCTTCTCTTACTGATTTATTCTATCACATTGATTGATTTGCAAATGTTGAATCACCCTTGCATCCCATGGATAAATCCCACCTGGTCATGGTGGATAATATTTTTAATGTACTGTTGGATCCTATTAGCTAGAATCTTGTTGAGAATCTTGGCATCCATATTCATCAGGGATATTGGTCTGAAATTTCCCTTTTTGGTGGGGTCTTTGCCTGGTTTTGGGATCAGGGTAATGCTGGCTTCATAATGAGAGTCTGGAAGTTTTCCTTCTGCTTCAATTTTTTGAAACAGCTTCAGGAGTATAGGTATTATTTCTTCTTTGAAAGTTTGGTAGAATTCTCCAGGAAATCTATCAGGTCCTGGGCTCTTGTTTTTTGGGAGGTTTTTGATCACTGCTTCAATCTCGTTACTGGATATTGGTCTATTCAGGAAACAGTCAACAAAACAAAGAGGCAACCCACAGAATGGGAGAAGACATTTGCAAATGAAAGTACAAAGGGCTGATATCCAAGATCTATAAAGAACTCTCAAACTCAACACACACAAAACAGATAATCACGTCAAAAAATGGGCAGAAGACATGAACAGACACTTCTCCAAAGAAGACATACAAATGGCTAACAGACACATGAAAAAAATGTTTATTGGGGCACTTGGGTGGCTCAGTGGGTTAAAGCCTCTGCCTTTGGCTCAGGTCATGATCTCAGGGTTCTGAGATGGAGCCCCGCATCAGGCTCTCTGCTCAGCAGGGAGCCTGCTTCTCCCCCCCCCCCCGCCCGCCTGCCGCTCTGCCTACTTGTTATCTCTCTCTCTGTCAAATGAATAAATAAAATCTTAAAAAAAAAAGAAAAAGAAAAAATGTTCATCATCCTTAGCCATCAGGGAGATTCAAATCAAAACCACATTGAGATACCACCTTACACCAGTTAGAATGGCCAAAACTAACAAGACAGTAAACAACAAGTGTTGGAGGGGATGTGGAGAAAGGGGAACCCTCTTACACTATTGGTGGGAATGCAAGTTGGTGCAGCCACTTTGGAAAACAGTGTGGAGATTCCTTAAGAAATTAAAAATAGAGCTACCCTAGGACCCTGCAATTGCACTACTGGGTATTTACCCCAAAGATACAGATGTAGTGAAAAGAAGGGCCATCTATACTCCAATGTTCATAGCAGCAATGGCCATAGTTGCCAAACTGTGGAAAGAACCAAGATGCCCTTCAACAGACAAATGGATAAAGAAGATATCTTTTGGTCATAGAGTTGAGAGTCCATATCTGGGACTATGGAGTACTATGTCTCCATCAGAAAGGATGAATACCCAACTTTTGTATCAACATGGAGGGTACTGGAAGCAATTATGCTGAGTGAAATAAGACAAGCAGAGACAGTCAATTATCATATGGTTTCACTTACTTGTGGATCATAAGGAATAACACAGAAGACATTGGGAGATGGAGAGAAGAAGTGATGGGGGGGATCGGAGGGGGAGATAAATCATGAGAGACTGTGGATTCTGAGAAACAAACTGAGGGTTTGGGGGTGGGGGGTTGGTTGAGCCTGGTGGTGGGTATTATGAAGGGCATGTATTGCATGGAGCACTGGATGTGGTGCATTAACAATGAATTCTGGAACCCTGAAAAAAAATAAAATTAAAAAAAAGATAAGCTTTCGGGAGGAAGATTAAGACTTCAGTTTTGGTTCATTTATTTGATATCCAAATTGTGACATTGAATAAACAATTGGTTATATGAGATATAAGTTAGGATTTAGGAAGTAAGTGTAGAATGGAGATGTAAATTTAGATGTTTTGAACATATAGATACTAGTAAAGCCCAAGGTCTAGATAAGGTTTCTAGAGAATGAAAATAGACAGGAAAGAGAAAAGATTCAAGAATTACAACTTGGAAATTTTGCTATTTAAAAAATTCAGAGAAGAAAAGTAATCAATATAGACAAATGAAAAAGAATTTGCAGTGACTAGGAGGAGAACCAAGAGATGATGTCCTGGCAATCAAGTGAAGAACACCTTTTAAAGATGTAGAAGTGAGCAAGTATGGCAATGCTCTTGATAGGTCAAGAGTGATGACAAAAAAAAAAAAAAAAAAAAAAAAAAAACTTTGAAATAAGCTTCATGGAAGCTTATTTGACTATGGGGAGAGCAGTTTACAGTAGTGTTATAAGAAGAGAAGTTAAAAATCGAGTGTTGCATAAGAACATATTCATCAACCTATTCCATCAAAAATAAGATACCATTTGAATAGTCTTGCCCACTGCCCAGAAGGAACAAGGAATACTCTGAAGTACTAAAGTACAGTAATTATACACTTAAGACACCAGTCTTAGGATACCTTTATTTTTTAACTCTGGAGCTTTATACTAAATACATATAAAGTGTAGTGTACTTCTATAACCTTTACTAACAATCTTAACACTCAGTATTACATCTTATTCACTATTAATGGACCTCATTAGAATTCAAATATATATATATTCAAATATATATATATATAAATGTATCTATATATATAGATACCTTTGATGGTGGTGAATAAAAGAAGATAAACATTTTATTATTATGGTTAATTTGAATTTTTAAAGGTTATAAGAAAAATTTCAACTATCCCTCCCTCCATGAAAAGTATAATTATTATGTTTTTCTCACTTTGATTGAAAAGTCTATAATGTTCCATATATATTAACTTTTTTCATTTGTTGCAGTTTTTCATCATCTTTAAAACTGCAAGACTACTATTAAAATAATAAAATACCTAAACAATCTTGCCCCATGGACCAGAGGCCACTGAAGAACAACCGAATTCTTATTTTCAGCTCTTATATTTCCTCAATTATCCTGTGGAAATATGACCTAGTAAATAGTTCACATAGTGGTAATCAAATGCCATTTTGTATCAAAATCAGCTTCTTTTACAAAATATAGGTGTTCCCTCACATTACACTCTGTTGATCTGGAATCTTAAATTGTGCTTTCTGGGTATTTGTATTTTTAAATTTTTTAAATAAAGAAATTTTTTAGGTTTTTATTTGAATCACATGGTTCTCCTCATGACAAGTTTACTCCTTAATCCCCATCACCTATTTCACTCATCCCCTTTCCCATCTCCCCTCTGGAAACCATCAGTTTATTCTGTATAGTTGAGTCCATTTCTTGGTTTGTCTCTTCTTTTTTTTTTTTTTACCCTTTGCTTATTTGTTTTGTTTCTAAAATTCCACATATGAGTGAAATTATATGGTATTTGTCTTTCTCTGACTGACTTATTTCACTTAGTATTATACTCTCTAGCTCCACTCATGTTGTTGCAAATGGCAATATTTCATTCTTTTTTATGGCTGAATTTATCCATTTGTTCTTTATCCATTCCTCAATCAATGGTCCCTTGGACTGCTTCCATATCTTGGCTATTTTCTATTCTGTTATATTGACATATGTGTCTATTTTTTTTTTGCCAGGACCATACTGTTTTGAGTCCTACAGCTTTCTAATATAACTTGAAATCCAGAATTGTGATTCCTCAGGCTTTGCTTTTCTTTTTTTAAGATTCCTTTTGGGTATTTAGGGTCTTTTGTGCTCCCATACAAATTTTAGGATTATTTATTCTAGTTCTGTGAAAACTGCTGTTGGTAATTTTTATAGGGGTTGCTTTAATGGGTATATTGCTTTGGGTAGTACAGACATTTTTTTAACGACTTATTTATTTATTTGACAGAGAGAAAGATCACAAGTAGGCAGAGAGGCAGGCAGAAGAGAGAGGGGGAAGTAGGCTCCCTGCTGAGCAGAGGCTCCATCCCAGGACCCGGAGATTATGACTGAGCCAAAGGCAGAGGCTTAACCCACTGAGCCACCCAGGCACCCCTACTATAGACATTTTAACAATGTATTTTTTTTTCCAATCCAAGATCAAGGAATGTCATTCCACTTCTTTTGTTATCTTTGATTTCTTTTATCAGTGTTTTATAGTTTCCAAGTATAGGTCTTTCATCTCTTTGCTTAGTTTTATTCCTAGGTTTCTTATTATTTTTGGTGCAATTATAAGTGGAACTGTTGTCTTTATTTCTCTTTCTGCTATTTCATTATTGGTGTATAGAAACACAATAGATTTATGTACATTGATTTTGTATCAGCAATGTTACTAAATTTATTTATCAGTTCTACCAGTTTTTGGGTGGAGTCTTTCAGGTATTCTATATAGGGTATCATGTCATCTGCAAATAGTGAAAGTTTTACTTCTTCCTTACTGATTTGGATGTCTTTATTTCTTTTTGTCGTTTGATTGTTGTGACTATCACTTCCAGTACTATGTTGAATAAAAGTGGTGAGAGTGGACATCCCTGTCCTGATCCTGACCTTAGGGGAGAGGCTCTCAGATTTTCCTAATTGAGGATAAGGTTAGCTGTGGGTTTTTCTTTTATGGTTTTTATTATGTTGGGGTATATTTCCTATATTCTTACTTTGTTGAGTGTTTTTAACATGAATGGATGATGTTGTACTTTGTCAAATGCTTTTTCTACATCTATTGAAATGATCATATGGTTCTTATTCTTTCTTTTATTGATGTGATGTATCATGTCGATTGATTTCTGAATATTGAGCCACCCTTGCAACCCAGGTATAAATCCCACCTGATTATGGTGAATGATCTTTTTAATGTATTATCGTATGAGTTTGCTAATATTTTGTTGAGATTTGTGCATCTATGTTCATCAGAGATATTGGTCTGTAGTTTTCTCTCTCTCTTTTTTTTTTTTTTTTTTTTTTTTTTTGTGGTGTCTACCTGTATCAGAGTAATCCTGGCCTCAAAGAATGAATTTGGAAGTATTCCTTCTTTTTCTATTTTTTTGAATAGTTTCAGAAGAATAGGTATTAACTGTTCTTTAAATGTTCGGTAGAATTCACTCTGTGAAGCCATCTGGCTATGGACATTTGCTTGTTGGGAGTTTTTTGATTACTGATTCAATTTCTTGGCTGATAAGTTGTCTGTTCAAGTTTCTATTTCTTCCTGTTTCAGTTTTGGTAGGTTATATATTTCTAGGAACAAGAGATTTCTTCTAGGTTGTCCAATTTGTTGGTATATAGTTTTTCAAAATACTCTCCTATAATTGTGTTTCTGTGGTGTTGGTTGTTATTTCCCCTCTCTCATTTGTGATTTTATTTGGTTCTTCTTGATAAGTCTGGCTAGAGTTTATCAGTTTTATTGATTTTTTTTTCAAAGTATCAGCTCCTGCTTTCATTGATTTGTTTTGTTGTTTTTTTAGTTTCTATGTCATTTATTTATGTTCTAATTTTTACTATTTCCTTTGTTTTGCTGGTTTTAGGTTTTGTTTGTTTTTCTTTTTCTAACTCCTTTTGGTGCAAGGTTAGGTTGTTTGAGATTTTTCTTGCTTCTTGAGATAGGTCTATATTGCTATAAACTTCGTTATTAGAACCACTTTTGCTGTGTCCCAAAAGTTTTGAACAGTTGTGTTTTCAACTTCACGTGTTTCCATGTAGTTTTTTAATTTCTTCTTTTATTTCCTGGTTGACTCATTTATTGTTTAGTAGCATGTTATTTAACCTCCATGTATTTGTGTTCCTTCCAGATTTTTTCTTGTGGTTGACATCTATTTTCATAGTGTTGTGATCAGAAAAGATGTATGATATGACTTTGCTCTTCTTAAATTTGTTTAGGTTGTTTTGTGGTCTACTATGCACTCTATTCTGGAGAATATTCCATGTGCACTTTAAAAGAATGTGTATTCTGCTGTTTTGGATGGAATGTTCTGAATATATCTGTTAAATCCATCTGGTTCAATGGGTCATTCAAAGCTGGATATTTGTATTTTTAAACAAGAATTCCACTTGAGGGGTGCGTGGGTGGCTCAGTCATTAGGCATCTGCCTTCAGCTCAGGTCATGATCCGAGAGTTCTGGGATTGAGCCCTGCATCAGCCTCCCCATTCAGCGAGGAGCTTGTTTCTCCATCTCCCACTCCCCCTGCTTGTGTTTCCTCTCTCGCTGTCTCTCTCTGTCAAATAAATAAAGAAATCTTGGGGTGCCTGGGTGGCTCAGTGGGTTAAGCCTCTGCCTTCAGCTCAGGTCATGATCTCAGGGTCCTGGGATTGAGCCCTGCATCGGGCTCTCTGCTCAGCAGGGACCCTGCTTCCCCTCTCTCTCTGCCTGCTTCTCTTCCTACTTGTGATTTCTCTCTCTCTCCATCAAATAAATAAACAAAATCTTAAAAAAATAAATTAAATAAATCTTCAAAAAATTCCATTTGATTCTCAAGCACATCAACTCACATCACTATCAGGAACAATTTTGAACATTTAAAAAATCAATTTTCTGGTAAAAATATGTAAATACATATGTATGTATCTCTCTATATAATAAATATACAGTATAAGTATGTATAGTATATGCATATGTACCCATATGTATATATGTACAGTAGAAGAGTATGTGGCACACAGTAAGCATAATATAAATAAGTGTTAATTATAAAGGCTAAAACAATATAAGTTGGTGTGTTTAATATGAGTTTAGATGTTGGCCCAGTTCTCTGATGTCACTAAGCTATTAAACTAGCAGTCTTTTCTCCAGACTTATTACATGATCAAACTACATTCCAAGTATAAGCATTATCAATTGAATTTTCTTTTATATGCAATGAAATTATCCTTAATATGTGCCTTCCACATTTGTGTTTATTTCCTGTTGCTATTTCCTCTCTCATCACCACTAATATTCCTTTTTTCTTTTACATGTTTCCAATGAGTATTTATAATTAGTTCAACTATGATTTAGGATCCCGAGGTGGGGATCACTATGTACATAGGTCCCCCTTCACCACCCTGGGAGAATAATGGAGGACAAAGGAGAGGTGGGTAGAGCCAGCTCAGGTCTTCCCAGCACACATGCCAGTACTGTTTGTACATGGAGATATCACCTCCTTTAGGAGCATTGCCTTTTGCCAGCAGTTCCTGGTCTGGTTCTAGTTGGGAAAGCAGCTGTCAAATGGGGCAGTCTGTAGTTCTTGATTTTGGTCTTGACTTCTTCTGCTATGGTGCTGACTTCTAAAGACACTTGTGAAGCAGCTCACAGCTCAATGTGACCCTTAGCAAAGATACCAGAGTCATCACTAATATTTCTGAAATCTTTCCTAACAATATATACTGAGATACAAACACAGCCTAGGTTCCTAACTCCTTCTCCTTCATTCATATCTTGAGACACCACAGAAATTAAGAAGAGGTTGAAGTATTTGTCAAACCATGGTTAAAACTCTGAGGAAGCTTTTAAATTGTAAATATATATAATATATATTTTAAATATATATATATATTTAATATATATTTAAATATATATATAAGTATATATATATTTGAATATGTAGCAGGTAAGTTATAATTAAGGCAAGTACAATTTCTTTATATATATTTTTATTTATATGTATATATTTTATATATATAATATGCATATTATATGCATATTATATATATATATATTTGAATAACTTAGCAGGTAAGTTATAATTAAGGCAAGTATAATTCCTTTGAATAAGGTAATTTTTTTGAAATTACATAAGGGATAGTGGTAGCTTATACAAGGGTAATAATGTTGAAGTGGTAAAAGTGAAAGATTCAGAGTCAAGGAGATAAGGTCAACAAGATATAGTGATTGATGTGATATAAGTTGAAAGATACAAAGTTGAGGGTGACCCTGGTTTCTGGCTGAAGCAACAAGGTGAGAGAAGGGCCATTCATTAATTTAGAAATCACAGATTCTGGTGAGGGTAGAATGTTATAGAGTGGCAGGCATACTTAGAGCAAAAGCACCACTGTGGAAACTAAAATATCATACGTCCTACACACTTTTTTTGGCTACTTGATCAGAATTTGTTCTAGGTTAATCAGTGCAACATGTGTCTTTTATAGGAAGTAGCATCAATTTTCCAAATTGTCTTTCCTACTAAGTTATGTTTAATTCTTCAAATTTGGAGTCCATATGCCATAAAAAGTGTGTGTATGTACAACACACACAGTATAATATGGGTTAAATAATATTATATTGTTTATTATTGTATATTTACATATAATTATATAGAAAATTATTTTATAAATTACAATAATTTATGTCCCATGTCTAAAAACAGAGCCTGGTAAAAGCAGAAAGCTGTCAATATATGTATACTCATATTTTTATCATGGTCTGTAATAAGATATCATAAGAAGTGACATTCATTTATTTATTCACTAGATCCACAGTTATCAGAAAGTTGAAACCATAATATAGAAGTCACTGTTCCTATATGTAATTTGTCTCAGTTCATTATATATTAGACTAATATAGTAACTTCACAGTATTGGTTGCTCTTTAAAAAAAAAAAATCCCTTTATTTCATTTTGAAAGCTTCATTTATAGGTAAAATCACCAGTTGGACTCTACATTGATTATAAAAATTGAGAGTATGGTATTTAATGTGGGCAACTCCAAACTGGTAAATTGCATGTTTTACATCCTAAAAAGGCTTAATTCTTACCTAGTTGTATTATACATGATGCCAAGATATGCTTAATTGAAGTAGTGCCAGCCGTAGACGGAATTTAAGGAACGTGGCAGCTGTGGGAAGTAAGGAAAAAACAGTTGATAACAACGTTTTAAGGTAAAGGACTAAAGCATGGGACCTGTAAGGTCTTCTCTTCATTTTCATTTGTTTTGCGATAAAGATTTTGAAAAATGAGTATTATCTTTTTTGTAGGAAGGGAACATTCAGTTTATCCCAGATCCCAGAATTTTTTCAATTCTGCCTTTCATATAGCATCAGTTTAGGAATTATATTATTATTATATTAGTATTATTACTATTATTTTAAAGTAGGCTCCATGCCCAGTGTGAAGCTCAGGGCTGGGCATGAACTTACCACACTGAAATCAAGACCTGAGCTGAAGACCAAGAGTCAGACACTTAACTGAATGAGCCACCCAGGTACCCCTAGGAATTATTTTTTCAAATGACCATGCCTGGCTCAAGCCCCATATCAATTTAGTCAAGAATTTAGGAGACCAGACACTGATAGATTTAAAATTCCCAAGGCACTTCTAATGGGTGGTCAGGGAAAGAAACTAGTGAAATACCTCATCACACAGACATGGCAAGCTAACAATCTGAAAGGGAAAAAATGGTACAGAACAGAAAAACATGTAGCAAGCACTATTTGCTTCCCTCTTTTTTTTTTTTTGCAGCTTTCATGAGTCTACATTAAAAATCAGTGTGCAGGGACACCAGGGTGGCTCAATCAGTTAAGTCCAATTCTTGATTTCAGCTCACGTCATGATCTCAGTGTTGAGAGACTGAGCCCTGCCTTGGGCTCTGTGGCCTTGGGCTCTGTGCTGGGCATGGAGCCTGCTTGGGATTCTCTCTTCCTTTCCCTCTGCTGTTTCAATGTGAAAACATAAATATAATTAAAATTGGCGAATGTACTGTATTGAATGAGAGTCTAGCAAGATAGTCAATACATGGGGGTGCCTGAGTGGGTCAGTGGGTTAAAGCCTCTGCCTTCGGCTCAGGTCATGATCCCAGGGTCTCTGGTCATCAGGGAGCCTGCTTCTCCCTCTATTTCTGCCTGCTGCTCTGCCTACTTGTGATCTCTGTCTGTCAAATAAATAAATAAAATCTTAAAAAAAAAAAAGATAGTCAACACATGCACTAGATATCATGTATATTTGATTAAGTCACACTTGTGATGTGAAATAAAAGTATGTAATATTTAAGTAGTACACAATAAACGTAAAACAGATTATTTCATCATATTATCAAAAGTTTTACTTTGCTTTTATCTTCTGAAAATTAACACTGAATCTTTTTTGATTTTCCAGGATTTCTATGGGCATTTTATAATTTTCATATATATATGTTTGTATATATAATAAATTATGCTAAATATAAAATTTGAATTATATAAAACAGACATATTGATTCCAGTATATTGGATTTTTATATGCAATAAAATATCACTAATTATAAGGACAATGCAAATTAAGATAGTCAAAATGTGCTTTACTTCTTTCAAGAACAGGTAGAAAATAGGAAGCAATGTTCTAAATGGTAAATATTACATATCTGAAATTCATTTTGTTGTGATGTAGAAAACAGATAATCACTTATAATGAATACTACTAAAAAAACTAAGCTAAAATCCTCACAATAATGCATTCATTCTCATTCACTAAGCAGTCATGCTATTTTTCTGTATGTTCTACTTTTTAAATTTTATCACAACATGAATAATTCAAAGGAAAACTTTTGCAGTCTGGATTAAATTATCATAAATTCTAAATAATGGTAATTTAACACTACAGAAATACTAGAAGGCTCATTTTAAAGATTTCATTACTATCTTAGAAAACTAAAGTAAAGGTATCATTCCATGTGTAATAGATATGTTAATTAATTAATTAATTAATTAAAATATATGTGCAACACAATTAGCAGTGTCATGTCACTATATAGCCTGTTTGCTATAAGTCTAACTTAAATTCTCACTAATATGATGTCAATAATTTTAAATAAAGATTTACAAATATTGATATTCGGGTGGTGCTTTTAAAACCTGTCATTTACCATATGAAATTCAGACTTATTGGACCTTACAAAGGCCATATGGAAATTAAAACTGTGAATGAGAGCTGAACAATGGATAGTGAAATTCACATTAAATATCAACACATAACTTTTCCAAATAGGCCTCATTCTACTCTATTTTCAGAAAGCCTAGTATTTATTTTGGCAACAAGGAAGGCTGCAATTGGAAATAGGGTTGGAGTCTGTGGCCATACCACCCTGAACGCGCCCGATCTCGTCTGATCTCGGAAGCTAAGCAGGGTCGGGCCTGGTTAGTACTTGGATGGAAATAGGGTTGGAATTTGAGTTAAAACTTTTAAAACATTTTAAACAACCTATACAGTAAATCATAATATAGATCATCCATTTCCATTTATACACAATGATAAAATACTCCCCCTCCCCTGTTGGCCCCCATGAGAATATGCTTTCCTATCAAAATGAGTACACTAACTTCATAAATTCAGTATGCCATGATGTTTAAAATTGTTTGGGTGACATAAATTGCTCTTGTACACTGGAGAAGTGGTTTTATTTATACTACCAACTTCCATAGTTACAATGGATTTGTAGAATTAATCAAATGCCAGCATGAATCAAAAATTTTCAATCATGTATTTCAAAAATATATATGCTCATTGGTTTCATTTACATCATATCTTACAATCGTGTTAATTCATAGACCATTTTAAAATCACGAAACTAATTTGGATTATTGTCTTTAGAAGGAATCTGCAAAGTGCCTATTTCCTCAAAAATACTCTTCACAAGCATTCTCTTTTCCTTCTTTATGCAACTTGGACCAAGAAAGAAGACCAGTTAGGGAAGAAATAACATTATAAAAATAAATCTTCATCAGACCCTGGAGTTGTCCCTTGGGCAAACATTAGTAGGAAATGAATTAATGTTTTACAGTTTGTAGCTTCAAACTCTCTGTTTTAATATTGCTCATATGCTACTGGCTATGTGCAGTGGAGTTAATATTCTGTAACACTATATTTTATGTGCTCTCCTAGGGGTTCTTCGTCTTGCTTTTCATTTACTACACTAGTACATTATTTGGCTGCATGTAAGAACTTGGACATTATTCTGTTGTTCAGTTTGAGCTGCCAAAATACTTTTGATCAATACAACTTCCAGAAAAATTGGGCCATAAAAAGCTATGTGTTTAGTAGAACATTTGTGTCATTATTAAAACTTTCAGTACAAGTCCTGAAAACTATAGGTCTTTGCCCTCTCTTACCTTTTAATGTGCTTCTGCATGCCTATTAAATATAAACTGTGTATGAATACTTTGTTCATACTTGAAGAAACACATTGAGTCTGAAGTTACTGAGTGCTGCCATATTAACTGCTATATAGGTATTTTCAGTTACAACTTGAAGTGTATAAAATAATGGAGCAGAGCTAACAGCTTGATTTAGTGTCTCCCTCCAGAAACATCTCTTTTCTCTAGCAGGAAAAATAAATTAAAAAATAATAGAAATGAGAAAAGGAAATTCTATCTTTGTGAACTTCAACCAGTAAAATGATTGATTTACTGTATAAAACAAAGTTCAAATAAAATGCCAAAGTAATTATACAATAATATCTCAGATGTTTTCTTGATAATATTTTATGCAGAATATTTGTTTGATAAGACCTAGTCTTGCTCTTAGAGTAGATTATAAAGGCAAAGGGAACGAGAGTTACTGCTACAGCACCAGGAACAAAATAATTTCATTCTCAACTCACGATTCGAGAAATTCATAAGTGATGATGTGCATGTTTCTTAGAGTTCATGTTGCAGATAATAATACTTTGAGTTGATCTCTTTGCCTTTAAAATAAAGATGTTCGCATAAGGAATTGATGCTGGATTTTTATAAGACTTTTATAAAAATAGATTCAATATAAGTCTTGAGAAGACTCTTTCCATTAATGCAAGTTAGAATCAAAGAGTTTCAGAAGACGAAGCATAGGCAGTCTCCTTCCATCCCCTCTGGGAAAACATTGAAGATCAAAATATACTATAAGCTAATAATATATATTCCTCCAGTGATCCCTTAAGAAGGAGGACAGCACTTGGACCTGAAGAGCTTTGCATTAGAAAGTCATTTTTCCAGCACTGGGGACTTCGTGCTTCCCAAAGGACATCCAAAACAGCAAGTATTTCCTAATAGATATGATGAGTTTCACCTAAGACTAAGAACACACTAAATTGAAGAAAACATTACTCAGTGAATTAATTATTCCAAACTCTTCTATCCAGAACACAACCTATTGTCATTGTCAAAATTATAGTTTCAGAAGATGAAAAGTGAGATTATTCATTCAATGAATTATAAGTTTCAATTTTCTTTTTTATTTTTTTAAAGATTTGTTTATTTATTTGAGAGAATGAGAGAGCAAACACATGATTGGGGGGTAGAGGGGAAGGAGCAAAGGGAAAGAATTTCAAGCTAACTGACTGTTGAGCATAGACACCTACATGGGGTTCAGTCCTACAACCTTGAGATCATGACCTGAGCCAAAATCAAAAGCTGGACACTTAACTGACTGAGTTACCCAGGTACTCCTTAAATTTTCTTTATCTTCTGCTCTGGAATCAATGTTCTCTAATGTATTGTTGAGCTAAGTGGAACTTAATCCAGTTTTACAACATATTTTCTCAGAGTTCATCCAAAGAGTAAAGCTAACCTCTATAGATGTATGCTTTCGTAAAACAATAACAGACATAATCAATTTTGAAATATTTTTATATGAGTTTTTTTCTTAAAAATTTAAACAAATATGTAAATGGTTTCTTGATTTTTCTTTAATGTGACAATTTTTGATGATTCTTGGTTAACAAAGAATTCCCAGTTCCAAATCCTAGTCCATTCTATTTCTATTTTTTTTAAATCAAGTTATAAAAAATCTGAAGGACACAAAGTATATAACTCCGTGTGATGTATAATTACTTCCCAACATACCTAGAAGGATCCATTGTACCCATTCCCAACATAGGTCCCAGAGAAAACAACTATTTCTTTCTGTTTGTTTTTAAAGATTTCATTTATTTATTTGAGAGAAACAGAGAGTGTGAGAGAAAGAGTGAGCGACAGTGGAAGACAGAGAGAGCAGAAGGAGAGGGAGAAGCAGGCTCCCTGCTGAGCAAGAAACCTGATGTGGGCTCCATCCCAGAACCCTAGGAACATGATCTGAGCTGAAGTCAGATGCTTAGCTGACTGAGCCACCAGGTGCTCTGAAAACAACTATTTCTGATTTCTTTCCTTATAGATTAGTTTTGTCCTTTAATTTCTTATAAATGGAATCATACAGATGCAATATTTGTGTGCCTTCTTTTGTTCATCATTATGACTTTAAGTTTCATCCATGATTTACAAGTAGCAGGAATTGCACTTTTTTTTGTTGGTGCATAATGTTCAGCTCTATGAATGTATCACAATTTAAGTAACCATTTTGCCGTAGATAGGCAATTGCATTGTTCTCAATCTGGACAATGTGGAATAAAGCTATTATAAACTTTCTTATGTATATTCTCTGGTAGACATATATATATTCAATTATCTTGAGTATATAACTAGGGTTGGAATTTCTGAGTTATAGGATAGGAACATATTTTTTAGTAGCCATTGTCAAAAAGTTATTCAAAATGGTTGTAATTTCCAGCTATTTTTAAAATTTGCTAGTTTTGCAGGATGACTGTCTCCCAGACAGGGTTACACAGTTGTCCACATTAACGACACATGACAAAGACTTGCTTCTAAGGGTCCAGAGACAATCAACATTAACTCCTTCTGCAGGATTATATGGCTTCAAGTCTCTGGAAATTCAGAGTCCTATGTGCTCATTGGGAACAAGGATCCAATATAGATAAAAATGTTGGTCTCTGTTAAAACTTTGCAGATGTTAAGGACTAGATATATCCTCCTACTGAAAATAAGGTGGTAGCAAAAATCTGTGGTGGCATTCCAATGCTGCTTTGATAAACACTAGCTATGAACAGAACTTCTGAGAAAGGGTAAAATAAAATAATTTTCCTTTTTGCTAAACTACTGTTACACATACTGAATAAATAACTCATAAGACATTAAGGAAATATTTTATGTATTTTGATAAGGCATCTCATGTTTTTTATAGATAAACTTTAGTGACTTTCTACATCAAAGTGGTGTCAAGGTCTTATATGACATACTAAATTGAAAAATTATTTAGAGAAACAGGATCTAGTTATAAAATACACAAAAAGGTTGACGGAGCAGTCAGTGGCATCAGTTTGGAATATGGCATTTACCTTTATTCTTGACAATGTTCAGGTGGTTTTATAACAAACTTATGGAGGCACATTAAAAGTCACATAAATATAACAGAGAGCCTCCACTAGCTGTGCCATAAGTGCTTGTGAGGTGTTTGCAAGCTGCATAATAGTAATGCTCTTTCTTTTTAAATCTAAAATTTCTTTTTAAGCCAGTGTTTTATACTTTCCATTAAGTGCCAAATTTTTCAGTATTGCTTGTCAATAATTGTTTTAGGGTTTTTTTTTTTTTTTTTTACTGTAGTATAGATTCTATTTACAAAATGTTTATAAAGTCTTACAAATTCTTTTTTTTTAATTTTTTTTAAAGATTTTATTTATTTATTTGACAGAGAGAGATCACAAGTAGATGGAGAGGCAGGCAGAGAGAGAGAGAGAGGGAAGCAAGCTCCCTGCTGAGCAGAGAGACCGATGTGGGACTCGATCCCAGGACCCTGAGATCATGACCTGAGCCGAAGGCAGCAGCTTAACCCACTGAGCCACCCAGGCGCCCAAGTCTTACAAATTCTTACAGTGAAATGCTTATAGTTCTTTAATAAAGAACTATATGTTTAAAAAGGTCATTTTAGCAATGCAATACTAACCTTTTAACATTAAGTTATAAGCCAAGGTCCTTTATTACTTCCTGAAAAGCAGTTGTTATTATCCAATGACAATTGGGAATTGCTTTATTATTTTGATGTAATTTTTAACAGACGAGTCCAAATACTAGTCATCACCTGTATCTTTCCCCTTTGCCTATACTTAAGACTGTATATTGAATGGTTAAGAATATACCCCTTTACTTACAGACAGATCAATTCAGTAAATATGTATTGAATTCCTGACACATCCTTGGGAAGGTTCTAGAGAAAATAAATATGAACTAGGTCAATTACATATATTCCTTATGTTTATAAATATTTTTGTTTTATATAATATAAATGTTAGTTCTCTTTAGTCTTTTTAAATTAAGAACAATGTTGTTTGTGACACTGACTATTTTTAAAAAACTGAGTCAGTCCAAACCATAAAAGACTCAACCTCAAAAAACAGACTGAGGGTTGCTGGAGGAAAGGGGGACGGGAGAGGGTGGTGGGGATATGGACATTGGGGAGGGTATGTGCTATGATGAGTGCTGTGAAATGTGTAAACCTAGCAATTCACAGACCTGTACCCCTGGGGATAAAAATACGTTATATGTTTATTAAAAAAATAAATTAATTAATAAAAAAAAAACAACTGAGTCAGTCTTCTTGTAGAATGTCTCACAATCTGGATCTGTCATTTGTTTCTTCATGGTGGTCTTTATGATGCTGATGTATTTTTTTTAAACTGTATGTTCAGTCCAGAAGTTTGTATATATTCAGTTTAAACATCTTTGCAAACATACTTCTTATTGAACTTCTTATTGCACACAATGGACAAACTGCCTCACAGATTCCACCATTTTTAAAGGTACCTTATTCACATTATAAGAAAGAAATCTGTGGGGCGCCTGGGTGTCTCAGTGGGTTAAGCTTCTGCTTTTGGCTCAGGTCATGATTTCAGGGTCCTGGGATCGAGCCCTAAATTGGGCTCTCTGCTCAGCAGGGAGCTTGCTTCCCCCTCTCTCTCTGCCTGCCTCTCTTCCTACTTGTGATCTCTGTCAAATAAATAAATAAAATCTTTAAAAAAAAATAAGAAATCTGTGATGTGATATTTTGAGTCCATGTGACTTTCTAGTTCCTAAGCAACTTTTAACCCAATGGTTTAATTCCCATTTATGAATGAAACAGAATCATTTATGACCTAACACAAAGGATAATGAAGTCTCAAGCTTAATAACTTCAAGGATACAATCATTTAAGAGGTTAATACAGATAAGGCAGAAAGTGGTTTAGCAATATCCTCAGGACATTTTCTCTCATAGTGGGCATATATCTCTAACACAGGATTAGAGATGAAGTCTAAGTCAAATTTGTGAGTCACCTTACATGGTGAGAATATTTAGGTCTTAAAACAGCATTTCATATCCAGATGGTTACAGATCTTACATGACATTTTTCAGAAAGCTACGCTTCCTGATTCCATAGATTCTCATTTTATTTATCATCAGCAATCCTTTAGGGACATTTTGATAAGAGCATTCCACAGGAAAAAACTCTCCTCCTAGCAAGTAGCATTAGTCTACTTATCAGAAAATCTAGTTATTATCAAGACAGAATTGAATCACTAACTAGCTGTTTTAACTTCTCTTCCCCAAATTATAATGCTAATGCTTATAAAATAGTGATTCTCTGATTCCTTCTTTTCATTACCTCTTTTTTCTCTTTTAAATATCAGTGTGGATATATGGGTATTTTTAATCAAACATATTAAAATCACATATAATCTCATTTTTTTAAATGTTCAAACTGTCAAAAATTTGACTAGTAGAAGATTCAAACTTGTCTCCATGTCTTTTTGGCATGATCTCATTTGTATTTAAGCATTTTCTTACTTTCTGCCACAAGATGTCCCAAACTCACCTTTTTCTTTCCCAGCCCCAGACAGACTCTAACATTTCTCCAAGGATCCTCAATCTTTGGGGGCAAAAGATCTGTGTACCAGATGGTAGTGGGGTGACATTACATCTGAGCGCTGCCCAGCAGACAGAGCTAAATAATCTGTATTTATATTTGTATCTTTATATTGTATCATGAGGTTATGCTGAAAACTCATATTTAAATTTAATATAATAGATTTTAAAAACCTTTTAAATGTTACATGAATATCCCTATTGTCTTGAAAAATCCTTGCAAAAAATCTTTTTTCCTGATATTAAATATTCACATATATGCTTTATCCAATCAAATATATAAAGTAGTTAAAGAGTTACAATAAATACATTGTTAACAGATTTACTAAGTACAATTAACTCCTGTGCAGGTTTTATATCTTTAGAATATATTCATAAAATATTTAGAAGCAAGTTACTGGGTTCAAAGGTCACTTGAGTAATTCCTTTTTTTGTATCATTAGGTTGACAAATTGATACACATTTAGTTTCATCTGTGTATGTGTATGTATATTTATTTATTAATTTATTTAGGACATATTTATTTATTTTGAGAGAGAGAGCATGAGAGCACAGGCAGGGAGGGGCAGAGGGAAAGAGAGTCTTAAGCAAACTCAGTGCTAAGTGTGGAGCCCAAAGCAGGACTTGATCTCAGAACTCTGAGATCATGACCTGAACAAAAACTAAGAGTCGGAGGCTTAACTGCACCACCCAGGTGCCCTTACATAATTTTGTATTCAGTTTTAATAACCACTTCCCTTTACCACTGCCCTTGAGTCCATTTCTATTCCAAACTGAAGCCACTTCTCTTTCTACAGAAAGTGATGGCCAGGTGCACCTCTCAGATATCTGCCCAGAGTGAAATTTTCTTGTGTCACTGTTTTAAAATATCCATTTTTGGGTAAGGTTGTAGTGTACCTGCTAACAATTTTTGATTTTTCATAACCAAGTTAATGTAGCTGTAAGCTAAGCTCATGCATTTTCCTCCTCTTTCAACTGTTTCTAAGAGATCCTGCACTAAGTTATAATTATGAGATGAGGGCTGTTTGTGCAAATGTATGGGTGTCCAGGAGAGCTGCTCAACAGCTCTCTTGTATATTTAGGTCCTGCTCATCTTTTATTCCCTATGTACCACTTTCATCTCATTATGATTTGTTGCTGGATACATCCAATATTATGATTTAATGGATCTGACAGGACTACTCATCTCATGATGGTCAATTCCAGTTGCATATACCTGGTGTCCCACAGTAAGCCATACATCTCTACATGACCCAGCAGCATGCCAGGAATTGTCTGTCAAGAGACAAATAATTCTATGCTGCAAAAGAAATGGCCTTCCTCCAGAAAATCCAAGGTCTATGTCATAGTTCTCTCACTAGTACTTGCCACAAGATACAAATGATATTTTTTTTCTATCACTGATACCTCTAACTACATAGTGTCTTCTGCCTGGACCTTCTGCATAGCTTTCCTTACCTATGGTTCTATTTAAAGCTAGTAGTTTTTGGTCCCCTAATAACTCAACAGCTGCCCTAGTAATATGGTAACATTAAATAAGCAAACAAAAAATCAACTGGACATTGTGCTTTCTGTTGTGCAAGATGAAATAATTGTGCTTTCATTGTGCAAGATGAAATAATTTGCATTTTATTTTGCTAAGAATACCCTATAAAACTTGTTTACCATCACAACCCTAAAAGCATAATGAGTTTGGAAGGTCCTGAAACCCAAAGGTTTTAACTCCCAAACCCTGGAGCATTTGAGTTCTCCAGATGCCTTCAGCATGTTAACCAACTCTTGATAATCCAGGTCAATAAGTATAACTTTATTGGTGAAATACATCAACATGATATTCTGTAGAATATAAGGATATTCCAGGTATCTTTGCACAATATTATTATGGAAGGCAAGAGTGTTACTATAACTCTACTGTTACTATATTTCTAAAAGTAGAAATTTATATTATTGTCCAACTCACATGAATGTGAACAGTTTTGTTTTTTCATTTCTGATTAGAACAGAACAAATTAATCAAATCAATGTTCACTTATCATATACCTGAGTCTGTACTTATCTGCTCTCACATATATCATCACATCTGACATCACAACTGAAATTTGGGCTACTTCTTGGTTGAGCTAATGATGGTCTGTAATTATCCTTGATGAATCATCCAGTTTCCACAAAGGCCAGACTCATAAACTGAACATAGATATAATGGGGAGTACACACCTATATCCCTTTCGATCCTGAAGTTTGGCACTAATTTCTACCATACCTTCCCCCAGGATGTGATGTTGTTTTGAATTTTTAGCCAAATGGACGGCAATTACAGATGCTTCCAAATTATCTTTCCTGTTATAATAGCTTTTATCATATGTAATAGATAGAATAGTGGTCCTCAAATATTTCCATGTTCTAATTTCTGGAACCCATGAATATAATAAGTTACATGGTAAAAGGGTTATAAATTAGATGATCTTCATATAGGGATATTAACCTGAATTATATGGGTAGATCCAATGTAATCACAAGAGTACTGAAAAATGGAAGAGTTGGGAAGAGGGAGAACAAAGGAGATAAAAATATGAGAATTTGGCTTGATGTTTCTGAGTTTAAAGATGAAGGAATTGGGTCATAAGCCAAGGAATGCAGGTGATCTTTAGAAACTCAGAAAGAATGTCTATGCCACCTAAACAAATCTACACATTTAATGCAATCCCTATCAAATGACCATCAACTTTTTTCAAAGAAATGGAACAAATAATCCTAAAATTTATATGGAACCAGAAAAGACCTCAAATAGCCAGAGGAATGTTGAAAAAGAAAACCAAAGTTGGTGGCATCACAATTCCAGATTTCAAGCTCTATTACAAAGTTGTAATCATCAAGACAGTATAGTACTGGCACAAAAACAGACACATAGATCAATGGAACAGAATAGAGAGCCCAGAAATGGACCCTCAACTCTATGGTCAACTTATCCTTGACAAAGCAGGAAAGAATGACCAATGGAAAAAAGACAGTCTCTTCAACAAATGGTGTTGGGAAAATTGGACAGCCACATGCAGAATAATGAAACTGGACCATTTCCTTACACCACACCCAAAAATAGACTCAAAATGGATGAAAGACCTCAACGTGAGACAGGAATCCATCAAAATCCTTGAGAAGAACAGAGGCAGCAACCTCTTCAACCTCAGCTGCAGCGACTTCTTCCTAGAAACATCACCAAAGGCAAGGGAAGCAAGGGCAAAAATGAACTATTGGGATTTCATCAAAATCAAAAGCTTTTGCACAGCAAAGGAAACAGTCAACAAAACAAAAAGACAACTGACAGAATTTGGTTTATAGACTATATCTATCAGATAAAGGGCTAGTATCCAAAATATATAAAGAACTTATTAAACTCAACACCCAAAGAACAAATAATCCAATCAAGAAATGGGCAGACGACATGGTTAGTTACTTCTCCAAAGAAGATATCCAGATGGCCGACAGACACATGAAAAAGTGCTCCACATCACTTGGCATCAAGGAAATACAAATCAAAACCACAGTGAGATACCACCTCACATCATTTAGAATGGCTAAAATTCACAAGTCAGGAAACAACAAGTGTTGACGAGGACGCAGACAAAGGGGAACCCTCCTACACTGTTGGTGGGAATGCAAGCCGGTGCAGCCACACTGGAAAACAGTATGGAGGCTCGTCAAAAAGTTGAAAATAGGGCTAGAAACTCAGAAAGACAAAAAAATGGATTTTACTCTAAAGACAGCACTATTGACACCTTGATTTTTACCTCAGTGAGTCCCATTTTATACATCTGAATGCAAAACTATAAGATAGTAAATTTGTTTCAAGTCATTAAATATGTGGTAAGTTGTTGAAGAAGCAGTAAGAAGCTAATACATGTTTAGGGAACTGGAAATTGGGTGCTGCTATAACAAATACCTAAAAGTAGGAAAGTGACTTTGGAATCTGGCAGTGGGGAAAGGCTAGGCAAATTTTAGCTGTTACTCTACATTTGTTGGTTGTTATATTCACTGATTATTGCAATAATTGCTCTTATACTCCCTAACTTCTAAAAATTAAGCAAATTACATCTGGCCTCTATTGTTTTACAGTCCCATTGTTCCCCTTATTTTCAGAAAGCCAAGTTCTGTAACATCATTCCTATCATTACAGGGAATACAATTGAGTTATTTGGAAACGGTTTTTTTTAAAGTTTTTGGGTTTTTTTTTTTTAATTTTTGGAGTTTTTATTGAGAAAATTGCAGGCCTACACACAGTTATATGAAATAATACAGAAAAATTTTCTCCAATTTTCCCTAATGGTAACATTTTGCAAAACTTCAGTATGTTCTGTAATATTACAAGAAGGATACTGACATTGATCCAATCTACCAGATGTGAGTGTGGTAGAAGAAAGAGAAAGAAGAAAAGAGAGAAAGAAAGAAAGAAAGAAAGAAAGAAAGAAAGAAAGAAAGAAAGAAAGAAAGAAAGAAAGAAAGGGAGAGAAAGAGAGAGAGAAAGAGAGAAGGAGGGAGACATAAGGGTCAGATCATACCATTCTGAAGAAACCGTGCCTATGACAAGCTGCTGCACTCTAAGACAGAACAGTTTCAAATGACTCAGAATACCTGAGTATATATGTATGTATGTTATGTATGTATGTTATGTTAGAATCCCAACTGGAGTATCATGTACAAGTGCTATAGTGACTCAGAAGTGGAAGGCCATTTCTGACTGGGATAAGATGAAGATAGAGGTATAGTTGCAGGAATTATTGGTAGGACATTTAAACTTTGTTAGGCAGGATGAAAGTAGCTTTTTAATCCAGGACCATTTTTGTTCTTTCTGTGTAACCTACCATCACTCTGGGAATTTACAAGATCTATTGTTCTGACTAGTAGAAGCATGAACCATACCTAGTTCTGTGTATATCTTTGGGATTATCCACTCGGTTTCTTTGAGACGGTTCTTTTCCCCTGGAAATTTCTTTACACAACTGTATTATGTTAATCATTACTCAGCTAAAGGTATGGGAGACCCTATGCAGATTTATGGAGCTTTGTCCCCTCTGCATCTATGCCTTATGAATTCTTGCCACCTTGGCCTCCCTGGTCTCCCAGCTCTCTCTCCTCAATTCAGAGTGATCACTAGTCTCCATGTGGGTCCCCATACTTTTGGCGCATCTTAAATTCTTCCCAGGAGATAAACTAGGGAAATATAAGGTTTACTAAGTTTCTCCTCTCTCAAAGATCATAGTTCTGCCCATCTGAGGTTTAATGGACAAAACCCATTGGTTTAGGCGTCTTTTAATTTTTAAAAATAAAGTGTATCCTTGTTTATCATCATGACCATAAATGGAAGTTAGCAACTTCATTCTTTTTTTTTAAAAGATTTTATTTATTTGACACAGAGAGAGAGATATCACAAGTAGGCAGAGAAGCAGGCAGAGAGAGGGGGAAGCAGGCTCCCCAGGACTTGATCCCAGGACCTTGAGATCATGACCTGAGCTGAAGGCAGAGGCTTAACCCACTGAGCCACCCAGGCGCCCAGCAACTTCATTCTTAAAATACCCTCTTCTTGGTCTCCTAGTAGGCCAGGTAAGACTATGGGATTAAAACAATGAATCAGCTCCCTGATTTGAATGAAGACGATGGGTTGCTACATAGCAGAGTGAAACCACCTTACTGACAAAGATGGGTGCATTTTCTATAAGTGGAAGCAGAGATACATCAATATTTAGAATATTTTACTTACAGGTAGTTTTGGCAATGGCTAATTGAACAGACTTCCTATAGGTGTCAAATAGATTTGAAGCCTACAAAAATATTGCTAGATTATTGATATTTATATTTAAAGAAAACAAACAAAAACACACAAAACCTTAAAGATATGTTTGGTCAAAAATCTGATGAGCTGCCACAAGACACTTTCCTATTGTTTAATGCAGTGTCCATATCTATTTGTGTACAAGAGACCAAGATCCCACTGATTAAAGCAAAATCCATCTTTCTTGAAAAATACTCTGTGTCACTGCCACAAGTTAACATGAGTTAAATCTTCTCATCCTTTTTAAAGGAATCTGTAAACATTTACTAGAATAAATATGAAATGGGAAAAATGATGTATCCAGACTATTCAGGGATTGCTAACACGGACTCTGCATTGACATTAGTTTCAGGGGACACAAAAATGCTATTCTAATCCACAATTCAAACTGGGGGCTTTTGTTGGTGAGATGATATATAAGCTAGTCTCCACTCACCACGGGCCTAGCTGTTCCACTAATATTTTGGTTATATCCCAGGTTCTTGAATATGTACCTGGAATAGATATTCTTGGCAAATGGCAGAATTTCCACACTGATCTGTAACTCCTAGGGTAAAACTGTTGTAGAAAGGTATAAATGGAATTACCTAAAACTTACCTTCCACACCGGGATAGTAAAATAAAAGTAAAAACCCATGGGGCACCTGGGTGGCTCAGTGATTTGGGCATCTGCCTTCAGCTTAGTTCATGGTCCCAGAGACTCAGGATTGAGCCTTCTCTTGGGCTCTCTGCTCAGTGGAGAGTCTGCTTCTCCCTCTCACACTGTCCCCCCACCTCCCCTTGTTCCTCTTCTCTCTCTCACTCACTCTCAGATAAATAAAATCTTAAAAAAAAACCAACGTGGGGAAAATTATAGATTAATTCCTCTATTAAAGATTGAAAAAGACATGGATGTTGAGACCTATCACATCCTCATTAGCTTATCTGTGTGTATATGCAATAATTGGATGACCTTGCAATATGACTCTGGATTATCACAAACTTTATCAGGTGGTGACTCTAAATGCTCTAAATGCAGCTTACATTTTTTATGTAATATCTTTGTAAGAACAGAGTAACGCACACCTGGTATGCTGCTATAGACCTGAAAAATTGGTTTTCTCCATCCCAATATTTAAAAGCCATGTGAAGCATTTTTATTTTCTCTTGGTAAGGCCAACAGTATACCTTCACATCTTGACATTTCACATAACATGAAACTACAAAGTACTCTACTGCACTGATGATAGAATTTTAATTGATTCTGATGACCAGGAAGTAGTAAGTAATGTATTTAGGCATTTAAACTAGAAATTTGAAGATATATCCTATAAGCCCTCAGAAGTCTGCCATCACAGTGAAAGGTTTAGGGACCAAATGGTCTAAAACACATCAAGGTAACCCTCACACAGTAAAATAAAAGTGCACTTTACATCACTACTACAGACAATGAGCCACAGTACTTGATAGTTTTTGTTTGTTTTTTTTGGCATCAACACATAAAATAATCAATTTTGCTATTTTCATCTGTCATCAGGTTACCCAATAGGCTGTAAGGTGTGAGAGGTACCAGAAAAAAAGAAAACTCAACTAATCTATACTACAGGTTGCATTTCCATTTGGGACTTATGATTTGGCAGATCTAATGATATTCAAAGTGTGGAAAACTGGATTTTGTGTAGAACCATTTTCAAGCCCAGTATGAGAATAATTTCAGACCACTAGGATGTTGATAGCAAGACCAAGTCCCGTTAAATAATTATTCTTTTTAAAAATTTATTTTTTATTATTTCTTTATTTGATGGGTGGGGAGGGACAGAGCGAGAGAGAACTTAAGCAGACTCCATATTGAAGATGGAGCCTAACACAGGGCTTAATCTCACAACTCTGACATCATGACCTGAGCCAAAACCAAGAGTCCACTCTTAACCAATTGAGCCACTCAGGTGCCCCAACATTTTAATTACAATGTGCTGTGGTGTTCGTCTTTGTTTGGGGTTCCTTGGGTTCATCTTGTTTGGGACTCTTTGTGCCCCTTAGACTTGGATGTCTATTTCCCTCCCTAGGTCAGGGGATTTTTTAGTTATTACTTCTTCAAATAAGTTTTCTACGCCTTTCTTTCTTTCTTCTTCTGGGACCTATATAATGTGAAATATTTGTTTGCTTGATGTTGTTGGAGATCTTTTAATCTATCCTCATTTTAAAAAATTCTTTTCTCTTTTTGCTGTTCAGCTTGTGTGTTTTCCATTACTCTGTCTTCCAGACTGCTGATACGTTCTTTTGCATCCTTGAATCTACTGTTGATTCCCTTTAATATGTTTTTTATTTTATTATTGTATACTTCTACTCTGATTCATTCTTTTTAATATTTTCTATCTCTTTTTTGGAGATCTCACTGAGTTCTTCTATTCTTCTTTTTTTTTTTTTAAGATTTTACTTATTTATTTGACAGAGAGAGTGAGAAAGCACAAGGAGGGGGAACTACAGGCAGAGGGAGAAACAGGATCCCCACTGAGTGAGGAGCCTGATATGGGGGTTCAATGCAGGGCTTGATCCCGGGACCCTAGGATCATGACCTGAGCCAAAGGCAGATGCTTATGGACTGAGCCACCCAGGCACCCCCAAGGTGTATTCTTTTTTGAGGTCCAGTGAGTATTTTTACAATCATCACTATAAATTCTTTATCAGGCATATTGCTTATCTCTGTCTCATTACATTTTTTCCTGAGTTTTTTTCTTATTCTTTTGGAATATATTCTCTGTCTCCCCATTTTGCTTGATTTTCTGTGTTTATTTCCATGGATTAGATTACTTTTCAAGTTGAAGGAGTGGTCTTGTGTATGTTACTCTTTCAAACCATGAATTTTTAGAAAAAGAATAAAGAAAAAAAACAATAAAATGATAAAGAAAAATAATAAAATGATAAAAAATAAAAGGAAAAAAATTTAAAAAGAGAGAAAAGGCAAGAAAAAAGAAGAAAAAGAACAAGAAACAAACAAAACCAATAAGAAAAAAAGAAGAAAAAGCATGACAATACAAATTTTAAAAAGTTAAAAAAAATAAACAAAAATTTAAAATAACAGTTAAAAATAACAGAACAAATTCCACACGAAACCACAGCACATTTTCTGTGCCCCAGCTCCATCGGGAGGCTGGCATGAGCTTGAGGATCTTGGCTTGGTAAGGTTGCAAGCTCACTGTGAGCCTTTTTTTCTGTGCCCAGTGTAACCAAGGCAGGTGTGGGCTTGTAGACCCAGGGGTTGCTGAGGTCTCTAGCTTTCTGTGATGGCTGGACCCATCAGTTGTGGTGCCTGGACCCACCCATTAGGATATCAGGACTCTCCATTTATGGCATCCAAACCTGCCCTTTATGGCATCCAGACTGCTCAGTCTGGGCTTTTAGGGTGAAGGAAGAGAGAGCAATACAGCTCCTTAGCCCTTTTATTTATTTTATTATTATTATTTTTAAAAGATTTTATTTATTTATTTGAGAGAGAGATAGGGAGAGAGAGCATGAGAGGTGAGAAGGTCAGAGGGAGAAGCAGACTCCCATGGAGCTGGGAGCCGGATGTGGGACTCGATCCTGGGACTCTGGGATCCTGACCTGAGCCAAAGACAGTTGCTTAACCAACTGAACCACCCAGGTGCCCTCCTTAGCCCTTTTAAACCAGGCTTTGTGTGTGTGTGTGTGTGTGTGTGTGTGTGTGTGTGTGTGTGTGTGTGTGTGTGTTCCAGTGCTATTAGGGCTTGTGTGAGTTTGTGGACTCTGGGCTTGCATAAGTCACAAGCACTCTGAGACGACTGGACCTGCCCATTAAGGTGTCAAGATCTTGCCATGGGCTTTTAAGTTGGGGTGGAAATGTAAACCATGTCATTCTCCAGTCCCTCTGTTTGGAGAGCTTTCCTGTAGATTCCCTGATGCTTGGCAAAGTTGTACTGTTGTCTCTTTTATGTGTTACTTGCTCTTTCAAATCGTGACTTTTTTTCTGTGTCTAAGGACAGAGAGATCACTTCCTGGTCCCTCAGTACTATCCTTCCCCACTGGTTTTCACAGTGTTGGGGTGGGGATTCCTTTTGTTACCATGTCTGCATCTCTCTTGCTATTATTTTGTTATTCTATATTTGGTTATTCAGCAGTTGCTCAGTCAGCCCTCAGTTCTTCAGGAGGAATTATTCTATCAGCAGGTGTAATTTGGTATAGTCTGTGGAGGAGGTGAGTTCAGAGTCTTCCTACGTTGCTCTCTTGAACCAGACCTACATTTCTTTTTCATTTGCTGGTTACATGTTATTTTCTGCCAGTGCAGGGTGCCACAGGACACTGCATAGCTGGAGGAGGAGGAAGCAATTTTATATTCCTCCTGTTTTCATGATTTTCAGTGTTACAGCAAGATTACTGGCATGCATTCATCACACTGGTCGCAATTCTTGTGGTTCTTATGCTGATGCCCTCCAGATATCTTCTTTATTATAATAGTAATAGGCCTTTCCGTACAACAGTGGGCACATTCCAGCAAATTTTTCTTCACCGTAAGTAGTGTCTCCTTGTAGAGCAATAGCCTCTTAGAAACTGACTCTCAGCCTTTCAGGGACCCTCCTCTCTATTTCTTCATTATTTACATTTTCCTTAGCCCTAGGTGTTGAAGCCACTTTGTGCTGCCATATCCTAGAGTGATTTCTTATCTCTTTTAGTAGTTAATCAACTTTTACATAGTTCTAAATTTTTCATATTCATTGAATTTCCCTGTTCAATTTACTAACTATACCTTGACTAATACAGACTAACTTCTTATAATATCCATTAGGATCATTCAGCATGATTTTTGTTTTTATTCTTCTAAGCACATGATAATACTATAGGAACATAGTAAGATATATGAAAAAGGAGAGAATTAAACAAAAGTATTTTCTGTTGTCATACAAACACACAAAAGTAAATGCCTTCAACAACTAGAAGGATAAAAAAACCAAGAATATAGATCAAAGAATAGCATAGGTCAGAAATAAAAGAGAAAGCAAAAAAGGGAGGAGCATCCAAAGGGTGATGATTGAAACAAACTAACTGAACATGAATCTTTACATAAATTTCCCATCTCTGAATTAGAATTTACAAATGCACAGACGGTTTTTATACACATGCCTCTCAACATACCCATAAGTACTTGTAACCATGCTTTAAAAAGTGTTTATTTTAGAGCTTTCAAACATGTAGAATGAATTTATGTGAATTTGTACATTTGCTACCTAAACTACACATAGTAGATGACATTTTTTATTGGACATTAGTGGAATATATGGAAAATGAAGAACACCTGTTATGTGATAGAGTATGCATAGAGGATTATTGCCCCTGAGATTTTAAGGGGCAACTAGTCTCCTTTCACATACCTCCCCCCTCCTCCACCATCACCATAACATTGAATTTTAACTTTGGGACTTAACAAAATAAAAAAAGCAATATACATTTTCTGCACAAAATAGATTCGTATGCATCCTGAGTCTCAAATATTTACAGGGCTGTCTACATTAATAAAAAGTGAGATATAGTTAATAGCAATAATAGCATGCACTATTTCATGAAAATAATCCTTTTTTAAAACTATAGGACATAAAGTGATTCTCATCAGTATGAATAAAGCTAACCATAAGCTATATAATAAAAATTTAAAACATAAGAGTCCTCCAATGATACTAATAATGTGAAAAAGTTCTAGTTCACTGAGTATGGTATTGAGGAAACACCTAAAATCTAGAAAAAGAATGTAAGAAAGACATATAGACATGATATAACAAAGATGATCTGAAACTTTACTAAATCATAGATATATTAATATATGTTTTAGATTGAAAATTTCTTTAAAGAGCAAACCAATTGTTGAGTATAAAATTATATTCAATATGGGCATTTTATTTTACCCTTCAATTTTTACCCATATAATTTAATGGATGAGTCAGAAATACCATCTCTATCTATATATATATATAAATAATATAAAATACTTATATATCTAACTTGATGACATAATCAATAATGCCTTCAGAAACTGGACATTTTTGCCTTGCCTAATCCTTTTGCACTGATCCTGGAGGGATAGCCATTCAAGACTGCCTGTTTTCTGTGGTCTCTGAGGACCTCCATGAATGGAGAGCTAGGTGCTTTGGGGTCAGTCACTCTGGTAATAGCCTTAAAAGTTGGGATGCTAACTGTGTGGTCCAAACCCTTTGCTCCTTCATCCAGGGAGAAGCTGGGAGCTAGAGATTCCCTCCCAATTGTAAGGTGCTGTGCCAAGGGTGCCATTTATGGAATGAGGGGGTCTTAGCTTTCCTACCTGTTTCATTATAGGTATCTTCTCAGTCACTGTATGTAGGAGTCTCTCAGCTAGTTACTGGATTTTTCTCAGAGGGAATTAATCCATATGTAACTGTCTATTCAGTACATTCCTGGGAAGAGAGAAAGTCAGGTACCTCTTCTGCCATCTTTCTGCTGTCATTCTTGACTTACCCTTTGAAAAGAGTTTGGGGGGGTGGTTTTTTAAGTTTAAAAGCATTAATGAAAGTTTTATTAGATAAAGGAGATTAATGATTTCCCAAATAAGATGATAAGCATTAATTTAGTCTCCTTTGTATAGGCTCCAGATGTAGATGAAATTTCATTAAATTCGATGACACTAATAAGATATTTTCTTACACATTATCACTGTTTAAATTCAGTATATTATGAATGGGTTAAATAAGTAAAATGACCTATATTTTTAATCTTATTGAAATGTTATTTATAGTATGAAGTTTTAAAATAAAGCTCAAGAAGTTTGTGTTATGTGTGTCATGGGTGAGTGTATGCGTATTTTTCTGTTTCTTTAAAAAGTGTAATTGCTTTTGCTGTTTTCAGATTTACTGTGCTGTTGCTGTCTCATCTCTCTGAGAAAAAGAAAGTTCTGCTGATATACAGGACAGAGGCTGGAAATAAACTGAATGTATGGTAACTCCCTACAATATTCAGTAGTAAATTTTAACAGTATGATTGACAAAGAGTGAACTGGCTCATTAAGTTAGTTTTACTACTGTAAAATCCTTCACTCCAAACTGAAGTGGTTGCCACCATTAACCATACAGTGATGTGGTCTTATCTAAGTAATTCTCTTTTCCTCACTGTGCAGAATCAGGAACTTCTCTTTGGTTATATGGTTTATATTTTAGTAAAAATCAGTTAGCTTATTGACATTTTTAAAATAATTTGGAAGCATTTGGAAATGCTTTACCTGCTGTGAAAACCATAATCCTCTTTTGTGAACTGCATTTAACTAAAGATATTTTTATTAGTTTACTTTCAAATTTCTGTTCAATGAATTAACTTATTTACAAAATAATATCAAGAAAAGTCCAGTGACTACTATTATTATAAAAGCATCAATTACACATATATCTCATTACACTTTATACTTTTAAACTTTCATGTACTTTTAACCAAGTACAGAATTTTTTTCATTTTTTAAAATACTGAGGCTAAATTTACTGGTCACTTGAAAAAGCACTGTGTTTTCCACTAAAGAGCATTCCATTAGAGCAAAGTTAGATTTACGTATTATTTTGTATCCACATTAAACATATAATACAGACTGTAACACTATTTGGGAAATAGTAATTATTTGAGTTAGTCTATTTATAGTGAGGTGGAATTATTTTTCAATATGATGAAATGTGCCCTTAATATTTGAGCTTAATCAACACTTGATTAAAACACTTATGCCCCACATGGAAAGGATTATAAATAGTCTTTGTTATATTAAAGCATGTAATAAGGAAGCATTGGTATGTTTTAATCAATAATCATACTGAATCCTATAATTAATGAAGGGGAAACTAAATCATATTTAAACTCATTCTCATTAGAGTCAGAAATTCCTGGATCACTGACTTGGCTTTCTCTCTAACTAACTGAATGTGTGGTTATCAGGACTATTAATGACTATGTCTTTGTTTCCTCACCTATAAAAAGAGTATAACTATGAAACTTATATCTTACATTTGAGTGAATGTTAGTTATGGTTACATATGTAAATTATTTCGTACTGTGTTTGCCATATTGCAAATACACAATAAATGTTTGTTATGATTGTAAGTGGTTACTATTATTTTGAGGCTTCCAGGTTTTGTTAAAAAGTACTGTACATCATCACATTACAGGTACACATATTAATTTAGAATTGTTGAAAATGCAAAGATAAGAGCTGACTTGTGTTATTACCTTTGTATCAGATTCCATAAACATGAATTGAAACTTTATTATTTACCAAGAGCTGTACAAGGTCCAGTGAGTTACTGGAGAAATAAGAAGAAATCCTCAGTGAAAACAAAATCATTTTTTGCAATAACATCAAAAAGAACAATTATGAAACATAAATCTAACATAGTATATGAAAACTCCATGTATAAAAATATAAGACATCTTTGAAAAAAATGAAAAAGAATTTTAAAAAGGAAAGATATATCATATTTTGCATTTAGAATACTTAATATTGCACAGATGTCAATTTTCTCTAAATTGATCACTAAAGTAAATACATTTCCAACAACTTTGTGTAGTAAATATTAAAGTTGTTATTCTAAAATTTACATTATAATGCAAAAGCCAAGGAAATATTTCCTCCTTAAAAAAAAATTTATTTATTTATTTGAGAGAGAGAGAGAACACAGATGGAGAGGAAGAAGTAGACCCCCGCTGAGAAGGGAGCCCAATCTGGGTCCTGGGATCATGACCCATGCTAAAGGCAGAAGCTTAACTGACTGAACCACTCAGGCACACAATATTCCCCTTTCTATTAGGATATAACTTACATATGCTAAAGTGTATAAATGTTACAGATATAGCTCACTGTTTTATAAGAATATAGCTAAAAGCTTTACACGTAGGTGTTGGTCATTCAACTTATTCTCATATCAAGATTTATATTACTTCCATTCCCAGAATATTCCCTCCACTGCATTACTGTTGGGAGAGATTTTCCTAGTCAGTTCCCATCTCAGAGATGATCACACTTCTGATTTCTATCATTATGGATCACTTTTGTCTGTGAAAGTTTTATAAAGATAAAATCACACAATATATACTTTTTCTCTATCACATTTTTGTGATCAAAATTGTGTTTGTGAGATTCAACCATGCTGGTGTTTCCAACAATTATTTTCTTTGAATATGCCATAACTCTTTATGCATTCTTCTGTTGATTGATATTTGGATTACTTAGAAACTTTTAGTTATCATTAATAGTGATATTATTAACATTATTTTATGTCTTTTCTTGATCATAAACACTACTTTCCATTGAATATACACATAGAATGGAATTACTCAGTTATTGTCAACTTCAGTAGATAGATATCACCAAAAGTTTTCCCACATAGTTGTGCCAGTTATAGTACTACAAGCAATACATGTGAGTTTCAGTCAGTTGTCATCCTATTCTCATTTCAACCATTCTTGTGGATTTATGATAGTGTTGTGGATTTTAGTTGTAGTCCTTGACAACTAGCGATACTGAATTGTTTATCATATGATTTGGAGACATGCACAAACTTGAATATTTTAAGTTTAAACTTATAATTTTTTCTTTAAAGTTAGTGTTCTGTGTATCCTCTTTACCTTGCCTATCCTAAGATCATGAGGATATTTCTTATGTTTCATCTAGAAACATTTTAAAATTAATTTATTATTTGTTATTATGTTCAATTAGCCAGCATATAGAAACATTTAAAAAAATTTTACCTTTTACATTTATCCTCATGATTCTTTCCAAATTATTTTTTCATTTAATGTGATAGTTGTCAAGATTAATTTTTTTCCTTATACAGTATATCAGACTTTTTAGTTTAAAACCTTTATTTTGCCCAGTGGATTATATCAATGTTTTTTGTCATAAATCATGTCACTTTATCCATTCCTGGACTCTCTATTGTGTTTTATCAGTTATTGATCCATTTTTGTAATAATGTATTGCAAGAAACCCTGTACAACTGATGAATTATGGAACTCTACATATGAAACTAATGATGTACTATACAGTGGCTAACTGAATTTAAATAAACAAAAAGAAAATGCTTCTGTCTTCATGAAAGATGTTAATTGGAAAATTAAAATTAAAAAAATTATTTTGCAAGAAACTTTAGAAGAAAATGATATAAGCTAATAAGACTTTTAAAAACTTATCAAGGCTACAATAATTAAGAGAGAAACTGGTATATTATATATTTTATTTCTTGGATAGGTGAGGGTTAAATGGTTAGTAATTTTATAACAACATTAAACTCTACATTAATGTTTCACAAACTTCTCTATATATTATATTTTATAATACAAAGTAAAAAAAAAAAAAGACTCTGAGGATCAAATTGAATCAGACAATTAACCAGATCCCTACAATAGAATAAACTTTCCAAAACCTATACCATAAAATATTATTTATATGACAAACTAAATATGGGAAAATAAAAAATAATAATTATTCAAAATTTTATGGTTATTTATTTTAAAATTTATGCCATTTAAACAATGGTGGAATGACTAACTATAGAGGCAGTAGGTAATATTGATATAACCCTTGGGGCTATGAATAGCTGCTCTGGCCTTTTACACTATCCATGAGCATTCTCAAGGATGGTAGCAAACTTGCCTAACAATACCAAGGAAGTTACTGCTACACTGGTAAGACTCAAGTGGTGAAATTATTGCTAGAAATTCACATGTATCATCTGGGAGCAAGGCATTTTTTTTCATCTGTTGTATGTTTTATGAGTAAAAATCTTGAGTTTAAACTTGCAAAGTCTTTGTAGTTAGTAATAGTCATATTACCATAGTCTGTCTAAACAGTTAACCACTATATAAACAGAAAGCTGTGGGAGAACAAAGGAAAGACCAACAAATTCATCTTGGGGAAACTTGAAAGGAATTCACAGAAGAACTAAGCTTTCAGCTGGATTGAAAAATAAGTTTGAAATTGCCTGGGTAGAGATGAAAAATACAAGTGATCATCAGAAGTGAAGTATTGGATCATGAGAAGTTGGTAAGGTCACTGGGCTGGAAGGTAGAATGGATGGAGCATTGGTAGAAAATGCCATTAGTTTGATAGGTTGGGGCCAGATTAGGGAAAGTCTTATCCATATATGGATATACACGTTCTTCATTTATTCTGCAATATCACAAGATATTGCCTTCAGTTCTCCAACCAGTCAACCATTACTGAGCACCTGCTGTATATTAGGAAACAATGTGGATATTTTCATGTTATTACACAGTCAAGGCTTTTTTAGCAAAAATTACTGGCAACCTGGGTTAAAGGATAGCAAACAAGTCTTGGATGTGAAAGATAGGGAAATATCCTAGACAGATTTACAAGTTTATCTTTCCTGGAGTCATTTGTTCCCTTTTCAAAGGATAATAAAACACACACACACACACACACACACACAAGGTCAGTTGTTTATATTACAAAGTCTTGAAACAATCTAAAGATCTTCATCTTTTCTTCCTAGATATGGTGTAATTACATTAGGGAGTAAAGATTTCTGTCCCTCTCTCCAAAGGAAAGGGAGACAGCTGTACAATTGTTCCTAGGGAACTCTGAAAGTCATAATTTCAGTGTTTCTCTCTTGTAGTAGATTGATGACATCTGCCTTGATCATGTCACTCGGAGAAATGTGACACTGGGAACAAATGTTAACATGTTCTGTAAGTAAATAATTGGTCTGCCTCTGATCCAGAAAGCTTGTATTTGCTGTCAAGATAAGACAAATAAATATAGGTACTAAAAACTTACCACTATGTCCCAGGGACAGTTTTAATTCCATGCCTAATATCTTTTTTTTTTTTAAAGATTTTATTTATTTATTTGACAGACAGAGATCACAAGTAGGCAGAGAAGCAGGCAAGGGGTGGGGGAGGGGAAGCAGGCTTCCTGCAGAGCAGAGAGCTTGATGCAGGGCTCCATTGCAGGACCCTGGGATCATGACCTGAGCTGAAGGCAGAGGCTTTAACCCACTGAGCCACCCAGGCACCCCTCCATACCTATTATCTTTAAGAAAATACTTTTTTGAACTTCCACCAATTCTCATGCTAATGCAAATTATTATTTTTTTATTTTTTAGTAAGTTTATTCTTCAGAACATCTTTGAAAGGAACCAGCACAAGGTTAAAGTGTTATACATAGGCTATCTCATTTATTTCCTATAACTTAAAAGTACCAATATATGTATGAAGATATGGACTCAGAAATATTAAAAATAATTGTCAAAAAGTGGAGTAGAAATAACATATGAGGTAAGTCTGATTATTATTCACTCTATATCACTTCTTCTTTTAAATACATTTGAATGAATGAAGGAAGGAAAATGATTTATGTTTGTGTGCCTTAAAGTGAATTAAAGTATGTGCTTAAAAATGGATAATTGAAAGAAATAAAATATTATTTTATCAGAAATATTCAGATTTTTTCCTTTGTTCATGAATTCAGTTTTACACTATTTCCTAACAGACCAATCATGACTCTGAAAGCACCTGCCCCATACCTAATTCTAGGTAATGAACAAAATGCCTTTTAAGTCAGTAAACTGATGGAAGTAACAACCATAATCATCATCATTGTCATCACCATCATGACAGCTTACTATATACCAGGCAGGTATTAGCCAACTTAATCCCCATAATTAACTTTTAAAGTAGGCAAAGACATTATTATACTTGTTTAACAAAGGAAGAAATTCAGGCACAGTTATGTTAAATGGTTTCCCAAGGTCACAGAACTAGTAAGTGACAGAAATCTGATTCTAGTTCAATTTGTAGGCTCCAGAGTCCATGCTCATAACCCCTATAATGCCTTCACTCTCTGTGAGCTGTGTTTATACTTTTGGGAATAGAATTTTTATTCTATCTCTTATTATATATGTATTATTTATCAAACATTAATCATCCTTGGGTTGCATATTCTACTCTAGATGGCCAATGAATGTTGAAGTTAACTGGCTACAGCACCAAAACTGTACTCCAAGAATGTCTTGCATAATTTATATTAAATGTGAAAACAAGCAAATTTCCTTAAAAGTCATGCCCATAGCATGGCAGGTGCATTTTCTATAATCATGTTCCACGAAATAAATATCTGACTGACTCTTTCTTGCCCTGTAGGCTCAGCTGTTACAAAGTGAAAATTTACACAACGATTTGAATTGAAAAGGTCATCTTTTCCAATCAGCCCTATGTCATAATTCACAACTTTATAAGGAGAGTGGTTTAGATACATTCACATGTGCAGATGCCTAAAATGAAGGCCACAAACTCTAAAATCATTGCCCTTCTATTCACAAAGCAAAGGTCTCAAAATTTGTTCAAGAAGGAAATAACTTTAATGCTTTGGTCAAGTGTAAGATAATAATTTAGGCATTTATTCAGTTGTCCACTTTGCAAGCCAAGAGAAAAATTATAGAAGTTTAATATTAGTCATGAAAAGGAGATAAAACATCAAGATTTTTGGACATTGGAATAGGCTTAACAAAAACTAACCCAGAAATAGAAAAGATACAACACAATCTCAATCATTAGACATGCCACGACTTCATTTTTCCAGGTAATTTTAGGTTCTAAATAAATGTTTTATTTTCATAGAGACATACTGGATACAATAGGTGAAATGAATATTATTAAATGAAGGTTAATGAGCATGGATGAACAGGCAGGAACCAATTCATATGAAGGGAAACACTAACAAGTTGTGGCTAGATTACCAAAAACACATATATGATATACTATACTGTACTATACTATACATAAAAGTATGAAGTATATAAAGTTATGATTATCAAAAATTTCAGTCTGTTTTCTACTTCAGCAGAAAAATACCAGAACTATTTGCTTTTTTAAAAAATTAGCAGATTGTTTTTTTAGAACAGTTTTAGGTTTACAGCAAAACTGAGCAGAAAAGTACAGAGTCCCAATCTATACTCCCTCCCCATACACAGCTTCCTCAGTCATACTGCACTGCTGTGGATAAAAAAACACTGATACAACTTAACAGTAAAGTTCATGGTTTACATTCATCGTGTATATTATTCATTCTATGTGTTTTGACAAATGTATACTGATGAGTTTCTACCATTACAGTATGACAATTTTACAGAACAATTTTACTGCCTGAAAATTCCCCTATGCTCCGACTATTCATCTTAACCTCTTTCCAGACCTCTTAAAGTCAATTATCATTTTACTGTCTCCATAGTTTTGCCTTTTCCAGAATATCATAGTTGGAGTTGTATAGTAAGTAGTCTTTCCAGATTAGCTTCTTTCACTTAGTAATGCATTCAAATTTCCTCTATGTGTTTTTGTGGCTTCATAGCTCATTGTTTTGTTTTGTTTTGTTTTTTAGCCCTGAATAATATTTTACTTTATAGATGTAGCACAGTTTATTTATCCATTTACCTACTGAAGGAGATCTTGGTTGCTTCCAGGTTTTGGCAGTTATGAATAAACCAGCTATAGATATCAATGTGGAGGTTTTTGTGTGAATATAAGTTTTCAAATCATTTGGGTAAATACAAAAGCATGCAATTACTGAATCAATAGGAAAAATATGTTTAGTTTTCTAAGAACCTGCCAAATTGTCTTCTACAGTGGCTGTACCATTTCATGCACCAACTAGTAATGAATGAGATTTTCTTTTCTATGTCTTTCTCAGCATTTAGTATTGTCAGTATTTTAACTTTTAGCCACTCCAATATGTGAATAGTGCCATCTTGCTGTTCTAATTTGCATTTCCTTAATGAAGTATTATATTGATCATCTCTTCATATACTTATTATCATTTGTATCTTTTTTCATATCTTTAGCCCATTTTTAAAGTGGGTTTTTGTTTCATTACTGTTGAATTTTAGGAGTTCTTTCTATATTTTAGTTAATGGTCACTTATCGATAGGTCTCTCAGACATATTTTTTCTTCAGAAATATTTTTTTCCCAGTCTGTAGCTTATCTTCTCATTGTCTTGACAGTGTCTTCACAGAAGTTTTCATTTTGCTGAAGCCCAGTTTATCGATTCTTTCTTTCATGAATTATGCTCTTAGTGTTGCATCTAAAAAGTGATTGTCAAACCCAAAATTATCTAGATTTGTCCCATGTTATCTTCTGGGATCTTTATCATTTTGCCTTTTACATTTAGATTTGTGATCCATTTTAAGTTATTTCTTGTGGATGGTATAAGGGTGTGTCTAGATTCATTTTGTTGCATCATGTAGATGTCTAGTTGTTCCAGCACTGTTTATTGAAAAGACTATCCGTGCTCCATTGTTTTGCCTTGCCTGCTTTCTCAAAGATCAGTTGATTATAATTGTGTAGATCTATTTCTGGACTCTATAGTCTGTTTAATATATTCATTTGTTTATTCCTTTGTCAGTACCACACTGTCTTGATTACTATAGTTTTATAGTTATACTTAAAGTCAGGAAGTGTTGGTCCTCCAGCTTTGTTCTTCAATATTGTGTTGGCTATTCTGAGGTTTTTGCCTACCCATAAAAACGTTAGCATCAGTTTGTTGACATCTACAAAACAACTTGCTAAGACTTTCATTAGGATTGCACTTAATCTATAGATCAAGTTGGGAGGGACTTACATCTTGTAAATATTAAATATCACTACCCATGAATATGGAATATCTCTCCATTTGTTTAGTTCTTCTTTAATTCTTTTCATAAGAGTTTTGTAGTTTTCCTCATATAGATCTTATACATATTTTATTAATTTATATGTATTTAATTTTTTAGTGCTAATGTAAATAATATTGTATTTTTAAATTGAAATTCCATTTGTTTATTGTTGATATGCAGGAAAACAAATGACTTTGGTATATTAACCTTGTATCCTGCAACATTGCTATAATTATTTTTTAGTTCCAAGAATTTTTTTCTCAACTCTTTGGGATTTTCTACATAGATAATCATTTCTTCTGCAAATAAAAATAATTCTGTTTTTTCTTTCTCAGTCTGCCTCTTACTTCTTTCTCTTCTTTTATTGAGTTAGGTAGGACTTCCAGTAGGGTGTTGAAAATGAATGTTAAGAGGAAATATCTTTGTCTTGTTGCTAATCCTAACAGAAAAACCATTTGGTTTCTCACCATTAAGTGTGATGTTAACTGTATATTTTGTAGATGTTCTTTATCAAGTTGAAGAAGTTCCTTTCTATTCATAGTTTGCTGAGAGGTTTTATTGTGAATGGGTGTGTGATTTTTGTCAAATACTTTTTCTGTGTCTATGGATTTGATTATGTGATTTTTCACCTTTAGCCTATTGATGTGACCAATTACACTGATTTTTTTTTAAATTTTACTTTAATTCCAGTTAGTTAATATGCAGTGTAATATTAGTTTCAGGTTACAATATAGTGATTCAACACTTCCACACAACATCTGGTGCTCATCACAACAAAGGCACTCCATAGTCCTCATCATCTATTTAAACAATTCCCTCACCCACCTCCACCCTGGTAACCACCAGTTTGTTCCTTATAGTTAAGTCTGTTTCTTGGCTTGCCTCTCTGTCTTTTCTTTTTCTTTGTTAGTTTGTTTTGTTTCTTAAATTCCACATATGAGTGAAATCATATGGTATTTGTCTTTTCTCTGACTCACTTATTTCACTTAACATAATATTCTCTAGGTCCATCCATCTCATTGCAAATGGTGAGATTTTATTCTTTTTTATGGCTGAGTAGTATTTCAATATATATCTCAAATCTTTATCCATTTATCAGTTGATGGACAGTAGAGCTGTTTCCATAATTTGGCTCTTGTAGATAATACTGAATTGCATTGGTTTTTTGAATGTTGAACCAGTCTTGCATAACTGGAAGAAATCTCATTTGGTCATGGTGTATAATTTTTATATATTGTTAGGTTTTATTTGCCAGTTTTTTAAAGGATTTTTAAATCTATGTTCATAGAAGATGTTGATCCATAGTTTTCTTCTTTTAATGTCTTAGTCAGGTTTTGGTATTAGCGTAATTTTGGTTTCACAGAATGTGGTGTGAACTTTTCCCATCATTTCTATGTTCTGGAGGAAATTGTAAAGAATTGGAACAATATGTTACTTAAAGGTTCAGTAGAATTTACCAGGGAACCCATTTGGGCTAAACCACTGGCTTCTTTTTTAACGTTGAGGGAAACCTTATTGAAATTCACAGATAAGTAGTAATGCTTTGAGGAGCTCAGTACTAAGCAATTTCATCGTAAACTTTTCCCTCCAAGTTACACAAAAAAAATATTTAGGAAAAGTATAAATAAAGGTTAAAGAACTAGCATTCATATCATCTTTATAAACTGGAAAAACTTTGAAATCCCCTGATAGAATGCAAGTAGTGCATAAAAACATTTTATATTTTTCTTAGAGAAAATCCACTGGCCACAGAGGAGAGAAAATGTAGATATTTGCTTCCTTCACATGATTCTGGTATTTCACATGAAAGATTTTTAGTAATGCAGTATATCATTCAATAAAAAATTTAATCTTCCCATTTCACCGCAAATTTCATGATTATAAAAAGATCTTCATTATTTGTTGCCAGTAATGATGTTTTTGGTGGTCTTATTATACAAAACTCAGTTTCAAGACCCAGCTCCAAGAGAGCCATTATATTCCTAAAATTCTCAGTGAAAATTAACCACATATCCTTACCTACTATAGCCTCTGTTGGCAATGCATATTTTTTGGGAGACAGCAATGAAGTTCTTGTAGGTATTATACCCAAAATATGTAAACCTGAAGCAATTTCAATATTCACATGAAAATAAACATTTTAGCAAAAATTCAGGAGAAAGTGGTGTCATTGCATAATATTATCATTTATACAAATATATATGTGTATACATACTAAATATGTATAAATATGTCTATATTTGTGTGCATGGGTATATATACATGTATTAAACAAACTTACTATTTATTTTTCTTTCTTTCAATTAAATAATTAAACATAATGAAAGTAGATATAGCCCAAATATCAGATATTTTGGCCCATGTGCTCCTAAACCCATAATGAACTTTGCATAAGTCAAATAAGATTGATGAAAACATGCTCAGTTGGTGTCCAGAATTCAAAGGAGTGAGTCAGCACAGCCAAGTGGAAACAATGGATGGCACAGTTATCTAATGATCTTTAGCTGCTGTTAGGGCCAATGATTTTTTACACAGTCACTAAAAAATTTTCCAGAACATTAAAGATAAGATGTATATTTAATTAAACAAATTGGCTTTAGGAAACTAAAATTAATACCATAATTGAGAAATATGAAATTTCTTCCAATATGATTGTCATTACATGCTATAAGGTAATTCCTGGACTGTTAGTAATCTGTTTCCAGAGTGTTTTCTGACTTTGATTCTAAAGATTTCACAGGAGTCTCCTCTAACAAAGATCCACCCATCACACTGAAAGGTAAAAATAAATAGGAAAAATGAATTGATGTTCTATTCTTTGTACAAAGCAATAGTGATGATTAAGATAGTATGGCAGGCTTCACTGGTGGAAAAAGTTCCTGTTATTCCAATAAAAATTATTTGCATTTCATTCTGTATGTACATTTATTTTTTTTTACCCAGTAATCACATTTTTAAAATTTCACAATGATTTACAATCTAAATATTCTTTAGCTTTTTAAAACATTTTAATCAGAAATCATAATTGTTTTTGAACTCAGGAACTTCCTATACATTTAAATGAAGATTCTTTCATGTAATGAATATTTTCCTAATGCATCTATCTCCTCAATAGTATTAAAATTTTTCTTAAAAATTATGATTATAGAGGCTTTACCTATCTACTCAAAATTCATAAAAGTTTCATTATGTATGAAAAAGCCTGACATTTAAAAAACACAAACAAAAAAGTCACAGAAGTTTATTTTTAATTCAATAACATCATGGAAATAAAGCTAAACTAAGACCCAGGAGAATTTTCTTTTAGTTTTAACCTAGAACAAGTCAACATTTTCTTCTATGAATTAGGCCAAGTTACTCAACTTCTTTTGGAATCAGGTTTGTTATTTAATTAAGGAATTTCATGTTAAAGTTTCCTTTCAGCTTTAATATTCTATGTAGTATTTCCGATAATGTATTTGTCAGAACCCTAGTCTTCTAAGTTATTCCAACTCAAAATGAGGATTTCATGATTAAATTCATTTGGGAATTCACACACTTCATTTATTCAATGTACATTTCCATAATATTTCTACAATGTGGGATGCCTGGGTAACTCATTTGGTTAAGTGACTGCTTTCAGATCAGGTCATAATCCTGGAGTCCCGGGATTGAGTCCTGCATCGGGCTCCCTGCTCGGCAGGAAGTTTGCTTCTCCCTCTGACCCTCCCCCTTCTTATGCTCTCTCTCTCTCTCAAATAAATGAATGGATAAATAAATCTTTAAAAATATATTTCTACTGTGCGAAAAAAGACTGTCTTGAGGAGTCAGTTGATATGTTTTGTCAAGGAGACGGCATTAATCAAGTAATCATGCAAGTAAGTGCTTAAAATAGCAATTATAACATATAATACAGATGAAAGTTACTTGATATTCTGAGGTTCCTATTAGGCCGGACATTCAACTAAGTCTTTCTTGAGGAAGTGACAACTTAACTGAGATTAAATGGATATGTAGTATTTAAGTAGGAAAAGCAGGGCAGAAGATGTAGTGAGTGGAAAATGTGAACAAATGCATAGTGGCAGGAGGGAAATGACACTATAAGACAAATTAAAGCAGATCCATATGGTGGAGGCAAAGAACACACCCCAGAATGTAGAACTGATAAAAACCAGACTTTCAAAGCCTTTATGCAGTTAAGGTTTTGCTCTTAGTAATGAAGGAGAACCATTCAACAGCAGCTAGGAAATGTTGTAAAGGGCATTCTCGCTGAAATAGATCTGGACAAATACCTGACAGGATAGTATTTATTACTACACCTACTGCATAACTTATCTATCTGTCGTATAAACTTAGTATCTTAAAATAAGAATGTATTTGTTACATCATATCTTATTATTACCTTTTATGAATGTATAATAAACATGCATCATATTTGTTTCAGGTATGCAACATAATGATTCAACAATTTTAAAGAGTATCCACTGCCTACCACAAGTATAGTCAGCATCTGTTGCCAAACAATGTTTTTACAATCTTATCGACTATATTCCTTATGCTGTACTTTTCATCTACGTGATTTATTTTATAACTGGAAGTTTGTACCTCTTAATTTTCTTTATCTATTTCACCCATCCCCCACCTACCTCCCTTTGGCAACCACTTGTTCTCTATTTAAGAGGTTTTTTTTCTTCTTTTTTCTTTGTTTTGCTTTTTAAATTTCATATATGAGTAAAATCATATGCTATTTGTCTTTCTCTGACTTACTTCACTTAGCCTTATGCCCTCTAGATCCATTCATGTTGTTGCAAATGGCAAGGTTTCATTCTTTTTTATGACTGAATATAAATAATGTAATTATGACTGAATATAATATGCATGCTACCTATAGGAGTTAACAAACACATTACACTAGTAACACAGTCAATCACACTAGTAATACATTACACTGTAACACGAATTTTATATATGTGTGTGTGTGTGTGTGTGTATAGATATACACATATATATATATATATATATATATATATACACCACATCTTTGTTATTCACTAACCTATTGTTGGTTGCTTCCATATCTTGACTACTGTAAACAATACTGGAATAAACATAGGCATATGTATATCTTTTTGTTGAATTAGTGTTTTTGTTTTCCTTGAGTCAATAACCCATAGTAGAATTACTGGGTCATATGGTGTTTTTATGGTCAATAGTCTGTTTATAGCATAGTTGGGTCTTCCATTGTAAGATCTCATAAAGTTCCAATCAAGGTGTTAGATGGGATTGTGGTATTTATCTGAGGTTCTCTCTCTCTCTTACCCTTTGTGTGTATGTGTGTTTCTCTGGTATATGAGTGACAAATCTCCTTAACAAAAGTGTCTATCAAGCTTTAAGAAAATGATCAACTTAAATCTAACAGAAAAGTGAGTGAAGCATATGAAAAGACAGAACAGGAAATACAAAGGACTCTTAAACCAATTGAAAGATGATACTCAACTATGCTCAGATTAGTAAAAATACATATCAAAATGACACTAATATACTATTTCCCACCTCAGATTGGATTAAAAAAAAAAAAAAAACAATTGGTACTACCTTCTCATGGCCAGACTATGTGTTTGTTAACTGCTATAGGTGGCAATTGGGCAATCTTAATCAAAATTATAATGGCAGTACTTTTTTACTAGGCAGTTTCATTTTGGTGAAATTATCTCTCAGATATACTAGCACAGATACAAATAATGCATTATTTTTAGTAGCAATATTTTGAAACAACTTAATATCCAACTCTAAACATAGTTTAAGTCAATTGTGTGTATCTATGGAACAGAATCCTATCAAAAAGTGGGCAGAAGACGTGAACAGACAATTCTCCAAAGAAGACCTATGAATGGCTAACAGACACATGGAAAAATGTTCATCATCATTAGCCATCAGAGAGATTCAAATCAAAACCACACTGAGATACCAAAATCAACAAGGCCGTTAAAATGGCCAAAATCAACAAGACCGTAAACAAGTGTTGGAGAGGATGTGGAGAAAGGGAACCCTCTTACACTGTCAGTGGGAATTCAAGCTGGTGCAGCCACTTTGGAAAACAGTGTGGAGATTCCTTAAGAAATTAAAAATAGAGATACCCTAGGACTCTGCATTTGCATTACTGGGTATTTACTCCAAAGATACAGATGTAGTGAAAAGAAGGGCCACCTGTACCCCAATGTTCATAGTACAATGGTCACAGTTGCCAAACTGTGGAAAGGACCAAGATGCCCTTCAACAGATGAATGGATAAAGAAGATATGGTCCATATATACAATGGAGTATTATACCTCCATCAGAAAGGATGAATACCCAACTTTTGTATCAACATGGACAGGACTGGAAGAGATTATGCTGAGTGAAATAAGACAAGCAGAGACAGTCAATTATCATATGGTTTCACTTACTTGTGGAGCATAAGGAATAACACGGAAGACATTGGGAGATGGAGAGAAGTGAGTGGGGGGAATTGGAGGGGGAGACAAACCATGAGAGACTGTGGACCCTGAGAAACAAACCGAGGGTTTTGGAAGGGAGGGAGGTGGGGGGTTGGGTGAGCCTGGTGGTGGATATTATGGATGGCATGTATTGCATGGAGCATTGGGTGTGTTGCATCAACAATGAATTTTGGAACACTAAAAAAAAAAAGAAATAAAAAAAAAAGAATCCTATAGAACTGTAAAAACAAAACAAAACTAAAGGAAAAATTAAGGAAGCAATCTATATACTGATTTGGTAAGATTTCTAGGATATTCTATTAAGTAAAAGGGCAAGATATTTACATCTTCTAATCTGCATATTGTCACACTAATCTTTGTGTAAAATAGGAAGAAAAATGTATGTACACACTAGTCTATGCATAAAGAAATTGTGGAAAGTTAAACTATACACTGGTTAAACATTTTGATGTTTGTAAATGCATTACCTCTTCATAGTCAAATAGCAAATTTGAATATTGTGAAAATAAGGAGGGTCACTGAAAATATTGAATAGGACTGAAAAGTAAAATAAATTGAGAACTGGGGAGTCAAATATTTTTACTCTCATTGATGCCCTTAATAAGAGAGCTTATTTTAATTTTCATTGCACACAACAGATCGAAAACTTCTGCATTAATGAAACTCACATTAGAGCTTAATTCAATGTTTTCCAAATTTATTTGGTTATGTATGATTATTCAAATATCATACACTAAGAACCAAGTAATTTAATATTTTGTAGAATACATTTTGGAAAAATATTGCTTTATGACATTAAAACTTTTAAATACTTTGTTAGTCATTAATAATTACTGTTTTAAAAGTTCCACTCTCTAGTATACATGTAAGGTATATGTTTTTAATAATTTAATTATAAGTGCTTTTGAAAGGATAACTATACAATTATAACTATTATGAAAAATGGTTTGCAATAGAATGATAAGAAAATGAAATTTTTAATATGGGTGAGTTTGAAATTTTTTCAGGCTGAACTAGCAACCTTAATCTTTTGAATAACCTAGATTTTTAATTTGGCATGAAACCATTTCAAGCTGTGTAATAAAACTAATGAGGCTGCTACAACAGTGCAAAGCAATAATCAACATATATTTTATTGTTGGAAACTGTATTAAGTCCATGCATGAGGTGAACTAAGACAGCTTTTTTCTTTGTGTGCTTCAGAAAGAAGGATGACATGCATTCAGACTGCTTTCCTAAAAAGAAAAAAATACCATTCTAAATATGTTCAATGCCTAGAAAAAGCTCAAAATCATTATTTTTAAACAAATGTAGAACCCTGAGAATCACTCACTATAATGATATCAAAATACAAAAGTACCTTCTCTGCCTACCAATTGGATATATATATATATATATATATATATATATATATATATATAGCACATATCTCCAACCAACAGATTCCATTCATCAAAGCAGCAGGTCTTTCTACAAAGCAATTATGATCAATGGAAGTAAATATAAATATCTGTTAGCATACATAATACATCTAGCAGATGAAAATGAGTTTAGATTTATCCAGGTGATATGTAATGTCAGAAAAAATGATGATTCTCATATGTATGAATTATAGTGGCTTTTCTCCATAATATATAAGCTGAATCAAGAGTTACTCTAAATTATATTGGGAATTTTCAGAAAATGACAACAAAACTATTTAAAATAGTTCTTTGTACCACTCTACTACGATGATGAGTGAAGTACAGTCAGCCAACACAGGGCCATTTGTGCACTGATTCATTAGTATATTCAGCAACCGAGCTTCTCAGTTACCCACCTCCTTACTGATTTCTTAAATTATAACTGAGTATAATGTGATCTCAGCACTGGCACTACATATATAATTAGTCTACAGCCTTTGCCTTTTAGGAGCTATCATTCTTGTGGGTTATCAGCACTACTAAGTATTCTTACCATGGAAGTGATAAGGAGGTGCATTACAGAGGTAGTCCTGGGAGCATCTAACTCAAGTCTGGGATCAGAGAAAGCTTCTTGAAGTGGTGATACCTGAGCTTAGTCTGACTAGCTTGAGTGGGAGTTAGCCAGGTGAAGCTCTTAGTAAAGTTATTTCAATGCCATGCGCAGAAGCACAGAAAGGAGAGATAGCCAGTTGTGCATAATGAATGACAACAAATCTATTGTTATTGAAGGAAGAGAAGAGAGGATCAAAATAGGAGAGTAAAAGGGGAGATAGAAATCAATAAAAAGAGTATTTGAATTTGAAGTTTTAGAAATAACTGTGAATTAAAAGAGGACTCCAAAGGGAAAAAGAGTAACAGAAATGTTCTAAATTTTTTTTTTTTTATAAACATAGCACTTATAGCATTTGGAATAAAATGTTATATCTAAATGTGTATATTATTGTCTTCTCAGTCTGAACAATTAAAAGGCAAAGGTACCTGTCTCTGTTGTTAGATTGATACTTTAAGAAAAAAATAGAAAAATAAATGAACAAAATTAAATTGTATCAGTAAAAATGAAAGTCACTGTGTGTGACCAAGAAAAAACTTGCATAATGATCAGTTTTGAAGCGGGGGGAAGTCATACTATATTTAAGAAAACATCTTCATTATTTTAGTTTCGGGAGAAAAGAACCTAAGAAATGTTTTATTGGTTTCCCTTAAAACTTTAAAGATAGTATTACTATTATTTTTAGTAGGATATTGTACTCAATTTAATGAACTTCCACGGACATGCTTCTTTCTATTGTTTCTCTTGGAAACAAAAAAATTATGCCACATAATTCAGAGGCTTTCTAACAATTAAATCACTATTAAATTATACTAATTTGTAGCTACCCATCAAGTGTTGCTATTTAAATTAATTTGCTAATCTGATTGTATCTAATTCCTAACCAACATATTTAGAATATTTATTAATTAAAGTAAGTTTTCAAGTATCCTGTAGTCTGCTAGAAGTCATTGAGTCTCTCAGTGCAACTGTCAGGGTTAAGGAGAAATTAATTAATCAACTAAACAGCTTTGCTACACTGATTTGCGGGTTGCACTTAAATATGCTATAATTCTTCATTTTCTCTTCCTCCCTCCCTCCCTCCTTCCTTCCTTTCTTTCCTTTCTTTCGTTTTTTTTGTTTCGTTTTTGTTTTTTTTTTTTTTTTTTTTTTTTTTTTTTTTGCCAAGCATTATCTAAAGGGGTAAGTCTTGGTAATTAAAAGAATGATCTTCTAAATTTTAAACCTATATTCTATGATTTTTCTCTATTTACCACAGAAACATGGATCTAAAATTTGTTTAAAGGATAATTATTTTTATTTTGGAGGATCTAGGAAGTCAATATGCTTCAAGAACACTTGTTTGAAAAAAATCAAATTACCAACTTGAAGATATATATTTTAATGCATCACCTGAGGAGCATCAAACATAATTAAAGTATCATAACTTAGAAACAAAGTCTAAGAAATAAAATGATTGGAATTTTAAGAAAAAGGAATCTTCCTGGATGGCTGGCCTCTGCCTTGGGCTCAGGTCATGATCCTGGGATCTAGCCCTGCTTTGGGCTCCTTGCTCAGCTGAGAGCCAAGCTTCTCCTTCTCCACTCCCTCCCTTTTCCTTCCCCCTCCCCTCCTTCCCTCGCTTTGTTAAATAAATAAAATAAAATCTAAAAAAAAAAAAATTGTTTTCTTTAAAAAAAAAAAGGAATCTTCCATTTCCTTATATTTCTGTCACAAAGAGGCTTAGGAAAGGTCTAACGCTGCAAATTTATAACAACTTGGTTTACTTTAGCATTTCATAATATGGGATAAGTATAAAGTCTAATGTTTTATAGAAAGACTAGATATTAGTAATGCTGTGCTCAGGATTTACTGGTTTGCAATGGAAACTAGAGTGTATATGTCCTGTTGCAATGGGTTGGTCAAATGGATCTCTATGTTAAGTATACAAAATTTATTTGATATAAAATATGTATGTATTTTTTAAATAGGCATTTTTATCAAATTTACTGAGAGCACTTCTGACAGCTAAATCACTCACTTCTTGGCTCTTCCCCTTTTATTATCTTCCTTTGAACAAGTAGTAAATGATTTCAATTAACTGTATAATTTGCAAGATGAGATATACAAACTGGTACTTTTGCAAACAAAATCAGATCACCAAAAATATGTAGTTTTCAAATGTGCATTTTACCTACTCCCAATAATCTGAATGCCCAAAACATAAAAATTGGTTAGCATATTAATACTTTATATCATTTTTCAATTAATATCAATTCAATTAATGATATTTTATATCATTTTGTCAATTAATACTTTTAATCATTTTTTAACAGTGGCATTCTAGATAATGATATAGCTAATGTGAGTGTTCTTCTTTTTAGCAATTATTAGTTTTTCTTTTTTTTTAAGATTTTGTTTATTTATTTGATAGAGATCACAAGTAGGCAGAGAGGCAGGCAGAGAGAGAGGAGGAAGCAGGCTCCCTGCTGAGCAGAGAGCCCAACAGGGCACGGGGCCCCATCCCAGGACCCTGGGGTCATGACCTGAGCCGAAGGCAGAAGCTTTAACCCACTGAGCCACACAGGCACTCCAGCAATTATTAGTTTTTAAAGGAAAGTATGCACCCAGAACCAAAGGATACCTAGGAATAAACCTAACCAAAGAGGCTAAGAATCTATACTCAGAAAACTATAAAGTACTCATGAAAGAAGTTGAGGAAGACACAAAAAAATGGAAAAATGTTCCATGCTCCTGGATTGGAAGAACAAATACTGTGAAAATGTCTATGCTACCTAAAGCAATCTACACATTTAATGCAATCCCTATCAAAATCCCACCCATTTTTTTCAAAGAAATGGAAAAAATAATCCTAAAATTTATATGGAACCAGAAAAGACCTCGAATAGCCAAAGGAATATTGAAAAAGAAAGCCAAAGTTGGTGGTATCACAATTCTGGACTTCAAGCTCTATTATAAAGAGCTTGACAGCATGGTACTGGCATAAAAACAGACACATAGATCAATGGAACAGAGTAGAAAGCCCAGAAATAGACCCTCAACTCTATGGTCAACCAATCTTCAACAAAGCAGGAAAGAATTTCCAATGGAAAAAAGACAACCTCTTCAATAAATGTATTGGGAAAATTGGACAGCTGCATGCAGAAAAATGAAATTGGACCATTTCCTTACACCACACACGAAAATAGACTCAAAATGGATGAAGGACCTCAATGTGAGAAAGGAATCCATCAAAATCCTTGAGGAGAACACAGGCAGCAACCTCTTCGACCTCAGCCACAGCAACATCTTCCTAGGAACATCGCCAAAGGCAAGGGAAGCAAGGGCAAAAATGAACTATTGGGATTTCATCAAGATCAAAAGCTTTTGCACAGCAAAGGAAACAGTTACCAAAACCAAAAGACAACTGACAGAATGGGAGAAGATATTTGCAAATGACATATCAGATAAAGGGCTAGTGTCCAAAATCTATAAAGAACTTAGCAAACTCAACACCCAAAGCACAAATAATCCAATCAAGAAATGAGCAGAAGACATGAACAGACATTTCTGCAAAGACGACGTCCAAATGGCCAACAGACATGAAAACATGCTCCACATCAGTCGGCATCAGGGAAATACAAATCAAAACCACAATGAGATACCACCTCACACCAGTCAGAATGGCTAAAATTAACAAGTCAGGAAATGACAGATGCTGGCGAGGATGCGGAGAAAGGAGAACCCTCCTACACTGTTGGTGGGAATGCAAGCTGGTGCAACCACTCTGGAAAACATCATGAAGGTTCGTCAAAAAGTTGAAAATAGAACTACCCTATGACCCAGCAATCACATTACTGGGTATTTAGCCTAAAGATACAAACATAGTGATCCGAAGGGGCACGTGCACCTGAATGTTTATAGCAGCAATGTCTACAATAGCCAAACTATGGAAAAAACCTAGTTTTCTTTTTTTTTTTTTAAGATTTTATTTATTTATTTGACAGAGATTATAAGCAGGCAGAGAGACAGTCAGAGAGAGGAGGAAGCAGGCTCCCTGCTGAGCAGAGAGCCCGATGTGGGGCTCGATCCCAGGACCCTGGGATCATGACCTGAGCTGAAGGCAGAGGCTTTAACCCCCTGAGCCACCCAGGCGCCCCAAAAACCTAGTTTTCCATCAACAGATGAATGGATAAAGAAGAAGTGGTATATATATACAATGGAATACTATACAGCCATCAAAAGAAATGAAATCTTGCCATTTGCGACGACGTGGATGGAACTAGAGGGTATCATGCTTAGTGAAATAAGTCAATCGGAGAAAGACAACTATCATATGATCTCCCTGATGTGAGGAAGTGGAGATGCAATGTAAGGGGTTAGGAGGGTAGGAGAAGAATAAATGAAACAAGATGGGATCGGGAGGGAGACAAACCTTAAGTGACTCTTAATCTCACAAAACAAACTGAGGGTTGCTGGTGGGAGGGGAGTCGGGAGAGGGTGGTGGAGTTATGGACATTGAGGAGGGTATGTGCTATGGTGAGTGCTGTGAAGTGTGTAAACCAGCGATTCACAGACCTGTACCCCTGGGGATAAAAATACATTATATGTTTATAAAAAGATAAAAAATTAAAAAAAATAAAGGAAAGTAAAAGAAAGTGAACTTAATTCCACTTCAAAGCAGTTGCAATTCTATATAGGAAACATAATGAAAGTCACATCTACAGTGTCTGAGCATCTATCTATCTATCTATCACCCACAATTTTGAAATGGAGATCCCCTTCCTCCAGAAAGTTCAAAAGCTGCAAATTTTGATCACTTAAAAATGAAACTGATTATGTTGTTTAAAATTGCATGTTTTGCTTTTTTTGAAATTGACATTTATAGAGCATAATTTCTATCATTCTCCTTTTAAAGTAGAGACTAGTGTTATCTGCATTAACAGTGGTAAATAACTAAGAAAATAAGTTTAGTTTAAAGGGATCCTTAAAATATAAAAATGAAGCATACATGGTCAAAACCAGGTTACTATTATGTGTGGGTCGAGATAAACTGTATATTCTTAAAAACCAGTATGAAATTCTACTTTGAGGGAAGTACTGTATTTGAAAAAGACAGGTCACCTGGGGGAGAAGTCATTTACTGGAAGTGGAGAGGGGTGAGATTCCAAAGTCTCAGGTCTCAAAGACAGATCAGTAGAAGGTTTCATTCTAGTAAATATGTGAATCATTGAACACTATATATGAAACTAATGATATACTACATGTTGGCTAACTGAATTTAAATAAATAAATAAATAAATAAATAAATAAATAAATGTCTTGTTAATTGAGGGGTCTTCTGTTTCCTGAGCTCCAAGATGGGCATAATGAAAGTATGAAAATAAAGAAATACTACAGATATGAGGAGCAAAGTCAAGGACTTTTGGCAGACAGACACTTTAGTGTGTGAAGGGTGAAAATAGCATGCAGAGACATGGAGGATACACTCACTCTTTCAGCAGTAGGGAAGGATTCATCCCTAAGTGCTAAAATTAAATTTTCAAGTTGGTTGCTAGTAATTGAGACAGTAAAAGGCAAACTATAATAAAAAGCAAACTATATTTGCACATATTATAACATTTCTCTATATATCTTAAATCATATATGTATATACATACATTAAACATTAAGCATTAAGCTATCCTGATACATTAGTCTCCATGACTTATTGAGCTTTTGAAAATATCTTTATCCTCTTTTTCACTAAATGTAAATCTCTTTCAAGGACATCTTTGTTCTTCTGACCTTGTTTCAAAGACAAAAACTCCTTAATGAATATCATCTGTGCTAATTAAACTTTTTAGTAGTGTAAAAATCTGTCAAAAAGCAAAGTTAAAAATGAAAACATACACAAAATTGTGAAGATATTTAATTATCTGTTTTTGTAAGCTTTTATAACTAACTTTGTAAGCTTTTAAATAAATCATTTGAGTAAACATCCATTCTCAGATTCAGATATTTATATAAACTATAACATATGGGCATTGCCTACAATACTAGCATTTCTCATTTTTTCTAACACCTAATTGTCTTAAAAATCACATGATGTGATTGTTTTTATTCTGAAAGTTTATAAAACTTGCCTTCTGCTTTCTCCAGTATTTGTAAGTATGAGCTTATTCAATGCTCAAGTTCTTCTATACATTTTCTTCCCTAGCTAAACTAAAAATTACTATTGAGAAACTGAGATACCAAATACTAAGTAACTTGTCCACAATCAAAAAGCATGTCAGTGACTGAGCTAGGGGTGATTCCATATGACAACAAAGGCCTTCATGATGCTACAGTGACTCTCATTTCACTTGGATTTTTTAATATGCCCAGCTTGAGAACCTCTAGTAACTATTTAAAAAATAGATACCTGGGGACGCCTGGGTGGCTCAGTTGGTTAAGCAGCTGCCTTTGGCTCAGGTCATGATCCCAGCATCCTGGGATCGAGTCCCACATCGGGCTCCTTGATCATCAGGGAGCCTGCTTCTCCTTCTGCCTCTGCCTGCCATTCTGTCTGCCTGTGCTCGCTCTCTCTCCCTCTCTCTCTCTGACAAATAAATAAATAAAATCTTTTAAAAAAAAAGATACCTGGAATGTTATGGCACTGTGGACATATAACTTACATGAGATTTCTGTAAAGTAAGGGGTTTTAATAACATTTTCATATATGACTCAGATTATAATTGGATAAATATTTATACAAAGCAAAATCCTTCATGTTACATCCTTCATGTCACCTCTTCAGTATTACCAGAATTAAAAAAAAAAAAGATAGAACACCTTATAAAGAAATAAAAAGAATGAAATACTAGTATTTGCAATGACATGGATGGAGCTAGAAAGTATAATGCTAAGTGAAACAGGTCAGGAAAAGACAAATACTATATGATTCCACTCATATTAAAGAAAGAAAGAGATTTCACTCATATTAAAGAAAGAAAACAAAGGAAAAAGAGAGAGAGAGGAGCCAAAAAACAGACTCTTAACTATAGAGAACACACTGATGTTACCATATAGGAGGTGGGTGGAGGATAGGTGAAATAGGTTATGGGGAATAAGGAGTGCACTTGTGATGAGCACTGGTGATGTATGGAGGTGCTGAATCACTATATTGTACACCTGAAACTAGTATGTTTCTATATGTTAACCAACTGGAATTAAAATTTAAAAAAAAGAACATCTTAAGCTACAAATATGTTTACATTAATTAGAGAATGAATCAAGTAAGAGTTTTTACTAGAGTCTATGATACTGCTCATTTTGTAAAAAATTTTCATTCTATCTTTGTTTTTATTTTCAACTATTAATATGAATTTGCCAAAGAAGAACTTGAAAAATGCTATTGGAACTCCAAAATGGGGATTTGGAAAAATCTGGAGACCTCAAAATAGTTTTCAAAAATTTATGAAATGCTAACATCTTTTATAAAATTTCATGGATAACTAAAATCATGTATAAAATGTAATTCCTGATAACTATAATCATTGTACCCAAACCTTATTTTTAATCAGTTTGAATTAACTATGAATGCTTTCAATGGCGCTCTACTACAAATATGGCATTATTAGAAAGGCTCAATTAATATATTAAAATACTGAAAATAAATATATTGAATAAAGAAATTAAAAATCTGTATTGATGATAAGGGACAAAGCTTCTGAGGTCATTTATATAAATGCCTAACACTCATAATAACAAGCAAACAAGATATATATTATAAATAAAAGGCATGATGTCAATCCCTTAGTAGTAGCATTGTGGCCCATCAATTAGTTTAAAAAAATGTAGGTACCACAATGCATTCCTAAAATGAAATTCTATATTCCTGAAATAGTGATGGAATTTTATATCTGGGGAAAAATGTTATTAGTCAAACCTACATGAAGCCTAAACTATTATTATAATTGCTACTATCATTGTTTGTTTTAGTCATTAGCAAATAAGCTGTGGTTGGCACAGTGTAAATGCTTGTGTTAATTAAAGTCTTTTTTTTTTTTTTTTTTTTTTTTGTCAGAGAGAGTGAGCACAGGCAGACAGAGTGGCAGGCAGAGGCAGAGGGAGAAGCAGGCTCCCTGCTGAGCAGGGAGCCCAATGTGGGACTCGATCCCAGGACCCTGGGATCATGACCTGAGCCAAAGGCAGCTGCTTAACCAACTGAGCCACCCAGGCGTCCCATTAAAGTCGTTTTTATGTTCCATTTCTCAAGTAAGTCATACAAATTTTAACTAGCGTTTGCAATGATGTTCAAGTTCTCTTATGTCTAATATTCCACTGAGGATTGCCAGTTTTAACAATAATGATCTATTTTTAAATGTTATTCTTTAGTAACATCATTTTTATATACTGACTTCATAACTTGTAACATTGTTAAACTCATTTATTAGTTATAAAAGCACTTTTGTGAATTATATAGGATTTCATTAGTAAAAATAATGTTAGCTATAGTTTTACCGGAAATGTTCTTATCAGGTTGAATTTTCCTTCTCTTGAAAATGAGTTTGAATTTTGTCAAAAGTTTTTTTTCTGTATCTGTTAAAATGTTCATATGATTTCTCCTCCTTGGTTTGTAGATACAGTGAAACATATTAATTGGCTTTCAAATTTAGAATCAGCCTTTCATTTCTGGGGAAAACTTCAAATGACTAGGATGTATTATCTTGTTGAAATACGGTTGGATTCAATTTCTGAATATTTCATTGTGAATTTTAACATCTAACTTCAAAAGGGATTTTTACCTATTATCTCTTTTATTGCAATGTATTTGCCTGATTTTGGAATCAAAGTAATGTTAGGCTAATAAAATGAAATATATTCCCTGTTCCTTCACCTTCTGGAGGAGTTTGTGTTGGATCAGTGTTTTTTCCTTTCAGTGTTTCATAGAACTTTCCAAAAACCCATCTCTGTCTGGATTATTCTTCATTGGAAAACTTTTAAATACAAATTAACTTTATTAAATATATGATTTTAAGATTACTTGTTCTTGATTGAATTTTATAATTTGTTTTTCAAAGCATTTGCTTATTTCAATTGCCAATTTTATTGGAACAAAGTTGATAACTATTTTCTTGTCATTCTACTAATTAATGTAGGATCTGTAGTGATGTCCACTTTTTGAGTCTTGGTATTTGCAACTTGTTTTTGTTCTTTTTTTCTTGATCAGACTGATCAGAGATTTATACATTTCATTAATCCTTTCAAAGAATCAAATTTGCTTTCATTTTCTCTTTTGCTATTGTTTTTAATTTCTTTTGTCTGCTCTCTTATTCTTTCCTTCTGTGTATTTTGTGTTAAATTTTCACTGATATTTTAGTATTTTATGATAGAAATATTGAGCTGATTTGTCATTTCTTCTTTTCTAATATATTTCATGTTCTACATTTCCACCTAAGCACTTATTGTGTTCCACAGATTTTGATGTGTTATACTTTCACTTTTATCCCATTTAAATTATTTTGTAATTTCCTTTGCGACATCTCTAACACACAGGTTTATGTAGAATATAGACGTGTACTGCTTATTTGTTTGGTATTTGGGTACTTTGCAAATATATTTCATTTACTGGCAGAAATTCAATTATTACTTACTAGCTTAATTTATTTTTTCAGAGTAGACATTTTATATTTCAGGTCTTAAATTTGTTGAGGTGTGCCTTAATGAGTAGAACATGATTGATTTTGGTAAATATTCTCTGTATGCTTTTAGAAAAAAAAATATATTTTCTGTTTTGGAAAGGAGTTTCACTAAAACGTCAAAATATTGATAGTTTGGTACTCCCTCTTCTTACTGATTTTTTTAAAAAAATTATTTATTTATTTGAGAGAGACAGACAAAGTGAGTGAGTGAGAGCAGGGGAGGGGTAGTTGGAGAGGTAGAGAGAGTCTTAAGTAGACTACATGCTGAGGTCAGAGCCCAATGCTGGGTTGGATCATGACTGTGAGACCACCACCTGAGCTGAAACCAAGAGTCAGATGTTAGTCCACTGTGTGACCCAGAAGCCCCTATTCTTACTGATTTTATGACTACATTTTATTGTTTATAGAGAGAGGAGTGTTAATGTTCCAACTTATTTCAGTACTATCAGTTTGTCCTTTTTGTATTTTTTGTATTTTCAAGTCTTTGCTAGGAATATAAGTATTTAGGATTGCTATGTCTTTGTAGTAAAATAACCTTTTTAACATTATTATGCTCCTTTCTAAAAAGTATCTGGTAATATTCCTTATTCACAAGTTGGCCTGACCCTCCAAATTTCTGCTGATTGATGAATGCCTGCTATTTTTTCTATGCATTTATATTAAACTACCTTTTGTCTTCATCTTTAAAATGGTTATTTATAGACAGCATATAGATGAGTCTTACTTTCTTTTAATCAAGTATGATTTGTATTTCTAATAATTTATTTGTTTCAAATGTTTTTGTTCATATTTCTTTCTTTGCTTCTTGGCTTTGTATTGGTTGACTATTTTAATAATTTATGCTTTTCAATTATGAGATCATTACTAATACCTCCTTTAAAATCTTATCAATGAGCATAATCTCTTCCAGTCCCGCCCATGTTGCTACAAAACTTGGGTATTCATCCTTTCTTTTTTCATTTTTTTTTTTAACAGCTTTATAAACATATATTCTGAGTGAAATAAGTCAAGCAGAGAGAGTCAATTATCATATGGTCTCACTTATTTGTGGAGCATAACAAATAGCATGGAGGACAAGGGGAGATGGAGAGGAGAAGGGAGTTGAGGGAAATTGGAAGGGGAGGTGAACCATGAGAGACTATGGACTCTGAAAAACGATCTGAGAATTTTGAAGGGGTGGGGGGTGGGAGGTTGGGGGCACCAGGTGGTGGGTATTGTAGAGGGCACGGATTGCATGGAGCACTGGGTGTGGTGCAAAAATAATGAATACTGTTATGCTGAAAAAAAAAAATTTAATAAAAAAAAATCTTATCAATGATTTCTCTAGTATTTAAAAAGATCTAGTATTTAAAAAGATCTACAATTTAAATTTAACATGTAGTCCCCCTCTGGTGGGACTCAGAAGACACAGATGCTATAGACTATTTTGAGTAGCAGAATTCTAGAGATTGCTTTGGAAGAGGGAAATTATATGCAATTAAATTTTATTACAGATTAAATATACGGGTTGGTAATACATCTGAAAGGAAACTTCAGTCTCAGCCCCCTTTCCATTCTCATATACTGCTCTCTACATCTCAGAGAGTTATTAGAAAAGAAATAATTCTTTTAAAATGCTTAAGACTGTCTGGAACATAATTCGTGAAGAACTCAGATAGTATTAGAACCTCCTTTGCTAAGTCTTAATAATGCTATGACTAAACCACTGTTTTAGGTTTACATCAATTAATTCAAAATAGAAAATTCAAATAGAAAATTTTATTTATAATGACCATTTTAAGGGTAGAGGAACTAAATGACTGAAGGATTAAAACTAGGTAATGTGCCCAAACTGACACAAGTAATATTCAGAGAACAGGGATTCAAATACAGTTTCACGTAAGAACCACAATTCTAATCTAACACACAGGGTTAAACTGTCAAACAAATTAGAGATAATACCCAGTGACTACTAAATAATACTAAGCTTTACTAAATAAAATCAAAGCTATAGACAATCAAAGTCTCCAGTGAAGCAGAGGGATGACCAAGGTTTCTCCCTCGATTTTCCCCTCATTGGACCTAAACGTTTTGCTCCAGAAAGTGTTTCTAGGTGAGATTCCTAAAAGCATCTTGTACAATGGGGAACATTTAAATGATCAACTACAGGACTTTTTCCAGGGCACTATGCTTCACAGTTTTGGGTTCTGTTTACTATAGGTAATCTCTAATCAGGGAAATACTGCTAGATACATTAGAAATACAGACTCTTCTTGGGAAGTATCGTTATTTGGAATTGAGTTGACAGAGATTTCAGGTAATCTTCAATTCTTCCTTGTTTCCCCTTACCAAAAAGTGAATGGACCACAGAACAGTTGCTTTCAGTACTTCCTCTCAGTCCTTAAGAACTAGGCAATATAGCTGCTCAAGAGCTTAAGTGATTCATGTAGTAATACAGACATAACAGAGACCCTAATGAGTAATGATGATAATAGAATTAGTATTTTTTATGGCAGCTTGTGTATTTTCTTATTTGTATATTTGTTTGTTTGTTTGTTTTCTGCAAGGCATCCACTGACAGAGAACTTCAGACAAGGAATAGGTTATAGATTATGTGATAGACAGTATTACCAATGATCAATCATTAGAACAGAGAGCAAGGCACACAATAAGGGCTCAAAAGGGCAAGGCATCACATAAAAGCCAAGAAAGACATAGGAGAAAAGTGATCATCAGAAGCCAGCAACAAGATCCCCACCCACACAGCATTAAAGAGTACTTTGGGTCATGTAAAGACTTTTCAATAAATTCCAGTAAGGCCAAAGCCAATCCTGTGTATCTTGCCTGGGTGTTGCCAGTTGAAGCTACTAATTGCTTCAGGTAGCAGTTGCCTATGGGCAAGGCATCCAGGCTGGGATAAATACTGGCTGCTTGCCGAAACACAACTGGAACCATAGGCTCTGTAAAAAGGATAAATTGGATCTTCTTGAGAGCAAACAAATTTGCACAATTTATTTTATTTTATTTTATTTTTTATAAACATATATTATATTTTTATCCCCAGGGGTACAGGTCTGTGAATCGCCAGGTTTACACGCTTCACAGCACTCACCATAGCACATACCCTCCCCAATGTCCATAAAGTTTGCACAATTTTTAAACAAAAAGCATTCCACAATTTTAATCCCATTAATTAATTAATTTAAGTCTTATAATTTGCTTATTATTTTGGCATAGTCAGTTCTATGTTTCCTATTGTTTTCCTTTACCCAGTGTTTTCTTTTTTGTGCTCACTTGCCTGAGTAGAACTGTGCAGTCACCCAGGATAAAACCAGCACCATCAAGTTGAAGTACACAGCATGTGGGGAAATCTCTCATGCAGTGGTTAATTTGAATTTAAGTTGATTACATCAGCACATTTTATATCATAAGCTATAGTCTCAAAGCAGGTGGGACATTCTGTGTCCCTTGTTTGCTCTAATATTGATGAAAAATGAATGAAGTGGGATTGATTTTAAAGATTTTGTGTTTGGGGATTGTTAGGATCCAACATCAGGGAGAGATACTATATGTCTTCTTGAAACTGAAAAAGAATGAAACCCAGAATTTCCAGGAATTGTACAAATATATCTTGAAATATACAAGTTAATAAAAAATGTTTAACAAAATGTTGACAAGGCTTTCTTTCTAAACAGCTCTCACGGAATCAGTAGAAAATCTCATCAGGAAATATGTAGGATGATGTTGGTGTTACCAAATAAATCACCATTTCTATTCTACTGAGTAATGAAAAACTATAACAGAAACACACATTTACTATTGATTTAAGACACTGTGTTGCTTTCCTGATAATTTGGCATTTTGTTATAAACAATCTACTAGCTTCCCAGGAGGTTTGTCTCTGTTTATTTTCTGAGACTATCATCCAGCAAATATTTGAATAATTCTCATTCTTTGGAAAAATTTCCAATTAACTGCCTTTTGGGGGATAATTTTTGACAGTTGCAAATGTCTAAGAATACTGAGTTTTCATTGTAGCTCATCCATTTCTTCCTGTGACTTTGTTCATTAAATATCCATTTAGTCTATGATTATTATTTGTAATTCAGGTATTTTTTTTTAGTTTTTTTTTTTTTAATTTATGTATTTGACGGACAGAGATCACAAGTAGGCAGAGAGGCAAGCAGAGAGAGAGGAGGAAGCAGGCTCTTTGCTGAGCAGAGAGTCCCATGCAGGGCTTGATCCCAGGACCTGGGATTATGACCTGAGCTGAAGGCAGAGGCTTTAACCCACTGAGCCACCCAGGTGCCCTGTAATTCAGGTATTTTTACTAACAGCACCCTTTCTTATCTGTACTTAAGTCTTACTCTTTCTGCTACTAAATTAAGAAAGGACAAATAGTTCTGATACAACTATGGGATATATGTTATTCACAGATTACCTGTTAAACAAACATATGTTAGAAGCAAAAGAAAAGTCTATAGCAGGGGCTGGGAAACTTTTCCTATAAAGGTCAGACAGTACATGTTTTAGGGTTTGCAGGCCACATTGTTACTATTGCTCTATTTTAACTACTCAGCTCTGCTGCTGTAATATGAAAGCATCTATAGAAACTATGTAAACATATTGGTGCAGCAGTGTTCCCATAAAACTATATTTATAAAAATAGGCAGTGGCCCAGATTTGGATTGAGGCTCATACTTTTTAGCCCCTGGTCTATAAGCACCTGTTTACTTTTCAGACTCTCCTGAATTTTATTTTGGTTTCTTAGTATTTCAACACATGTTTCTTTTACTGGTATACTTTGATATATCCTCAGAAAGCTCTGCTACATTCTCTCTCTCTCTCTCTCTCTCTCTCTTTTTTTTTCTTTTAAGGTACAGAATTTGAGAAAGAGGTCAAAGACAGACCGAAGGGAAAAACCTTTTTGCTTAAGGGATTTAAGCAGAAATCACAATGTTTGATGCAGGAATTTTCCAGATCTCTGAGTCTGACATCCATCATACACCCTTGTAAGAGAGTGCTGTGAGGACTTTTAATAAAGCATCTCCTTTTTGCTGAGCTGTTCCACCTACATAAACTATGTCAGTGACTGAACTATCAAGTATAATTAATAGAGGCCGTGGAGAGACAAACTTTACTTTGTTCTGAGAAGTACCATGCATCAAGAAAGTGCTACAACTGATGTTGCATAATTGAGCAGAAACAGAAGATATGTTCACTACTTTCCTGAAAAAAAAAAAAAAAAAAAAAAAAAAAAAAGCCAGAGGAAGAGGAAGAGTCATGCAACCTAAATAGTCATACTACCAGCAACAGCAGTGATTCTAAATCTTAGCTTCACATCAGAATCACCCGGAGAGCTGGATGAAAAATAAAGATCTTAGGATTTATAAAAATCAAGATCTCAGAACAGAGACCAGGGAGCCTTATTTTATGGCTGCTTTGTGGACAGGAATTTAAAAATGACTCTGAAAACATCTAGTCCAAGTCCCTCATCTTTCATATGAGAAAACTGAAGCTGAGAGACTGTCTGCCCTCCTCCCACAGCTGCTCTTTGGCAGTCTGAACCCTGTTCTTCAGACCTGGACCACTCCATGAACCATTTTCCTATGATATGTCACTCTTGGTCACAGCACCTTCATCCCTGTGTTGTTAGCCAGGTTTACCCCACTTCCTTTCTGTGTCCTTACATCCTCTACCTTCCTTCTTGGGTGCCTCTTCTTTATTTACAGGCCCAGGGTTCTCATTGTTGGCCTCAAAAATAAATAAATAAATAAATAAATAAATAAATAAATAAATAAATAAATAAACAAACAAACAAATCTTACCCAAGGAAAGGACCTGAAACCCATTGCTACTATGGTATCATGTCTTCCTATGGCTTTATGCTATTTTCTATATATATATTCAATGCCATGTAGTCTGATTCAAATAAATGATTGGTAATTTTTAAATATCATTATTTGTTTATATAATCCTGCATGCAAGCACAAAATTTTTGAATAGGCAATAACTATGCCCCAATTCTTCCCCCTTCTGGGATGATGTGATAAGTCAGATAGATAGTCCTGTATGTGCCAAAAGGGGGTTTTCTAACACAATGAGAGAGGAACCCTGAAATTAAGAAACTGGTAGTTCATATACTGGATGTCCAACTGCCACCTTCCTCTCCTGAGAGAGAGAAAGGAACCTATCTAAACAAATTATCTTTGGGAAAAGAAAACCCCTAGATTCTTAATCTATGTAATATAAATAAACATCTCTGGGGAAGAGAAAAGACAAATATTTCTGAGTTTACAACTCTTAACATGTTACCCAGTTCAGTTTTTTCCCCAATGAAATGTAAATACATGCTTCCAGGTAGGTAGACCTTTCTGGAATTCTCAGGGCCATCTAATCACCTTTTAACTTCTGAGACTTGTCCTTTTAACATACATCCCAAATTCCTTTGCTGAGAAAGCCCTGCCTTTTCAGAAACATGAAAATATTTTCTCTACAGTCCTGTGATTATTGAATTTATCATATCCTTAAGACTCAAAGAGATGAGAGGGTATATGGTATTTAAGGGTAAGAGGTTCTCTCCACCCCTTTTCTGGCAACTGCCCATACATTTAAGAGTTTTGTTTAGAATAGAGCATCACTATACATATTTTAACTCTCAAAATGAGCATAAGTAACTTGATAGTTGATCTGTCATTTCATTTACTCATTTTTTTCATCCTATTATCTTTATCAAAAAAACTACTATGTTGCAACTACTATGCTTCTCTGTTAGTGGCACAAAAGAAAATTAAATAGCATTCCTTGAATTTATATTTAAAAAAAAAATGAAAAAGGAAAGAGGGAAGATATGAAGGAGAAAAACAAGATGGAAAGAAATAAGAAAAAAGAGAAAGAAACAGATGTATTAAAAACTTACTACCTGGCAGGATATATACTGTACATATTCACATCATATGTCTCATTTCATTTGAAATACACAACCCCCACTAAAATCCTAGGAAGTGCATATTATTATTCCCATTTTACATTTGAGAAACCACGTTTAGAGAGGTAACATAATTAACCAGCTGGTCAGTGACAGATGCCCCCACTATTATTACTAGACAAAAGGTTAATTTTTCAGGAATGGAAAGTACCCTGTACACACAATGTAAATGAAGAGTTACCAAACACTGTACTTAGCAATGTAGGTACAATAGAGCAAGTTGCTGTGGGGCACAAAAGATAAACTTTTGTTTATGCACTAACTCCACTGCAGATACACTGGAAGTATGCCTTGTGAGCACTTAGAAAGAATGCCCTGATTATCAAAGATCAGGTAGAGAATGCTGACAACCTAATAGCAAGACTTCATCTCAATTCCTTTAGGCCATTTTTCATTCAATAAATACTTCATACCTGTCCTGTAGATACTGGTATTATGTCAGGTGCTGGGAATAGTGGTAGATAAGACATATACAATCTTGCCTTGTGTAATTTAGAGTATCTAGTCCATAAAAGCATAAGTATGATATTTGTTACAAAAGACAGATAAGAGGATACTATGGGAAAATGGGACTGAGCTAAATCTAATGGGGTCAGGAAAATTTCTACAAAGTAAATGAATCATCACTGAATCTTGAGGGACAAGCGAGAGTTAGTGTTATCATGGGGGATCCAAGGGGTCAATGGGAAAGGATGTTTCAGGAGGAGAGAAGAGCAAGAGAATGTTAAAGTAAGTGAGAGCAAAATATAATGATTCGGCTGACAGGCCTATATGGGGAAGATCTACTAAGATTTGAGATTGCTAAAAAAGTTCTGATTATTATCAGAATTACCTGTGACTCAGTAGCACATTTAGTAAAGCTTTCTTAACATTTCAGAATGAAAAATAAGACAGATTGAATGAAGAAGAGAGAAGTAGTATTAATGACAACAAATAACAAATATAAAGAATTTGAATGAGATTTTTCCACCACCATGATATCATCATAGAGACTTTATTATTTAATGAAAAAAAAAATCCTGTTCTGGGAGATAGAATATTGGGACTTTCACTTTTACTCTCCCATGTAAATAGATCACTGAAACTCTCTGTACCTTCTTCTTTATTTTTTCATATGTTTAATGTAAATCTCCTCCTTTATCTCATATTTTGTTTTTTATGCAACTTTCATTTTTTTACTCTAGTTATAGTCTCATCTTGTTATGTCTTGATTATGGCAATAAATTCCCAAATTCTTCCCTCTAGTATCCTTCTACTCAAAACTATACCAGTAGAATAACATTCTAAGCATTGCTTTCATCAAGTAATTTTACATTTCAAAATTCTATAATTCATTCTTATTGCCTGTAAAGTTACATTTTCAAAGCTCGCTTATATCCAAGTCTTTTCCTCCAGTTCATTTAACCATTATTCCTACCCAACATAGTCTGTACATCAGTTGGAATGTTTCATTACACAATTCAGAACTCAGCCCTCAACACAATAGTCTCTCACTGCACTCACACATTTCCTGAAATTGCCTTCCTAGTCCTCTTCACATATCTAATTGTAGACATTCTCTAAGATCAAACTCTTATCAGTCTTCTTCCAGGAAGGTTTTCTGAGGTTACTGGAATCAATCTTAAATCTCTATTTTCTATGATGGCCTAGAACACTGATTTCCTAATCTATTTGCTTAAAATAAATATCAATTTCTACTACATTTTTTTGTGTGCCCCTTGAGGGCAGGAGGTCTTCTCATGTACTTCATATAAATCATCTATAGTCACGAGTGCTGATGACATAAAAGATCAAAACATATTCAGAGAATTAAATTTGAAAACTTACTCTGTGTCAGAATGATTTAGGACATATGGTATAATGACCTTCACTTTGGAATGAGTCATACCATTTTTGTAGGCTATATGAGCAATGGTGATAATTAGTAGACCTAAGATTTTTCTTTTAATTGGAGATATCTATCTATCTATCTGACTATCTATCATCTATCTATACTGAATTAGACCAGCCTTGAGGTGGGAAGGTTGCCTCATTCTGTGTCCTTTCATGTAAAATCAGTAGACAAAGATAAGTTACTCTCAAATAGCTGCATTACTGGTTGTGAGAGAAATATACTGGTATTTGCATAAATTGGACTTAATTTAAGCTCTTTTCAGTAAAACAAAGAAATTTTGTTCTTATCTGATTCAGGGATTAAGCTCAAAACTACAAACTAGCCTTTAGAATAACTTGCATTCTACCATCACAAAAAATGTGGTTAGGTATTTAAGAAACATTGTATATATCAACAATTATTAAACTCTAATAAAATTGGAGTCTAGCAAATAAAGCCAATATTACAATATGTATACTGATTGAATCAGTATGTCAGACATACTAACAGAATCAGTATGATTCTGATTTTTTTATATCTTTCTGTATTTTAAACATCAATTGTTATCCTCAATATTTTTCCATTTAATTTAATCCTCCCAATAAACCAAGGTCAGCATTATGCCTATTTTGCAGATTAAACACTTAACATTAAGTGATGCAAAATCATTATTTTCAAAAACCAAATTCAAACCCTGCTTTTCTGCTCCCCTCTTTTCACCATGCTATACTTAACAAAATATACACATCCACAATTACTGTTATTGCTAAAATAACATTTGTATAGTTATAACAAATTGACATATTTATATAATATTGGCATTATATTTAGCATATCACCTAAAATTTTTTTTTAAATTTTTTTATTTTTTCAGCATAACAGTATTCATTATTTTTGCACCACACCCAGTGCTCCATGCAATCTGTGCCCTCTACAATACCCACCACCTGGTGCCCCCAACCTCCCACCCCCCACCCCTTCAAAATTCTCAGATCGTTTTTCAGAGTCCATAGTCTCTCATGGTTCACCTCCCCTTCCAATTTCCCTCAACTCCCTTCTCCTCTCCATCTCCCCTTGTCCTCCATGCTATTTGTTATGCTCCACAAATAAGTGAGACCATATGATAATTGACTCTCTCTGCTTGACTTATTTCACTCAGCATAATCTCTTCCAGTCCCGTCCATGTTGCTACAAAACTTGGGGATTCATCCTTTCTTTCTTTTTTTTTTTTTTTTTTTTACAGCTTTATAAACATATATTTTTATCCCCAGGGGTACAGGTCTGCGAATCGCCAGGTTTACACACTTCACAACACTCACCATAGCACATACCCTCCCCGATATCCATAACCCCACCCCCTCTCCCAACCCCCTCCCCCCATCAACCCTCAGTTTGTTTTGTGAGATTAAGAGTCACTTATGGTTTGTCTCCCTCCCAATCCCATCTTGTTTCATTTACTCTTCTCCTACCCCCTCAACCCCCCATGTTGCATCTCCTCTCCCTCATATCAGGGAGATCATATGATAGTTGTCTTTCTCCAATTGACTTATTTCGCTAAGCATGATACCCTCTAGTTCCATCCACATCGTCGCAAATGGCAAGATTTCATTTCTTTTGAGGGCTGCATAGTATTCCATTGTGTATATATACCACATCTTCTTTATCCATTCGTCTGTAGATGGACATCTAGGTTCTTTCCATAGTTTGGCTATTGTAGACATTGCTGCTATAAACATTCGGGTGCATGTGCCCCTTCGGATCACTATGTTTGTATCTTTTAAAGATTTTATTTATTTATTTGACAGAGAGAGATCACAAGCAGGCAGAGAGGCAGGCAGAGAGAGAGGAGGAAGCAGGCTCCCTGCTGAGCAGAGAGCCCGATGTGGGGCTGGATCCCAGGACCCTGAGATCATGACCTGAGCCGAAGGCAGTGGCTTAACCCATTGAGCCACCAGCCGCCCCTCACCTAAAATTTTTACATATTTTTAAAACTTTCTGAATCTACGATAGTGTTAAGACTCACTTATGTCAGAAGTATTTCCTCTTTACTGTCATTCTTATAATCATTATAACCTTGCCCCTCAAATTTACCATTCACAAAACACCTAAGCATTTTCCAAAGAGAAGTACTTGTTGTGTGTTCCACTTATTTTATTGTGTCAGTAATATAATGAACATTTTTATAGATTATCACTTTATCTTGAAAATATCAGGCATGTGCCATCCAAAGTATTTGAAGCTTTTAAAGTTTCTAATATTTAACTTTATCTGATTATAAAGCACTAATACTTTTCTTCATTTCATTAAATGAAATAGACACTGACTAGATAGGAAAACAGATATGATTTGTTTCTACGAGAAAATAAAACCCCTCTCTCCTATGATTAATGTTCTGTTGTCTATCTGGTATATCTGAGAATTTTTCTTTTTGACTTGAAAACTGTTTTGATTTTCAGAATGCTTAACTTTTGGAGAGCTTGCTTGTCCAACTTTGTCAATTATAGATAAGGTTTAAGTCACTAAGGTAAAGGTGTTTTTGCACTTTCATGTACTACAAATGCATTTAGCAGTCACTTAAGTCATCACTTTTTGTTAGAATTAGCAGATGTGCTACTACTACAGGAGGGAAATTTAGAATAAATTACTCTAAGGTTCAAGACATATAAGTTCAAATTAGGATATTATGCACAAAAGTGGAATAAATGCATTTGTGTGCAGGAATAATTAAGATAATTAAGGAATAATTAAGTACATAGTAAGAAAATACAGATCAAATTCTCAAAGAGACAATGAACTTATTGAAATATTTACATATTTATGATTTTTAATATACACACTTGATTTAATGCAATCAATGGAGTTACCTCAAAAACATTCTTTTTAGGGGGAGGTGGGTGAAAAGATAGGTGAAATAGATTGAAAGATTTAAGGAGAACACTTATCTTGATGAGCACTCAGAAATGTATGGAATTGTTAAATCATTATATTGTACACTTGAAAGCATCATAACACTGCATGTTAATTATACTTGAATTAAAAAAAGAATTATTCTCTTTATTATGAAATTCCAGGTTCTTCAAATTCTAAGACTTACTTAACCATTTTTTTTTCTTTTTAATCACAGCAAACAAAATAGAACCAAGTTAGTTAACTACGATGGGCATGAACAAGTTTACTGGAATGGTAGGAATGTTCTAAATCTGAATTGTGATGATGATTGTATATATTTGTAGATTTGCTAAAAATCATTGAATTGTATACTCAAAATAGGTGGATTTTATGGCATGTAAATTATACCTCAATAAAGCTACTCACTGACACACACGCATATACACACACACAAAACCCACAAAATACTCCTTTTAAATGACTAAAGCAATTCATTTAGGTAGTAAAGTTACACTAACATTAAATTTTTCTTTTTAAAAAAACAGACTTCATTAAAACTAAGCATTATAATCAATACTGTGATAACTTTCAGCATTTTCTCCACATCAAAAAGGGAACAGATCTGGTATGATATTAGATAGTCTAATGATAAAGACTTATTTAAATATGAAAATTCTCATATGCTTGCTTTTTAAAAGACTTTATCTTTTAATCATCAAGTGGAAGTCCTTACTGTTATATAAAGGTTGGGGTAATGGTAAACAGGTATAAATTTATTTGAGTAGAGAGAACTTTTTTTTTTTTTTTTTGAGTAAAGAGAACTTTTAAAAAATTCAATGATGCACTTATTCCTGCCTCTGAAGTCCACTGGAAGAAAGATAAGAAGAAATGATTCTTTCTTCTCTCTCTCTTTTTTTCTCTCTCTCTTTTTAAAAAACTCTTCCCAGTTCATTTACTTTCTCAAAGATCCCTCCTGGGATTCTCCTCTGCCTTTTCCATTACACCACAACATCTGGTAGTGCTTTGACAGTAACTTATCTCTTAGAATTTCTAGTTCTTAACGATCCCCAAGTCCTGTCTAAGGGCAAGTGGAGAATAACCACAGGATTCCAAGAATTGGAGCAGCCTGGGGAAAAATGTACAGTTGGGAAAGGTGAACTCAGAACCTAGAACTTGGCAAGAAAAGTTTAGATTCAAGAGAACCCCATATGGGGCACCTGGGTGGCTCAGTGGGTTAAAGCCTCTGCCTTCGGCTCAGGTCATGATCTCAGGGTCCTGGGATGGAGCCCCGCATTGGGCTCTCTGCTCAGCAAGGAGCCTGCTTCCTCCTCTCTCTCTCTCTCTGCCTGCCTCTCTGCCTACTTGTGATCTCTGTCTGTCAAATAAATAAAAAAAAAAAAAGAGAACCCCATATGTTGAGGAATTCAATCTAGAACAAGTATGTGACCATGTGTCTGTGAACTTGAGTATTTTCATCATTATGATTAATTGTACATATTTTGTGGAAATTTACCACACCAACTAATAATGTATATTCAGAAACTAATAAATTAAGAAAAAATTTACATTTTATATTTGTAAAAAGTGCTCTAAGAGTGTGAAATACTACTTATACCTAAATATAATAGTTTTATGCACATAATTAAATGTATCTAGGATTGATTTATTTCACATCACTGTGATGATAAATTATATACATAAATGTGTGCCTACTTACATCACAGTTACTATTCTAGAACAAATTACTGTTCCTGAGTATAGTTACCTGCTCCCAACAAACATAAACAACACAGAAAATGTGTTCTGCATGAAGGCCACTTTTAGAGGACTCAGCATCCACAGAGCCAAATACTCCACCAGAACCAAAAGAAGAAAGAGAAAGCGTATTAAAAATTTGTGGCCATCATATGAGTGTTGACAGAATTTAGATGCAATTAGGTGACGGAGGTCCCCATTTTTCTGCTAGCTGTTGGCCAGATACAGCTTTTATCTCCTAGATTCCAACTACAGTTCCAGGGCTGTAGTATGCATACCCAATTTAAAAACTGCATATTAACTTTCTTTCAGGCCAGACTCTGACTTCCTTTTCTGTTATTAGCTGGCGAAAACTCTCTGCTTTTAAAGAACTATTCAGGTTATCCCCCTGTTTTAAGATCAATTGGTTAGTAACCTTAATTATGTCAGCAAAATGACCTTTTCCATGTAACATAAAGACAGGATTAATACCTAAGGGCAAAGTCATGGGAGCCATCTTAGAATTTATTAAAGCAAATACAGCAGTTAGCAATATTAGCATATCAATCAGTGATTTGTTGATAGTTTGTTTTTTCCTTTAGATTTCCATTAAACTTCTTACAGGAAGTACTTGTGTGTTTTTTTTTTTAATGTTTAGATTTGCAATCTATTCTGAAGATATCTTAGTAATATATATATTATATATATATAATATATATATAATAAATATATGTAATATATTTAGTATATTTAGTAATTATTAAGTAATATATTTCTAAGAATACTTCTGGTCCCATGAAATCTCACCTCCTTTATTTCCACCCAAACAAAATCTGTTAACTAATTTAGCTTTTTTGATATGTTCTTTTTCCAAGCTCCCACAGGCAACTACACTGTTTTAAGAAACCTATATTACTGTTCATATGGATTCACTTACCAATCTTCAATTCTACAAGTTGTCTAGTTCTTCCTTTGGTAAATGTGTTTCTCGTGGAAAACCTTTTATCCATGATGTATCAAGTGCTGTGACAGCTTGATTGTACTTTGATATTTTATTGCTTTTTTATTAAATTTTTGTTTGAATGAGAAAAATTTACAATAACATGTCCAGAAGAGATCTTTTATACTTGCAGTATAAATGAAGATTTGATTTTTGTATAAAAAATAATGCTATAAATTCCTAATAGGCAGGTTTTAAATTTTTTGAACACATCTTTCTACAGTAATTCAATATCTATTCCTTATACTTTCTTAAGATGCATTCTGTTAAAATTTTCTGAAAAATGTTTATAAAATGCAATGATAAAAGCACCAAGGAGAAGTTCTTCAAGAAGAAATAGTTGGGCTGATAAAAATTTGGGGTCCTTTCTAGCTTTAATGAGTAAGTATTGATGATTAACACATGCATTAGTTGTTCTTTACAGACCATAGGCAACATCTATTTATTGGTCCAAGGCAGCAGAAATAATACATCTGAAAATAATCAATAGGTGATCAAAACTGGCTGTCTATTGTGCTACATAAATGTCAAGCTAACTCTGATCTCTCTTTTCACTAGCACATATTGCCTTTATTTTATTTACAGGTTCTTTTAAGGCATACAAACAGATGGCTTGATTTAGAAAGCTTTGCCTTATCCAGGAAAATTAGGTTCTGTCCAGATGGACTTGCAAGCTTCAGTGCCAATATTGTACCTTTACCATATGGACAGGAATATTTATGGCAGCAGAAACGATGTTCTGCTTCATACTTTAACACAGATAATGTTTGATTACTTGCTCATACCCATTAATTCTTGTCATTAGGGAACCAGGGAATAGGAAATCCAAGAAATAAAATATTAAAAGTAGTAATTTCAAGTAATTAGTTCATAATTAGCAAATGGTATATTAGTAATTTAATATTGTTTCAACTTCATAGAAGTTGAAATAGTAAAACTAAAAAGATAAAGATAGTTATCAACCTCTATAAAATTGTACACAGAGATTGAATGTTTATCAATTTATGGAGTGGAAATACTCACAAACATGATCTACAATTGACAACAACATAGTTAAGGGGTTTAAGGGACAGTGTCAAATCACCGTATTCTTAGGGGAATTAAATTATCAATTAGATTCTGGAGTGAGAAAGCAGCAAATTCTTGATTAAAGGATCAATTTTTAAAAAGGAATGGATTAAAAGATTAACTTCTTTTCTTATTTAAAAGATTTTATTTATTTATTAAACTGACAGAGAGAGACACAGCGAGAGGGAACACAAGCAGGGTGAGTGGGAGAGGAAGAAACAGGCTTCCTGCTGGGCAGGGAGCCAGATCCCAGGCTTGATCCTAGGATCATGACCTGAGCCAAAGACAGCCACTTAATGACTGAGCCACCCAGGCACTCCAAGATTAACTTCTTTTAAATGGAAACATCTATCACCAACATTTCAAGTTTTAATAAAAAAAATTATATATAGAAAAATAGATATAAAATATAAATATAGGGGTGCCTCGGGGGCTCAGTGGGTTAAAACCTTTGCCTTTGGCTTAGGTTATGGTGCCAGGGTCCTGGGATCGAGCCCTGCATCGAGCCCTGCATCGAGCCCCGCATCAGCAGAGAGCCTGCTTCCTCCTCTCTCTGTCTCTGCCTGCCTCTCTGCCTACTTGTGATCTCTGTCAAATAAATAAATAAATATAAATTTAAATTTAAATTTATACATATAATGTATATTTATATATTTAAATTTATAAATATAAGTTTAAAATATAAAAACTATATATATGTGTATATATACACATATATATAAAATGATGATGTGGTGTTTACACAATAGAATATTACTCATCATCATCCTGGGGAGAGCAAAGGGGAAAGGGCTGAATGAGCCTAGAAATCCTTTTGCTTTGAAAATTCAAATTTCTCCATTTACTACAGTAGTTTATCTACGTTTATTCTCTCAGATTTTTGTATTTGCATATATATAAAAAGACCCATGCCAAATAAACAAAAGTTTTCATTTCCATTTCTCCCCTTTTGACCTGAAAAGTCAAAAGGTTCTTGTGTAACCAGACCAGGTTGCCAGAATTATCTGGAGTGCTTCTTATTAGTAGCCCAGATCATATAAATGTAGATTCTAATTCATTATCCATGGTGGGGGACACACAAATCTGCATTGCAATAAGATTGGAAAGAAAAACAGTTACAAATTCCACAGATGACATGGGGACTTCAGTCTATTATAAAGCATTACAGACCTTCTGTTTCAGGTTTTATTAATTCAGTCCTGCTCCATTACAAAATCTATTAATGATGTTTATTATCGAATACTTAAATGTACCAATTAGAAAAGAAGCAATTCTATTACAGTCTCTTGGCTAATCAGGATAACATTTTACAGAATATAATATTCTGCAGCAATAATCTCAAAGTTTGGCAAAAACCACATGGAGGACCTGTTAAATACAGATTGCTGGCTCCCACTTCCAGAAATTTCCAATCAGTAGATCTGAGGTTGGCCCCCAGAATTTGCATTCATTTCTAACAAGTTCCCAAGTGGCAATGATGATGATGATGATATTGGCCCAATAAACCCATCTTTGGTTAACAAACTTTTTCTGTAAGACAAGATAGTAACAGTTTAGGCCTGTGGGCCATATGTATCTGTTACCAATTTTCAACTCTGCCACTGTAGCTCAAAAGTAGACATGGACAATATGTAGACAAATGAATATGACTGAGTTCCAACACACAGTACTTAAAAAAAAAAAACAAAACAGGTTGAGAGGCTTAATTTGGCCCATAATCCACAGTTTGCAAATTTCTGCTTTGCAGTCAAATTTTTTAAGTTCAGCAATATTGACATCTTGAAATGGATAATTCTTTGTTTGGGCAGCCATTGTGTGCATTTTTGGATGTTTAGCAGAATCCTTGGCTTCTAACCTCCAGATTCCAGTAATACTTCCCCAAATGTGACAACCAAAATATCTTTGTGCTTAGTCAAATGTCTCTGAGGGGCAAAACTGCCCCAGTTGAATACCATTTCTGTAGCAGCAGAAGGAGTTACTATAGAAAATGAGCATGTTGTGACAGAAAACACATGGAGATAGATTTTGAGAAAAGGAATGTCTGAACAGCTTGATCAAATATTTCTGAATCTCCCTTCATCATGATTCCCTGCTGGGATTTCTTAGGAAACCAAACGATCATGTTGTAGCCAACTTTTAGAACCTGTTAGAAAGCTGAATAAAGCTGTTACTTTGAAAACTGTTGAAGATGGTTCAGGTATAAAGTGTGGTGCTTGGTGCAAATTAAAATCTGGCTGCTTGGCAAGTGATTTATGAGATGAATACCATCAAGCGTATATTTCCAAAAGTGTATGTACTGGGGAATAGACCAACTAGGAAAACAGATTTATCTTTAAGAATTGAAGAACAGACTCTGGACATTGTTAACAAGAAAACATTCAATCTGTTTTAAAAACAATCACTCAAAGGCACTAACAAGACAGTAAAGAAGTCTATTCAAGGGAGGACTATTGCAAAGTTACAGGGATCAGTCCAATAGAGTCTTGTAGTAGGGGAAAGAGAGTGTGTTAACTCTGAATAAAACTAGGAAAAGTGGAAATTTATAGCCAGGAAACAGGTTGGGGGTCACTGGATGCAAAATTCCTAAGAGGAAACATCAGAGGAAGGGGGGAATTCTAACTAAATTGACATAATAGGATTTTTGCTGAAGGCAGACCTGGGTGATCAGACATCACCTGCGGATGGTGGAGGATGAGGAATCTGATTACATTTTCAGGTGATCAGACATGGAGGATAATATGGAAGAGATTCTGGCTAAACGTACTCAGTAGGATTCTTGTTAAAACTGAACGATGCAGGGGTGCCTGGGTGGCTCAGTCATTAGGCATCTGCCCTTGGTTCAGGTCATGATCCCAGCGTCCTGGGATCAAGCCCCGCATTGGGCTCCCTGCTCAGTGGGAAGCCTGCTTCTCCCTCTCTGACTCCCCCTGCTTGTGTTCCCTCTCTCACTGTGTGTCTCTCTCTGTCAAATAAAAAAAATCTTAAAAAAAAAAACACAAAACTAAACGATGCAGAGAGGAACATGGAAATTCTAAAGTCTAAGCCTAGTTGAAAACAAGTTCAGGAGGGTCTGATTAGAGTTTGCCCAAGGAGAGAATCTAGTCACCATATACTGCATACAGTTCCTGGGAGAGTCTATTTACTCCCATTACCTCAGTCAGCACCAAAAATAAGTTGCAGGGTAGGATTAAGGTAAGGTTTCTCAACATGTGTCTCTTGACTAGTAACATTAGCATTCCCTGGGAACTTGTTAAAAATGCCAATTTGCAGGGGAGAGGGGCCCATCCCCTACCTGCTGAATCAGGCACTTAGGAATTGGGGCCCAACAATCTTTTTTAATTTTAACAAGCCCTTCAGGTATTTCTTTTTTTTCTTTTTTTTTTTTTTAAAGATTTTATTTATTTATTTGACAGAGAGAAATCACAAGTAGGCAGAGAGGCAGGCAGAGAGAGAGGAGGAAGCAGGCTCCCTGCTGAGCAGAAAGCCCGATGTGGGGCTCGAACCCAGGACCTGGGATCATGACCTGAGCCGAAGGCAGCGGCTTAACCCACTGAGCCACCCAGGCACCCCCCTTCAGGTATTTCTAATGCATGCTTACATTTAAGAAATACTGGCAATACGATTAATCTATTCCCATTTGCATTTATGAGACTGACGCGCTACCTACTGCGCTAACGAGGCACCTTCCCATTTGCATTTAAAAACAGTTTGCTTCTAAAACTTATCAGAAGAGAGGCCTATCTTGCCACATTGGTTTCTATTGGGTCACAACATCTTCCAATGCCTGTTGAGCTGCCGCTGCTGGAAAAATTCTAGATCATCCGGGCTGCCAGATATTGACAGAACTATGTTCATGAAAATGAGTGAGTAGAAGAAGGTCCCAAGCCATTATATGGGAACATAGTTGCTAGCAAGATAGAAATAAAGTTGAACTAGAACATATGGCCATTACAGAAGCATGATAATTAACTACTAATTACTAATTTATCTGTATCTTCAATTTCATCACTGTTTTATAGTTTTCAACATATAGATCTTTTACCATCTTGGTTAAATTTATTCCTATTTATTTTACTGGGGTTTTTTTGGTAATTTTATTTTATTGAAATATTGTTGATATACAGTGGAATATTAGTCATAAAAAGAATGAGATCTTGTCATTTGTATTTTATTGCTTTTGATGTTATTGTAAATAGGACTGATTTTTTTTTTTTCAAAATAGTTTGTTGTTAGGGTATTCGTTAGTATTTAAAAACACACATGATTTCTACATGTTGAATATGTATCCTATGACTTTACTGAATTTATTAGTTCTAAGAGCTTTTTGGTGAGATATTTAGGATTTCTATATAGAAGACCACATCGTGTGCAGAGACATTTTTACTTCTTCCTTTCTGATTTTGATGTCTGCTAGTTCTTTTTCTTTCCTAATTGCTCTGGCTAGGACTTCCATTATGATGTTGATTGAAGTGGCAAGAGTGAACACCATTGTCTTGTTCCTGTTTTCAGAGGAAAGGTTTTCAACCTTTTACCACTGAGTGTGGTGTTGGGCTTGTCATATATTTAGTATGTTGAGATATGGTCCTTTTATACCCTATATATAAAAGGGTATTTATCATGAAAGAATGTTGAATTTGTCAATTTTTTTTTGCATTTATTGAGATGACTATATGATATTTACATTTCATTCTATTAATGTGGTGAATCAAATTTATTGATTTGTAGATGTTGAAACATCCCTGCATCCCAGGGTTGAATCCCCTTAAGTCATGATGTATGATTTTTGTTGAGTTCAATTTGCTGGTATTTCGTTGAAAAATTTTGCATCCATATTCATTAAAATATTGGCCCACAGTTTTCCTTTATTGTAGGGTCTTTATCTAGCTTATGTGTCAGGTTAATGTTGGCCTTATAGGATGAGTTTAGGAGTTTTCTCTCCTCTTCAATTTTATTTTTTTTAAGTAATTTTTCTTTAAATATTTGGTAGAATTCATCCATGGAGCCATCTAGAGTCCTGAGCTTCTCTTTGTTGGGAGGTTTTTGAGTACTGATTTAATCTCCTGATTCATCACTGGTCTGTTCAGATTTTCTAGTTTTCATGATTCAGTTTTGGTAGGGTATATGTTTCTAGGAATTTACGCATTTCTCAACAAATTTCATTTGTTTGCATATGATTGTTTAGAACTATACCTTATGATCTTTTGTATTTCTGTAGCATCAGTTGATCTATCTCCTCGCTCATTTCTGATTTTGTGCATTTTCTCTGTCTCCTGATCAACATTTTGTCAATTTTGTTTGTATTAAAAAAAAAAACCCTACTCTTCATTTATCTTTCCTATTATTTTTCTTATCTCTATTTCATTTATTTCTGCTCTGATTTTTGTTATTTTCTTCTATCTGCTAACTTTGGGCTTAGTTTGTTTATTTTTAGTTCCTTCTGATATAAAATGAGGTTGTTTACCTGGGATCTTTTTTTCTTAATGTATTTGTCACTATGTATTTATTATAATAAATACCTACATCTGATTCCTCTTAGAACTGCTTATGCTGTATCCCAATAGTTTTGGTACATTGTGTTTCTGTTTTCCATTGTTTCAAGATTCTTTGATTTCCCTTCTATTTATTCTTTGATCCATGAGTTTTTCAAAAGTGTGTTCCACATACTGATGAATTTCCCAATTTTTCTTCTGTATTCCTTTCTACTTTCATGCCATTTTGGTGAGAAAAGGTAACTGGTATAATTTCAATCTTCTCAAATTTACCAAGACTTGTTTTAGCTAACTTTTGGTCTATTCTGGAGAATAATCTTGAACACTTGAGAAGAATGTATATTCTGCTGCTGTGGATGGTATGTCTTTTAGGTCAATTTGGTTGAAAGGGTAGTTCAAGTCCAATATTTCTTGATGGATTTTCTGTCTGGATGATCAATCCATTATTGAAAGTGGGGGTATTGAAGTACCCTGCTACTCTTATATTGTAGTCTATTTTTCCCTTAAGGATCTGTTAGTATATTCTTAATATATTTAGGTCCTCCAATGTTGGGTGCAAATATATTTGTGATTGTTACATTATCTTGACTAACTGATCCCTTTATTATTGTATAATGACCTTCTTAACTCTTCTGACAGTCTTTGGCTTAGAGTCAAATTTTTCTGATTTAACTGGAGCCATCTCTACCATCTTTTGGTTTCCACTAGCATGGAAAAATTTTCCTCTCCCTTTATTTTGAGCCAATATGTGTTCTTAAAGCTTAGGTGAATCTCTTTTAGGCAGCATATAGTTAGATTTTTATAATCTCTTTAGCCACTTTATGCCTTCTGATTAGAGAATTTAATATTTTTACATTTAAAGTAATTATTACTAGGTAAGGAGTAACTAATGTTATCTTATTGGTATTTTCTGGCTGTTCTATAGTCCCTTCTTCCTTTCTTCCTCTCTTGCTGCAATCCTTAGTGAACTGAATCAACGGTGTTGATACCCTTCTTTTTGTATTTTGTGTATCTCCACAGGTTTTTGCTTTGAATTTACCATGAGGCTTATCTTATCATCATTGATTTTAAGCTGATAACAACTTTTGCATACAAAAACCTCTTAAAACCTTTTTACCCTTCCAAAATTGCTTTTGATGTCTGCCTTTACATGTTCTTATACTGTACATACATTAACAAATAATTTTAGCTATAGTTATGTTATACTTTGTCACTTTACCTTTACACTAGAGTTTAGTGATTAATACACCACTACATTACAGGATTAGAGTATTCTGAATTTGAAAATACTTACATTTACTATTTTATATTTTAATAGGTATTATTTATTAATTAATGTCTTTTCATTTCATTTTGAAGAACTCCTTTCAGCATTTTTTTAAGGCAGATCTAGCAGTAATGAATTCCCTCAGCTTTCGTCAGGAAAAGTCTTTATCTCTTCTTCATTTCTGGGGAAAAAAAAACACTTTGCAGGGTAAATTACATTTGGTTGGCAGTTTTTTTGCTTTTAGCACTTTGAATATATCATTCAATTATCTCTTGGCCTGCAGGTTTCTGATGAGAAATTTGCTGATGGACCAATTGGTTTCTCTGGCACATGAAGAATTTTTTTCTCCTCCTGATTTTAAAATTCTTTCTGACTTTGATTTTAGATATTTTTATTATAATGTGCCTTGGAGATGACCTTTTTCGGTTGAAAATGTCGGTGGACTTGAAAGCTTTATAAACGTGAATATTCAGAGGTCTTCCTAAATTTGAGAATTTCTCAGCCACTGTTTTTTTTTTTTTTTTTTTTAACAGAGAGAGAGAAATCACAAGTAGGCAGAGAGGCAGGAAGAAGGAGAGGGGGAAGCAGGCTCCCAGGCTCAATCCCAGGACCCTGACACTATGACCTATGCCAAAGGCAGAGGTTTAACCCACTGAGCCACCCAGGTGCCCCCACACTATTTCTTTAAGTAAGCTTTTTGCCTTCTCTTCCTCTCCTTCTGTGACTCCAATAATGTGTAGGTTGTAATTCTTAAAGGCATCCCATAATTCACAAAGGCTTTGTCACTCTTGTTTATTTTTTTCCCCCTCTGTTCTCCTCAGACTGGATAATTTCAAATCATCTTCAAATGTCTTCTACTTCACAGATTCTTCCTTCTAACTTGTCAGATTTGTTGTCAATGTGCTCTATTGTATATTTTTTCATTTCATCCATTGTATTCTTTACCTCTAGAATTTTTTTAGTTCTTTTTTATGACTTCTGTCTCTGTGTTCTACTTTCTGTTTTGTTCATATACAGATAATTTTGTCAGATTTTTTTAATGTGTTTTTTTGTAGCTCACTGAACTTCCGAAAACAATTTTAATTCATTATCAGGAAAATCACATATCTCCATTTCTTTGGGGTCAGTTACTGGAAAATTACTGTATTTCTTTAGTGGTGTTATATGCTCTTGATTTTCCTTATTCCCTGAAGTTTTGCACTGCTGTCTTCCCATCTGAAGAATCAGTCACCTTCTCCAGTCTTAATGACTGGCTTGGGGAGAAAATACCTTCTGTCAGTCCTGTTAGGTTCTTAGGCCTTCTCAGACATTTGCTATGGATATGCCTGCCCCATGTTTTTTATTACCAATTAGGGAAGAATTCTTAAGACTGTGTGACTTATGTTAATCCTGCAAAATCATGCCATTGCCTAAAGCCTCCTGTTTGTTTTCCCTAGGATGTTACTGAATGCTCAAGTTTGTGTGGTTTGTCCTAAGCACAGTCAGTCTCATGCTCACTAGTCATTTATAAAGGCTTGCTTTCACTATCTTTGGAGGTATGCACAGGGAGATAGTCATTATGTGAGGAGGGCAGTATGTGAGTGAGAGACACAAAATGTTGAAGGTGTCCATGGCCAGGTGGGGGAATCCATAAGCAAGCTTCTCAGTGGTTCTGAAAAGGCCTTTTGATGGGAGTCCACAAAGCAGTTAAGAGGGTGCAAGTCTTTTTGATGCCCTCTAAAAGCATGGCTGCTATTTTCCCAAACCTTTACCATCCCTCATTTATACAGCATCTCTCAGTGTTTTGCATGGTGTGAAAAGGAAGTGGGTCTTTTTGGCATCATACAGCACGGTTAAGGAAGCTAAACACCCACTCATATGCTCTCACTATCCTGTGGGAGAAATCATTGCCAGGGATCTCTCTTGGCACTGAACTCTGATGTCTTGGGGGAGGGGTGATGCTGATAAAGTGAAACGGTTTCTCTTACCATCTTCAATGCCTCCAATCTTGGATCTTTCTTTCTTTCTTTCTTTCTTTCTTTTTGTCTTAGCTCCAGTGTTGTGCTGGAACTTCTCTACTAGACTCCCAGATTTCCACAAGCACACTCTTATCCATGGGTGATTGTCAGAATTGGTTTTCTTTGAGGGAAAGATGGTAGAAAGCTCATTCGATGATATCATTCTCCTGCATAAGTCAACATTTTATGAACTGAGAGACATCAAAGACTAGTGATTTTCACACAGTTATTAAGCAGCAAAACTGGGAATTAATTTTAAATTTGTCTGCCTCGTAAGGCCAGGCTCTTTCCCAATCTCTTTTCAAAATTATCTGGTGTAAATTAACACATGGGATATTCCCAAATTCAGACACACTATGTGACTGTGCCTACACAATCAAACTGTCTTCTCAGCATTCTGTTTGTATAACCAAGGATTATCTAGGAGTATCACTTTTCTATTTGATCTAGCCAGTATTCTGGCCACTTGACTATTATCTATAAGAACAGAGGTGAATGAAAGTCATTTTCCTTCTAGATGAAGTTAGGAACTTCTAAACTGTAAACTAAAAAGACAAATTTGGAAATTATTTAAAGATTTCCCCTAATTGTCTGCATTAAATGAACTACCCCCATCCAAGTGCTAGAGATGCTGAAAGCACTAAATTTAATTCTAGCCCATCTTTGTTATTTTGCAAAAAAGTGATTTTATTTAAAAACCACATAAAAGAGAATTATAAAACTTCAGTGGAAATATCTAAATCAAAATGTTAAGGCAGTAGCTCTTTTTTTTGGAATTTATCAGGCTTTTCATATTTATGCAAACTTTACCCAAAGCTCTAGATGAATAGACTATATCAAAAGCATCTTTGCTTTTTTCTAAAAAATGGAAGCAGTACAACACACATCTTTAAGAGACACTGCTGTTTCTACATTTAAAAATTGCCACATTTACTGATGGAGGAAAAGGGAAAAAGATATAAGATAGAATACAAGCCAAAGGAAAATCCCCTGATCCTTAGTTTGGCACAAAGAGATCTTAATCTTGTTTGGGAGATATTATATCCATTCATTATTGCAAAATAAAATTGGTTCTTTAGAAAAAATGAATTGTGCGCAAAGACTTGACAATTCTATTCAACATAAAGAGAGACTGCTTATTAAACCGGTTGTGGTCTTCCCAAAAGAACTGAGAGAAATAGTGTGAAATTTTAAATCTTTCTTTGGGATATTTCCTGAAGAAAAGGAAAGAGGACATCTCTTCATTTCAAAATGGTGCCTGTTCTTAGCACAGCTGTAAACAACCAAAAATGGTAGTAAATATTCCACAGAAGCCACTGGGCTGTAAGTTGTAGACATTAGAAAAGGTGTAGTACTTCTGCCCATGGAGACAGATTTAAATCAGCAGAACATGTGGGCCAATGAAATATTACTTTATTATTCAAACCTTTCCATAAACCAAATGGTCAGTCCTGTAATATTGTATTATTGCATTTACAATATGAGAAAAATAATAGGTAGAAGGAATACAGTTGAGATTTTTACATTTTCCTTAAAGACAAGGTATTTATACATTATACTTTAACTTGGGCTATTTGTGCATTTGAATAAAACAGACTTTGGAGAGTAAGAGAACAACAATTAAATTTTTGCCAGTTTTGTGCTTGGAAAGCAGCAAAAGGAAACTAATATACCAAGAAAACCCGAGGAGAAAAAAAGGAGCAAATAATAAGAGTAAGGCAAATAATAGATGAACCATGGGAAGAATGAACATATAGATACACAAACACCCAAAGAAGGTGTGACCTGTGATTACAGAAAGGAAGACCATTAAAAAAAAATTAGAAGGATAGGAATAGAGACAGTAACAACAACAACAACAACAAAATAAGGGCAAAGAAGGAAGGCAATATTCTTCTCCCTCTAGCAATAATTATATGTTTAAATGTACAGGAAATATTCCTTCTCCAACTTACAGCTGTGAAATTTCAAAACTTCACATAGAACTACATATTCCATTCAAAAGGCAAATAAGAAAACTTGTGTTTCAAATTCAAAGGAAGACCTAAAGGGGTATTTCTTCATTTCAAAAAATACTTAAGTCTTCCAGATATGAGGGAGATAGGTAAATCAGCTTAGGTCTCTACCTCGTTCACTTCAAAATTTTTTGTTAGAATGTTCTGATCCTTTGCCCAGAAAAAATTATAGTGTTGCCAGTGGAAAGTACTCTCAAGCAAACACGATCATAGAATGCTGCTTTGAATACTTCTGACACTTATAAGAAGCTACTCAAATTTATTTGCAGATGTTTTAATCTGTTTACAATTATAGTTGAAAATTGCAGTGTTTTACTTAATAGTAGCCCATTGAATAGAACGTGTCTTATAATAGAATTAGTTTCATTTATTTATTTTTAAAGATTTTATTTATTTATTTGACACAGAGAGAGAGATCACAAGTAGGCAGAGAGAGAGGAGGAAGCAGGCTCCCTGCTGAGCAAAGAGCCAGATGTGGGGCTCAATCCCAGGACCCTGAGATCTTGACATGAGCAGAAGGCAGAGGGAGGCTTAACCCACTGAGCCACCCAGGTGCCACAATAGATTTAGTTTTAAATGGGTAATTACATACCTTAGAGTTATTACCAGCCTTTGGCCAGTACACAACATATACGGAATCACTAGCATATACTGAAGATTTTTTTTTAAAGATTTTATTTATTTATTTGGCAGAGAGATGGCGAGAGAGGAAATACAAGCAGGGGGGTGGGAGAGGGAGAAGTAGGCTTTCCCCTGAATAAGAAGCCCGATGTGGGCTCAATCCCAGGACCCTGGGATCATGACCTGAGCCGAAGCAGACACTTAATGACTGAGCCACCCAGGCACCCCCATATACTGAAAAAAAATTTTTTTAGGGGTGCCTGGGTGGCTCAGTGGGTTAAAGCCTCTGCCTTTGGCTCGGGTTTTTTTTTTTTTTTTTTTTTTTTTAATTTGACACAGAGAAAGAGAGATCACAAGCAAGCAGAGAGAGGCAGGAAGAGAGAAAGAGAGATCACAAGTAGGCAGAGAGGCAGGCAGGGAGAAGCAGGCTCCCTGCAGAGCAGAGAGCCTGATACAGGCCTCAATCCCAAGACCCCAAGATCATGACCTCAGCCAAAGGCAGAGGCTTAACCCACTGAGCCACCCAGGCGCCTGAAAATTTTTAAGAATAGAATTACTATCCCTTACTATGTGGCAGAACTGTGATAGCAACTAAGGCAAAATGAATGAATATAATAAACACAATCTCTGATCTCAAGGCATTTAAAATCTAATTGTTTTACTTGCAATAAAAAAATATTTTTATTTTATGGGTTGAAATGTGGAAATAAATTGAAAAGAAGAAATGGTAATGTTTTGTTGCTGACCAGTTGGAAATGTTCTATGAAATGCTAGTTGCTGTACGTGGTAGATCTCCAACCCCTAAAGACTTTAAACCTTAGTTTCCTCAAGTGTGAAACAGAGCTCTTGCATCAGTATTTGTCTCAGAGTGTTGCCTAGTTTACTTGACATAATATACGTAAAGCATTTTGTCACAATGGCTTTCACATATTAGGTGCTTAGTAAATAGTGGTATGTATGGTAACTATTTTAAGTTATGAATGCAAATCTCTAATATAAATACCTATAGATAAAGATTAATCTGATATATTAATTTTAGGGGTAGTTTGATTTCATTTTGGTAGACTTACTCAATTTAAAAAGGAAGAGTGTATATATTGAAAAAATAAAAGGTGAAATAGATCTAAAACAAGTTTACCTCTGTCAAGTATTTAAAATATATTTACATTTTGAATGTAAGACTTAAGCTGAAAATTCTGATTTGAACTCATTTCTACTAACTGCAACTGTTGTTTTAGAGAACAAAACTCTCCCAGAATAAATTACTTTTTTTAAAGATTACTTCTTTTAAAAGGCATTAATAAAATAAGATCGTTTATTTAAAATCCAGTATCTAATAAATAGCACTTCAAAACAAATCCAGTACAATAATTTTTTTTTTCTTTCAAGATTTTATAAAATTCAAGCTAGTTAAAATACAGTATAGTATTAGTTTGAGGAGCAGAATTTCATGATTCATCACTTGCATATAACACCCAGTGCTCACTATAAGTGCTCCCCTTAATGAATATCACCTTTACCCCATCTGCCCACCTACCTGCCCTCCAGCAATCTTCAGTTTGTTCCATATCGTTAAGAGTCTCTTATGGTTTGTCTCTCTCTCTGTTTTTATCTTAGTTTATTTTCCTTTCCCTTCCCCTATGTTCATCTGTTTTGTTTCTTAAATTCCACATATAAGTGAAATCATATGTTATTTGTCTTTCTCTGACTGATTTTGCTTAGCAAAACACACTCTAGTTCTATCCACATTACATACTCTCTAGCATTTACAACAACATGGATATAAATGATTTTTCCTTAGAAACTTGTCCAATTATTTCTTTTGGTTCTTTCTTTTTGCATTATAATTCCATTTAGATAGTGCTTCTAATGCTTCACTTGAATTTTGATTTTTTTTAAAATAACTCCACTCTAGCCTGATATATTTTTGCATAAGAAGATTTGATGAGCAAAAGTATCTAGATCTTAAGTTAGGTTTTCCTTAGCAAATCATTCAAAATGGCCACCAGAGTAAGCATTCCCCACATAACTAGACACATAAAATTTCTTTATAAACCCACATGATGGCTGGCAAAGAAAGGTTGAAATGTCACTTTTTCTGCTTAGTATTTCAGAAGAGTACTAAGAGGCACAGCTACCCTCTAAGGCACACTAACAACTAAATCAGCACACTCAGGGAGAAGACATTTTCCCACATAAGTACTCATGCCAGTTACCATTACAAATTTATAAATATTTACAATATCTTCATATGAAAACCTAGCCAGCATTCTAATCAGCCATACAGAGAAGTAAGCTGACAAAGAGCAGTCCATATCATGTTATTAATTGTTCTTATTTTTTCATTGCAATTTTATTGTATAGCTATCATTTTTTTAGTCTCATACCCCATCAGTTCTAGAAGCAAAAATCATTTTCATTTTCAACCACAAGGGTATAATCTCCCAACAATAAATGCCCAATCCCTACTGATAGAAAACAAATCTCTTTTCTCTTACATCAAATGTATTCTTTTTGGGTACATTTTGACTTTTATATATGACAAGTAGAGGTCTCTCTGTAGGTAGAAATGTAAGAATAAACTAATATGGATGTTCTAGTAATGTTTTTGAAGTCAAACATTAGCAGACAATTAAGATTTTTAGGTGTTAGATTTGATCATTACTTCTGAAAAGGTAATTGGAAATATCAAAAGTTAACTTAATTTTAATATTTCTAAAGTAAGTCTTGGGACAGGGAGAAAGAAACTTTATTGAGATAAAAGAATATTTGAAAAAATTAAAAAAAGAATATTTGATAAAATTCAGATTTTTTTTTTTTTGGTAATGAAAGCTATTATTTCTTCTAAGTATTACTTAGAATTTTTAGGGAAAATGTTAGCTAGGTCTTTGTTTTTCCTTCCTTGAATAATGGGGATCTATTCATCTATCTCTATAAATAGATCTCTTCTAAAAAAATTCTTAATAAAACATATTTTATTTTATACTTGAAATATTTTTGTTCATATAGAACATATAACAATAGGGTAAGTACAAAGCAGAGCCATAATTTAAAAGAACTTTATCACCTAAGAAACACAGAGAAAAGCCTTAATACTGATACTTAAATATAAATTTGGAGTTCTAAATAGCACAAAAAGCTATAAGGATATATACCACAGTATGCTGAAAATGCACCCCTCTCCCCCAAATAAAAATCAGGTCCTATTCCCTGAAACCAGTGAATGCTACCTTATGGAAAAAAAGGATCTTTATAAATAATGTGAATTTAATGATCTTGAGGTAGGTAAAATGGCCTGGATTACTTGGGTGAACTCTATGCAATCATATGAACTTTTATAAGAGAGAGAGAGGCAAAGAGAGATTTTACATATACAAAGAGAAGGCACTGTATCTATCCACTGAGGCAAAGATTAGAGTGATACAACCATCAGAAACTGTTAAAGATGAGGAATGGATTCTCCCCTTATATCTTTGGAGGGAGTGTGGCATTTCAGACTCTTGGCCTTTGGAATGGTAAGATAATTTGTTTAAGCCACCACAAGGGTGGCAATTTGCTTGTTTTTAAAGATTTTATTTATTTGAGAGAGACAGAGAGAATGTGCAAACGCTCGCAGGAGTAGGGGGAGGGGCAAATGAGAGAGAGAGAGAGAGAGAGAGAAAGAGAAGCAGACCCCCTACTGAGCACAGAACCAGGCTCAACTAGAGGTGGGGGTGGATGTGGGGCTCAGTGTCCTGGGCTTGAGGGTGAGGCTTGATGGTAGGGCTTCATGCCCTGACCCTGAGATCATGACCTGAACCAAAGTTGGGTACTTAACTGACTGAGCCACCCAGGTGCCCCACATTAGTGGTAATTTGTAATAGCCTTAGAAAACGAATACACACACACACGCAGACACAAACACAAAGCATGAGTGCACACACAAAACTGAAACATAAATGGCTGCTCTATTTTAGATACTAAATTCAGAGAAGCACAATATCAAAAACTCTATTTTTTAAATGTATAATTTTTAAATTATCCAATTTTTAATATGCAAGAAAACTAAGTCTAGAAATAGATTAGTTCATAGAAAAGAAACCCATTTGTTTTACTACTTTTATTTCTTATTAGAAAACTAACTTTAAGACTATTTCCATTGTTATTTGCTCATTGTTTTCTTGTCTGAGAGAAGATTACATAAAATCAATGAAGTGTTTGTTTTAGTTGCCAAAAGCCTAATGTGAGGGAATAAAATCTACTTAGCATGAAGTCGGTCCTTTTTACGATGAGGAGCTTTTATTTTTAAGCCCTGTTACGTGCCGATGAAAAGAAAATCTGTCTGGGAAGAAAAATGGGGAAAATCTGGAAGAAAACAATGGGCTTTTATTTCTAAGTAATTGCTATGAAATATGAAAATAGTCAACACAGAAAACTAAATAAAAAGTTTTCTTGAATCAAATATATGGAGAAAGATATTTTGTTAAGTTAAAAATCATGAAGAAAACTAAAACACACTGAAAAAGGAGTTCTTCACGCTTATTTACCACTTAAATTTTGTAAATACGATTCAGACAATTCAAATCAAGCCTTTAATTTTAAATTTCTTTTATGAGAGATAAACGAAACCAAACAACTTGCAGTATTATGTTTGGTAACATATTGCAGCATACTAAATAGAGCTCACCAAGATAACAGAACATCAATAAATATCTATATCTGTACTAGTAGGAAATTAAAAAAAGTATATTATATTTTGAACTTCACGGCTGCCCCATGGTTCTAAACAGTAAGAAAGAGAAAATCACACACAAAAAATCTGTTAAGTTAGACAACAGTCCCCAAGACTACCCTCACTTCTGCCAGTCTGGGGTTCCCCAAGACCACCCTCAGTTTTGATAATTAAGAATTCACAGAGATCTGGAGCACCTGGGTGGGTCAGTGGTTTAAAGCCTCTGCCTTTGGCTCAGGTCATGATCCCAGGGTCCTGGGATCGAGCCCCGCATTGGGCTCTCTGCTTGGTGGGGAGCCTGCTTCCTCCTCTCTCTCTCTGCCTGCCTCTCTGCCTACTTGTGATCTGTCTGTCAAATAAATAAATAAAAATCTTTAAAAAAAAAAAAAAAGCATTCACAGAGATCACTGAGAGCTGTTGTACTCATGATTAGGATTTATTACAACAAAAGAATACAGACTAAAATAAGCCAGTGGAAGAGATGCATGGGGAAGAATCCAGGAAAGTTTCAGATGTGGAGTTTCCAATTGTCCTTTCTCATTAGGGTCATTGGCAATGCTAATTTCTCATCACTGCTGTGTGACAACGAATATAGAAAACTTCCAACTCATCAATTACATCAGAATCTTGGAGTCCAGTTTTATTTGGACTTGTTCTCTTAAATTTGGCTGGCCACCCACATGTTTGACCTCAGTCTCCAGCCCTCACCCTAAATCATATTGTTAAACTATCTAATGTGCACAAAGATGCGAAGTAAACAAAGATATTCTCCTTAGGTATTCCAAGGGCTTAGAGATCATCTTCCAGGATACAGGCAAAGACCAGACCTCTCTTTGGATAAAGTTAATTGTTTAACAACATCTAATATTTCTAATACTATACAATTTTTATATTTTAATTGTTGCCAAACAATGTCAAATTCCAATTATCTTAATCTTTATCAAGCATTATGCTTTTCTTCCCTCTTTCTCTTATAATAATCTATTAACTTGTACAATTAAAATGGAACACTTATTTTTAAATACTAATTTGAGAATTAAAAAGCTCATTTCTATTTTTAAAACATACTTTTTTTTGGTACCATGCACCATGATAGAAGTTCACAACCATTCAGAGAAATGGAATTTTAAACTATTTGTTTAAATGTAGATTCCCTAGTTAGAACCACAGTGTCTAAAAACATTATTGTTCAGTCATGTGGATATTAGTGCAATAACATGAACATTATTTCAATTCAAAATAAGTACCTTTTAACACAAATCTAATCTTGTCAATGGACTTTTTAAACATTAATCCTAGTTCTTACAGGGAAAATAAATCCTACTATAATAAAGACTATGCAAAAGATTTTAGAAAACATAAATTTTTACCAGTTAATGTAGACAACTTTTTAAAAGTAAAAGTAAATAAACAAGTAGGAGGAAGATAAATGGTCAGACTATAGGAGGAACAAAGGTAGTAAGACAGTATAATTGTGCTCATCTGAAAAAACTTCTGGATGAAATAAAAGAACACCTGTAATAAAGTAGATATACACACAGAAACAAAACAAAGTAGATACACTGTGTCCAACTGATTTTGTTTGATATGATTTGTCAAGTTATAAATACAAGTCATAACCAAGAGCTGGAAAAGTTCAATCAGTGCAAAGTGTTATATGATTTATTTTACAATTACTAACTCAATTCCAAGTTTGAAAACTTGAGAGTGATTCATGAAATATACTGTTTTTTTCTATAATGAGTACCATACTGATAAAATAATGACATCGGGGGCACTTTTTCCATACAATCAAGGTTTTCTTCCTTTCTCTCTGAATATTCTAAACTTCAGGAAAAATCCCATCAATCAGTAATGACCACCATATGTCACATTTTCCACTGATTTTGTGGACAAGTTTAGAGGAATAAGAAGAATCATCTAGCTCCTTTGAACACTGGTTATTTCAGTTTTTCTTTCCTAAAACAGAATATGCCCTTTGATAGCTTGTGCTGGGAGGTAATTACAAAGAATTCCTTTCTTTTATATCAATTAAAAGAGTGAAATTATTTATACTCCATTTGAATGATTACAATTGAATCTTACAAATAAGTATATTGCACTTTTTTTTGGCAGTCAAACATTACTTCAATTTTCTCTTTCCATTTTTGAAAGCAATACAATGACTAAGATCATCACCATCACAATATTACTGGCCAGACTCTAAGTATGTTATATGTATTATCTCTGTTAACTTTCATGGAAATCCTGTGGCAAATGCATTATTATTTTACAGATAATGAAACTGAAAAACTGAGAGGTTGATTAAATTTGCCTATGCTACTTCTCTAGTAAATGGTGGGTCCAGTATCCGAATCTATAGGTGATAGTGTGGCCAAAAAATTCTACTACTCTGTAACATGGCTTAACCATTTTTTATATTATAGGAACTAAAACTAAATTGTACTACTAAAATATGTATGTTATTTCAGTAGTAGAATTTTCCATACATTTAAGCAATTTCTCCAAAATCATGTAAGATAGAAATAGAAATGTGTCTTCTATTAAATCCTATTGTCCTTATGGCTCAATACATTTCAGCACTTTATTTTGTATCACTGCCTATTTTTTCTAGTTAGTTTGCATGTATAAATCATATTTTTCAAAGAAGATTAAAAGTTACTTATCCTTTGTTTTTTTACAATATACTTCCTTATGAAGTATATGGAGTGTGATAGTCAATTTTATGTATCAACTTGGCTAGGCCATGGTACCAAATATTTGGTCAAATTTCACAGTTATTTTTGTGAAAGGATTTTTTTGGATGGGATTAACAAACATTTAAGCCAACTGAGTAAGGCGGACTGCTCTCTGTAAGTAGGTGAGCCTCATTCAATCAGTTGAAGGACTTCAGAAAAAGACCTCCTCCAAGCAAAAGGGAATTCTACCAGTAGACTTCCTTCAGACTGAAACTGTAATGCTTTCCCTGCGTCTCCAGCCTGCTGGCCAACCTTCCAGATTTTGCCTTTGTACTTGCCATTCTCTATACTCAGGTGAGCTATTTCCATAAAATAAATCTTGATCTTTCTATAAAAATATATAGGATGTATGTGTGTATGTCTATAGATATACACATATACCTTCGGAGACCTGTGACTAATATAGGATGATATTTAACATATTCAGCAGTAGGTGTAAATGCCACTTAAAATTAAATTTACAAAAGCTGTGGTAATACAATTGGCAACAACTCAGTCTTTCAGAAAATATGGTAATTCCAATAAGAGGGATGTTCCTTATACCTGAAGAAAAATATAATGCCATATAACATCTCAACAGAAGTTTAAAAAAAATCCCAGAATATTGTTAGAGGAATATTCTTGCTTATCCTTAAAATGGTATTTCTTGACTAGTTTGACATAGTTTAAAGTGTCAGAATATCTATCCACCTAAAAGTTATAATTTATTTATATTAGAAAAAATCAATACTTAAGTATAATTTATTTATATTAGAAAAAATCAATACTTAATTACTCTGTATTATGTACTTCTCAGAAAGTTGTATGTATATCAACCAATTTAATCCTCATATCCTCATATTAAACAGAAACTCTCTTTACAACAATCTATGTGAGATAGGTACTATTATGGTCTCTATTTCACAGATGAGGAAAAAGAGTTGCAAAGGCTGAGTAATTGAGCAAGCTCACATAGCTAGTAAGTTGCAGAGCTGGATTCAAACCTAGAGTGTAGCTCCAGAATCCTGCTCTTAATCTCTATTCTATTCACTTATTGACATTTTTAGGAAAGAGTGTTTATTATGCTCAAAGTATTTTCTTTTTTTCTGTTCTTTTAATCTTGGCTTTGTAAGACCAGTGACTGCATCCATCAATAAACACTTTCTTCTCTTTCTTAAAAAGATAATTATAGAGAAGCAAGGGCTATGGACACAGACTAATGTTTCGGGGGGAAAATATGGAGTATTTCACAAACCATCAAATTCTTAACTACTCAGGTGCAGTGAATTGCATTATTACCTGGCCAGCTTCTCTCAGTACTTTTACATGGTGCCAAAGGAACTGTTAGCTTTGTCTAAAAGTGTTCAATTGCTACCTAGTGATGACAATTACCTGTCTCCTCCTCTTTCATAGACACTTGATCTCTAAACTGAAAATGTTGTCAGCCAAATTTATAGATATCCTTATTTGAGGCAAGGGCATAATGTCCAGAGATTATGTTGAGTGAGAGAGTATGCCAGCAAATCAAGCCCATGACACAGAAAGTAAATAACACAGGAAGGTGCCCAACAGGCAACGAAGTCAAATGAGGGCTGCCAAGCAATGGTTGGTTGATCAAAGGCAATGGGCCAGGCTCTCAGCATCAGCTTTGGATTAAATGATTAAACTGCTGGGCTGGAAATACTCACTGGGACACCAGCTAAAATCCTGTGCCCAAGAGGGATCCCCACAGATTGAAGCAGCTGCTGTTATTGCTATAAACTTTGATGCCAGCAACACGCAGCCTAAATTCACTTCTATTTCCTCAGCTTCCTAATTAACACTATGAAATGCATTACTTTTTTTTTTCTTTACTCTGTTCCATCAAAACATAGTTGGACTAAATTATTTCTTCCTTGTCTATAAGTATCACTTTAGATATTCTTAAGTACTTCTCAACATGATACTCTCAACAACCTCCCTCCCTCTCCCATGTGCAGAAGAGATGAATCCAGTTCCTTCCAGGCCTCCTTATTCACAAAGCAGTTCAGGCTGTACTCTGGGCTCTCCTCCAGGTCCCAGTGCCCTTCTGACTGGCATAAAGACAAGCACCTTTGCTCATAGCTCTCCAACTCTGGGACCTTCTGGAAGAGCAAGGGACATCACAGCTTATGTTCCTCTTATCTTTCCAAAGTTTCATTGCTCTGATAGTTCCATCTCCTGCTGCTCTTTCTCTGCTTTACAGCAGGCCTGTATTTCTGGCCTGTACATCAGCATATGCTTGGCAGCTTTCAAAGTGTTATCACCTGTATAGTCTCATTTCTGCTTTGAATTCAAATCTGCTGTAAATTGGAGAGTAGCTGTTAGTCCCACTGCAAAGATTAGGAAAGGAGGCTTAAGAGGCTAATAGACTTGAAGAGCACACAGTTAATAACAGAGGAATCATTCTGAGGCCCCTAAAACTGGTGTCCATACCACAATATTTGTTCCCACTTTCTTTTGCCCCTAATTTTTTTGTGTGTTCACAGTGTCTCCCTCCCAAAAATATAAGATACAGGGGTCTGCATCTCACTCTGGCATTTATTTCAGCAAGATGTACTATGTGATCAATAGTCTTTAATAGAGTATCTGAATTATCATTCTTTTTTATTATATTAGTCACCATACAGTAATTATTAGTTTTTGATGTAGTATTTCATGATTTATTATTTGTATTTAATACTCAGTGCTCATTATAATACATGCCCTCCTTAACACCCATCACCAAGATAACCCACTCTATCATTCTTAAAATATTATCATACAGTTGAAGAACTCATCCTTGGAATTTAAGGAACATAAAATTTAGTTTCAAGAGACCTATGTTATTTTACTCAATAAATGTGCTATCATTCCCAGAGGGGCACAACTGGTTCTTGTGGAAGTGAGCAAAGAGTTTTCAGTATTACAACAGTTTGTGGCTCTGGGCACTTGGGTGGCTCAGTTGGTTAAGCATCTGTCCTCAGCTCAGGTCATGATCCCAGAGTCTGGTGGTCTTCCTACAACTGGTAAAGAGTCAGAACTAGATTCAAATTAAACAAAAAACCTGACAAATGAAAAATAATCTGCTCTGTGGGACATTTTAAGCTGCCTCCTTTACCAAGCTTATTTACTTGTTCATTTTTTTCTAAAGGTCTATTTCCTAGTCAGTCAATTAAAAAAAAAATGTTAACAACCAACAGGATACAGTTGGCAAATGGAAGAAGAGAAAATAGGCCCTCAAAGAATCAATTGTTGGTGATCACTTTTATTGGTGCTATTGAATTTGATATTAAGAGAGAGCCAAATTTAACTGTAATATTGGTATACCTAAGTCTAATGTGCAAACAACCTCTCCAGAAAAAAAATCGCCTGTGTATAATGAGGATAGAGTCATGCCAGTGGGTGGGAGAGAGCAGGACTGAGAAAAAACACTTTAAGTCAAAAGTAGTAAAGAATGACAGTCAACAAGAAACCCCATATTCTAGTAGCACACCACAGTACCCTTTGTCTTAAGAGCAGTCATAGTTGTATAGTTGCCACACTGAAGCCACCATAAATATAGCTGTTCCCCATTAATCAGTATGAACATCTGCAACAATTACTCATGCAAGAATAATGATTTAGCAGCTGTGCATACTGGAATAAAACTTGTAAGATTTAGGAAGATAGGGATAATACACATATCATTCTGACACAAGCTCCAGGATCTATGATTTATGATTTTCTCCCCTTTAAGAATAAAAGAAATTATTGCTAGTGAAGACATAAAACAAAAGTGTATTACCTTGAGCAATGTCTGTGTCTGTTTAATATTTGTTGGTGTGCATTTGGGTAATCGATTTAACCACAAAACAAGTTGTTTGTTGTTTTTAAATTTCTCTGAAAGTTTCTCATTTGATTCTAAACTCATATCTACTCAATGGATATTTTTAAAGTCACATATGACTTCTCTGCCTTAAATGCCTTAATGGTCTCTATTTCCTGTTTAGGGTTATGTCATGTAGTTAGTTAAGAGCACAGAGCACTGTTGCCTAATTCCACTCAGCCATGTGGAATGATTGCCATGTGATTCTATTCCTTTTCCTTGGGGATTTTTCTCCCTATTCTCTTTTTAAAATCCCTTCTTACTTATTATATCATTTCAGTATTTTAAATGTTCATCTTCTTAATCTCTAAAGAAAAGCCCTTCCTAGCCTCAACTCATGCCAATTACTTTGTCATTCTATTTCTGTCCCTTCACAGCCAAACTTTTTGAGTTGTTTTCATTTCCAGTCTCTTCTTTCCTATTTCTCTTTTACTCTATAAACTAATTTTCATCTCAGCCACTTCACTGTTTCTACAAACTTCCTTGTATCTTAATCTAACAGATAATTTTCAGCCTGATTTTTCATGTAAAAGCATTTGGTAAAAAATGGCCTCCGTGACTCTTGTACCAGTTTCTTCATAAATCCCAAATATACCCTCTAGGTCCACCCAGTGTTCTCCTTCTAAAGAAATCTCAAGATAAGGGTGTTCCTTGGAATTGTACTTCCTAATGTGATCTTGGTCACATTCGCTCCCATAGCTCCATTGCCCATCTAAACATTGACACTCACAAATCTCTACCTCCTGTCATATTGCTCTCTTCTGTTCTCCACATGTGTATTCCACAGTGACTTCATATTCAATAAGGACAGAATTAAAAGGGTGAGAACTGCATCCTTAAGGCAATCTCAATTCCCAGCATTCAGGTCTTTGTCCACTACCATATAGATTTCAAGCATTACTCCTTCTCATACCTCAAACTCCAAAGTCTTTGACCGCACTGAGATTTTCAATCTTTTCATTGTCCTGCCTCCAATAGATGTTCACTCTTTCCCCCACCCAGGTGCTTAGATGCAATGGTTCATCATTATACTCACTCCACTGTATATACCCTTCACTATATTCACCTTGCTAAATCCCAGTCCACCTATTCTGTCTAATTCAAGCCAGATGAATATAGCTTTGGAGAAGAAATAAACCATGAATATAGGTATCATTTCATATTCACGGTCAGTAACTTTATATAGATCCATAAATATACCTATAGTATTCACTTTCTATTTCCCCAGGAAAATATTTTTACAAGTTTTACTCTCTAACCAAACCTCTATAAAATCCTAATTCCTTTTACTAAGTTCATGATTCTTCCTTTCTTCTTCTCTGAGAAAATAAAAGCATTCAAAAGATAATATCCACAGGTTCTCCAAACCATATCCACTACCCTTTCTGAAGCTGCAGCCATAAACTCTGCCTTCCTTAAGCTCTTCTTGGTGTCATGTTTCACTTTGTTTCTAAAGCCAATTGCCCCAATTTTGTACAGGTCCCATCTCCTCCTGAGCACAAAAAGACAGTAGTTGTATTACTATCTTCTAATTTATATTACATTTTCCTTGTCCATTAGCATACACAATTGTATTCTGTTCTTTACTGAATGCCTTATCTGCCTTCAGGCATCATGTGATTTTCTTTGCTCCCCTTTAAATAGCAAAAAATTTCCCCAAAACATTTGCAAGTATTAATTTTTCCCATATCCTCTTTTAATTTTCTCATTTCCCCAAATAAGGCTTCCATGATTGGCCTACATGTATTCAAGTGCAGTGGTCAATTGCTAAACATCATTTTACTTAATGATACACAGCATTTGACAGTGGTGCTAAATCTGCTTTAAAGTACTCTCTTCACCTAACATTTATAACAACTAGGTATTCTAGTAGCTTATAGGACAACTATATTTGAATTATTGTAAGACTCCTTTTCTTATGATAGATGTAGCTCTGAGCAAGAACTTAGGGCTTGGCAAGTCAGATACCTGTTAGATTTCAGCCTCCATTTGCCACTTGGCTTCTAGACAGTCATCCTTTTACAAGACTCAATGTGCCAGACTGTACCAGGAAGCCCTGAAAACAAACTCTTAGTTCTCCTTTACCTAATTGCATATTGCCGTTTCACTTTCCTAATCTCTGAAGTTCAGAATGAAACCAGGGCTCAAGTTTTAGATGTTTTCTCTTTTCTGTTTATGCTAATTCTCTAGGTAATCTCATCTGGTCTCAAAACCTACATACCATCTGTATGTTGATAGCAAAAAATGCATATCTTCAGGTTGGACCACTATTTTTCATGATACCTAAAATTGTACATGCAACTGTCCACTTAACATCTTGATTAGATGATATAATACTATATCAGAAATATATTATACCTAAAGCCAATTCCTGGATTTTCCTCCTGAAATCTCCTCTTCTCTCTTTCTCATCTCAATAATTGGCAACTGAAGTTTTCCATTTTCTCAGGCCAAAGCTTGCCTCCTCTTTTCATACATCTAATCTATTAGCAAACACTGCTGACTTCACTTTTGATAAACTGATAAAGTTAATTTCTCACTGAACACATGAATCCAAGTCACCATTCTGAACTAGAAAGGAGACTATTATAAAACTCCCATTTCTCCTCTTCTGCCCTTAACACATAAAATGTTATCAATACACAAAGCAGAATAATCTTGTCACAACATTAATTCACATTATTTCACTGCTCTTCTCAAAACATCTCAATGACTTTCCCTTTCACTTAGAGTAAAATTCAAAGACTTTGCCATGGTTTACATGGCCATGCATTATGTGTTAATTTTTCATGCAGCTCTAGCCCTCCTAGTCCCCTTACTATCTCTCAAACGTGACAAGGTTACCTCTACCTCAGGGGTTTTGTTCTGTCTGGAACACCCCCACTAAAGGTGCTCAAGGGGATCCTACATCACTTACTTCAAATAAGTCTGTTTAAATAGCATTTCAGCAGTCTTCCCAGTTACTATGCATGTAGCTGTTCTCTCTGCATCCACTCTTTGTTCTCCTTACTCATGTTGACAGTCCCACAATGTAAAACAGTGCTTGACACACTATGGGCATTCAACAAATATCTATTTTAAGAGGAATGAAAGTGTAGTTATAGGTGATGATATCTTCATAGCCTTAATGACATTTCATCCTTCAGTTTCGTAGAGCATAACAATGGTACCAATATAAACAGATTATTGACAGTTACCTTAATGATAATTTTCTAGAAAAATAAATTCACTTCTTTATAGAGGGGAGCTCTGGTTCTACAAGCATTAGCTGGAAATACTGTCCACACAGGACAAATTATATAATTCTGTAGTTAATATTTTTCTCCACAATCAAATTCCAAAACCACACACACTGTCCCACAATTTGCTTTGAAAATTATAGCCATTTTGATTATTTAAATGACAAATGTGAGGTCCCCTTTCTCACTACATGTAAAATATAATGTATTCAATGTACTCTGTTTAACTAGCATTCTGAAAGCATATAGAATAAGACTCTTTTGTAAATAATTTTATAATCCAGCTGTGGCCACAAATTAATTATTGATTATAGCAAATTATATATATTTTAAAGGAATTATCTTTCCTTCTGCTTTTGTAATGTGCTGTGTTTTATTAGTAAACACATATATCTCTCTTTCTCTGAAGAATAATATGAGTATTTCAGGAAAATTCAGATAAAAGAGATAGAATAGTACTTATCTGATGACCCCTAAAATATATTGCTGTATAATGACTACAAAATCATTTTCTTTGAAATATCCCAAGCAACTATACTATCTGAAATGACTTCTCTGTTTCAATAAGCTTTATTCAATAATAAAATCAACTTTCAAGGCAGTCAACCCTTCTTAGAGTCTATGCATGATTATATACTTGGCCAGCATAATCTCCTTTGAGGTTTAGTAATTTATTTCAGAACTTGAGATTCTGCTTTCTCCTTCCTGATTCTTGAAGAACTTCTATAGAGAACATTATGCACGTACTACACAACAGTGTTATGTAGACATTGCATAGAGAATGTAGTTGAACAAATGCATACAATAACCATTTTTTGTGAAATCAGAATTAGCCAATAAATTTACATTAATGTTTGTCTTCCAGAAAATGCTCGAAAAATTATATGCGTGTTTATCAATATATTTATTTTTACCAGTCTTAATAGTACAGTTGCAGGGTCGCCTCAGTGGCTCAGTCAGTTAAGTATCTGCCTTCAGCCGAGGTCATGATCCCAGAGTTCTGGGATTGAACCTCATGTTGGGCTCTCTGCTCAGGGGAGAGCCTGCTTTTCCTTCTCTCTCTGCCTGCCACTTGCCCTGCTTGTGCTCTCTCTGTCAAATAAATAAAATCTTATGAAAAAAAAAAGTTCAGTTGCAAACACTATGTTATATTGTGTTAACTATAAAGTGTCTGCATATATACGTATGTTTATTGGACATAAATGGCAAATGATTCTATACATTGATGAATAATTATAATACTGAGAAATGAAAAATTTCAAATGAAACCTTTAACTTGGCTGATAGCTAGTCACTATATATTAATACAAAAGCATAGTGCCAGTCTTATTGAAAATATTATGTAATAAAAAACATAAAATTTGGCATACTGATATAGTGATGACATATAAACAATTAGATATTCTAGGTAATTCTCAGAATTATTTGAAGTTCACTTTTTAAAATCTCACAAATTTATTTTTTCTTTTAAATTATATTAAATTATATACAAAGCATATATTAAGCATATATAAAAGCACCTATTAAATTATATACAAAGCACAAAATTTATCACCTTAATTATTTTTAAGTATAAAGTCCACCTTAATTATTTTTAAGTATAAATTCTAAGTATATTCATATTGTTGTGCAATAACTCTCAGAACTCCTCATTTTTCAAAATTGGAACTCTAAATCCACTAAACAACTCCTCTTTCTCCCCGCCCCTAGTTCCCTGACAACCATTATTCAGTTTTCTGTCTCTCTAAGTTTGACTACTCTTAGCACCTCATATAAGTGGAATCGTACAGCATTTGTTCTTTTGTGTTTGCCTTACTTCACTTAGCATAATGTCCTCAACATTCTTCTATGGTATAGCATGTGTCTAAACTTAATTTTTAAGGCTAAGTAATATTCCAATGTATGTTTATGCCATATTTTGTTTATCCATTCATCTGTCAACAGACATTCTGGCTGCCTCCATCTTTTTGCTATAGTGAATAATGCAGCTGTGAACATGGGTATACAACTATCTATTCAATACTCAGTTTTCAATTACTTTGTATACATACCCAAACGTGGAATTGCTGTTTCATATAGTAATTCTATTTTTAATTTTTCAGGAACTGCTATCTATACAAGTTTCCTATAGCAGCTACACCATTTTAAATTCCCAAAAAGAGTGTACAAGGGTTCCAATTTCTCCACAACTGTACTGACCCGTTATTATTTTTTAAATAGCAGCCATCCTAATGGTTGTGAAGTGGTATCTCATTGTGAGTTATTTCACTAAATGTTTTTATTAACAGGCTTTTAAAAGTACAGGGAAGTTGAAATGATCTGTTGAGGAAAAATGAGATGGAAAAAACAGGAATAGAATGGTATTATTTGGGAAATATGTTTAGAAAAAAAAATGAAAACAAAACAAAACAAAACAAAAAGGCTACTATAATCATTCTTAGGGTGCTATAGCATGATGACAACATAATCTCTAATGAGAAACATGAATTTACTCTAGAAACTTAAGCATCTCAAAATGAATTGGACTATACCTCTTAAAGCCATCTAAAGGAGGTATTAAGGCTCCTTGGGCAATTGGAAACAACTAAAATGTGAGAGATTGTTTAAATGTAGCTAAAACAAAGAAGTTTTGTTTGTTTTAAATCACAAAAAGGAGATTCACAAGTTTCGCATACAAAGATAAGTTATTTTCTTTCCCTTAAGTAGCTTATCTCAGGTCAAAGCTTTATTTATATGTATCTTGATGTGAGCAATAATGGTAGTATTTTCAAATTTGTTATCTCCACTAGTGAAATTAAAATGTATTTTATATTCACTTTATATTATACTCATCCACATGACATATGTATATTAATAAACCACCTGTATTTTCCAGGTCCCTTATAGAATATGTTACCATATGTAATCTTATCTATGAATATAACTTCTCAGAATTTATTTGAAAATTATTTAGATGTGGTATCTATACCAGACATGTCACTATTCTACATAAAACAAGCATATAAGTGCCTTAAAAATACTGTAAAATAAATATTACATGAAGACCACTAAAAATAACTCAAAGCCAGCAATCAGTCAAATCTATCACATTGCTCTTATAACTACTTTCCCTCACACAATTAGGTCTCACTAGTTTTGACCCCAGCTACAGCACTCAGCTGTCTCTGCTTACACCGCTCTCCATAACCAATACTGGATACCTTCTCCCTCAGGTTCCCTGATTCCAGTGTTATCCGAAACACTGTATCTAAACCTGTTGGGTTCCTTCTTATAGAAGGTGTAGCATATGTAGCTAAATGATGGGTACAGTATTACCATTCAAATTGCTCCTGAGGCATTCTCCAAAGAAGTACTTTTAGTAGAGATAAGAACATTTTTCAGCCCAATTTTATAGCATAAAATAAATAATACCCTTTATGAAGAAGTCTCAAAAAGCCAAAGATGGCTTTAAAAATTCATGCTATAAGATCTTCTGAAGTCTATTCTGTAAAAATAATGAAAGAAACCCTGAAATTTTCCTGAAGCAAAACAAACCCTAAATAAAATATTCAAATGTTTCAGATTCAGACAAGTCTTTGAAGGAAACAGAAACATGAATAAAATAAAATTCAGAAAAACCTAAGTACAGCTTGCCATCAACTCTTATCTCAGGACTTATATTTTCATAATAAGTTTTTAGTTTTAGCTCATACTGAACATACTGTGACCAGAAACATTTTCTCTAACGGTGATTAAGACAACCCTCCTTACTTAGTACAGGACTTCATGACCTTCCCTACATGGTATTAGCTTACCTGAGGCAGCACCCTATAGGAAATTTAGTTTACTATGCTTTATTAATTCTGCCTACAAAACCTTTATAGCAATCCATCAAAACCAGGTATTGATATACAGATATGCCTGGATTTTTTTAAATCAAGAAACAATAGGTTAAGAATGGTTGAACTATCCCTAGAGAACAAATATCAAATACATTATCCTGCTCAAATAGTATAACCACATTATATCTATAAAGAAATATTAAATATGGATATTCTGAATTAATTTCCAATTTTTCCTTCACTAGGAATAAAATCCAATGTGACTTACAATGTATATTCTGGACCAATTTTTTCTACTGAACAAATATATATTTAATAATCCTTTGCATAAAGGATGCATTTGCTAGGTACTGTGGATAGACAATGGATTTTACTGGAGCTTACTGTGATTCTTCTCATCCTGTCTTATCCTACTGAGACTGATTTGTTATATGAAATTCTTCCTGTCCTATATTACTCTCTTTCTTCCAGGAACATATCACTATTTACAGAACAATTCAATCTCTATATCGGAATTTGTGCAATGTTAATTTGAAGTACACAGTCTTCATCAACTCCTGAGGAGGTTAGTTGCAATTGTCTCTAAAGGTCTCCATGTTTACCCTTTGTGACAATGCTGCTCTTAAACCCAGTTTGCTGGGTTCTGAACATTAGTCCTTTGCTCCTTTGTGACAAGTTTACACTGTAAAACTGAAAGGGATAAAGGATATTGTCTCACTGGCTCCTTCATTAGAGGAGCAATTTCCTGCTTTAGATATGGGCTGAAAACATGTTCATGAAAACATGAACACAATGTTGGCTGCTATGATATATCTGTGTATACTAATAAACATGCCTTGGTGAAGGACTTCATCAGTGTTTCTCTTTAATGATTGAGTCTCATCTTCATATGTGCAATGATCTTGATGACAAGCCTCAGCACCTACAGCCATTGTATTCATTTGTTATAATTTTTTCCTGAAACATATTATCTTGCCAAAACTTATCGAGTTGAAAATATCAATGAAAATCAGGCTGCAAAAGCATTATGATCAGAAGATTATTAAATAAATACACACTTCAGGGGGATAAAGAAAAGGCTTCTGGACAAACTCCAAAGAACAAATGAATGGATAGATGATGGGAGAATGAAACCAAATAAAAAGACATAGAATTTTTCTGAATCATAGGCAACAGTACAGTTCTATTTCATTAAAGATGAATGAAATCATTCTTATCAATATGTATTATTTTCAATGGAATATTAATCTGGGTACCTTTAAACTGCTATTAGTTCTAAAAGAGAGAAAGAGCCTGGAAGGATGGTAAATTGGAAATAACAAAGCAAACTTTAATTTTAGGCTGCATATGTGCTCTCCTTTTCTTTTAACCATGAAGTTGGCCAAGAAGCAATTGAATTACCTTCAGAAGACAATGGCAGAAAAATGCTTGAGAACACCCAGACAATGATGATTGTTTAACTGGAAACACATAGCAAGAACACAATACAGTTTCTAGTGAAACAAAAGGAAAGATAAAGGAACAGCATTAATTTGAAAAGAAAAAAGTCACTCTGTGAATCAACAGAGAGTTAGGATCATAAACACTGAAATTAGTAGGAAAACGGTGGAGTGATAAAGAGCTTAGCACAGAAACTACTTCTCTCCCTACTAACAGTGTACTCAAACCAGATTATTTAATATGTAATAGAAAAATAGAAAATTTCAGTTTCCTAAAACCTAATACCCATTTAAAAATGTTTATATATTATTAGGGTTATTGATGTTTAATTTTAGAACTCTCTTTTAGAGCTTTGAATATTACCTGTAAGTTATGCTAATGAAATACTTCTCAATACTTAGTAGGAATTACCTTTATGATTTTTATTTTTTTTAATATTTTATTTATTTGACAGACAGAGATCACAAGTAGGCAGAGAGGCAGGCAGAGAGAGAGGAAGGGAAGCAGGCTCCCTGCTGGGCAGAGAGCCCAATGCTGGGCTCAATCCCAGGATCCTGGGATCATGAACTGAGCCGAAGGCAGAGGCTTTGACCCACTGAGCCACCCAGTGCCCCCCTACCTTTATGACTTTTAAATCTTAGCTTAAGTTTACACAGTTCATGTTCCTTTGTAAAGTTCACTGAAATTAGTCTTAGCGATAATTTTTTTGGATATGACACCAAAAGCAAAAATTAACAAGTAGGACCACATTAAACTAAAAGCTTCCAGACAACAGAGGAAACTAACAAAACTAACAAAAAGTCAACCTATGGAATGGAAGAAAATATTTGCAAATAACATGTCTGATCAGGGTTAATATAAAAAAATATAAGGAACTCATAGAACTCAATAGTATAAAATTCAAATAACCCAACTTAAAAGTGGAAAAATGTCTTGAATAAACATTTTCCCGAAGAAGACATAAAAATGTCAGTAGTATGAAAAAGTGCTCAAAATCACTAATAATCAGTGAAATGCAAATCAAAACCTTATCTTACACATGTTAGATTATTAAAAAGACAAGAGATAACAAGTATTAGCAAAGTTGTAGAGAAAAGGGAAACCTGGTACACTACTAGTGGGAAGGCAAATTGGTATAGCCATTATGGAAACCCTCAAAAAATTAACAGAACTACCATATGACCTAGCATTCCCACTTCTGGGTATATATCCAAAGAAATGAAATGAGGATCTTGAAGAGATCTTTGCACTACCATGTTCATTGTAGCACTATTCACAAGAGCCAAGATAGGGAAATAATGCAAAAATTGTCCATCCACATATCACTTCTTTTAAAAATGTGATACACACATACATACACAGAGGAGTATTATTCAGGCACAAAAAGTAAGTAAATTTTGAGAGAAAGAGAGAGAGAAACACTAAAGGAGAGGAGAAAAAAAGCAGTAGAAATATTTCAAGTAATAATCGCTGAGAGTTTTCCTCCTCCTCCTTCTCCTCCTCTCCTCTTCCTCCTCCTCCTCTCCTCCTCCTCTCCTCCTTCTCCTCCTACTCCTCCCCTCCTCCTCCTCCTCTCCTCCCCTCCTCCTCCTCCTCTCCTCCCCTTCTCGTCCTCCTCCCCTCCTCCTCCTCCTCTCCTCCTCCTCCTCTTGTCTTCCTCCTATTCCTCTCTCCTCCTCCTCACCTCCACCTCTTCTCCTCTTCCTCCTCCCCCCCTCCTCTCCTCTTCTCCTCCTCCTCCCCTCCTCCTCTCCTCTTCCTCCTCCTCCTCTCCTCCTCCTCTTCTCCTCCCCCTCTCCTCCTCCTCCTCCTCTCCTCTTCCTCCTCTCCTCCTCTCCTCCTCCTCCTCCTCCCCTCCTCTTCCTCTTCTCCTCCCCCTCTCCTCCTCCTCCTCCTCTCCTCTTCTTCTCCTCCTCCTCTCCTCCCCCTCCTCCTCTCCTCTTCCTCTTCTCCTCCTCCTCTCCTCCTCCTCTTCTCCTCCTCCTCTCCTCCTCCCCTCCTCATCCTCTCCTCCTCGTCCTCTCCTCCTCTCCTCCTCCTCTCCTCCTCCTCCTTCTTCTTAATTTTGCTAAATTCCTAACAGGGGAAAGGAAATGAACATCCAGAGCTATCTGAATTTGGTTGTTTTCAGAAGAGTAAGAAGTTGAAAACTGGCAAGTAGACAACTGATTATGATAAGAGGAGTCTGGATTAATGAAATAACATTTGGTGTATATTCCATGTGAACGATCATAGTATGACAGTTACAAACATGTAGAAAGGACAGCAGAAAAGATTGCAAAATTCTAAACACAAAAGATGTATTTAGAAGAATATCTGAGAATAGAGAGAAGGAAACTGATAAAATAGGAGGAAAATTTCATTATATTTTCATGCATGCTGAGGTCTGGGGGCTTTAAGATGGAAGCTATGGTCAGTTATATAGAACATTATGAGCATTTTTATCTATTAATACAGAATATGATTGCTTACCCCCTCAAAAAAAAGTTTAATTCAAAACAATTCAGTAGGCTACTAAGAATTGTAAGGGGATGCTGAATGGTATACTAGAATTTATTTAGAAAAAGTACATTTCTAAAATATTTCCTCTTAAAGATGAACTTAAGTTTTTATGCCCCAAATAATATATGAAATGTCTGTGTCAGTCCAATGGGAAAGTTATAAAATTAAGAGAACATTTTTCATGGATTGACTCTTTTGCTTCCACTTTATTATCAATTTTGACTTCATTAGATCCTGGTCTGAGAGTAGAATCTAGAGTGATTATTTCTGGTGTCAGTTATTTCCTAAGCTATCACACCACAGGTTGATATTCCCTAAATCACATTATAGTATTTTATTTATTTATTTATTTATTTATTTTTTTAAAGATTTTATTTATTTATTTGACAGAGAGAGATCACAAGTAGACGGAGAGGAAGGCAGAGAGAGAGAGAGAGAGAGGGAAGCAGGCTTCTTGCTGAGCAGAGAGCCCGATGTGGGACTCGATCCCAGGACCCTGAGATCATGACCTGAGCCGAGGGCAGCGGCTTAACCCACTGAGCCACCCAGGCGCCCCTGAAAGTAAATACTTTTAAATAAAGTATTTTAAAGGACTAAAGGCTTACATAACCCTTTCATGGGAACCATAAAATAAGTGTTGCACATTCACTACATTTATATCAGTCTAGACAAATTTCATTGAAATTCATATGTGTGTTAAAATTATACAGATGGCTATCCATCTGTGTCATGAAATACACTAATACCTAAGGCTTAAAAATGCAAGCTAGAAAAAATTCAGAAAGGCTGTATGATAACAAATGTCAATTAGAACAAAAACCTCATTTAAAATTAATGTTATTTTAATAGTTTTGTGTCCTTCAATGTGTGATCAGCATAAAGATAAAGTTCAGGTGAACTTTTCAAATATTAAGATGTTGTCAAAGTTTAATTTTAAACAGTCAATTTTTTTAAGTTCACTTTGATGACTACAGTGAACTATGAATTGCTTATAACTACAACTTTCTAGATTTACATTTCCACCTGAAATGATAAATCTAAGTATAAAGGCTTATTTAAATGTCTACTTGCTAAAATTAAGTGCTTTCTTAGTTTTTTAATAAAATCAATATATATAACCTTACATTATTGTCTATTTTTTAAATTTATGAACTATTTTTTTATCTGTATCTTCTGGGTCTTCTATCTCATTATATGTCATTTTATGATTTCAAAACACTTTAATAGCTGAAATTTGTTTTCATGTCATCCCTCTAAGGTCAGTTATGGTGCAGACAATATGCTTCATACAAAAATTCAAGTTTTATAATTTATCATTCTTCTAAATCTAAACCATCATTATCTTTCTAAGATTTTGAAAGTAATACAAAACTTAAGCTGTTCAAGTTTTCTTTCCTTTCCTTGCTATTAATTCATTCTAAGACCTTCCACCTATTTTGTGCCTCAATGTCCATATCAGGAAAAGTGTCCAAATGGTACTTTTAAAAAAATGGGCAACCTAGACCCATTAAACCATTCCAGATGCAGACACAATGATACTAAGGAGGAGGGGGAAGAGAGGAGAGGTTGGATGAGGGGGATAAGGAAAAGAGGCTCTAATCACAGGGGAATTCAATGTGAATTTGCAAATGTTACTAGATTTGCAATATTTAAGTTCATGTTATCTGAGGCTTCCTAGAGAACAATGGAGGCAGCATCTTCCCTGAAAAACAAAAACAAGGTGCGCCTGGGTGGCTCAGTGGGTTAAGCCGCTGCCTTAGGCTCAGGTCATGATCTCAGGGTCCTGGGATCCAGCCCCGCATCGGGCTCTCTGCTCAGCAGGGAGCCTGCTTCCTCCCCTCTCTCTGCCTGCCTCTCTGCCTGCTTGTGATCTCTCTCTGTCAAATAAATAAATAAAATCTTTAAAAAAAATTTTTTTTGTTTAAAAAAAAAACAAAAACAAAAACCTATTTAAGTTGGCTTTATCCTACTAAAATATCATGGAACTTAAAAAAGAAATAGAATACTTTTCTGGTAATGATAGAGACCTAAAAAAATTTCTAAAATATTAGTTTATTTCAGTCTCAGAAGGTACTTTAAATTCAATTTCATTTAATTTTCTTGGACATCTTTAATCAAATCACTCATATGGACCATTAGTTACAGATTTCCACCTAATTTTACAGCTGAGCTGACTGAGGCAGGAGGAATTAAATAATGTGTTCAACTCACAAGTTGAGTTAATGATGCAGTTGAAGGTAGAATATGGTACCTTTTGTCTTCCTTTTAGCCATTACCCCCAACACTAAACAATTTTCTTACCATTGGATGGAGAATTGCACATTCAGAAACCAGAAACATTAAGGAGCAATCAGTAAGCTGCTATTTAATGATTAAAAAAAGAAATCTTTAAAATATGATATGGCGGGGCGCCTGGGTGGCTCAGTGGGTTAAGCCGCTGCCTTCGGCTCAGGTCATGATCCCAGGTCCTGGGTTCGAGCCCCGCATCGGGCTTTCTGCTCAGCAGGGAGCCTGCTTCCTCCTCTCTCTCTCTGCCTGCCTCTCTGCCTACTTGTGATTTCTCTCTGTTGAATAAATAAATAAAATCTTTAAAAAAAAATAAAATAAAATATGATATGGCAAACAGAAAAGGTACACCCTTTGTGCAAGTGTTCAACATAGGAGAATAAACCCTAACATTTATTCTTTATTTTCTTATCACCTCCTCTCTAAATTACAATTGATCTTACAAGTAGCTTCCTAAGATCTTATCAATCCTATGTCCACTTTTATGCAAACTTCCTACATTCCACTAGGAACGTGGAATCTACATTCTACATAATCTAGCCTTATTTATTTATTCATTAATTCGATCACTTATGAATACTGAAACAGAGTTAAATTCTGGTTTGCAAAGATAAATAAAACATGACCACTTCAATGAAAATGACTGCAGTCTCAAAGGGAGACAGAACCAGTCAAACAAGAGTGCATTACCAGTATTTCTAAAGGGTAAACAAGAAGAATATGAAATGGCGGGTCAAGAAAAGATTCCTACTCTTAATTTATCTGTATTTTTATTCCACAGTCATATACTTATTTCATTAGCTTAGAAATGAGTGAGAGGGGAAAGATTTTTGGTCAGCCTTGTATTTCTGCAGTCTTCTGGCTTAATCTGGCAATCCTAAACTGGAAGAAGGGGAAAGTCCAAGTTAAAAATGAGAAATATAAGAATGAAAAGTGATTACTTCAAGGAAAGGTAAAAAAATAAATAAAAAATGCAATAAGGAGGGGCGCCTGGGTGGCTCAGTGGTTAAAGCCTCTGCCTTCGGCTCAGGTCATGATTCCAGGGTCCTGGGATCGAGCCCTGCATCGGGCTCTCTGTTCAGCAGTGAGCCTGCCTCCTCCTCCTGTCTCTCTCTGCCTGCCTCTCTGCCTACTTGTGATCTGTCAAATTAAAAAAAAAATGCAATAAGGAAATTTTAACATTTCCTTGGTACATTGTGAGAATCTGAGGAAAAGGAGTAATAGCTATTAGCTATATTTACAATATTTATAAAGGTGAAGCCATCTGTCTTTGCAATCTCCTTTGGGTGAATCTGATGTTTATTCTGACTCTGGATAATTTAAGAAGCATTCAATCTGGAATATCTGTATTATGTGTCTCGGTGATACTAATAGTATATACTAAAACACTTGGAAAAATTCTAATGGCATTTTGATTTTCATTTTATAGGTTGACCCATTACAACAGACTTTAGAAGGTGCTGTGCAGGAGCTGTTGTCTTCTGACCGCACACAGAAGACCAGGGGTCACTCTGTATCTATTCATCTAGGTGATGATCAGTTGAGAAAGTTGCTGGATTCAATGGTACCTGTACAGTGCCCAAGCTCAAAATTCCATGTATCTTAATGTCTACAGACCATGTGTTTGTGGATGGAAAGGTAAAGAACACTGATAAAGTAAAACAAATATCAGCTTTGGAGTGACCCTTTGTGTCTCAACACCACTACTAAAAATGACAACACCCACTGATTTGGAAAAGTCTTTGGCATTCTCAAACGAGTATATTTGGGGTCTCTACTATCCATATTACTTAATTCTGAGGAACTCAGTATTTCAAGTCTAAAATATACACTCAATTTCCAAGCATTAAGCAAGCACCCTGGGACTACTTCATTTTTGGTGAATAAACTACACAGGCCAAAACCTTAAATAATATCATTAATAGTACTAGGTCCACCTGAATTTGTCTTTAATGAAGACAGACATATTGAGTCAAAATACTTGGTCTCTACTGGATGCATATGTGGGATAACATCTCAGGAAGAAAAGAAAGAATGGCAAATCACTTCAATAGCACAGTTGTAGAAAACTAGATAAAGCAAACCGAACAGATAATTAGATATCATACACAGAAATTAAGATGGGAAACAGTATACCTGCTAAAAAATTAGTGTCGTTTATTATGCTTACTTGTGATAGAAAGTAGAAAAAACTGTGGACTGGTATCTTGGCAGTAGAAATTCAAGAAATAAACTTGTGGGAAACTAATGGCTTCCTAATTTATAGGAACTCATAAATAGGAAATGTAATCTGTATTGATGCTTTCTAACTTCTAAGACACCATAAATAAAAAAAATTAGTTGTGAAATTATTGGTTGGGATTGGAGGCCTATTAAAATTGGATTTTATTGGTCAAGGAGAGGTTAGGCATTACTTAAAGATAAGGACAATTTGTAACCTTTGTCAGTATCTCCATATAATATGAAACAGGAAGAATGATTATGACTACCAAAGAATTAGAATCCATAACTGAGATTTTGTCCTTCATTTAAATCCCAATCTGTGAAAACAGTGTCATGTGGATAAGTGCCACTTTTGGTGAACCTCTATTTGAACTCATAAAATAATTGGTACTTTGTGATGCTGGCTTAATTTGTAATATTATTTTTTAATTTTTAATTAAAGTACAACATATAACATTATATTAGTTCCAGGTGTATAGCATAATGATTCAACAATTCTATACATTTCTCAATGCTCACCATGACAAGTGTAGCCACTATCTGTCACCATACAATGTTATAACAATATTATTGACTATACTCCCTGTCCTTAACTTTTCATCTCTTGACTTATTTTATAACTGGAAGTATGTACCCCTTAATGCCCTTTATTTCACTCATACCTCAACCAACCTCCCCTCTGGCAACCAAGTTTGTTCTGTGTCTATGAATCTTATTTCCATTTTTTTAGATTCTCTTTAGAATTGTTTTCAGATTCTCTGACTTTTTCACTTAGGATAATATTCTATTAAGTCCATTTATGTTGTTGCAAATGGCAAGATTGCATTCTTCATTATAGCTGAGTAATATTGTTATATGTGTGCATGCGTGTGTACACACACGCATGCACACATACATACATGTATACACACATACATACATGCATACACACACACACATGCAAATACATACACACCCCACATCTTCTTTATCCATTCATACATCAGTTGACACTTATATTGCTTCTGTATCATAGGGGTACTTATATTTTTCAAATTAGTGTTTTCGTTTTTTTAACTCTTCAGAGGTGAAACTGCTGGATCATATAGTAGTTCTATTTTTGACATTTTGAAGAACCTCTATGTTGTTTTTCATAGTGGACATATCAAATTTCATTCCCACCAACAGTACACAAGGTTTCCCTTTTCTCCATACCCTCGTCAACACATTATTTCTTGTCTTTTTGATAATAGCCATTCTGACAGGTTTGAAGTCGTCTCATTGAGGTTTTCATTTTCATTTCCTTGATGGTTAGTGATGTTGAACATCTTTTCATAAGCTTGTCAGCCATCTGTATGTCTTTTCTGGATAAATGTCTACTTAGGTCCACTACTCATTTTTTAATTGGGTTTTTTTGTTTGTTTGTTTGTTTGTTGTTGTTGTTGAGTTGTATAAGTTCTTTATATGTTTTGGATATCAACCCATTATGAGATATACCCTTTGCAAGTATCTTATCCCACTCACTAGGTTGCATTTTGTTGATGATTTCCTTCACTATGCAAAAACTTTTCAGTTTGATGCGGTTTCATTTGTTTATTTTGCTATTTTTGTCCTTGCCTGAGGGGACATCTAAGAAAGTATTGCTAAGACCAATGTCAATGTCAATGCCTGTCTTTTCCTCTAGGAGTGTTATGATTTTGTCTTACATTTAAGTCTTTTTTGAGCCTATCTTTTAATATGGTGTTAAAAAAAAAAAACGCCTAGTTTCATTCTTTTGCATGTATCTGTCCAATTTTCCAACACCATTTATTGAAGAGACTGTCCCATCATATGTACTTGTCTTCTTTGCTGTAGATTGACCATATAAGCATGGTTTTACTTCTGGACTCTCTATTCTGTTTCCTTAATCTACATTTTGGGGGGGGGGTGCCAGTAACATACTGTTTTGATTCCTACAGATTTGTTGTACAGCTTGAAATCAGACAGTGTGACTTCTTTAAGCTTTGTTCTTCTTTTTCAGGACTTCTTTGACAGTTAAAGGTGTTTTGTGGTTCCAGATAAATTTTAGGATTACTTCTTCCAGTTTTGTGAAAAACACCATTAGTATTTTGATAGAGATTGCACTGAATCTGTAGATTGCTAATAGTACAGACATTTTAACAATATTAATTCTTCCAATCCAGGAGCACAGTATATCTTTCAGTTTACTTGTATCATCTTCAACTGTTTTCATCAGAATGTCTTATAATATCAGAGTACAGGTCTTTCATCTCCTTGGTTAAATTTAATCCTATTTTATTCTTTTTGATACAATTACAAATGGGACTGTTTTCTTAATTTCTCCTTCTGATAATTTGTTAGTAGTATATAGAAACATACAACAGATTTCTGTATATTAATTTAGTATCCTGCAATTTTACAGAATTCATTTATTAGTTCTAACATTTTTTGGTGGAGTCTTTAGGGTTTTCCATATATATCATCATGTCATCTGCAAATAGTGACAGTTTTACTTTCCTTTCCAATTTGAATGCTTTTTACTTCTTTTTCTTGTGTAATTGCTGTGGGCAGCACTTCCAATATTATGTGAAATAAAAATAGCAAGAATGGGCATCCTTGTTCCGTTCTTGATCTTAGAAGAAAAGCTTTCAGGTTTTCAGGACTGAGTATGATATTAGCTGTGGGTTTGTCATATATGGCCTTTATTATGTTGAGGTGCATTCCCTCTGTATCCATTTTGTTGAGAGCTTTTATCATACATGGATGCTAAATTTTGTCAAATGGTTTTTCTGCATCTATTGAGATGACTGTATAATTTCTATCTTTCATTTTGTTATTGTATATCACTCTGATGATTTAAAGATATTAAATCATGCTTGCATCTCTGGAATGAATCCTACTGGGTCACAGTGTATGAACCTTTGAATGTACTGTTGAATTTGATTCGCTAAAATTTTGTTGGGGACTTTTGGATTTATGTTCATCAGGATATTAGTCTGTAATTTTCCTTTTTTATAGTGTCTTTGTCTGGATTTGGTATCAGGGTAATGTTGGCTTCATAAAATGAGTTTGGCAGTACTCTTTCTCTTTAATTTTTTGGGAATAATTCCTATTTAAGTGTTCAGTAGAATTCACCTATGAAGCCATCTGGACCTGGACTTTTTGTTTATTGGGGAGTTTTTTGATTACTGATTTAATTAATTTTATATTAAGTAATTTACATTAATTAATAAATTAATTTAATTACTAGCAATTGTTCTGTTCACATTTTCTATTTCTTCATGATTCAGTCATGGAAGATCATATGTTTCTAGGAGTTTATCCATTTCTTCTAGGTTGTCTAATTTGTTAGTATATGATTGTTAATAGATATTTATATATTTTGGTTATAGGTAGCAAAATGAAGGGAAATGTTTCTTTTGTTATCACAAAAATTTTGGTCTGTACCATGTTTTAGCAGGAGAGCCTTACATTTTTTCTTCCTGGCACTGTACTGCCTGTGAATGTATTATATAAAACTAGATAGTAAATTCTGGAAATAAAGAGTACCTATTCCAAAGTTTTCATCAACTGGTGATATTTAAATGGGATAAATTCACTTTTATTCCAGGAAATAAATCAAGTTCATTTTACACTGGAGCACAGGTGGCTTACTACCTGTCTTATTATCACTGTGCCTAAGTCCAGTTAGCAGCGTTTTTCTCTGCTAGGAGCATCACCACAGCTAGATGGCTACTGGCAGACAAACAAAACTCATGAAGGGAGGGGACTTTTGAGGGTCTTCTAGTGCATTACTTCACAACTTAAAAGAAACAATCAATTGATTGTAAACCTCAAACACTGTCTTACTCTTAGGTCATCAAAGCAATATACTCTTAAACCTTAAGATAACAATTATTTTTATCTGATGAAATTTAAATATCTCTTAGCACTAATTGATGTCTCCTCAAAATTTGTATGTTGAAGTCCTTACCCTTTTACTTTAGACTATGACCATATTTGGAAAGGTGGTCTTTGCAAATATAGTAAATCAAAATGAAGTTTGCTGGAGTAGGATAAGCATCTAATACAGTATAACTGTTATCCTTAGAAAAAGGGGAAATATGGACAAATATATACACATAGAGGGAGAACACAACATGTACATAAAGGTAGAGATTGGTGTGAAGAAGGAAGGAGAAGTCAACAAACACCAAAGATTGCCAACAAACCATCAGAAGCTAGACACGAGGCATGAACACATTCTTTTTCACAGCCGTCAGAAATAACCCACCCTGCCAACTCTTTGACCTCAGAATCTAGCCTCCAGAAGTGTGAGGCAATCTGTTTTGTGTAATTTTGTAGTATTTTCTCATGGCAGCTCTAGCAAACTAATGCATTCATTATGACGACAGAACAATGTGTGAGTAACACCCAGCTGGGTTTAGATTCTAGTTTAACTACCAATCAGAAGATATTCTTTCTCCTTTCAGTACTTTGGTTTCCTTATCAGTATAATGAAGATGATGCTAATAACTACCTCAAAGGACCCAGGTTTGAAGACTAAATAAGAATCTGTGAAAACTGCTCTGGGGTGCCTAGGTGGCTCAGTTGGTTAGGCATCTGACTTTGGCTCAGGTCATGATCCCTGGGTCCTGGGATCCAACTCTGAGTCTGGTGCCCTGCTCAGCAGGGAGTCTTTTTCTCCTTCTCTCTTTGCCCCTCCCACTGCTTGTGCTCTCTCATGCTCTCTCTCTCTCTCTCTCTCAAATAAATGAATTAAAAAAAAAAGAATCCATGAAAACAGCTTTGAATAGCTATTTGTTAAAATAAGTGTTCAATAAATATTAACTAATAATATTACCATCAGCATTTGAGTACTATTACTGCTATTTAACAAAAATGTTAAGTTAAATACAGCAAAGACAATTACTCCTACTTAACATAGTTGTTTATGGATTAGACATAATACTGTAATAATTCTAGGCACATTTTTTTTCATTTTACTATCTCTAGTGTTGAGATGTAACATATAATTGATGATTTCTTATAATTACCAATGTTTTAAAATTTCATATTAGTACTTTAAGTAATGGAATATCTTACAACCTATAATGCCTTACGATTAGTTAAGTATACATCTATACATTTTAGAATTGTTACATTTCCAGAGGGGTTCAGTCAGTTGAGCTCAGTCAGTTGAGACTCAGTTGACTCTTGGTTTTGGCTCATGCCATGATCTCGATTCTTGGGATCAAGCTGTGCATGTTGGGCTCCATGCTCAATGCACAGTCTGCTTGTCCCTCTCCCTCTTCCTCTGCTCTCCTCTCCTTCTCACACTCTCTCTCTAAAATAAATAAATAAATAAATAAAATCTTTAAAAAAAGGATTATTATACTTCCAGGACAGTGTTTGTATTAAATACATTGTAGCTATTCTGAGTACAAGAGGGTAAGCTGGCTAAAAAAGTTCATCTTTAGACTTTGCCTAAAAGTCTAAATAATGGTGTATGGAAGGGGTAAAGAATGGTGTTTGCTGAAGTGCAGGCAATAAAAGACTGATAGAACTGCTGAAGAAATGTGAGAGGACAGAGGGCAGTCATTCTATATAACTTTTCCAATGAGTTTTGAATTAAGGGAAAGCTGATGTGGGCAGTAACTGAAGAGAGAAGTGGAGTTAAACACATTTTTAAGTATATGATAAATGACAGCACAAATTCAATAAAGAGGAAAATGTAATAATGAAAGGGCTACAAGGAATAATGAATTAATTGAACAATATCCTTAAAAAGGCAAGTGGTGAGATCTGTTTTCTAAGAGGAAGGGCTGAACTATATGGGAGGTAGAACATTTCACAGTAATAGGAGAGAAGCAAGGTTCATCCAAATGTACAAATGTGATCTTGAGAACTCATGCAAATTCTTTTCTAGTTGCCTTTTTTGTTTGTTTGTTTGTTTGCCTTTTGTTTTTTTCTTTCAATGAAATAGAAAGCAAGTTATCAGTTGACTAGGAGACAGGTGGATGAATTGTTGAACCATAGAGGAGATATGGAATAGTGACCCACAAGGCTGGGAGTATGAAAGGAACACAGAACCATGATAATAACCAGGTAACATTAAAGCCCGCTAGAGTAACTTTTTTATTCTATTTCATTAATATTTGTGGTTCTTATCGCAATTAGACTGTATTTTAATTAATGAAATTCTAGGAAATATCTTATTATTCATAAGGGAAATTCTATCAGTTTTTTCCCCTAAAATGTTCTATCATTACAACTATGTTATTCCCGATGGTCACTTTAAGTAATTTCATTAAAATAAAAATTTGGTTGATAGTCTCATTGACTTTAAGTCAGTTGAAGGTTAGTGTGGGAAGAGATCACATTTTGAGAATGAGTGATTCCACTGGGGAATCACAGTGAAATATTTCACTTATTGTTTTCCTTTTTAATGATTCTTAGGAACGTTTTGCTATTTCAAGTACACCTACATATTTCTAAGATTATATATAGAGATTTCACTAAAATTTTACTTCTATTGAGTAAAGATTTTATAAACAGTGATTTCCTATCCCTGGCTATAATGGAACTGTAGTGATGATGGAAAAGTATCACTAATTGTGATCACTAGATGACACTAATTCTTAGTCTGAGATAGCATAAAAGGAAATGTGTTCTAGTCCTTTGCTATGCTGTGAGCGTACATGTGTGCATGTCATTTGAATTTTATTAAAAAGCCTTCCCAGACATTGAAGTTGAAATATTACAGATATGTTCTTGTATTGCCTGTTTTTCCCCAGTAATGTTCCAATATTAAAGCTGTTGGGCAAATTTAAAAGAATGCATTTTAAGCATTCTTTTAAGCATTAAGTAGTTAATTTTATTTTTATTCTAACTAAATTCTAATTTCAGCGAGGCCACATTAAAGATGTGACTAAACTATCATATAACAATTATAGCTAATTGATTTTCTTGATGGAGTTTTATTATTGTTGGATAACTTGTTTCTATTTTCTTATTTTCTCTGAGGACAATGTAACAAAGGGCTGTCCAGCTGGTTGCTGAAGAGCCTTAGAAGGGAGGAACACCAGGCTTCAAAGGGGAGGCAGAAAACCATGTCCAGCTCCAGGCAGAAGTGAAATGGAGGCAGAAGCACACACACACCATTCTCAGAATCTGTCCCCACCTGTCTGAAGCCATCCCTTATCAGTTTCCGGTCACCTGGACCCTATTACCTTCTTTATGACTTTTTTGTTGAGAGGATGGAGCCCTTTCAAAAGACTATGTCCATCACTTTCGTCATGTTCTCCACAGGGCACCGGCGCATATTTTCCGAGTTCTGTTCCCAGAGTTCTGTTCCCAGAATACGGGGCTGTCACTATTCATAACCCTGCCCGCAAGGCCTCCCCTCTGACATGAGGAAGAGCCACAGCACCACTCACCTTTCCTTCTACAGGAAAAAAGACCATTTTCATCGTCCTAGGGAGGGGACTGAGCATCTTTGGATGAATCCACACGCTCCCGACCTCTTTCCCTTCTTCTCGTTGCTCCCTACTGCACTCCCGCGCTAGGCCACTCCGGCAGGCCTCAAGCCTAAAGCTCTTCTGCCTCACCTTTCCTAACGCAGAGGTAATTGCCGTCAAGCAGCTGGCGAAATTCCACTGCACATGCGCATTGCGGACACCTTTGTTTTGGGCATGCGCACTGTAGCTCATTGCCTGTGGGAAACCAGGCGTGTGCTCCACACTTTTCACCCACTGTGTCCCACTCCCAACTTCAGAAGTATCCCACGCACAGCTGTGTGTTCGTCCCATTCCAGGAACAATTAGTGAAGCATGCCGGGAAACACTGTCGCCCGTGAAAAAGCCGACTTTTTTCAAGATAGGATCTGCATCAATCCAGGGATCCAGGGCCATGTAGCCTCGTTCTGCGGACAACTTAAGGTACCTCATGAATTTGTTTTCATTGTTTTGATATACTTCTTACCTCACTTAATGGCAGAAGCCTGAGTCCTGGAGCATACTCTTCTAAAACCCTAGTATTTGTTTCCGAAATTAGCAGGATTCGGGTCCATGCCTTGGTTTCAGAAAGTGTGGCAGCTGGTACTCCCAAATGGTAACCTATGAGGTGGCAGTGAGGTATACTGTCCAGCCAAACAAATAAAAAAGCATTACCGTGGCGTCCCTCCCCCCCACCTACAGTAACATTCATCTGGTCAATAACAAGATTCTGTTTCTATTTTAGGTGTGTGTGTGGTGGGGGGGGGGTACTAAGTTCTCTCCCTTCCCTTGCCTTTCCCGTTGCCTCTTCTTCCCTTCCCCATTCTCCCCTTTCCCTCTACCCTCCCATTCCCCCTTCCTCTTCGTAGTGAAAATTTTTATGGAGTTTCACAAGTTGTGTATATAACAATTACAGAGATTCTGGATGAGGTTACAAGTAATGTTCTTCCTAGAAGAATTATTTTTTCTATTGGAAGACACAGGGATAACCAACCAATCACTTTGTTATTGTTGGGTTTTGATGTTTGACTTTGTAAGGGCTGATCTATTAGCACATATCCTTAAAGTGTTGCTCTTATTCCTGAGCAGTGTTCTTCTACATGCTCTAATGAGAGTTTTAGTTCTTTACTTATCCATTTTGGTATGGTTTGAACACAGCCTATAGCCCTTAAGTATTAGGTTGAATTATATTTCAGTCAGAAAGAATAGCATGTGAAGTTGTTGTGAAGTTGTTCACCTATTTAATTGTTGCTCATCTATTTATCCTCTCCACTGATGTGTTTTGTCAGTTCACACTGATCTGTATTGTCTTTATGTCTCATCCTGTACATGTGAGCTTAGGAGTCAGTTGATACATAAGAGAAAATTGCATGTAGAATTTGAGAATTCAGGTTTCTATGGCTTTCTCATCACCAAGATGTTGTTTTTCAAATTCTATCACCTTTAGTAGAGCTGAAGTCCAACTTCTTTCTTCTCTGTCTAGTGAGACTTCTGCTTTATACTTAAATTGCACTTCCCTTTTCTGCTGGGTTGAATATGGGACTCTTCGGAAATTGCCTACCTTCAGTAATATTAGCACCTCAAGTCTTACTTGAGTTGCTTGTGCTGCAGTGTCTGAAGATGGTCACTCAGTTATACTGATCAGCTTTTATAGTTGTTTTTGGCAAAAGATTTGGTCTGATACAAGTCTGAAACTTCATCATGGACAGTGCTGGGAATCTCTACTTGGGACTCTGAGGTGCTAAGGATCTAATTTGTAAGAAGTAGAAATCCATTGGATAGTTTTAAGCAATAAAGTGATTATTGGTTTACAAAGGTTATGCTGGCAGTAATGTGGTGGAATGGATTAGAGGATAATTATATTGGAGCCATGGAGAGAATTGAAGGGATATAGTTGTAATTTAGATAAGAAATAAGAACCCAAAATAACATTATATAATGCTGAAAGAGATTATGGTATAAGTGAGGCAGCTCACAAACTTTAGGAGGAAATGACCCTTTCATATATCTAAGGTTTCAGGTGAAAGGAAGAATCAGAAAGACTACTCAAAATATAATGTAAGATATTATAATAAAATAATGTAGATTGGAGAGAATAGTGGCCTGGAATAAGCTCATAGCAATGATCAAATTTTGGATACAGTTGGAAGTAGTAAAATGAACATTAACTATTATAGGCCTTTGAGAAAGAATTAAAGAACATGAGTGTTTTGAACTGTGTATAAGAATGGGCTAATCTGTACTAAGATCAAGAAGGCAGTGTAGAGAGCCAGTCTGTGTTTGAGTGTCAGGAGGTCGATTTGGACATGCTGAAGGTGAGATGCATGTAGACAATCAAAGGTAAGTATCAAATAGGCTGCTAGATTCCTGATTCACCTTGGGGGTCAGAAGAGGGGACCAGTCTGAAACTCTTTATTTGGAATTCAGTAATATATAGGTAATATGTAAATTTTGAATGAAATCACCCAGAAATGAATATAGATTAAAAAAATTCTAGGCACAATAGTCTAGGTATTTTTTTTAAAAGTTAGTACTGCCAGGATTTGCTTTTACTTTGAATGTGTACTATGCTAGGATTCAAAAATGACTCCAATTTTGAAAAAGAAAAGTGAAAGTGTAAATGGAGTGATCTGGAACACTTTAACACTGGAAATGATGTGGAACTAGCAAAGTTGACTGAGAAGGTGTAACCAGATCAGTAGGACAGTTGCAGCGTCTTGGAGCACTAGTGAAGGAAAGTGTTTCAGGGATCATGAAATGATCACTTGTTACAAATATTGCTATATTAATACTAAGATTGATAAATGATTATTGGATTTCACAAAATGTAGATCTTGCTGGAGAATAGTGAGAATGATGTTAGTCAAGTGCAAAAGGATGAGGGCAATTGCATTGAGAATGAAGAGGAAGAAACTGGAGGCAGATATCATAGGCAATAATTCAAAAAAATGTTACTGTAAAGCAAATAAAAGATATAAGGTGGTTGTTACTGGAGGGAGTATGTCACAATGCTGTTCTGATGAGAAAACATTAGTATGGATTTATGCTAATTTCCATTATGCAGCAGAAAAAGAAATTGATGATCGTGAGTTGAGGTCGAGGGGATTGCTGGATCCATGCTATGAATTAGCTGGAGAGAATGGGCTTTATTGCCAAGAGGAGAGGCTAAGCCTTTGCTAAAAAGATGAAAATTTCATCTACAATAACTGGAAAGAAAGCAAAACATTTTTGGCAAGGTATAAATAAGTGGGTAGATGTGCTGGTAGCCTGTGGAATTTTATTGTGTCTTTTTTCTCAATGAATCAGAAAACAAGGACACCAGCTGCAGGCGAGTTTGAGGAGGTTTTGAGAGAAGGAAAACATGAAATGGTTAAGGAGAATGAGAGTGGGAATGGACCAAAGAACTACTTTATCATTGCTGTTCAATATTAAGAACTTACTTGAAGTGTCTTCTGTGAACTGAAAGTGAGAACAGACAGTGTGTCATTTTCTTTAGTCACATTGTGTCTCAAGTGGGTAATTTTAAATAAGGCTGTGGTTTAACCAAGTAAGAAAAGGAGAAGGGGGGTAAAATATTAAGAATTGACCATAGACTTTAACCAAGAAAGTAGGGAGGTGATGGTATGTGTAGGGTATGGGTAAAGGTCCGTGAAAAAATAGTAAGATTTATGAAAGGCAGGTGGGGATTGTTTGGAAGGATTTTTGGTGTTTTGTGAGTAGACAAAGTACGCCAGACATGTGGGAGTTGGGAGTTCAGATGAGATTAGAGTGCAGTTATTGTTAATGACAGATTGCAGCATTTGACCACAAAGGTGAGATGCTGAGTTAAGTTGCAGAGCAAGGTTCCTGGAGGAGACTGATTGTTCCAGGGAAAGTAAATTTCGGTTTGAAAGAGTTAAAACATGAGGTCTAATTTTAAATAAGTGTATATTTTTGAGAACTGTGGTAGATTTCAATCCTAATCCACAAGATATAATAAAATATATATTGATGGGTGTCGGGAAGGCTAGATTCTAATCACTTTCTGTTACAGACTAATTGTGTGACCTTGATGAAACACTTATCCCTTCCAGCCTTGATTCTTTATCTTTTGGCAGTATCAATGCCCTCCAGCTGAAGACCACCAGGAACACATTTGTAGATGAACAAGTTGGGTTTGTTATTCATTGCACCATGAGAGAATGTAAACCATGGGGACCTCTTAGGCATCCTAGAAAGAGAGCACAAAAAAGACTTATAGGGGTCTTAATGCCTCTTAATATGTTAAAGTGAACCCAGGGATTTTTAATTTATAGAAGTGAATGCATGCCAACATGGAGAAGTTAATACCACTGAAAGATTTTTATTACATTTCCCCTGAGAAGGGGGCAAGTCACATCCTGGGAGAATACCAGAGTTGGTCAGCAAGCAGACAGGAATGAGGGAAAAGCCTATGCCAGAGTTTTTATTACTATAGTAACTGGAAGTTCTTAGGTGGTGACATCACCTATTAGCCAACAAGTGGAACACAGATGTTGGAGTTTGTGACTGGAGGGTTTGTAGCATGATTTTTATGCACTTGTGAAAGCTGGATCATAGGAAAGATGTGAACAACTTTCTTTGGCTGTTAGTTCAGCCCTGTGATTAATGAATGCCAATAAACAAATATAGAATTTAAGGAAACAGAACTAGAAGACTTGGTCCTTCTAATTTCCTTAATGATATGTTTTTCCTGAATTAAAATTTTAACACATGTGGGGCGCCTGGGTGGCTCAGTGGGTTAAAGCCTCTGCCTTCGGCTCAGGTCATGATCCCAGGGTCCTGGGATGGAGCCCCACATCGGGCTCTCTGCTCAGCAGGGAGCTTGCTTCCCCCTCTATCTCTGCCTCCCTCTCTGCCTACTTGTGATTTCTCTCTCTGTGTCAAATAAATAAATAAAATCTTTAAAAAAATAAATAAAATTTCAACACATGAATTACTGGAATATGAGAAAGAATCTTAACCTTTCTATGTTTATAACCCCCACTAAAAATGAGAATAGTTGAACTTAACCTCTTGACTGGTGTGAAAAAAAAGAGACATTTAAATTAAATTACGTAGAACAGAATCTAATAAACAGGTGTTGATTAACAAAATGTGAGCTCATTTTCTTTCCTCTTTATGTGGGAGAAATGAATGTATAATCCAGGTTTTTGTTGTTCTGATTCAATTAGCCTTGTACTTTCAGTTCTATACAGATATTATTGCAAAACTCAGTGTATTTTTTTGATTCACCAAATTAGTAAGCATTATGTTTCCAGTTTTACTGAAGGTTTGTGTGGTGGGATTATTTGTTTAGCCAATATTCATTTCTGCTATCCTGTTCCCTGTTTGGTAGAGTTTACTTCCCTATCCCACTGATTTGGTTTAGCCAGATAACTTGCAAAGGCCAGTTGTCTTATACACATGCCATTTGCCATCTAAAGAGCATCCTCGGGTAGCATGTCATCTTTAGACTGCATCCCATTATGAGTCACAGCTATGACATATGTGAATGTAAGCCCAGCTGACCCTAGGAACCCAGCCAGGCTCAGCTTGGCCACACTCAACATCTGTAGACTCAGGAGGAAGAAATGAATATTTGCTTTTGTAAACCACTGAGAATTTTGGATTATTTATTGAATAATAATTTCTGAATAATAGAGTAAGGGACAGGGGGATATCAAATAGCACATGGCATTTCATTCACAGTTCCTGGAGCTGTCGTTCTTTCCTCCCTTCCTGGCTTCCAGATCCCTCCTCTTCTCTGATTGCCCCACAGCAGCTCAGTTTTGCACCTTCTCATTGGCCTCCTATATTATGTCCAGTTGTTTTCTTCCTGCTAGTGAAACTCAAGTTTTATTTCTGCAGTGTGCCTCTCACAATTTGCCTCCAAGTGATTGTGCACCTCACCCACATTGCCTGACACCCATTGTCTGGTTACTCCCTATATGGCCACCCTCCCTACCTCATTGACTTAAACAGTTTGATTAGAACCACCCACCAATCCACATAGGGAAGACCTGCCCACCTAGGGCATTTAAATGTACATCAGTAGATGCCTTTCTTTCCCAAATTGGGTTCTGTCATTTCAGGTTGGGATACCTTCCTCTTATGTGGTTATTCTTTTCATCCATCTGTGGTTATGGGCCCTATCTTCTCCCCAATCCTTACACTCCCAATATCAGACTGCCCTCCATGTAACTTCCTTATTACTTTGCTTTATCTTTGGTATCCAGCCCTCCACACCACATTCAGGCTCCAATTTCCCAAGCCAGGCTTCTCATACTTATCTTTCCCTATGTTGTTACCCTCCACCAACGGCTCAGGCTCTGAAACTCATGCCTGGCAACTCTCCATGTAGATGCCCTACTTAGCTCTCTAAAGACTCCAGATTCTGTATCATGTGTTACATACCTTTACCCCACAGAGGTCCTCCTCCTTCAGTCTGCTCATCCAGGCACCTTCCCACATGGTGACCTCACACACCTGCTTGGGTTCTGACATTCTGTGTCAGTCCACATGTAAAATGTTCACTATTAGGCTCAAGTTCTGCCACTACATGCCAGATTGAACAACTTCCTCATGTGAGTAACCCCTTCTTCTACTTGTGTTCTTACTCTGCGCTGGGTCACCCCACCCCATGGGATCACAGATGCCCTCTTTACCCTTCTGTTGCTCTGTCACTGAGTCAGGCATCCCTCATGATGGAGATGCATGTCTTAGCCTGTTCAGGCTTTCCCTCAGGCCATACTCCTGTATTGAGCTCTTCTTACCCTGTCAGAACTCTGATACTGTATACTGGGCAGTCTTCCATGTGGATCCATGTTAGGTGACCTCCATCATGGACATAACTTTCACCCTATTTGAGCTCTGAGAGAGCTTGCCCAGCTGCCACCCTTTCATGGACTCCCATCTTCATCTTGCTTTTACTCTTGACTGCTCATACTCACCTTTCTAACACTGCTAGGGCTTTTTATACAAGTGGAGATAATTTAGACTACTTATTCTCCTTTAAAGATCTTTCATTTTGGGGTGCCTGGGTGGCTCAGTGGGTTAAGCCTCTGCCTTCAGGTCAGGTCGTGATCTCAGGGTCCTGGGATCAAACCCTGCATTTGGCTCTCTGCTCAGCAGGGAGCCTGCTTCCCTCTCTCTCTGCCTGCCTCTCTGCCTACTTGTGATCTCTGTCAAATAAATAAATGAAATCTTTTAAAAAATCTTTTCATTTTTGGGGTACCTGGATGACTCAGTTGGCTAAGCATCTGCCTTCAGCTCAGGTCGTGATCCCGGGGTCCTGGGAATGAGTCCCACATCATCGGGCTTTGCCCACCCACAACACCAATTCTACATGTGGGCATGTGAAGTTTCTCAAATAAATAAAGAAAATCTTTTAAAATTTTTCAAAAAGGATCTTTCATTTTCCTTTTTTTAAAAAATCTTTTGCTTCCTTAAAAGATAGTCATTATGAAGTTTTTAATTATTATTCTGATGACCAAATAATATATACCTAGTACATTAAAAAAAACAGACAAGCACATAGAAAAAAATATCTGTACTTCTATCACCCAAGGATAAATACTTTAAAAAATTAGGTGAAATTCCTTCCAGTGAAAGAAGATTATTTTATTTAGAAAAGTAACATACAGAAGTATATAAAGTGGAAACTTAAAAACCTTCCTCTTCTACAGAAGGAATAGAGAGCCTGGAAATAGACCCACACAAATATTGTCAACTGATTTGACAAGGGGGTAAAGGCAATCTAGAAGAGAACAGATAGTCTTTGTGAACATAAAACCACTCTAAAAAAAAGGCTGCTAAATTTTTTTTTTCTTTTTCCTATTCCATTCTCTAAGACAGTCAGTTTCTTGGAAATCTCTCCAGTCAGTCATGCCCATTTTTATTTTGTGTGAACACAGATAGGAACATACATATCAATGTGTGTTACTATTTTAATATTTACTGGTTATGTTAGTTATAGTTATGACATAAAGAATTGTTTTCAGTTTTGAAAATATTATTAAATGTATTTTAAATAATGCAAGGAATATGGAAACATGCAATTAAAAAATAAAATACAGGAAATCTCATCATCCATCTGTAAGTAACCAGCATTAATGATTGGCAAACATTATCAAGACCTTTTAGGCATACATGCAGATCTAATAATGGATGATGGGTAGCTAAAGAGAAAGATGACTAAATAGGTAGAAATAACTCTTTTAGAATGAAATTATACTATGGGTAATATTTTAAAATTAAAGTATTTTAATTAATTTAGAGAAAATAAAGGGGAATTGCAGAGATTGCTAGAGTTCAGAGAATTTCCTTTTCCCACAACAGTTACTAAAACCAAAAATATTGTGCTAATTAAAAGATTATGAAAATCATTAAGAAGTAATTAGCACATATTCTCTTTTACGCTTCTCCTCACATCATAGGTTTTGTTACCAACATTTTAATTTTTTCATAGTTTCTTACATGAAGATTCATTTTGTAACTTACTAATTAATCTCTGTTTTGTTGGTATTTGTGGTCAGGTAGGTTTTTATAGGAAAGACTGAATTGCCTTTTGTTTTTATGTTGAACAATAACTTGACTGGTTATAGTATTCTTGTTTCATGTTTTTTTTTTCCCTTAAAATGTTGACTTTGTTTTATTGCAGTCTGTCATTGAGTTTTACTGAGAAGTCTGAAGCCAGTCTGGTCACATCCTTTGTTTTAGATGATTTGTTTTTTCTCTCTTGTTACCTGAAATATTCTCCTTTTATATTTAAGGTTAAATAGCTTAACCAAGAAATACTTTGATCATACTCTGTATTAATATTTCTGGGTGGAGTAGGACCCTTTCAATCTGCAGATTCAATTTTTCCTTAAATTACATGCAATTGTCCTGTATTAGATTTTTCATTCTTATAAAATTTCCTTTATTGTAAGATTTTCTTCTTCAGGGACACTAATTGTCTCTACTAATCACATTTCATTGCCTTCTGTATTTCTTACCTCTCTAATTTCTATCTTCACTTTTTCTGCACATTCACAATGCTTACTTTCAGTCTTTCAATTAATTTGAATTTCAACGAGATCTGTTTTCTAACATGTCTAGTTTATTTTCTCTGATGGTATTATTTTGGACCACCAGTGCTTTCTTTACCTTAGCCATCCCCCCCCCCCTTTTTTAAATCTCATTCTAATATTTGTAGTCCTATTTTTGAAAAATTGTTTTGTAGAATCCTTGGTCATGTTAACATACGTATACTTCAAATGAATCAGTTTCTGTGGTTATTTGCCTTCCAAATTGCATTCTTAGTACATATCTAGCATGTTAAATCCTTTTATCCTTTTGTTTCTCCATAACTTCCTTTTTTAAGAAAAAAATAGCAGGATATGAGAATAAGTATGATTTTACAGGTGCCATGTGATTTATTTTCATTTTGTTTGTGCACTTGGACAGCTTTAATTAGCCCTTCTCTTTAGTCTTCTGTATCAATGAAGTGGGGATAAAATTTACCTTTCCTGCCTTTAATTTTTACTTTTGTTATATACTAAGAATAAATTCTAGAATACGTATAACTATTTGTGTGATAGCAAAATTAAAATATTTTTCTTTTAATAAGTTTTTTGTGTAATTGGTTAGTATCTTCAGATTTTTATTTCATATTTTACACAGAATTATATGTATAATATTTTGAAAAATAATGAAATGGTAACCATTTCTTTAAAATATTTGATTATAGCTTTGCTTAAAAGTATTAAAATATATTTCAAAATGCAACTCTTTATTTCTTAAAATTTATCTGCAAGAAATATTTTAGTTACATGCAATATCTGAAGCAAAGATCTAATAATTTCCAGAAAGTATTGTCAGAACTATTCAGAAATAACTGCAATCTATCCATATAGAAATAATAAAAATACTGAAGTCATTTAGATTTTTAAAAAATTAAATGTGTTAGATGTAATGTGATTTTTTTTAAAGACTTTTTAAAATTTCTTTTCATTGTAACAGAATTCATTGTTTTTGCACCACACCCAGTGCTCCATGCAATACGTGCCCTCAGTAATACCCACCACCTGACTCCCCCAACCTCCCACCGCCCGCCCCTTCAAAACCCTCAGATTGTTTTTCAGAGTCCATAGTCTCTCATGGTTCACCTCCCCTTCCAATTTCCTTCAACTCCCTTCTCTCCATCTCCCTATGTCTTCCAAGTTATTTGTTATGCTCCACAAATAAGTTTTTATTTATTTATTTGACAGACAGAGATCACAAGTAGGCAGAGAGGCAGGAAAGGAAGCAGGCTCCCTGCTGGGCAAAGAGCCTGATGCGGGGCTCGACCCCAGAACCCTGAGACCATGACCTGAGCTAAAGGCAGAGGCTTTAACCCACTGAGCCACCCAGGCGCCCCAGAGGTGGTGTGATTTACATGAGTATCTTTAGGCCTATTATTCAATTTATATCTTGAACACTTAGGGGGAAAATATTCTGTTTAAGAAGTTATAACAGGTGAGAAAATGTATAGAGCACTTAATGTAAATCGAGTATGTTGACTAATCACACTGCAATCTCAGACCTGATGAAATCAGAAGTTTTCGAATGAGTAGATTCTTACTATATTTAAATCAGCAGATAATGAGTAAATTTTTAAAGACTATCCTATTTTTATTAGAAAATTGTCTCTGCTTCTTACTTTGTATTTTGTGTATTTCCAGGTAATGATAAGCAGTATGCTCTTCTGCTGTAAAAATAAGGAAACTGATTAAAATGAAATCATTGGAACTGCCTATATATAGGCATATATATAAAGTTGGGCAATATAGAAAGATATATAAAGATGGGCAATTGTCTCTTTCTTGATGAAACTGTAAACATCACTAAGAAGCAGTTAAAACACTATGTTCTTTATAGGAATGCCTGGTATTCTAAAAATGACATTGAGAAGAAGAAAATGTGGGGGATCATATTCTTCAAAATAAATCCTCTGACTCAAATTTTACATTTATGCTTTATATTTAATATTTTTGCATTTGGGAAATATTTTGAAAGCTAGATATTTTAAAGGATGCATAGGATATCCACTTTAGTTATGACATCATAGGAGAACCCAGTTTACTTTCGATTTAGATAGATAGATTTATTTGTTTATTTATTTATAAATTTATAGAAGTCTCCAGGGCCAGTGTGAAACCCAACACTGAGCTTGAACTCACTGCCCTGAGATCAATACCTCAACTGACACTGAGAGTCAGATGCCTAACTGACTAAGCCATCCAGGTGTTCCTTGAAATAGACTTTTAAGAAATCTTTCTATCAAATTTCTAATGAAATATATGTGGTACAATCAGTTTTTAGGGAGATGAGCTTTTTTTTCAACTAATAAAGCTTATTTATATCAACAACTGTGCCATTAAAATCATCTCTCTAGTCTTTGATCTGGATATTCCACATTCTAGAGTAGTTTCTAAGAAGATAAGCTCAAATGAAAGCAAACATTAATGTACAAAAATGTTCATTACAGATTTCATTGTAATGGTAAAATATTAGAAAACATTAAATGACCATTAATAATATCTCAGTATTTCAAGGTGAGATCATCTTCTCCTTTTATCCTGAATGTTAATATTTTTAATATGAAAATAAGTCTGTGCACTGCTGCTTACTGGCCAGTCTTATATCTCAGAGCTCATGATTTATGCAGCATTATTCTTCACTGCATTGTTTTTGCCCCTTTTCTTTTGAAAAATTGGGCAAGGGAAAGTTAAGAAAAATAAAAGAAAAATAGAGTGATGGTTGCCAGGGCCTGTAGGGATGGAGTAATGGGGATTTATTGTTTAATGGGTACAAAGTTTCGGTTTTGCAAAATGAAAAGATCTCTGGAGATGGATAGTGGTGATGGTTATACACCAATATAAATATAATTACAACTGAACTGTACACTGAAAACTGTATACTTAACAGATAGTAAACTTCATGTAATGTGTGTTTAACCACCATAAAGAAATGGAAAAAGAAATGAAAAAGATCATCTTTAATAGTATAACCTTGACATGCATTTGTTGAAATATTTGTATATATTCTTTTAGACTGTGTGTGTATGTGTATAATATGCGGCCATGTTCTGTAAGTGTTTTAAAACTTGATTTTTCATTGTACAATCTGCTATGAAATAGTTCCATGTCATGATGTGTTTTTGTACAATATAAATTTTTAATATTATACTGTATGAATGGATGTGTCATAATTATAATAGTCTTATGTTATAAGATCTTTAGGTCATTCAAAATTTTCACCACAAAAGTAACATTTTCATAAGTTTTGTGTACACCTGACTTTTAAATAATCCTCCAAATATTTTCTTTCATATATTTATGTATATCACTATAAGTAGAACTGCTAACTTGAATCAGATGGTCATATTAAAAATTTTGATAGTGTTTCCAAACTAGACAAAATTTCTACCAAGTTTATGTGACTAGTCTCCCTCAAATTTTATAGCATATATAACTTTCAATTCTGAAAAGTCTTTAAAAATACATTTTTTCTTCAAAAGCAAGGACTGTTATCTTTTGGGATAGGGCGTTCTGTTTGAATCAGATGAAAACATTGCTGTGTGTCTGTATGTTCCCCTTATTGTTTCATTCAAATTCACTTTTCTGTTTCAGTTAAGATATTTTTAGAGCAGCTGTCATGCAAACATTTACTGACAAGTTTACTTTTTTTTTTTTTAGAGTTTTCTAGTCTTTTCAAGGTTTTTAATTCTCTTTACAAAATTTTATCTCAGAATTTTGGTTGAAAATTGAATTTAACAATGCAAATTTAAAGAATCCTTGCTTTACTGAATTTCATTAATATATTTTGCTTTCAATCTGCCTTATCTAAATAATGCTAATTTAGCTGGATTGTAAGCCCAATAAGGGCAGCAAACTAATTTCAAAAGTCAATAAGAATAATTATACTGAATTTTCTCCCTGGAGCTCTATTTAGGAAAGGTTTACTTCTTCTAGACTAATGTAAGTCTCTAAGAGCTTTTCGTAGTGATTTTTATCCCTGAAACTTTTATGAAAACTGGAGTTCAGGAGTCAGACTAAGATACATACTTTTCTGTAGACATGCAGTTTGTTAGCAGCAAAGTAATTTTAAAAAATGAATGCATGTTTAATATTCTGCATAACAGATGGCATCTGTGTTTCACAAATTTGTTGACTCATGGTATTTGGAAATATTTGTTTTTCAGATTAATTTAAAATTTAATTTACATATTCACACAGAACATAATATAGTACACAAGAGGTTTTCAGCTGTTGATTAATAAAGAAATGTCATGATTTTCAAAAATTAACTTCAGGGATTTTACTTTTTGGAAAGATAATACATGCAGATAACATTCAAATAATCTGTGGATTTTGTGATAAAATTTATCCCTTAGAATGTATTATAATTTGTGGGGCGCCTGGGTGGCTCAGTGGGTTAAGCCGCTGCCTTCGGCTCAGGTCATGATCTCAGAGTCCTGGGATCGAGCCCCGCATGGGGCTCTCTGCTCAGCAGGGAGCCTGCTTCCTCCTCTCTCTGCCTGCCTCTCTGCCTGCTTGTGATCTCTCTGTCAAATAAATAAATAAAATCTTTGAAAAAAAAAAAAAGAATGTATTATAATTTGTAAAACACATGACCATATATTTCTTTCAAATCTATGCTATGTAAGGGTAGTACTTCCTAGTGTATTTGATATTAGTTGTCCTAATTTCAGATATTATTCAGTATTGTAAAATACTCTAATATACCATGTAATTTATAAATAATACATAATATTGCTTTGTAACAATATTCACAATATAAATCCTACTTATATTAGCACGTGGATAGGATGCAATATAGGATGGTGGAAAAAAAATACCAGTGTGGGAGTCAGGATGCTCTTGTCAGAAGTGTGGAGGTGGGGCACCTGGGTGGCTCAGTCAGTTAAGCACCTGCCTTCAGCTCAGGTCATGATCTCAGGGTCCTGGGATCGAGCCCCATATTGGGCTCCCTGACCAGCGGAGAGTCTCCTTCTCCTCTCTCTCTGACCCTCCTCCCCACTCTCTCTCTCTCTGTCTCAAATAAATAAATAAAAATAAAAATTATTAAAAAAAAAAAAAGAAGTGTAGAGGTGTATTCTGTTATTAACTTGGTCTGTGGCTTAGATGATGCATCTGAGCCTTAGTTTATTTAAAATGAAGTGTCTGTCCTGGATGACTCCTGCAGTTTTTTAATACCTGGAATATAATCTCATTAGGGTATACAAAAAATTTAAATACTCTTTTTAAAAACAATAAAAAAAAGCCTTCAATTTAAAATGATACTTCCAAATTTCTGTTTAGTGTATGTCTTATTTCGTATTAAGTAAGCATTGCTTCACAAAAAGTTTTTATTTGTATTGCTAGATAAATATTTAACTTAATTTATTCCTGGTTGGAAACAACCATAATAACTGTCAGAGTAATCTATTTCAAAAACAGTCTGTCAGAAAGTGCCTTATGTAGCATTAAGAAGTCTGTGATTTTGTGCTGAAAACTCCTAACTTTTCAATTCTATGATCTTTGCCCTCACTATCTTGTCCACTTGCTATTAAAGTTATTTGCAAGATTAGATTTAAACTTATTCTTTGGGCGTCCTTGGTTCTATTAAATAGAAGTCTCCAACCACACTTGGTAAGACCATTTGATTTCCATTGTCTCCTGGTGTTCAGAGGTTTTTGTTTTTGTTTTTTGGCTAAAGCGAATCCAGTTAAGATGGAAGAAAGAAATAAAATTTAGCACTGTGTTGATACTCTGGTTTTAAGCCTTTAAAATTATTCATCATCAGAAGTTTTTGACTGTTTTTGCCATAGAACAACTAGGCCATACTGGATTTATGTTTTATAGTGCCATTGTTTTATGATGTCTGCAGGCTCCCCAAAGCTTAGAGGAAAGTCATAAAATTACCTGCCAGCCTTGCCTGGAGTATTCCTGTCCAGGCCTTTAGCCTTCAGCACCCCCCTCCCCCCCGGATAAAAGACCCAACTATGCTTAAATGCAGGATAAGAGCAAATCTAGGTTTTATTTACCTTCAGTGACTGTGTTTGTGTTCCAGTAATACTATCTTCCAGCTCTGAATAACTGTCTCTAAATGTCTTACTTCTTTTATCTATAACACGATCTGTTGTTATATAATTTATTTGGATTAAATAGTATGTATAAGAACTATATATAATAGGTGCCCGTCCATATTCCATCATTCCTTTGAAAATAAAAGACTTTTTAAAAAGAAGCTAGTTTATAATGTCAAAGAAAATTTGTACCAGATGGAGTTAAGCAGGCAAGGATGACATTATTCAAGACTGTTGCAATAAAGCGGAGAAGTTGGACTTCATTAAAACAAAAAACAGGAGAGATTTTAAGCACTGGGGTGAGCTAATGGAAGAGTATAGGAGGAAATTAGTGGAGGATTGATGAATGTTTTAGGCCATATGTGTTTGCTGATTGAAGTTTACGGAAGTAAGACTCCTGCCCTCTTAGATACCTGGAGATAGAGGCCTTTTTTCATGATGATTGCATTTCAAACGATTGGCTCCCAGATCCTTGAGAAAGACATTTCTGGGTTGTGAAACTGGTAAGAAGCTGAGAGAATATTTACATCACAAATAGGCAAAGAAAAAATTGATAATTAAAAGTTTTCTAAAGTAAATGCTCTAAGAAAAGGAAGGTCTGGGGTCTATCCTTAGAAAAGAAATCAGTCTAAAATTTAGTGAAGTTTCAGGGAATATTAAGGCTATCTTGGCCAAAAGCTGTACAAAGTGTGTGTTTGTTTTTTCTGTCCTCAAGGCAAGTTAAAAAAGGGTCCAGGAGTTCCTAAAGCTTAGACTTCGGGCAAGCCAAAAATAGTAACAGTTGAGCCTTGAGCAGCTGCTTCATTGTTCAAACCTAAATTGTTTTTTTTCTTATTGACATGGAGAAACTTAATCAGTAAATTTAAGCTATTGTTAAAAAAAGTATTATATAAATTACCTGTAATACCTAGTTTGGAGTTGTCAGATACAGGAAACAAAAACAAACCAGAAAAAACAAAAATGCAAAAGAAAAAAAAAAGTGTTTTTCTTTTTGTTGGTTCCAAGAGAGAAGTTTCTCTTCCCACCTTGTGAAATGTTGATCATAAAGAAGCCTGTGCTTAGCATGGAAAGAGTCTACCCAGTCACAGTTTTGTCCTGTTTAACCAGAAAATTAATACAAGATCTTTGAGCTGGATATTTGGACAGGCAGATGCTCAGATGAATAAGAAGCTATGATGAAGAGAACTTTTCACTAGAGAAGGTGGAGATAACCTTTCAGAAGAAATGGGCTTTGTGAGAAGAGTTTTGAAACCTAGGGGAGTGTGGACAGAGGTGTCAGTGGTGAAGCAAGAAAGTGAACACACAATTTGCAAACCTAAAAAGTAAGACAGTGTAGCTTCCCAGCCACATATTATCATATCACAGTCTTACACTGTCAAGTATTTAATAGTTTTATGGAAATTTATTGTATCTCTGTTTATGTTCATTTGAATGATAGCGACATATATATATATATGTAAACGTTTGTGTATATGGATCTATGTATAAGCACACACACACACAAACACTCACACACACACACTTGTGCTCCTTCATGTTTGTAGCATGATCTAAATATAAAATAGATTTACCAAAATAATGAATTAGGCTTTCCATTTATAAAAATAAATCTTTAGATAAATTTTGCATCTAGGTTATAAAATAGTTTTTATTTAAATGTATAATAGGTAGGCTATATATTTTATTTGTTTATTTTTATACTGTTGAAGAACTTACTGTATATAAATTTCTTTAATCAGAAGTTATATTCTCTGTAAAACCACAATGTATTGTAATTGAAAGGTAGGGGAATATTGGGTTGTTTCTGGATCTTTTTCACTTAGGAAGGCTAATATCTTTAAGATAGATTTGTAGATGCCAGTTCTAGGTAACTGAGAGAAATGTTTTTCCCAGGACTTAGAGGCAATTAGATTTTAGGATCTTTGTGTAGGGGAGGTAGAGTAATCACTCATTTAAACAGCCTCTTAAGCATTTACTCTGAATTTGATTTATGTAGGAAATGTGGGATAAATTATATGTGGCTTGTAAAATCCAGGTACTTTGACATTTGCTTTTATTTTAATATTATCTATAAATTTTAATGAAGTACATTTTGCAAATGATTTAATAATATTTAGATTTTTAAAAAAATAAGCTCTATTATGTCACTTTAAAGTATGAATTACACACCAAAGGAATTAAATTCTCTTGGTCCACCATAGCTTCCAGCACTAGCTCTAGCACCTAAGAGGACATGGTTGAGAAATTGTATTTGGCATTTTACCTGGATGTGGATTTCTACTAACATCTTTCTTAGATGTAATCATTAATATAGCTGCTGTGTGAAATTAACTGGCCAAATCAAAGGAAACTAGAATTTAGAGCGGACATGCTCTTTGTGTTTTGCTCTGAAATAGTTTACCCACATTCAGCAAATCCCATGTATATTCAGTTTTCAACTTTGTGAAGTAGAAACCCCCCCCCACACACACACGAGTTAAAGCCAGAAGAGAGTAATGTCATGGTGTGCTGCTTTTTATTAGTGAATACATGCTTTTCATTTTTATACACTTAGAGGGACTTTAGTAGCATACTGCAGAATTCTTTGTCTAAGGAAAATAATTTTTAGAAGCATATTATAGGAGAGGAAAATATGTGTGGATGTTTTGTATATAAAAACTACTGCCCCTGTATTATATTACTTTTGTTTAGTCTCACTGCTGAACTCAGCATATCCTATCAGCACTGGGAATTGTCTAATAAATCTCCAGCCCTGCTATGTATTGAGAATAGTGGTTATATGGCAAACACATCAGCAGTGGTATAAGTGTGCATCTGAAATGATTCAGTGTAAGAATTGATATAATTTTGGGGCACCTGGATGGCTCAGTGGGTTAAGCCTCTGCCTTCGGCTCAGGTCATGGTCTCAGGTTCCTGGAATGGAGCCCCACATCAGGCTCTCTGCTCAGCAGGGATCCTGCTCCCCCCCTCCCCCGCCTCTATGCCTACTTGTGATCTCTCTCTCTCTCTCTGTCAAACAAATAAATAAAAATCTTTGAAAGAATAATTGATATAATTTTATTGGTTTTTAGTAGACATTCTGTATTTGAGAATATCTAGGAGATGAAGTTAATGTTGTTTATATTCTCTATTAATCTTAGTAGTATGGATGTTAATTCTTACCCTGAAAAATTGAGAGATACTAGAATGCTTCTTATAGGGGGAGTATGAAGCTACTTCATTGGCCAGTGGATGAATGGATAGGAAGGATAAAGAAGAATAGGTAATAGGTGAAACCAGAAAATACACAAAAATAAATCTTGTTAAATAGTTTTCTGTAACAAATAATTTGTACCTGAATTTCTCTACTTTGGGCACTTGCTATAGTTTTAATTACATAGCATTCTGATTAAGGAATACTTGGGGAGTTCTTTTATTTTAAAACTCAGTGAGCTAGGAATCAGAGATCTCTGGTATGAAGCTTTACAGTGAGGAGTAGATATTTCTAGCAAGTGGACTTGGGTAATCCTCTAATCTTAGTATCCAATTTGCATTTCCTAATGTGCATAGAAGATACAGTACTCTGAGGGGGAAAAAAAAGATTGATTCCATCTATCCTAAGGTTTAAACAATATTATGACTTACATACCTGACTGCTCCCCCCTAAAAAAGAAAAACGGATGGAGTCTGGTGAAATGAGCCTAGATCTAGCCATGGGGCTTTGTTTTCAGAGGAATGTAATTTGTACATAGAGTTGAGTGACTGATGATGGACTTGTCCTGACTCAGCTATACTGCTGAGTGTAGGAAGAAAAAAAAAAGAAAGAAAGAAAAAGAAAGAAAATAAAATAAAAGCTATAGTTCTTAGAAGCATGGGAGGTCTTTGCCAAGACTGTGGTGCGGTAGTGATTGAGACACTGTAGCCAAAGAAAACAGACTTCTCTGCAGCAAGCTGCCCCTTTCCACAGGATTATTACAGCCTGGGCTCTGTGTTTCCAGCCTGGGCCAACTAGTACTGTGTCACCAATCACCAAAGTCACTTGGATCTCAAGCAACAGGGACCCCTCTTTAAATCTTTTGAACATAACACAGAAAGCATGTCCTATATATATATTTTTTAACTGTGGTAAAATATACATAAAAAATTTAACAACTTTATTTTTAAGTGGGACAGTTCAGTGGCATTAAATATATTCACACTGTTGGGCAATCACTGCTATCCATCTCCAGAACTTTTTCATTTTCTCCAAACTTTATACTCTTTAAACACAAACTCTGCTCCCCTCTCCCCCCATTCCTCTTCCCTCAGACCCTGGCAGCCACCATTTTACTTTCTATCTCTGTGAATTTGACCACTCTAAGTACCTTATGTAAGTGAAGTCATATAAGAATTGTCTTTTTGTGACTGGCTTTTTTGATTTTTGCATAATGTCTTTGAGATTCATCTATGCTAAAGCATGTGTCAATTTCCTTCCTCTTTAAGGCTGAATAATGTTCCATTGTATGTACTATCTATTAAATTTTATCAGGTCATCCCTTGAAAGACACTTGAGTTGTGTCTACCTTTTAGCCATTATGATTATTGCTATTATGAACACTGGACATACAAATATATGTTTGAATTTCTACTCTGAATTATTTGGGGTAGATACCCAGAAGTCACTGTCCTTAATTTTTTTTTAAATTTTTTTAGTTTTTCAGCATAACAGTATTCATTATTTTTGCACCACACCCAGTGCTCCATGCAATCCGTGCCCTCTACAATACCCACCACCTGGTGCCCCCAACTGTCCTTAATTTTTAACAGGAATAATTTCCAGCTTTATCAGCTACAGCCACAGTAGTGGTGGTAATGTTGTAAGTGCCACTTTAATCAAATTTGAGTGTAATGGATTTCCAGCTTCGCCAATAATCATTTCCATGACAGTGACAGCAAAGGGGATGGAACTACATTTCCAGATTTGAAAAATCCTTCAAGAGCTCCGTCACTACTGTTTGGGACAGTGAAGTCAGTTCTGACTTGTTAACACAGTCACACAAGTATATCGTGTTTTGTAACAAAGGCCAAATTTCCAATAGCCACACAAGTTTGTAGTTGGAGCAATGAGAATTATATATGCATGTGACTGTATCTACATTTATCAACTGACAGAGTTCACACACAAGATATATCACAAACCATGTATAAAAGAGTAGTCTATTAAAATATTACTTTGAAGATGTGCATTAGTCTGGATATCCTAAGAAGTAGACAGTAAAATGGGATTAAACTTGCAAGTTTTTTTTTTTTAAAGATTTTATTTATTTATTTGTCAGAGAGAGAGAGGGAGAGAGAGCGAGCACAGGCAGACAGAATGGCAGGCAGAGGCAGAGGGAGAAGCAGGCTCCCTGCCGAGCAAGGAGCCTGATGTGGGACTCGATCCCAGGACGCTGGGATCATGACCTGAGCCGAAGGCAGCTGCTTAACCAACTGAGCCACCCAGGCGTCCCAACTTGCAAGGGTTTTTAAGGGAAATGCCCATGAATGAAAATGAGGATTGCAGTGGGCAAGGCTGGAGGTGCCATCAGACTTGGATACCTGTCTAACCCAGAGAGAAGGAGAAGGAAAATGAAATTGGGTGGAGACTTTCCAAACTGCTATGAAGTTTAAGGAAGGTTCACCACAATAATTAGAAAGCCTCAAGCTAAAAAGTCAGTCATCAGAGGATCCCCATGTCTTTGGGGCAGCTCTGCCTTATTGTCACTGCTGTGCTCACTGCCTGCTGGGAGCAGCACGGAAGAAGCATGATCTTGGCATAAATGTAGCAATGGATTTCAGAGTGTAGCAGCTGGGGGCCTTGGTCAAATAACTCCTGTTAGTTGGAGATGAGCACAGCACATTCTCATGGCCTGCCATTGTGCTTATCCTACAGTTTTCTTCTCCCCAGTATAGCTAGGTACTTTACACTGGTTGCCTCATAGACTTTGGGAAAGTGTCAAGCATTCTTCTGCAATTTTAGCAGTTTATACTGTGCCCTCTGACAGAGCACAGGCTAATGGTGCCATTCCTTTCTCTGCTACCACACCATCCTCTGGCTGTATCCAGAGAGGGATTGTAAAAAATTGGATTGCCTTTTGAATTGTTGGTGATGTCTAATGAATTTGAGTGCTTTCTAATATTTTTATTGTCTGCCTCATTCAGTGTGCTCTCTTTGTGACAGTGAGTATCCATCTTACCATGGTCACCTGTTAGGCTCCAAGGAGCCTGTGGGCTGGTGACTCAGAAAGATAAATATGACCTCACAGAATGGTCTTTGTTCTTTTTGGACCCAGTTCTGCAGTAAGGTGTACTGCTTGTCAGATGGAACCAAGCTGAGTTTTTGCTCTCCATATTCCATTAGCAGGTTGCTTTTGTACAGTGTGCAAATTCCACAGTTCTGTGAAGCAGCCCGATGCCCTACTTCCTCCAGTGAGAAAGTCAAATCCTGATTCGGGTCTGAGCAGTAGCTCCCAAGCTTCTCTGCTTATCTTTGTTTTTATGGTGTCAGTTCAGTAATGTTCTGTCTTCATCATACAGGGAAGGAGTACTGACATTTTCATTATGAATGTTTCTCAACTCCCTGTTGTGTCTGTTTGAGAAACCCACAAACTGATGAGAGGCTAGGAAAAACTATAACATCCAGTATGGAAGACAATATGGAGGTCCCTCAACAAATTGAAGATTAAAATCCATATGATCCAGCAATTCTACTTCTGGGTATTTATCTTAAGAAAATGAAAACACTGAGCCAAAAGATGTATACACCCTGTGTTCATTGAAACTCTATTTACAATAGCCAAGTTATGGAAGTAACCGAAATGCCCATCAGTGGATGAATGGATAAAGAAATTGTGACACACACACACACACACACACACACACACACAGTGGAATGCTATTCACCTATTAAAAAGAATGAAATCTTGGCATTTGTGACAACATGGGTGGACCTTGAAGGCATTATGCTAAGTGAGCTAAGTCAGCCAGAGAAAGATAAATATCATATGATCTCTCTTATATGTGGACCCTAAAAAACAAAAAAAGACAAAAAACAAAAACAACAATAAAAAACTCACACCTAACTGAACAGAAACAGAAGCATGTGGTGGTGGGTGGGAGAAATGGATAAAGGAGATCAAAAGGTAAAAAGAAAACATATATATATACATATATATATATGTATGTATTTTTATGTATATTATATGTATGTATATGTGTATATTTATGTGTAGACCAGTTAATATTACCACAATTACACTCTGCAAATTTATGATGTATATTACCATCTTCATCATTTATTTTATTGTCTATACTTAATGGATTCTATGGGCTTCAGAATTTGACCTTTCTTCTTACTCCAGAAGAAGCTGACATATAACTAACAGTAAACTTTCTTTTTAGATCTATTTTAATATGTATAGTATATGTTTAGAACTTTCTATTGTTCTTTTACATATTGTAGTTTCTCTTATTTGTATGAGAAATCATTTAACTTTGGAAAAGTGCATTGGTAGTTTTCTGTATTACAACAATTTATTTCTTCTTTGCACATATAAATCTTGGGGGATGATCTTTTAAAGGGGGGAACCCTTTAGAGAGAAATGCATACAAATGTAGCTCATATATTTTCTGTGTGAATATGTTCATGTATAAATATACTGTGCTATTATATATGAGAACACAAAACAAAATAAATCAGGGCATTTTAGTTTAAGGAAAAATACTAGAGAGATAGCATCCCAGTTTTCTAGTCTCATAAAATTGGTACAATTGTGGGGAAACTCAAAATGTCAAATTCTTAGGTTAGTTCATATTTGATATAGGAAATCAGATTTCTCCAAAAAGTAAAAATTTAAAGTTTTACCCAAATAGGATTTTCCCTGGATTTAAGACCATGAACTTTCTAATTGTAAAAATTAATTTGATCTGATCTGTAGATTTCATGTTGTTTTCTCCCAACAGTAAAATAATACATCCTTAAAAGATTCTTATAATGCATTCTATGAAAAAAGTATTATTTTCCAAAAGGCTTTATTTGAAAAAATAGGCATTTTTAAAACCTTTATAACTGTCTTAAGTACATCTACTATGCTACTTTCTGCTGTAAAAACACCATCTGATATAAAGCAGTGAAAATTAAGTCTGTGCTTTGCATGCCAAATCTTCAGAGTATTTCTCAACACCTTGCTTCTCTTTAGTGTCTTGGCCTTCCAAATTCTGGCATCTTGGATTGCTCTCTAATGTCTTAAAAATCTTATTTTTGGTACAAATTTTATGTTCATCTTTCTGTTTTATTCAGCTTTTGTATTTATTCTTGGGCAGATATTTAGTCTGATAAAAGTCACTTCCTTCATAGCTGGAAGTGAAAGTCTTACTCTCTTATTTTTGAGATGTTACTAAGTTTAAGATGATTATATAAAAAAATCATAATTCATGTGATCACTTTCAATATATTCAGAGAATTAGTGTCCTTAGAACACTTCTGCATGTCCATAGCTTAAGATTTATTTTATCCATCTTATAATTATAATAAATTTATATGTGCTCAATACTTTTTTTTTAGCTTTACATAGGAAAAAGTTATTTTTTTAATGGACCCAATTTGGTAGTCATGTATCATTTGATTTGGAACTGAGTGTCACTAGGAAAGGATGCTCTGAATTGAAGAATCAATTCAATGGAAGAAAATAGCAAATGTAATTCAAAATAATGAGAATAAAGTCTGAACAAACTATTTAGCAATTGTAATCAGATCAAAGCATGGTTTCTTCTAATTGTCACAATAGAAAACACAGTTCAGGAAAAGGGTTGTAAGATGATTCAGGAAGTTAATTTGGTAATTTTTAAAGATGGTCATAAATAATTGAAGAGTTTAGGAAATGAAGACTAATTTTAGAATAGGAACAAGGTGTCCTATGACTGACATTTTCATCAGATTCAGACTTCACTGCCTTGTTCCCATGTCAACCATACAGTAAGTATATAATTCAGAAAGCTTAGCACTTCTAGCTTCCTATGACTTTTCAAAATGATTCCTAATTCTCAAATAATATAGAGTAACAATCAGAGATATAAGGCCATTTTTTATAGGGTGTGGAAAATTGAATGCCAAAGTCAAGTGTTTGTAACATTTCCATAGGTCAACTGCAACCAGAATTTTTAAACTCTCATCTTAAGCATTCATACATTTTTCAGAAAGTCACTAAGAGGGAGTAGCAGTACATTTACTGGTTGATTTTTACTGTATAATAAATGACTCCAAAATAGTATATTGCAAAAAATATGGACACTCAGCACTTACCCTAATGTTAAATTTTCATGTTTCCTTTATAACATCTTATAAAAATTATCACTTTTTATGGAGAATTTGATCAGTTTTAACTTTTTCCTTTTTTGTCAGATATTTCTATTTTTTCCTACACACAGAAAATGGAATTATATATGCTTGTGTTCTCTGTGTGTACCTGTACCTGTATAGTTATATAAGTATATACATATTTTTGCACATGCTAGTTCTGTATCTCATTAGAACTCATTTTATTGTGGCTATTATTTGTAGCTATGACTAAAGCAAGAAAAGCAAATACCTTAAAATAATATTCTTTCATGTTTATTTTTGGCTTTATAATTATTATTAGTAAATCTGGATTTTTCAAATTCAGGGTGAGACCCATTAGTAATGTATTCAGTAATGTATGTGTTAAAGATTTTAATATGAAATTTTCTTGAAAATACTGTTGTCTTTTTTTTTTTTAAGATTTTATTTATTTAAGAGAGAGAATGAGTAGGGGGGAGATGGAGTAACAGGCTCCCTGCTGAGCAGGGGTGAGGGGACATGGGGCTTGATCCCAGGACTCTGAGATCATGACCTGAGCCAAAGGCAGAAACTCAACCGACTGATCCACTAGTTGCCCCTATACTGTTGTCTAAAATTAATTCTTCTGTTAACATTACTAGCAAGCAAAGGAACTTCACTATAAAGAGATACAGTCACATTTCTCACCAGAATACAAAGTGGAAAACCTCTTCTGGTTTTACTTTTTTGAATTCTGAAGTAATAAATTTTCAAATGTGAAATTATGTCACTTAACTTTTAAACATATTATTTTAAAAAAATGTATAGATTTTTATTTTTTTAAACACTGCTTGCTGTTAATTAACCAATGACCTTTGAGGAAGTACTGTAATGCTTACACACATACATACACACACACCCCAAAACCCAAAACAAAGCTGATTTTATTATGACTGTTAAAGAATTAAACTTGGAGGCTATTGGATGAGGCGACTTTAATGCCCTGGTAGTAGTCTGGAAAACCAGAAGCTGAGCCAGAGTCAATACACTTGAATCCAAGAAAATGAGACTTAAGAACAACCAATCACAAACAGCCAACTAAGTAAGGTGACTGCTTATGCTGTAGCCCATCAAATAATTTCCTTGCTTTGCTTCCTCATCTTTTCTGTGAAAAGCTCTCCATTAGCTCCTATTGGTGGAGCACTTGTTAACCACTTTAATTTTGGTGCTGCCCTATTTGAAGTTTTAATGTGCCTCACTTTTTTTTTTTTAAAGATTTTATTTATTTATTTGACAGAGAGATCACAAGTAGACAGAGAGGCAGGCAGAGAGAGAGAGAGAGGGGAGCAGGCTCCCTGCCAAGCGGAGAGCCCGATGCGGGGCTCGATCCCAGGACCCTGAGATCATGACCTGAGCCGAAGGCAGCGGCTTAACCCACTGAGCCACCCAGGCACCCCTAATGTGCCTCACTTTTATCTTTTAATATGACTCAGCTAGCTAGGAAAGAAAAAGAATTTTGCAGAAGTTTAACTTTAATGGTTTTTAAGTTATATTTTTAAAAAATTCAAGTACGTTTGTTAAAATCACAGAATATAGGAAATGTAGAAGGTTTTGTCCAAGTCACATAGCTGGTTACAGCAGAATTGAGATTATGAATCAGGTGCCTTGACTCTTAATTCTGTGTTCTTTCAAATTCATATTCTGTTTCTTCTTTTTTTCTCCCCCGCCCCTGCCATTTTTAATGTATATAACCCGTGGGGATTTACTGGGTCATTTTTGGTGCTTAGTTTGATGTATAACACATCCTTGTCCTTCATAGGATTTTATTGAAAAAGAATTGGGTTGCCCTGGCAATCTATAGAGACTTAAAGTGTAATTTTGGGAAGAGGGGTTCCAAATGTATTCCTTAAAAAGAATATTGGTTGGTGTGTGATAAAATATGGATCATCCTAAATGGAAATGGACTTGAAAACAGATTTAGTAACCTGGAATCCTACTCTAGGGTTTTTTCAGAGGGAATACTAGGAGGGAAAGGACAATTAGTTGATATTTTCTTTTACCCATTTTTGTACTTAGCAGTGGTTAATATAGGCTATACAGAATTGAGTGGGGAGTAAACTTTGGAAAAGAATCCTTGGACTTAGCACTTTCTAAGGCAGGACTGTAAATTTTTCTTAATTTAGTTCTTAATTAGTAATTAATTTCTTAGTAAAATGTAACTATTTAAATAGCCATTATGTCTGATGTAGCACTAGGTTCCCGGAATGCAGAGGAAAGACCTGGTACGTTGAGTTACTACTAGACACTATTTGAACAATATGGATAAAACAATATGAAGTGAAATCAGCACTCACAAAAGCATTTAGTTCCTATAGGGAACTGATAATCAGGTCTGTAACAAAGACTTAACACCCCTCTGTAACATGCCAGATTAAAAAAATAATTCATGTGTGTGCTGGAGAGTCTTCAATTTAAAATATTAATTTTCTGATGGAAGGATTTTAGGTCATTGGGGGAAATAGTTTGATGGAGGGTGGTTTCTCTCCAGTATATGATGAGCAATGCACTCTACATATCACACTACCTAGCATCTACCATCTCTGGACGGATTTGATGGTCAGTTGTGATAAGCACATTCTCTGCTTGGCCTCCTTCCCCTTCCTAAGCTGAGAAAGTGTGAGGACATTGCAATACAGCTTCTGCCTCCACTATTTCCTTCCTAAACTCCACATTTCTCTTCCTAAACTCTTAGGGAAAAAAATATGACTTTTTTCTTCTAGGTGAATAGCTCATGGACAGGTATTTGTTGTCAGCCCAATCTCCATTGAGATTGCCATCTCCTTCATCCTTACAGTTGTTCATTGTTTCATTTACCTTTTTACTCATCAGTTTTTTGTTACTGTAGTTCTCATGTTCATTGCTGGCACACACCTTCTTTCAAACAAAACAAAATGAAGTACTCATTCAATCAGAATCATTTTTGTGATTTTAGTTCCCCTCTCAATAAAATTTTTAAATATTCCCTTCTTTTATTTTTGCTATGAGTGCTCCTTATTTATTTATCTAAATATTTATTACTGGCTCATAGTCACCTTATATGCAGTTGATTTAGAAAGGGAAAAGAGAACAGCAATTGTGAACTGTCTTCATTTTCCATTTCATGACAGTACAGCTTAGAAATGTGGAAATTACTACACATTACTGGACCATCCTAGAGTCATTTTGGAAAAAAAATATATTTCAGAGGCCTTTTAAAGGGAGTTCTTTTAACACAGACAATACTACTATTTATTTCAAAGCTTTCCACAGCAATGGGAGTGGAAGAATAGGTAAGGAAATGTCTGTCATCCTTAAGACCTGATTTTTTTTAATACTTTTTTTTTTTTAAGTCTATGACACTGGGTATAATACTGAAATTTGAATTGAAGGCTTCTTATGGGAGCAATGTACATGGACTGTGGGGAAATATGATAGGGGACTCTTTTTTGTTGTTTTTTTTTAATTTTTTTTTTATTTTTTTATAAACATATAATGTATTATTAGCCCCAGGGGTACAGGTCTGTGAATCGCCAGGTTTACACATTTCACAACACTCACCATAGCACATACCCTCCCCAATGTCCATAGCCCAACCACACTCTCCCTACCCCCCTTCCCCCGGCCACCCTCAGTTTGTTTTGTGACATTAAGAGTCTCTTATGGTTTGTCTCCCTCCTGATCCCATCTTGTTTCATTTATTCTTTTCCTACCCCCGCAAACCCCCATGTTGCATCTCTACTTCCTCATATCATGGAGATCATATGATAGTTGTCTTTCTCCGATTGACTTATTTTGCTAAGCATAATACCCTCTAGTTCCATCCACATTGTCACAAATGGCAAGATTTCATTTCTTTTGATGGCTGCATAGTATTCCATTATATATATCTATATCACGTCTTCTTTATCCATTCATCTGTTGATGGACATCTAGGTTCTTTACATAGTTTGGCTATTGTAAACATTGCTGCTATAAGCGTTTGGGTGCAGATGCCCCTTCGGATCACTACGTTTGTATCTTTAGGGTAAATACCCAGTAGTGTGATTGCTGGGTCATAGGGTAGCTCTATTTTCAACTTTCTGAGGAACCTCCATGCTGTTTTCCAGAGTGGCTGCACCAGCTTGCATTCCCACCAGCAGTGTAGGAGGGTTCTCCTTTCTCCGCATCCTCGCCAGCATCTGTCATTTCCTGACTTGTTCATTTTAGCCATTCTGACTGGTGTGAGGTGATATCTCATTGTGGTTTTGATTTGTATTTCCCTGATACCGAGTGATATGGAGCACTTTTTCATGTGTCTGTTGGCCATCTGGATGTCTTCTTTGCAGAAATGTCTGTTCATGTCCTCTGCCCATTTCTTGATTGGATTATTTGTTCTTTGGGTGTTGAGTTTGATAAGCTCTTTGTAGATTTTGGACACTAGCCCTCTATCTGATATGTCATTTGCAAATATCTTCTCCCATTCTGTCAGTTGTCTTTTGGTTTTGTTAACTGTTTCCTTTGCTGTGCAAAAGCTTTTGATCTTGATGAAGTCCCATTAGTTCATTTTTGCTCTTGCTTCCCTTGCCTTTGGCGATGTTCCTAGGAAGAAGTTGCTGCGGCTGAGGTCGAAGAGGTTGCTGCCTGTGTTCTCCTCAAGGATTTTGATGGATTCGATAGGGCACTCTTTTACTTGTAAAAGGAATGACACATATATTTCCTGAAGGGAAATTATTATTTACTTTTGTAAATTATTATTTACTTTTGTGGAGGGGGTGGGCACAAGAATAGGTAATTATTATATAATATTATGTATATTACTACGTAAGATATACAACAAAACGTGGCCTATTTTCTCTCAAATATTTGCTGAATTATGCTGACAGAAATATGAATGAATGATGAAGAGATTAAATTGGCCCTGAGAGATAGTATATGAGTAGGGGTCAGGAGTAATGTTAAAAATGGAAGGTTGAGGAGGTTATGATTGTTCAAAAATGTCAGTTTGAAGAGTATAGTAGTGGTCTCATTTGCTGGTCCTCGTGTAAAATGATGATGCTGTGATTCTACCATAATATTGTGATTTTTACCAGCAAATTGTTTCAAGATAAAGTGGGTAAGTTGGATATATCTATGATCCTGTTTTGTCCATTTTATGATAGTTGTGCTGCCTGTGACCATGGATCAGTAAAGAGGTTAACTGATTCGCAGGGTGATATTACCAGAAACTATGACTTATTATAATAATGTTCTAACCACATGAACTAATCAAGAAAAAACATTTTTTTTCCCCTTTGGGAAAATTGTTTTTTTCTGCAGTTTTTGACACATTTCCTTTTCTTGACTTGCCAACACACACAATGTATGTTATTTCTCTAGAGATTGCCTGTTCATTTAACAAATTAATATTACATGCAGTAATGATATAATGTACTATTTGTTGATGTTATAGAACACAATTCTTGCAAGTGGGATGGTATTTTAAGATATTATATAATTTTCAAATCTTTTAAAAAAAAAGATATTATATAATTTACTCCTATAACTGTACTGAGTAAGCAAAGGCCCAGAGAGGTTAAGTTGCTGCTACTGTCACATGTATTCTCCTGAATGCTGTTAATAATCCAAAGACTTGGACTCAACATGCCAATATTCCATAAATTATATTAAGACTTGTATTTTAATTTAATTTAATTTTTTTTAAAGATTTTTATTTATTTATTTGACAGAGAGAGATCACAAGTAGGCAGAGAGGCAGGCAGAGAGAGAGGAAGGGAAGCAGGCTTCCTGCTGAGCAGCAAGCCCGATGCGGGACTCGATCCCAGGACTCTGGGATCATGACCTGAACCGAAGGCAGCGGCTTAACCCACTGAGCCACCCAGGAGCCCCTTGTATTTTAATTTTAGTCTTAAATGCTTGAGTTCAAATGAGTTCCTTTAAAAGGTAAAAATAGAAGTCCACAGATACCATCGTATGAGGGGGTCTTGAGAAGGATGTTCTCGGGAGAGGGACCATAACATGCAAAGGAAAGAACTTGGAAACCACAGGTATGTTTAGTGTTTCTGAGCAGGGTAAATTATACGGTGGGAGGCAGCGATGAGAGAGGCAAGACTAGGGCACAGAGGGTCATAGCTGCTGTGCAGAGGAATTACAACTGTGTGGCTTAAGGGAGAATCACAAATAGTTATTACACTAAGTAGTGGCGGTGCAAAAACATGATTTGAGTTTTTAATAGGTCCATCTGGCAGTAATGAAGAATATGGTATGAAGGATAGAGAAAATGGAACCAGAAATGATTGTAAGGCTACTGTGAAAGCCTCTGTTTTTTTTTTGTTGTTGTTGTTGTTTTAATTTTTTTATTTTTTCAGCATAACAGTATTCATTATTTTTGCACCACACCCAGTGCTCCATGCAATCTGTGAAAGCCTCTGAAAGATAGCTTGTGATATCAAACTAGAGAGAAAGGGAACATATTCAGAGCAAAATCCTGAAATCTATGAGTCCATGGAAATACATTTTTTTCTTTCACAATATACATTTAAAAATCAATTTTATATTTTTCTCCTAAAATATTATTTACTTTTTTATAAAAAGATTTTATTTATTTATTTGACAGAGAGAGACACAGCAAGAGAGGGTGCACAAGCAGGGGGAGTGCGAGAGGGAGAAACACCATCCCCGCTGAGCAGGGAGTCCGATGTGGGGCTCGATCCCAGGACCCTGGGATCATGATCTGAGCTGAAGGCAGACCCCTTAATGACTGAGCCACCCAGGCACCTCATAATTTACTTTTCTATAAAATAGCTGCCTCCTCTAGTTTACTATACTATAAAAAGAGTTGGTTTTTTGTTTATTTTTCTAATGTGGACTTGCTCCTAATCTCCCAGCAATCCTTCTGGCTAGCTACAGCTATCAGTGCCCTCTGGAGATCTGGTTATGGTAATAGGGATTTCTTTTCCTTTAATAGGATTTCTTCCTCACTCCTTCTTAAGATTTTGATGGTCTGCTTGACGATGCTTGGATTCTTTCATTTTTTATAGACCTTTATCATTGTCAGTATTATTTTCTCTAAATATGTCTGAAATTTCTGAGGATGGGAGATGGAAAAATCCTCTTCTTACAAAGCATTGGATAAAACAGTATACCTTGGAATAGATCATGGAGTCTGGCAATTAAAACAATCAACTGAAGTTTGCATTTGTAGATACTTTCTTCCTTATTAGTAGGTTGAGTCATCAGTGTGTTTCTTGCATAGTTCATTATGGAAATAATATACCTCACTAATTAGAGATTAATTAGTTCTTTGAAAGAATATGATTCCAAAACCAGAATGTTACACTAATACCCTTTCCATAGGATTTTTTCTACCTTAAGAGACATTTCTGGTCTTCATTTGTGAAAAAACTTAAACATTTCTGGGCATGGAACCAAATAAAGCATCATCAATCATATAAGAACAAATTGTCTTCAGAACTAGAAGGGAACATTAGGATTATTTTGCTAAAATTTTTCTCTTGGCCACAGTTTCCCTTTTTAAATTACTATGTATTATTAACTACAGGAAAGAATACATAAAAGTATGGGCAAATATTTTAAAGTAAGCAACTGTCTGAATCAAATCTGGTAATTAAGGTTCTGTCAAGTAGAATGCAGCTCACTTCAGAAGGTTCGGGGTGACTATCCATTTTTTTGGCATGCTAAATACTGTCCAGTGAAATCATAAGTATTTTATTCCCACGTTAAGGTTGTGCATTTAAATAACCAAAAGACCTGAGTCATTTTTCAGTGTTGTACTTGAGCAAGAGGTTTTGCAGATGCAAATATGTACTATTCTATTATTAGAAAGATGAAGTTCTTAGAGAAATCTAATAGTATTATTTATGTTCTCATACCTCTCCTTTTTTAATGGAAAGCTTGCCAGAATAAATTTTATTTCTTGGTTCAAAAGAGGAGAAATAGAAAGGGCCCTACTTCTATATGGAACGAAAGTTCTCTAGGAGAGAACACTGCTAATAGTTGAGAAACTTATTCTGACTAAGATCCCTGTGCTCTCACCGTTTTCTTTCTAATTGGTCAGTTGTGTATATTTAAACAAAACAAATTAGAGCAGTTTAAGTTTCACAACAAAACGGAAGGGGAGGTACGGAGATTTCCCATATCCCTGCTGTCAGAAAGGAATAGCTTCCCTGGTTCGTTTTTGGTGTCATACATTATATGGGTTTGGACAGACATATAATGACATTGTTGTTCTATCATTATAGTATCATAGAAAGTATTTTTCCTGCCATAAAAATCTTTTGTGCCCTGGTTTTTCTTTCCCATTTCCTCCCACAACTCTTGCAACCACTGATCTTTCTACTGCTCATAGTTTTACCCTTACCAGAATTTCATATAGTTGTACTCATCTCTTTGTAGCCTTCCAGATTGGCCTCTTTCACCCAATAATACACATTTAAGGTTCCTCCATATCTTTGCATGGTTCCGTAGCTCATTTCTTTTTAGCATTGAATAATAGTTCATAGTCTGGATGTATCACAGTTTATCCATTCACCTGTTGAAAGACATATTTGTTGCTCCTAGGTTTGCCAGGTATAAATAAATCTGCTATAAACATCTGTATTCAGGTTTTTGTGTAGATATAAGTTTTAAACTCCATTGGGTAAATACCAAGGAGCGCAATTTCTGGATTGTAGGGTAGGAGTATATTTAGTTTTGTAAAAACACCAAAGTGTCTTCCAAAGTGACTGTACCACTTTGCATTCTCATCTGCAGAGAATGAGAGTTCCTATTTATTCATATCCTTGCTAGAATTTGGTGTTGCCAGTGTTCTGGATTTTGGCCATGTTAGTAAGTATGTGGTGGTATCTTGTTTTTAGTTTATATTTATGTGATGATAAATGATGTAGATATCTTTTCATATGCTTGTTTGCAATCTGTATATCTTTTTTAGTAAGATGTCTATTAGGCTTTTGATCCATTTTTAAAATTGGGCTCCTAAATGTGAGACAGGAAAACATAAAAACCCTAGAGGAGAACACAAACAGCAACCTCTTTGACATAGTCTGTAGAAGCTTCTTACTAAACATGTCTCTGGAAGCAAAAGAAACAAAAGCAAAAATGAACTATTGGAATTTCATCAAGATAAAAAGCTTTTGCACAGTGAAGGAAGCAATCAACAAAACTGAAATACAATCTACTGAGAGAAGATAATTTGTAGTGACATATCTGATAAAGAGTATCCAAAATATATGAAGAATTTATGAAGTGCAACAACCCCAAACCAAGTAATCCTGTTAAGAAATGGGCAGAAGACATGAACAGACATTTGTCCAAAGAAGATATGCACATGACCAACAGACAAATGAAAACAGGCTCAACATAACTCATCACAGGGAAATGCTGGTCACAACTATGATGAGATACAACCTCACACCTATCAAAATGGCTAAAATTAACACAGAAAATAACAGAGGTTGGTGAGTATGCAGAGAAAGGGGAACCCTCTTACACTGTTATTGGGAATTCAAACTGGAGCAGCTACTCTGGAAAACAGTAAGGTGGTTCCTCAAAAAGTTAAAAATAGAACCACCCTATGACCCAGCAATTGCATTACTTGGTGTTTTCCTAAAAGATACAAAAATACTTATTTGAAGGGGTACCTGCACCCTGATGTTTATAGCAGCGTTATCAACAATAGCCAAATTACAGAAAGAGCCTACATATTCATTGACCGATGAAGGAATGAATGAATAAATGTGTGTGTTTATATATATATAACATATATAACTATCTATATTTGGGGTATGTGTGTAAATGGAATATTACTCAGTGGAATCTTACTCAGCCATCAAAAAGAATTAAATTTTGCCATTTGCCATGATGTGGATGGAGCTAGAGTGTATCATGCTAAGTGGAATAAGTTAGTCAGACAAGGACCATATGATTTCATTCATATGCGGATTTAAGAAACAAATCAGATAAACACAGGGGAAGGGAAAAAAAAGAGGAGGCAGATGGTAAGAGACTCTTAAACTATAGAAAACAAACTGAGGGTTGTTGGAGGGAAGTGGGCAGGGTGATGGGTTAAATGGGTGATGGATACTAAGGGGGCACTTCTAATGAGCACAGGTGTCACATGTAAGTGATGAATCACTAAATTCTACTTCTGAAACCAGTATTACACTATATGTCAACTAACCAGAATTTAAGTAAAAACTTAAAACAAAAAAAAAATTGGACTCTTAGCTTTCTTATGTTTGAGTATTAAGAGTTCGTTGTGTATTTTGGATAACAGTCCTTTATCAGATATGTCTTGCAGGTATTTTCTCCCAATTGGTGGTTTCTCTTCTCATTCTCTTGGCATTGTTTTTTTTTTTCACAGAACTGAGATTTTAACTTTTAATGAAGTCCAGCTTAGCCATTATTTCTTTCATGGATCATGCCTCTTGTGTTGTAGCCACAAATCATCACACCATATCTGAGATCATCTGGGTTTTCTCCTATGTCATGGTCTAGGAATTTTATAATTTTGTGTTTTCTGTTTTGGTTTGTGATCTATTTTGAGTTAATTTTTATGATGGATTTAACGTCTGGGTTCAGATTCATTTTCACTTGTGGATATCCAGTTGTTTCAGCACCATTTGTTGCAAAATCTTCGTTACCGTTTTGCCTTTAATTCCTTGTCAGGGAGCAGCTAACTCTGTCAGTCTTTTTCCAAGTTCTCTATTCTGTTATGTTGATCTATTTGTTTACTCTTTTATCACTGTCTTGATTACTGTAGCTTTATAATAAGCTTTGAAGTTAGGTGTTGTCAGTCCTCCAGTTTGGTTCTTCCCTCCCAGTATTGTGACAGCTATTATGTCTCTTTTGCCTTTCCGTATAAACTTTAGAATCAGGCTGTAAATATTCACAAAATAACTTGCTGGAATTTTGATTGGGATTGCATTGAATATATAGATCATGTTGGGAAAAGCCAACATTTGACAATATTGTCTTCCTCTTGATGAACGTGGAATATCTTTCCATTTATTAATTTTTCACTTTCATTAGAGTTCTGTAACTTTTCTCATATGCATTTTGTACATATTTTGTTAAGATTTATACCTAAATATTTTACTTATTTGGGAGACAGTGCAAATTGTATTTTATTTTTAATTTCCAATTTAACTTGTTTATTGCTGGTATATAGGAAATCAGTTTGCTTTTGTATATGGAGTTTGTATCTTACAACATTGCTATAATCTTTTGTTAGTTTCTTTTTTTTTCCCCAATTCTTTGGGATATTCTGCATAGATGATCATATTATCTGTGAATAAAGGCTGTTTCACTTCTTCCTTTCCAATCTGTATACCTTTTATTTTATTTTCTTATCTTACTGAAATAGCTAGAATTTCCAGTACAGTGTTGTAAAAGGTGGTGAGAGGGGGCATTCTTGTCTTGTACCTGATTTTAGTGGTAAAGCCTTGAGTTTCTCACTATTAAGAATGAACTTATCTGGAACCAAGTTAAGATGGCGGAGAAGTAGCAGGCTGAGACTACTTCAGGTAGCAGGAGATCAGCTAGATAGCTTATCTAAAGATTGCAAACACCTACAAATCCAACGGGAGATCGAAGAGAAGAAGAACAGCAATTCTAGAAGCAGAAAATCAGCCACTTCCTGAAAGGTAGGACTGGCGGAGAAGTGAATCCAAAGCGACGGGAAGATAGACCGTGGGGGGAATGGCCGGCTCCCGGCAAGAGGCGGAACAATGGAGCACAAAATCAGGACTTTTAAAAGTCTGTTCCGCTGAGGGACATCGCTCCAGAGGCTAAACCGGGGTGAAGCCCATGCGGGGTCAGCGTGGCCTCAGGTCCCGCAGGGTCACAAAAGGATCGGGGGTGTCTGAGTGTCGCAGAGCTTACAGGTATTAGAACGGGGAAGCCGGCTACAGAGACAGAGCCGAGGAGTGACTCTCAGCTCGGGGTTACCTTGAACTGATCGCAGGCTCGGTGAGCTCAGAGCGTGGCCAGAGGCCAGGGAGACGGGAGTAATTGGGCGCTGTTCTCTGAGGGCGCACTCAGGAGTGGGGGCACCGGGCTCTCGGCTCCTCCAGGCCGGAGACCGGGAGGCTGCCATTTTCATTCCCGTCCTCCGGAACTCTATGGAAAACGCTCAGGGAACAAAAGCTCCCGAAAGCAAACCCGAGCGATTACTCAGCCCGGCCCCTGGTGAGGGCGGTGCAATTCCTCCTGGGGCAAAGACACTTGAGAATCACTACAATAGGCCCCTCCCCCAGAAGATCAAAAGAAATCCAGCCAGGACCAAGTTCACCTACCAAGGAGTACAGTTTCAATACCAAGGAGAGTGGCAGAATTCCAGGGGAGGAGAAAGCAAATACAGAATTCATGGCTTTCTCCCCATGATTCTTTATCTTGCAGTTAATTTAATTTTTTTTTCTTTTTCAATTTTTTTTCTCTTCTTCTGCCAAAATTTTTTTTTAACTTTTACCCTTTTCTTTTTTAACGGTTTTTAACTGGTTTATCTAATATATATATATATTTTTTTCTTTTTTATATTTTTTCTTCATTTTCTTTTTTTAATTGTTTCTTTCTTTCTTTATTTTTTTTCTTTCTGAACCTCTTTTTATCCCTTTCTCCCCCCTCACGGTTTGGGATCTCTTCTGATTTGGTTAAAGCATATTTTCCCTGGGCTGTTGCCACCCTTTTAGTATTTTACTTGCTCCTTCATATACTCCTATCTGGACAAAACGACAAGATGGAAAAATTCACCACAAAGAAAAAGAACAAGAGGCAGTACCAAAGGCTAGGGACCTAATCAATACAGACATTGGTAATATGTCAGATCGAGTTCCGAATGACAATTCTCGAGGTTCTAGCCAGGCTCAAAAAAGGCATGGAAGATATTAGAAAAAAACCCTCTCAGGAGATAAAAAAGCCCTTTCTGGAGAAATAAAAGAACTAAAATCTAACCAAGTTGAAATAAAAAAAGCTATTAATAAAGTGCAATAAAAAATGGAGGCTCTGACTGCTAGGATAAATGAGGCAGAAGAAAGAATTAGTGATATAGAAGACCAAATGACAGAGAATAAAGAAGCTGAGCAAAAGAGGGACAAACAGCTACTGGACCACGAGGGGAGAATTCGAGAGATAAGTGACACCATAAGACGAAACAACATTAGAATAATTGGGATTCCAGAAGAAGAAAAAAGACAGAGGGGAGCAGAAGGTATATTGGAGAGAATTATTGGAGAGAATTTCCCCAATATGGCAAAGGAAACAAGCATCAAAATCCAGGAGGTGCAGAGAACCCCCCTCAAAATCAATAAGAATAGGTCCACACCCTGTCACCTAATAGTAAAATTTAGAATTCTTAGCGACAAAGAGAAAATCCTGAAAGCAGCCCGGGAAAAGAAGTCTGTAACATACAATGGTAAAAATATTAGATTGGCAGCAGACTTATCCACAGAGACCTGGCAGGCCATAAAGAGCTGGCATGATATATTCAGAGCACTAAACGAGAAAAACATGCAGCCAAGAATACTATATCCAGCTAGGCTATCATTGAAAATAGAAAGAGAGATTAAAAGCTTCTAGGACAAACAAAAACTGAAAGAATTTGCAAACACCAAACCAGCTCTACAGGAAATATTGAAAGGGGTCCTCTAAGCAAAGAGAGACCCTAAAAGTAGTAGATCAGAAAGGAACAGAGACAATATACAGTAACAGTCACCTTACAGGAAATACAATGGCACTAAATTCATATCTCTCAATAGTTACCCTGAACGTTAATGGGCTAAATGCCCCAATCAAAAGACACAGGGTATGAGAATGGATAAAAAAACAAAACCCATCTATATGTTGCCTACAAGAAACTCATTTTAAACCCGAGGACACCTCCAGATTTTAAAGTGAGGGGGTGGAAAACAATTTACCATGCTAATGAACATCAGAAGAAAGCAAGAGTGGTAATCCTTATATCAGATCAATTAGATTTTAAGCCAAAGACTATAATAAGAGATGAGGAAGGGCACTATATCATACTCAAAGGATCTGTCCAACAAGAAGATCTAACAATTTTAAATATCTATGCCCCTAATGTGGGAGCAGCCAACTATATAAACCAATTAATAACAAAATCAAAGAAACACATCGACAAGAATACAATAATAGTAGGGGACTTTAACACTCCCCTCACTGAAATGGACAGATCATACAAGCAAAAGATCAACAAGGAAATCAAGGCCTTAAATGACACACTGGACCAGATGGACATCACAGATATATTCAGAACATTTCATCCCAAAGCAACAAAATACACATTCTTCTCTAGTGCACATGGAACATTCTCCAGAATAGATCACATCCTTGGTCCTAAATCAGGTCTCAACCGGTATCAAAAGATTGGGATCATTCCCTGCCTATTTTCAGACCACAGTGCTCTGAAGCCAGCACTCAATCACAGAGGAAATTTGGAAAGAACCCAAATACCTGGAGACTAAACAGCATCCTTCTAAAGAATGAATGGGTCAACCAGAAAATTAAAGAAGAATTGAAAAAATTCATGGAAACAAATGATAATGAAAACACAATGGTTCAAAATCTGTGGGACACAACAATGGCAGTCCTGAGAGGAAAATATATAGCGGTACAAGCCTTTCTCAAGAAACAAGAAAGGTCTCGGGTGCACAACCTCACCCTACACCTAAAGGAGCTGGAGAAAGAACAAGAAAGAAACCCTAAACCCAGCAGGAGAAGAGAAATCATAAAGATCAGAGCAGAAATCAATGAAATAGAAACCAAAAAAACAATAGAACAAATCAACGAAACTAGGAGCTGGTTCTTTGAAAGAATTAATAAGATTGATAAAACCCTGGCCAGACTTCTCAAAAGGAAAAGAGAAAGGACCCAAATAAATAAAATCATGAATGAAAGAGGAGAGATCACAACTAACAGCAAAGAAATACAGACAATTATAAGAACATACTATGAGCAACTCTACGCCAACAAATTTGACAATCTGGAAGAAATTTATGCATTCCTAGTGACATATAAACTACCACAACTGAACCAGGAAGAAATAGAAAGCCTGAACAGACCCATAACCAGTAAGGAGATTGAAACAGTCATCAAAAATCTCCAAACAAACAAAAGCCCAGGGCCAGACGGCTTACGAGGGGAATTCTACCAAACATTTAAAGAAGAACTAATTCCTATTCTCCTGAAACTATTCCAAAAGTAGAAATGGAAGGAAAACTTCCAAACTCATTTTATGAGAGCATCACCTTGACCCCAAAACCAGACCAGGATCCCATCAAAAAAGAGAACTACAGACCAATATCCTTGATGAACACAGATGCGAAAATTCTCACCAAAATACTAGCCAATAGGATTCAACAGTACATTAAAAGGATTATTCACCACGACCAAGTGGGATTTATTCCAGGGCTGCAAGATTGGTTCAACATCCACAAATCAGTCAATGTGATACAACACATTAATAAAAGAAAGAACAAGAACCATATGATACTCTCCATAGATGCTGAAAAAGCATTTGACAAAGTACAGCATCCCTTCCTGGTCAAAACTCTTCAAAGTGTAGGGATAGAGGGCACATACCTCAATATTATCAAAGTCATCTATGAAAAACCCACCGCAAATATCATTCTCAATGGAGAAAAACTGAAAGCTTTTCCGCTAAGGTCAGGAACACGGCAGGGATGTCCATTATCACCACTGCTATTCAACATAGTACTAGAAGTCCTAGCCTCAGCAATCAGACAACAAAAGGAGATTAAAGGCATCCAAATCGGCAAAGAAGAAGTCAAACTATCAGTCTTGGCAGATGATATGATACTGTATGTGGTCAACTAATCTTCGACAAAGGAAAGAATGTCCAATGGAAAAAAGACAGCCTCTTCAATAAATGGTGTTGGGAAAATTGGACAGCCACATGCAGAAAAATGAAATTGGACCATTTCCTCACACCACACACGAAAATAGACTCAAAATGGAGAAAGGACCTCAATATGAGAAAGGAATCCATCAAAATCCTTGAGGAGAACACGGGCAGCAACCTCTTCGACCTCAGCCGCAGCAATGTCTTCCTAGGAACATCGCCAAAGGCAAGGGAAGCAAGGGCAAAAATGAACTATTGGGATTTTATCAAGAATCAAAAGCTTTTGCACATGAAAGGAAACAGTTAACAAAACCAAAAGACAACTGACAGAATGGGAGAAGATATTTGCAAATGACATATCAGATAAAGGGCTAGTGTCCAAAATCTATAAAGAACTTAGCAAACTCAACATCCAAAGAACAAATAATCCAATCAAGAAATGGGCAGAAGACATGAACAGACATTTCTGCAAAAAAGACATCCAGATGACCAAAAGATACATGAAAACGTGCTCCATATCACTCGGCATCAGGGAAATACAAATCAAAACCACAATGAGATACCACCTCACACCAGTCAGAATGGCTAAAATGAACAAGTCAGGAAATGACAGATGCTGGCGAGGATGCGGAGAAAGGAGAACCCTCCTACCCTGCTGGTGGGAATGCAAGCTGGTGCAGCCACTCTGGAAAACAGCATGGAGGTTCCTCAAAATGTTGAAAATAGAACTACCCTATGACCCAGCAATTGCACTACTGGGTATTTACCCTAAAGATTCAAACGTAGTGATCTGAAGGAGCACGTGCACCCGAATATTTGTAGCAGCAATATCTACAATAGCCAAACTATGGAAAGAACCTAGATGTCCATCAACAGATGAATGGATAAAGAAGAAGTGGTATATATACACAATGGAATACTATGCAGCCATCAAAAGAAATGAAATCTTGCCGTTTGCGACGATGTGGATGGAACTACAGGGTATCATGCTTGGCGAAATAAGTCAATCAGAGAAAGACAACTATCATATGATCTCCCTGATATGAGGGAGAGGAGATGCAACATGGGGTGTTAAGGGGGTAGGAGAAGAGTAAATGAAACACGGTGGGATTGGGACAGAGACAAACCATAAGTGACTCTTAATCTCACAAAAAATGAGGGTTGCTGGGGGGAGGGGATTTGGGAGAGGGGAGTTGGGGTTATGGACATTGGGGAGGGTATGTGCTATGGTGAGTGCTGTGAAGTGTGTAAACCTGGTGATTCACAGACCTGTACCCCTGGGGATTAAAATATATGTTTATAAAAAATAAAATAAAATAAAAATAAAAGATTCAAACATGGGAAGAATCCAATTTATTAAGTGTTCTTATATTTTTTCATATTTAATTCCTGAGGCCGGAAAAAAAATCTATATAAAAGGAACAGAAGTTTGTTATATTTAAAATAATTTAAGAATAATAAATTTTTTTAGCAAAAATAAAGGCTTACACTATTCACCCTTTAGCATTTATCATTACTTTTTTATAAAGAACTGTATTTCTCATTAGAATCTCATTAAGGGATTATAAGAGTTTTGACATTATTTGAGTGTTTTCATTTGAAGATGTGATGCTGTCTTTAAAGATTTTTAAGATTTTAAGATTTTTAAGATTTTAAAAATCTTTTAAGATTTTTAGTCATGAAACAATACACATTTAAGAAAAAATTAGTTTTAGTATTGATAATATAGTTATTAATTAAATTAAATTTGTTCCACTGAATTCCCAATGAAAACAATTTTGAAATTATAGTAATAGCTTCACTTTGAGGAACAGTATTCATGTATATAAGTTGTATGTCTCATATATATATTATATATTACATATATAATATGTATATATATAATAAGACCCCTATTAAACTTCAAGGCAGACTTTATTCAAAGGGTCTCCTGTAATGGGGTTTTATAGTAGTGGAGGGATTGATACTGGGCAAGATTGTAAACACAGCAAAATAAAGTGTAAATTTATGGCTAGGACTAAAACAATCTACTAATATACTATCATTAATTTTAGTCAATTCCAGGATGCCTGTATGTCCCATTTGACATTTGAGGAATAAAAGCCTATAAATAAATGTTAACTGCTCTAATTTTATGTGATAATTCTTCCTCTTATGGAAAAGGAACTTAAAAGCTTTAAAATTTGTGAGATGTCTGGGAAATAATTATTAGATTTACATGTCTAAATGCAAGAAAAAAAACATAAAGCCAAAAAACCAGAAACTCTCTATCTTACATCTTTAGGAGGACCAGAATCCCCTCTGGGGAAAGATCTCAGATATGAAAGGAAAAACGTGTGTATTCCGTATTAGTTCTTCATCTCTCAAAGATTACTGTTCATTGCCTTATATCATGTGTCTTGATTGTTTTGGGTGGGAAGGTAAATTTGACTTTGGTAACTCTACTGTGGCCATAAAAATTCATTGAAATCTATTTTTCCTTATTTATTTTTAGGTACTTTCTGTGGTCTTTTATTAGATCTAGTAAAATTTCAGTTGATTCTAAAGAAAGTAATGATAATAAAAAATTAAATTCTCTAAATTTTTAAGACAATAATGGTACTATAAAAGTCTGGCTTTTGGGGCGCCTGGGTGGCTCAGTGGGTTAAGCCGCTGCCTTCGGCTCAGGTCATGATCTCGGGGTCCTGGGATCGAGTCCCACATCGGGCTCTCTGCTCAGCAGGGAGCCTGCTTCGCTTCCCTTCCTCTCTCTCTGCCTGCCTCTCTGCCTACTTGTGATCTCTCTCTGTCAAATAAATGGATAAAATCTTTAAAAAAAAAAAAAAAAAGTCTGGCTTTTCCCCCCAGAATTGAATAATCTCATTCTTAAACAAACAAAACATCTTATAGTAGTTATGGTACTCAAAGTAGTCTACTATGAGTAGAACTCCTATAGTACTTAGAGTAGTCTACTATAACTTTTTTTTTTTTTAAGATTTATTTATTTGTTTTAGAGAGAGAGAGTATGAGCAAGTTGCAGGGAGGAGCAGAGGGAGAGGGAGAGAGAGAATACTCAGGCAGACTCCCCACTGAGCATGGAGCCATTCATGGGGCTCCCCCCAGAACCCTGAGGCCATCACCTGAGCTAAAATCAATAGTTGGATGTTTAACCTACTGAGCTACCCAGGTGCCTCTATGAGTAGAGCTCCTAGACATGTTATAGCTGTGATTTTTCTCTGTTTTATTTGATTTACCTATAGTGATGTGATTCTTAACCTGTTTTGGTCATTGATCCCTGTGTGTTGTTTTTTCCCCTCTCACTCTGTTACAATTTATTCTCTCAGTGTGAACTCACATTCACATTTTAGATAGCATACTTCCAAATTATAATGCCAAAAAAAAATTTTTTTTTTCACTGTTCAAATTTTATTTGGTATTTTAGTTGGTACAACACTTCGTTGGTTGCATGGTCTTTTTACATTATATGGCAATGTACACTATATTCTCACATACATGGTACACGAAGTAAGATCCTTTGGAACAGTTATGCACAATACATGCAATAATGAATTTATACGTTGGAGCCCAGGATGTGACTGACTGGGAAAGATGGACTAGGCATGTTGGGTATTGGATGAAGGAACCAGAAGTCCTAGAACACACAGGAAATACGCATCTGGTTGGAAGAGCACCTGCTGCATATGCAATATTGGCAGTGGTGCCTCTGAGATGAACCCATTTAGGATTACAAAGGCAAGTATCATCCAGCATTAGGGTATAGCTGCAGGGTTTGCTGAACCATTCCTATTTAGAACTTTAGGAAACCGATGTTTTTTCCTTAGGCCATTTTGATATTATTTAAGTAACAGATCAGATAATAAGGACGATGTACACAACCTCCAACTAAAACCCTGTCGTAGTCTAGACAGTGAAGTGGTACATTAGAAAACTTTAAAACTGCAGCTCCTTTTGGATCCCCCAGAGTGTGTCTGCACTCTTCTTCAAATGGGCCTCCTCCTCAGGAGTTAGAGAGCTCTAATGATATTATTATAATTTAATGCTAGTTTCAAAAATATTATTTTACAATTACTTTCTTTTACTAATACTGGGATTTATTATTAGGGTTATAATAGCAGGATGCTAAAATAGTTACTTACCTACTGCACTTAGAATATTTTTGAATTGAAGTCACATATAATCTAAACCTTAAATGGGGAAATAATAATAACTTTTTAGATGGTGGTAAGAGTCAAATGAAATAATGTACACAGGATTGCTGTGTAAATTGTAAAGAACTGCCATGTTACTGTCATCTTACACTGTGTATCTCTGTTGGTTAGGACATTTCTTCATATGTTCATATATCAGTATTTATTGCTTTCTTATTCTGTGGTATTTTATCAACAGAAAGCTAACTTAAAAGGTTAAGTTTGTTTGTTTTGTTTTTGTTTTAGCCTTCTAATTCTGTAAAATACCTTCATATAATTAAATATGATAAGAAATAGAGATGGAGAGAGAGACAGACTTCTTCAGATATTCAAGGTCTTTTGTGACTCCATATTTATTTATTTATTTATTTATTTTGTATTTCTTTGGAAAATGCCATTGAGTTTTATTACAGGTTGCACTGAATCTGTGAATTGCTTTGGATATTAAAGACATTTTAATAACATTAATTCTTCAAATCCATGAGCATTAGTTTTATCTTCTTTATTTTCTAAAAATTTTTTAAGTTTATCTTCTTTAATTTTTTCATCCATGTTTGATAGTTTTCAGTGTATAAGTCTTTCACCTCCTTGAATAAATTTATTACGACATATCTTGTTCTTTTTGATGCTAAAATACATGGGATTTTTCAATTTTTTTCTGATAGTTTATTATTAGTATGTAGATACACAATTTTTTATGTTGATTTTGTTTTCTGCAACTTTATTGAATTCATTCTAACAGATTTTGGTGGCATCTTTAGGTTTAGTGTATAAGATCATGTCATCTGCATCACATGCATCCTTTAAAGCAGCAGGTTTCCTCTGATATGTGGCAAGGGAATTTGGGTTATCTTTAGAAGCTGAGTTGCCGCTGGTTGATAACCAGAAAGGAAACAGTTCTACCCTTGTAAGAAACCGAATTCTGTCAGTAAACTGAATGAGCTTAGAAGTGACTTCTTCTTCAGAGCCTCTGGGTAAAAGCCCATATGGGCTAAAATGTTTTCAGCTTGTGAGACCTTAAGCAAAGAACCTACCTCTTAGATTTGTGAGATGATAAATGGGTATTATTTTAAGCTGCTAAATTTGTGATAATTTGTTATGCAACAATAGAAAACTAATATACTCTTTCCAGAAGAGAGGGAGGACAGATCCTGTTAAAATATTTGTAAAAAGAAAACCGTTTCTTTGTCATTATATTAGCAAATATTATATGCATCTGTTAATGAATAGGAAGAAAGTTGGTTCTCAGTGTCCTGAGAGAGTCAAGAACATTAAGGCGGGATTCCAATAAGAGCCCACAATTTCTGCCCAGAGGATACATAAAAAGGCTAACAGTTCTTTTTTAAACAACAGTTCTTTTTTTTTTTTTCCCTGTAGCTCTCACATAATCAAATCCAACTGATTTATTCTAAACTGCATGCAGAAACTCTCTGTATTTATATTCACCCACTGTAAACAACCAACTTATGATCTGTCAGCTTGAGATCTAAAAATAACCATTCACGACTCTCACTTCAATAGAGTAAATATTGTTTGTCATTTTACTTAGGGAAAATAAGGAGATAGTTAAACCATTTTGGTTAGTTGCTGAAACTTTGATCTCTTTCTGATTTAAAGAATCAAAATGAGCCAATTTGCATAGAATAGTGATTTTTGGGGGGACTTAATATATCTTAGGAACAGTCTTGTTATTTTGTTGTATCCTCAGAATTGGAAACCAGCTCAATTTCATTTTATGGCTATATGCCATTTTTTAAAATACAGAATGGCAATATTTGCAATTATATACATTCTTATGATGAGATAGTATTACTTGTACCTCATAGAAAATTGACTTATGAATTATGCTAGAAAGGCTTTCCCTGTAACAAGAAAGAGAATGTTAGAAAAATTAAATGATAATATTGTGAAACCGGCTAGGGCTACATTTTGTTATGAAATAAAATAATAATGTAGAATGTTATAATATGGCTAGAACAGTAATGTAATAATGGAAACTGGAAAGGTGCCTAAATGTGAGCAAAGTAGATTATGGTAGATGTAGATCTGTGAAAAAAATGAAAAAGGAGTAAGAGATTTAATGCATAATTTTAACAGGGAAAGAAAGAGGTCATTGTATTTATAGGAAAGCTGAACGCGTTTAAAATATGAAAACATCTGAGCATGAGTCATGGCATTTGGAGAGCTTTAGATGTTGGCAGCCAGGTCACTGAAGTGATCAACCAAAATGCCGTTATTCACAAAATATATGGGAAGGAGGGACACATGTTTTCCTGCTTGTCTTAGTGCTGAACATACTAAAGGGTACTTGCAAAGAGGATCAGAATCCGGAAGGAATTAAAGTATGTATCTCCTGGAGCTCATAGTGAGAGATGATGTTAAAGGCAATGAAAGTTAGGCTGAAGGTTAATTTTAAATCAGTAGAGAAAAAAAATAAAGGTCAAAGAAAAGAGCATGAAGAGGCATTTGTAAAGGATACTGGAAAGAGAGGACAACTAGGTGGTTAGAAAAGAAAAGTGAATGGTAGATTGGTGCTCTGAGGGATGGCAGTCTTACTTCTAAGGGTTCTTGGAAGGACAGTGGTATATATGCTTTGAGAAGGAAATTTGTCTCAAATATTACATCAAATCTGGATATCATATTTTATTTCAAAATATTTTATGAAACTAAATGTAATCAGTCCCTGTCTTTTCACATTCTGAGAACCATGATGTGAAGTAGGATATCCTAAAGATGGCAACAGTCTCCCATGAAGGATCCCTATTATCATTAGTGATATGTAATCAGTCATATAAATGACAGATATATTAATAGAAAGCAAAAGTAATGGGAGGTAGTAGACAATATTTAAAAAACAATTAAGAGATGACATGAGAATGTCTTTTATAAACTCCTATAGTCATTAAAAATGTGATAATATCTTTCACAGAATCTTCAGGTCAGAAAAAAGCAGAGGCCTGAAATATTTTTATTTTGTACCTTAGTTTTCACAGATCACATAAAAAAAAAAAACAACAATCTAACTTTGTTCTCTGTATTTGCATCTATGTGTGTGTGTGTGTGTGTGTGTGTGTGTGTGTCTTTACTTTGTATTTTTTTAATTGAATTATAATTGACATGGACTGATTTATACATGTGTAGAGTATAAAATTTGATAGATTTTTACACATACACACCCCCAGGAAATATCATTACAATCAAGCAGTGAATGTATGAATCAATGTGAAAATCTTCCTTGCACATCTCAGCCCAACCTTCCATTTCCCTGAGTAATCATTGATTTTCCTTCTGTCACTAAGCGTTATTTGTATTTTGTAGAATTTTATATAACTAAAATTGTAAAGTTTATATTATTTTTGTCTGGTTTCTTTCATGCAGTATAATTACTTTGAGATTATCCATACTGTAGCATGTATGAATAGATCATCCATGTTTATTGCTGAGTAGTATTCTATTGTATGTATTATGGGGTATAGAGAAAATATTTTTCTGTATTTTCAGTGTGGAGTCTTTCTGAGTGAATTTCACTGAAATCTTGGTATTCTGGGCTAAAAGAGAGCATTGGGAGATGAATTTCTGACTTTATAGAGTGAGAAAACTCCAGATGGTCTTACCTTTAGAGGTACATGTTTACATTTTAAGAGAAAATGTATCCTGGTCTCATAATTATTTGGAAGTAGTTTCTACTTTTTAGTTTACTGCAACATGTTTTGTAGAATTAGTATTGTTTCTTCTTTAAATGGTAGAATTCACCGTGGAAGTCCTCTTTCTCAAGTTTTCTCTCTAGGATAGTTTTTATCTAAAAATTCAGTTTTTCCATAGATATAAGGCTTTTCAGGTAATCTCTTTCTTGATGAATGAGCTTTATTAGTTGATATTTTAAGTAATTTTGTCTATTTCATTTGTCCTCAAGTTTACTAAAATAAAAATGTTCTTAATATCCCCCATTATGCTTTTAGTACTACTGGAAACTGTATTGAGGTTAATTCTCTCATTCCTGATATTGGTAAGTCATGTTTTTTTTTCTATTTTTTAATTTTTACAGAGGAGAGTGGCTAGAGGTTTAACAATTTTGTTGGTTTTCTCTAATAGGTATCATTAATTTTCTTTATTATTTTTTCAGTTTTATTCATTTATTCTCTAAACATTATTCCAGCTTTTCAACTAACTTTGGCTCTTATTTGTTCTTATTTTCTGAAGGTGAAAGCAAAGATCATTGATTTGAGACTTTTCTAATATAAGCATTTATCATTATATATACTTTAATAAGGCTTTAATGGCATTCCACAAAATTTTATGGCGTATTTTAAATTTTATTCATTTCAAAATGCATTCTAATTTACCTTTTTTTTTTTTTAAAGATTTTATTTATTTATTTGACAGACAGAGATCACAGGTAGACAGAGAGGCAGGCAGAGAGAGAGAGGGAAGCAGGCTCCCTGCTGAGCAGAGAGCCCGATGTGGGACTCGATCCCAGGACCCTGAGATCATGACCTGAGCCGAAGGCAGCGGCTTAACCCACTGAGCCACCCAGGTGCCCTCTAATTTACCTTTTGATTTTGTCTTTGTCCTATACATTTTTTTATAAGTCTGTTATTTAGTTTCAGAATACTTGTAGCTTTTCCTGATCTTTTTCTGCTATATCTAGTTTAATTCCACTGTGGTCAGAGTGCATTCTTTGTATCACTTGAATTATTTCACTCTACTGAATCTTATTTATGACTCATAATAAAGACTGTCATGGTAAATTTTTGTATCCTTGTAAAGAATATGTATCCTGCTCTCTATCGTGGAGTGTCCAAAAAATGTCAATTTAAGTCAACTTGGTTGATAATATTCCTCATTATCTTCTGATTTTCTGTGTATTCTGTAAACTATTGAGCAATGGTATTGGAATATCCAACTATAATTTTAGATTTGTCCATTTCTCCTTGAAGTTTTATCAGTTTTTCTTTATGTATTTTGAAGTCCTTGTAAACATTGAGGATTGCTACATTCTCTTTTTCAGTTGATTCTTTTAGTTTTTGTTTTGTTTTGTTTTGTTTTTGTCCATGGTAATAATATTCTTTGTTTTGGAGTCTATTTGATATTAGGACAGCCACTCCAGCTTTCTTCTGAGTAGCATTCGTACAACTTCTACCCTCTTTATTCTGTTTCTTTGTATTTGAAATACATTTCTTGTAGGCAACCTGTAGTTGGGACTTGCTGTTTTTATTGAATCTGACACCCCCTCCGCTTTAATTGGTGTATAGACACTACTTATACTTAATGTGATTTATTCGTATGCTTAAGGTTTTTTCCCTTATTTGTTCCATGTGTTCTTTGTTTCCTTCTTTCTTTCTCTCCCTTTTTTGCATTTATTAAATATGTATTATGGTCCAGTTTTATCTTTTTTTTGGATTATTGCTTCTTTTTAAAATTTTAGTTGTTGTTTCTGTATTTATGTTTATCTAACTTACAACAGTCTCCCTCCAAGGACCTTATAATAAGACACTAATATTTTTCCTGCCTGACCTTTTGCTTTTATTTATGATAGGAGTCCACACTACATTTTTGCTTATAAACAGTGAATTATATTTTATTTACTTATTCATTTTTATATTTTAAATATTCTTTACAAAGTAAAAATTTTATATAGTTACCTATGAGATATCACTTCTCACGTTCTTCATTCCTTTGTGCAGATCTGTTTTTTCGTTTAGTATCATTTTTCTTCTGTCTTCAGAGGACGTCCTTTAACATCACTTGTAGTGCAAGTATACTCCTGGCTACAGAATGTGCTCTCTGGAGTGGGGGGAGGTGGACCACAGACCCTCTCTCCATTGCCTGCCACAGCACAGTGCTTCCATGTCTGAATCTGTCATCCTAGCCCTCCAAACCCTTGTCAGGACAGTTCTGTGATCTTTGTTTCTCGCTTTGTGAAGTCTTTTCTGTTCTCTGGAATGGGAAGACTCACTTTTACTCATCAAACATTTTACTACAGATTTGTCCATATACATGAACTCCTTTCTTTCCTATCAGAAACTAGAGCTTATAAAAAGGCAAACACCAAGGGTTGTTTTCTGTTGTATCTTTTCCCCAGAATTCTGGGTATTTTATAAATTAATTAATTTTTAATGAAAGTATATTGATGTTCAATATTACATTAGTTTCAAGTGCATAACATAGTGATTCCACATTGATAGACATTACAAAATTCTCACTGTGATCGGTGTGCTTACTATTTGTCATCATACAAAGTTACCACAATACTATTGACAATACTCTGTTGCTGTACTTGGCATCCCTGTGATTTATTTATTTCCTAACTGGAAGTTTGTACCTCTTAATCTCCTTTATCTGTTTTGCCTTGTATAAAGCACTCACGTGACTCAACACCAAAATAAGTAAATAGATAAATAAACAAACAAACAAACAATTAGAATTCTGCCTATATTGCTAAGAGAATCACCTAGGGATAGAAGGAAATTAAAGAGGAAAAGGGATTTCAGAAATGTTTTCCTACAGTGTATCTTCTTGTACATTATGCACAAGGCCTGTGTTTGACATTGAGTAGTGCTATGTAACAATTCCTTTCCTTGTCCATGGCAGTGTCCTCTGAAAAGGACATTTTCTCCAGATCACTGAAAGACCTTGGTAGGAAATATTTGGATTTTCCCTTCATAATTCATAAATTCCCCCAAATTGAAGTGTGTGGTAACTCAGCAAGGAGAAGGGGTAATTAATAAAAAGGTGTGGTTAGGGCTAATCCTACAGGATAGCCTAGCAAATAAGTGACCAGAAATTTTAATCATCCTACAAAGGGTGAGTGGCGAATGAGGCTCAATTATAGTTGTTACTAATCCATGGGGAAGCCGATCCTGGCCTGTGATATGGCAGTAAGAGTTTCAAGACAGAGGTTGTGGTGATGGTCAGACATACAGAAAAGAAAGCCAGCCTATAGGAATAAGTAAGGCATTGGTGTTCTAGCCAGGTGGGTTGGCATTTACCAGGGGGTCCAGGGTTTGTTGTTGTTGTTGTTGTTTGTTGCTTTGTTTGTGTTTAGTATTGCCCTGCTCCAAGAAGAGTGAGACAAGAAAGGGAAGACTATGCCTGTTAGGGTACTTATCCCACATCAAGCCCTTTGCTGGAAATTTTACATAAGGTATCTTACTTGACCTTTATAATCAAAGTTGCTCTGAGCCTTCCTCTAAATATACCAAGTTTGGGGGAGGAGAATACATTCGAAACCTCATCTAGAGAATGAAACATTCTTGAATCATTTGAGGTTTATTCAGGCATAGTCTACTTAAGCCTTTGGTGGACTTAAATCTTCAATTTCTTGGCCATAAGGACCTGTATATGAGTGGAGCAACATAGGAACTGAGATACTAAATCCCTCCAAGATGTGGGCATGGTCAGGACACATAGATCCTGGTGGTCACTGACTGCTTCATTGCCACAGCTAGGCTGTGGCTCCTTTATCTAAAAGAAATGTCATGGGCTTTTGGGTAGGAGGTCTGACTTCATCTTGAAAGCTCTTTCATTTTTGGAGTATAATTTCTGATACTAGGAGAAATGAAATCCTTGATAGAATAGTGATGAGGATTAAATTAAAATATGAATTAATAACCTGTCATTGCACTTATTAGGCTATTCCTAATTAGCCTCTTTCATTTGCCCTTCTTTGTCCCCGCAAAGCTGAGCACAGGAGTTCTCAATCCTAGCTACATACCAGAATTACTTGCAGTTGTTTTAATAAAAAACCTACAACAAAGTTTTACCCCGACTCAGTCTGGCACAAGGCCCTGGCATCTATATAATATTGAAAGATTCTCATGGGAGATTTATTTGCAGAGTCAGGGTTAAATACTCCTGGCCCAGCAATGCTGGGGGCTCATTATATGAATTGTTAGTTAATTGATTATATAGTAATGAATAAAGAGCTATGATGAGGAATTTTGCACACAGAGATATCACGTAACTGAATAGACTTGTGCAGCACATTTTGTCTTGGATAATGACTGTGAAGGAAAATCTGATATTTTTCAAGTCATTAGCACCTATTATTAGTACTATTGTGGACTAGCCACAGGGTGTTCCAGCATGAAAGTTTCCCTTGTAGGCTTGGTAACTAATAGTCGGTGGTGGAAAGGATGTCGGTGGTGGAAAGGATGTTTTATAACAAAATAAGGGAAGTTACATTTCGGAAGAATTAATTGTTTTTTAGATCTAGGAGCTATCCCACTGATCTGCACAGTGTGTGCCCTTCCATGTAACATTTGATAACAATGCTCCAAGAGAATAATCTAAGAAGGTACAGAACTTTATCGAAGACTTAATATTGAAATTAAATACAACTTCAATGACATATAAATGTAATGGTATAATACTGTTTCTTGCAAAGACATAAATGGTCAGCTCTTTACATAAAATATTGAGTGCAATTTTAATATTATCTCACTAAATTTATATAGTCATACCAAGCTTTCCTGGAGTTAGGCTATGGAAGAGGTAGTCCCAGGGCAGATGAGTGTGCAACTTCTAGAACACACTTTCATAGATAGATTTTCTTAGTTCAGTGCTCTGGCATTTTGACTTGGTGTCTTAACAAATAGTTGTGCCTTGATAAATGTTTGCTGATAATGAATTAAGTGGAAAGAAAGGATTCCAAAAGAGCAATGCCAGGCTGGCCTGCTGTTGAGAGAAAGGAATGGTCTAGGCTCTGTGGCGCTGGCTTTGTAAGATGTCAGTATCTGCTCCTGGGCAGCAGCCAGGGGGAGTGAGAAAGAACATGGGAAGATCTGAGCCAGTATAGTGTTCTAGGCTCCAGGAAGTCACTTTCTCAAATGTTACCTCATTTAAGCTCATCTATGTAGCACTGATTTTGTGTTTCCATTTTACTGGGGAGGAAATATAACATCTTACCCTTTAACTTAAACAAGGCTGCAGTGCCAGGATTTTGCACAGCTTGAATCTGGATCAGGTTTGTACAACTCCAAAGCTCAGTACATTTTATGACCATAGTTACTGACTGCTGCTCAGAGTGTTTCAGAAAGGAGGTCCTGGGAATTGTAGATGAGGCCCCCATTAGAACTGCAGAGAAAAGGTTAGTCTTAGAGAGCTGGTGTCTTGAAAGTTGATGCAATGCCCGTGTATGGCAGCCTGGAATGAGAACGAAGCAGCCTCCCAAATTACCTTAGCACTGTCCTCAGTGTTTTTCAACACACTGCTTACTGGACAAAGCAGGCACAATGCCTGTTCTAATACAGTTATCAGCAAGAATGGTAAATCACATATTTAAAGATAAAACAAAAAAACCTCAAGAATATGTGACAATGTATGGGACCTACAGATCCTTAAATGTTTACTGTCTGTGCCTTTATAATACAGAGAATATTTACTAACTCCTAGTTTATCTAATCGTTCTGTGCCTTTCAATGAGAGGAGAAAAGAACAGTTTTCTCCAGGAAATCTGGTGATTTTGAGAGTCTCAAGTCTAGATGACAGCTGAAGTCATTTTTACTACTCTAAACAACAGGTTGGCCCTTGTTTGTATTTGTTAATTAGCTCATTTTCTAATCATTTTTATTTCAAAAAGATTGGTGGTTGCAAATATATGCATATAAAACACAGAGATGACATCAAAAATATTTAAAAGAGAAAATATCTTGGGACGCCTGGATGACTCAGTTGAGTTGTCTGACTCTTGATTTGGGCTCAGGTCATGGTTTCAGTGTTGTGAGATTGAGCCCTACATTGGGCTCTGCACTAGTGTGGAGACTGCTAAAGATTCTCTCTCTCCTTCTCCCCCTCCCCCCAACTTTGCACACTCAAGGGCATGTGCACACATGTGCTCTCTTTCAAAAAAAAATAAATAGAAATAAATAGAAAAAAATACCTTCATGGTGTTATTGTCAAATGCTGATTTTTATTTCTCTCTTTCAAATTTTCTAGTTGCATGTGACCAAGATTTTCTATAACAGACTACATTTTGTTGTATGAATGGAAGATTGCAGATATAACAGGTTTCTGAAACCTGAGACTATATAGGGAGTGAAGAAAAAAAAGTCTAATGTGCTGAAAATCATGGTATCAGTAGAAATAATATTGATTTTCTAAGAAAGACCTTACATGGGGTCCTATTCCTCTTTGAAACATTTGAACAGACATAGAGCACAATTCATCAATTTTACTATCACATCCTTCAATTGCAACAGAAAATTGTTCCAAATTAATTCTCATGATAAAGCTTGTAATAGTGAATAAAATATAAAGCTAAAATGTTATGTGAATAGAAGTAATAAAAATTGTATCCAAACCCAGCATAAGTTTCAATAAATCATATCCATCAACTCATTTTTCTTAAATATAAGTGAACTGTGATTTTATTCCTCCCTATGGATATTTTGCTAGTGTTTGATAGAAAAAAAGAAAATGTGTGCTAAATTTAAAAAGCACAATACAGTGAGGAAATATAGACAACAAATAACTGAATTAAGTTACATATAAGAATGAGATATAGGGGTGCCTGGGTGGCTCAGTGGGTTAAGAATGAGATACAAAGTATGGGTTACAAAGAAAGAAAGTTGATCCACATATAGCTGTATTATAAAATTAAATAAGGTAGAGGAGGAGGGAATTGTTCATGGTGAGTTGTAGCCAAAGTAATGTTACCATGTATTTTGAATAGCTGTCAAAGTCAGATATCAATAGCGAGTAGAGTCTTCTTTGTGCTATTCGATAAGTAAGTGCTATGTCTCTGCAGATAGTATACAGTAAAAAAGGTAACAAGATATTTGGGAAGGAAAATAAACAATTACTTTTATATTTGAAGGTGATCAGTAGTAATTTGGTTTCCAGGCCTGTGGCTGGAAAATCCCTAGTAATGAGGTAACAAGGTCTGTATTGTGAGAGTATCCTCAGAGCTCATCCCATTCTGGGTTTCTTTAGCATCTGTCTCTGGGTCACCTTTACCAGTGCCAGAAGTTGTGTTTGGAAGCTTCAGCCTGACTCCAAGCAGGTATTCAACTTGCTGTATGTCCTTTTAGAGAATATTGAATATTTTCAATGGTTTTATTGCTTATTTCTTTAGAAGATGATAATTTACCTTGAAGACAGTTTATAGAAATAATGAAAAATGCTCTACAATTTTGTCCATATGTGCCTACTGTTTAGTCTTCTGTTACATAAGTGAACACACACAAAAAATGTGTTATTCTTACATTAAATATTCTTACATTAAACACTATATTCTCAATAGCTATGATTTTCAGACCTTTCTAATAACTTAACAGAATTGAACTCAGGAATTATCTCCATACGTATTTTTCCATGAAAAGTAAAGTTGGTGTCAGCTTCTGGAAATTAGTTTTTCCTATGTTGCAGAAATATCAAAATACACCTGTATATCTACTAATATAAATTCTGTGATCACATTACTTGTAAGTAGTCACTTTTCTGTTGCAGTAGAAATAGAGAAATATATATAATATAATAATAATGTATAGGAAATTGGTGGCCAGTTTATCATAAAAAATGGAATCTGATTATGCCCCTCATATCCATCAAGAATGTATTGTGTCAAGGGTTATCAATAAGGAAATGATGGGGTATAGGAGAAAGAGCTAAGAAAGGTTATTTTTATAAATCAAATTTCACATTTCTTTAAAGATTTTATTTGTTTGACACAGAGAGAGAGAGTACAAGCGGGGGAGAGGCAGACAGAAGGTGAGGGAGAAGCAGGGTTCCCACTAAGTGGGGAGCCTGATGCTGGGCCCTATCCCAGGACTGTGGGATCATGACCTGAGCTGAAGGCAGACGCTTACTTAGCTCACAGAGCCACTCAGGTGCACCCAGATTTCAGATTTCTGTGACCTAAATATGTTACCCTTTATGTAAGTCTTTTTGATTACTACAGATTTTCAGTCTTTATTTCTGATATGAAATTAGAAAACAAGGAATGAAATTAGAAAACAAAGGAATCACTTTGGAAATTAGGCTCTAGGCTATTTTCAAAGTAAAATCTGTGCGCTAATAATACTACTGGGTTTCTTTTTAATGATGCTGCCAATATGTAAAGCGTAGTTAGTAGTATGTACTTAATTTACTCTGCAGAAATCCTACTGCCTTCTGTTACCGTAGTATGTCTTGCACCCTTGTTAGTGATTGTTATTTGTTTGATGAACTCCTACAATATGGTTGGGGCTTTGAAAACAACCAGTTTTTGTCAAAAGAATCATGTATCCAGCTGAGAAAAAATAATCAAGTTATCATACTAATTGAATTATTTGCTTATGATTCAACAAACATTTAGGAAAACCACTAAATGTCAGGAACTGGGCTGTTGTTGTCACCTGTTTTGCCTGATATTTATCATCGCAATATCTTTTGGAGATAAATATTGTGTTAATTCCTGTTGGAGAAATCCAAACTCAGAGAGTTAACTCTATTACTCTAATGCATGTCATTGTTTGGATTCATTGGCAGATCTTCAAGTCCAGGGCTTTTTTGATGATTTTATAATAATCTGTAATAAATTGAAAAAATTACTGCATGTGCTGTGAGCTTCTTGTCTTTAGAGGAAGGGTAAATGATTAAATTTCCCAGGGAGAGAAGAGAGTTTTCTCTTGGTTGTATTGAAAGAGAGAATTAAACAATCAGGAAAAATTTTGTCCCATGACCTAATGAATATTTTATAGAGAAAATCTTTTTAGGCTGTGAAGTGTGAATCAAGCCAAATAGGGCCAAATGAGGCTCCTGAAAGCATGAGGAAGAGAAAGCAGTAAAATATAACAAGCTAAAGTGGCAAACCTTAGCTGACCATGGAGACTGTCATCTTTGGAGGGGGGCGCTGAGAGGTTGGTTGAGTTGTTAGAGCTGGCTGTACTATACAAAATGAGCATTATTTATCAAGTCTTGATTATTGCCCTGTTATAGCCCAACCAGGGTATCCCCACACATGGGAGATAATTAGTAGTTGCAGATGGCAGACTTTAATCTTGTTTCCTCAACATGCACCAGAATGATGTGCAGAACTTCTAGTGAATTCAGAGAAAATGTGGTTCTTAGTTAAATAGCCCTTATGATATTATCCTGTGATATATCACAGTAATTTATAGAAATAATTAATTGAAGACACAGCTACCTCTACATGTCTCTGAGGATATAAGAAAGTAAGACTTTCCCAACATTACTGAGTGATGTATACATTACGCATATCAAGTTTTTTCAGGTGTTCCATTTCAAGACCTGCCTGCTGCTTCCTGGACATCAACCACTGTCTGTCCAGCAGGATTCTAACTGAACTCTCTCTGCTGAAATATGTTTTTAGCTTTAATGGATTTGTTCAATTCGCTGCTGGAGAGAAGCTGAAAAGCTGATGAAAACTGTATCATTTTCAATTTTTAAAATGGCTTTTATGTCCATGCTAATAAATTTTGAATCCATAGATCATAAGTTTTGGTTTAAGCACATAATTCTTATTTTGTTTACTATCTCAAGAGTCTTAGCATAAAATGCTACTTTCATCATTCTAGACCCTTAAGAAAAATTACCTGCTAGGTTGAATTAAAGGTAGTTTCTTTCAAAAATATTTTTAAACAAGCCTCTCTTGTTTAAAATCACAAAGCTTTTGTTCACATATTTAAAACAAGTACACAGAAGGATTAAAAAAAAAAAGCAGTTAAGAGTATGTTTCCCCTTATTCATTACTCTCCATGTTGCTTTATGAGAACTTTGACTTGTTATAAATAGTGCTCTCATGGAAAGCACTTATGAGAGGGTAGCATAGTGTTGCAAAATGTGCAATGCACAGACCTTGGAATAATTATTGTTACTTTTTGGTTATGGGCCTAAACATATCATTTAATCTGTTTTAATTTTCTCATTTATAAAAGGGGAACAATAACACTTTCAGCTCATTATTTGCTGAGTAAAACCCATTTATTTCTAAATAAGAATACATGAGAATTTTAGGGTACTATTTAAAAATGTTGATTATGTGTTAATCAGCGCCACTGCTTGTTAACATGGCAGTTGATTCTAAGTTTTGAGAAGAACTTGGGCTTTAGTTGCTAGCTATCAAGCTCAGTGTAAGTCCGTGATACTCTGTGATCTTGCATTAACAGAAGTGGGGGAGGGACTGGGGTTTATTTACTCTATGCTGTCCAGACCTCACCAAGGTATGTGTTTTCTTCTGGAAGGCTCACTTTTGGAGGTCTTTTAATCAAATCAAAGAATGTTTAGGGGCAATCATTGTGCACATTTCTGGTTCACTATATGGAAATCATGACAAAAAGAGGCATCAGAAGAGTTGAGAATGTTTCATTTAAAGAAGGAAAGACTTAGGATCTAGATTGCTCTTTTTGATTATTCCAGGGACTTGCATAGGAACCTTTAGATTGATGTTGTGATGTTCTGAAGAATAGACCTAGGAAGAAAGGTGGAAATTATGGGGAGGGAAAATTTAATATAAGACTACATAATTTCCAACAGTTGAAGCACATGTCACAATGGAACTAGCAACTTCTTAAGAGAGTAGATTCCTCAAGCTGGTGTGTTTAATGAAAGACTAGAGAGACACTGATGAACTTTTAAAGAGATTAGCCTAGATTATCTCTTGAATGATAAAATCTTTTTATATACATTTATGGTTATTTATTTTCATAATAAATTATAGTAATATTCAGCTAATTATTCATAAATATCTGAATTTATTTCTAGAAAAGTACAGGTGAAAATCTAATACATTTGTATCATTACAGTGTTCTAGTTTATCCCATTTCCCTAGATAAAGCTTGGAGCTGTAAGGTTCCATATTCTTGAAATTTTTTTTGTGTTATTGAAAAAAGAATTAATGTTTCTTTCCTTTGTCTTTTTATGAAGTTCACAAAAACATTTTCCATCTTTGGTATTACCTTAAAGGGACTCTTTAAAAGATTAAGGGTTGGAGGTATCTTACAAATTTGTAGTCTGAAAATTTATTTCATGTTCTTAATCCTTTAATATCTATGACCAGTGCTTGCCTGTCTTATGCTTAAACACCCTAAAAAGTAAAATATGCAAACACTCAAAATAATAAACAGTTTATAACATCTCCTGGCATTCGGGGATAGGTCTTTTAGCATGCCTTTTCTTTATTTTGAGCTAAATTTTTTCTTCTAGTCACTTTATTTAACTTATTAACTGGCTACCTAGAGCAAATTTAACCCCCTTTCCAAATAAATGGCTCTTTCTACATTTAAACAAAACTAAAAGGCAGCCTTCAGAATGGGAGAAGATATTTGCAAATGACATATCCAATGAAGAATTAGTATCCAAAATCTATACCAAACTTATATAACTCAACACCCCCAAAACAAATAATCCAGTTAAAAATAGGCAGAAGACATGAACAGACATTTTTTCCAAAGGAGAGATCCAGTGGCTAACAGACATATGAAAAGATACTCAACATCACTCATCAGGGAAATACAAATCAAAACTATGAGGGGATATCACCTCACACCTGTCAGAATGGCTAAAATTAACAACACAGGAAAAGCAGATGTTGTCAAGGAGGTGGAGAAAGGGGAACCTTCTTGCACTGTTGGGCAGGAATGCAAACTTGTGCAGCCACTCTGGAGAACAGTGTGGAGGTTCCTCAAAAAGTTGAAAATAGAACTACCCTACAATACAGCAGTTGCACTACTAGGTATTTTACCCTAGGATACAAACATTGTGATTCACATGCACCCTGATGTTTATAGCAGCATTATTAACAATAGCCAAAATATGGAAAGAGCCCAAATGTCCATCAACTGTTGAATGGGTAAAGAAGATGTGGCACGTGTGTGTGTGTTTGTGTCCAGGTGGGTGGGTGTGGGTGTATAATGGAATATTACATAGTCATGAAAAAGAACGAGGTAGATGCAGCTAGAGTATAGTATGCTAAGTAAAATAAGTCAGTCATAGAAAGACAAATATTATATGATTTTACTCATATGTGGAACTTAAGAAAACAGATGAACATGGGGGAAAATGAGAGAGGCAAACCACAAAGCAGACTCTTAACTATAGAGAACAAACTGAAGGTTGATGGAGAGAGGTGGGCAAGGATGGGCTAAATGGGTGTTGGGGTTTAAGGAGTGCCCTTGTGATGAGCATTGGATATTATATGTTACATCTGGTGATGAATCACTAAATCTTAAACCTGAAGCTAATAGTACACTGTATGGTAATTAGCCACAACTAAATAAAAATTGATACATACACATGGTTAAAATATATATATATATATATATATATATATATATATATATGATTTTGGCATTTCTCCTGCATAAAATCCTTCAAAGTCTTCCTGTTGGTCTTAGGACAAAGATGGTTCTGCATCTAGCCCTTGCCTCATTCTCCAAGGCATCTACACCCCGTTCCCCCTGGCCATCGCAAGCACTCTCTTTATCTCTCAGACCTGGTATTGCTCCCTCTGCAATAGGTCTTTGAATCTTTTGTCCTTGATTCTTGATGCCCTAATTCCTATTCAGCCTTCTAGTCTGAAGTGTCACTTTCTATCAGAAGCCATTCTAGACTTCCTTAGCTATATCAGGTTCCTTTCTATAAGCTCTCATCAAACTGCATATCTCTCCTCCAGACTACTTGTCAGAATTGAACTTTTTCATGTTTACTATTTTTTATTATAGCAAATATTAAAAATATATACAAGTAGAAAGAATAAGATAATAAAGCCTCATGTTCACATTACCCAGATCCAGCAAGCAACAATTCATGGCAGTCTCATTTCACTGTGACCTCATTCAGACAGCAGTCATATTATTTTCAGACAATTCCCAGTTCCTCTCAAATAATAAGTATCTCTAAATGATACTCTTTTTAGAAAACGCAAACTGGACTGGACTATAAATTTCAAGAGAACAGGAACTGTATCTGTTTTCAACATTCATCATACCACAGTATCTAATACAATTTTGAGCATAGAGCACTTTCTGTGACCTATAAATAGATGTTAATTGAAATATTTTTTCATTTTATGTTACCCTTTTTAGCCTACATTTTTTATTTATATTGTTCTCAATTTTACTATATTTTGTAACTAGAACAGGAATTGCTACCAGAAGATAGCATCAGTCAGAAGCTCAGAGGGTTAATAAGTGTGCCAAATGAATTTACTCATCCTGATTCAACTGAACCTAAAGATTTCCCTCAAGGAAAACTTGAAGGATGAATGCCTAACACCACAGCCCCTCAAATGCAGTGGAATCAGGCAGAAGGCTTCTGCAAATGCTTATACAGCATACAAAATTTGTGAAGTGGATATTTTAAAGAAATAAAATCCAGGGGTGCCTGGGTGGCTCAGTTGTTATGGTTCTGCCTTTGACTTAGGTCATGATTCCAGGGTTCTGGGATCAAACCTTGCATGGGGTTCCGTGCTCTGTGGGAGGCCTGCTTCTCCCTCTCCCACTCCCTGTGCTCGTGTTCCCTTTCTCGCGGTGTCTCTCTCTCTCTCTTTCTCTGTCAAATAAATAAGTAAAATCTTAAAAAAAAAAAAAAAAGAAAATCCAACAAAATGAAATTTAACAAGAAAAATTGTGAAGTCCTATATATGTTTAAAAAAAAACTTCATAATTTCTAAGTGGAGACCATGGTTTAATGAGGACTCTTAAGAAAAAGAAAAAAGGGATTTCATTAATTGTACTTCACTAAAATGTATAAGCTCCCTGTTCAGTTTATTTGCCTACAACACACTCTTATACTCAGTAGATACTCATTAAATACTAGATGAATGCAAAAGTAAATGAATGAGTGAACTGTAAGCTCTAACTGCTACAAAAATCATTTAAATCTTGGACAACATTTACAGAATTGCAGGCAATAGAACAACAGAGGAGACAGCCCTGGTCTGCTCTCTAACCCTGACCAGAACTGTAGTAGGATTTTCTCTGAACAATGTACTTAGAGTGGATGTGTAAAGCCAGATATTCAAAAGGAGGTTGCCAAAATGGTGATGCCACTGAGAAACCAACAGGAATGGCAGAAGATGTGACTGGAGGTGAGGCAGCAGGTTCACTGTGTTTTTTTGTTTGTAGTTTGAAGTTTTTGTTTAAATTCCAGTTTATATACAGTGTGATATAAGCCTCATGTATTAATAAATATATATTATATATAAATAAATATATAAGAAATGAATAGTACATATAAGTATATATTTTATAAATATATACATTTATATAAAACAAATATATATTATAAATATATATAAATATTTATATATATGAAACACTCATATATAAAAATGGGAAACACACCCACGTATGTATGTGTGTGTGTATATATCTGTGTGTGTGTGTGTATGTATTTATATATATGAAATGGAATATTACATACCTCATCATCTTTACCTCTTTATCAGTTGATGGACATTTGGGCTCCTTCCATATTTTGGCTATTGTTAATAATGCTACTATAAACATCAGGTTACATGCGAATCACAATGTTTGTATCCTTGGGTGAAATACCTAGTAGTGCAACTGCTGTATTGTAGGGTAGTTCTATTTTCAACTTTTTGAGGAACCTCCACACTGTTCTCCAGAGTGGCTGCACAAGTTTGCATTCCTGCCCAACAGTGCAAGAAGGTTCCCCTTTCTCCACCTCCTTGACAACATCTGCTTTTCCTGTGTTGTTAATTTTAGCCATTCTGACAGGTGTGAGGTGATATCCCCTCATAGTTTTGATTTGTATTTCCCGGCTGATGAGTGATATTGAGCATCTTTTCATGTGTCTGTTAGCCATCTGGATGTCTTCTTTGGAAAAATGTCTGTTCATGTCTTCTGCCCATTTTTTAACTGGATTATTTGTTTTGGGGGTGTTGAGTTTTCATTATAGATTTTGGATACTAATCCTTTATCTGTTGTGTCATTTGCAAATATCTTCTGGTCTGAAGGTCGCCTTTTAGTTTATTGATTGTTTCCTTTGTTATGCGGAAGCTTGTTATCCTGATGAAGTCCCAATACTTCATTTTTGCTTTTGTTTCCTTTGTCTTTGGAGACGTGTTTAGTAAGAGGTTGCTGCCTATATTCTCTCCTAGGATTATGATGGTTTCCTGTCTCACCTTGATGTCTTTCATCCATTTTGAATTTATTTTTGTTTATGGTTTAAGAAAGTAATCCAATTTCATTCTTTTGCATATTGCTGTCCAGTTTTCCCAATACCATTTATTTATTGAAGAGACTGTCTTTTTTCCACTGTATATTCTTTCCTGCTTTGTTGAAGATTAGTTGAGCATAGAATTGTGTGTTCATTTCTGGGTTTTCTGTTCTGTTCCATTAATCTAAGTATCTCTTTTTGTGCCAGTACCATACTGTCTTGATTACTACAGTTGTGCAATAGAGCTTGAAGTCTGGAATTGTTATGCCTCTAGCTTTGCTTTTGTTTTTCAAGACTGTTTGGCTCTTTGAGGTCCTCTGTGGTTCTATACAAATTTTAGGACTGTTCTAGCTCTGTGAAATAGTCTGGTGGTATTTTGGTAGGGATTGCGTTAATTGTGTATAGACATTTTAGAAATATTTGTTCTTCCAGTCCAGCATGGAATGTTTTTCCATTTCTTTATGTCTTCTTCAGTTTCTTTCACAAGTGTTCTGTAGTTTTCAGAGTACAGATCTTTTACCTCTTTGGTTAGATTTTTTCCTAGGTATCTTTTAGTTTTTGGTACAATTGTAGATGGAATCAATTCCTTGGTTTCTCTTTCTACTATTACATTACTGTTGTATAGAAGTGCCACAGATTTCTGTATGTTGATTTTTTATCCTGTGACTTTGTTGAATTCATGTATCAGTTCTAGCACAGTTTTTTTCATGTTTGCTTTTTTTGAAAAGATTGCTCTGGCTGCTGTGTGATGACAGATTACAGGGGAGCTGAAATGATGCAGGTGGACTAGTTAGAGGCTGTCCAGTTTCCCCAGAAAACATCCTTGTTACATTGGCACCCTAAAGCTTTAGCTTCCTTTAGTTTAGACAAATTGCCTTCCCTGTTGATTTTACCACTTTCATATCCTGTAATTCTATCTTCAGCTCTTCCACTGTTCTTATGAGTGACGTCTTTCTTAATCTCCTGTCTGGAATAGAGAAGAGCCTAAATTCTCCAGCTGCATCTACTATCCAGAAGCATTCTTTGCCCAAGATATTTAGCCTGCATCTCATCCTTTTACAAATGTGTATCCCATGAAGAAGCATTTCTTGCTATTTTATTTTAATTGTGGGTCACATGGTTACCAGGTAAAATATAGGACATTCAATTAAATCTGGAATTTAGATAAACAATGAATACATTTGTAGTTTGTCTCAAAATATTGGGGCATACTTATACTAAAATATGGAATGTACAATATTTCAGTTATGTTGGTATTAAACATTATTTTCTGTTTATCAGAAATTTAAATGTAACTGGCCATCCTGTTTTTGTTGTTGTTGATAGATCTGGCAACTCTAGGGGGTGAAAGCAAATGAATTTCTACTAATCCAAACCCTGAACCTGAGTGACTAAGCTTTCATTTCATGATTGGTAGAAAAACAGTGATACAGACATAAATCCAAATATGTAGTAAGTTAAAATGGAATATTACTTTTAACCGTATATCATCATTATTTTTCATATAAAGAAACATATTTAGTAAGTGGGTGATCAGTTTTCTACTTTAAGTAAGATTGAATGAAATATTTAAAGAACATTGGTTTGGAGGGAAACCTGCCCAGAATCTCACATTTGTTAGGTTCAAACATGCCTTCAGTAAACACCTCACTTGGACCATGTCTTGTTCTGATTTCTGTTCTTGATTTTCTCTGTTATTGTGAGGGGAGATTTATACCATCCCTTGATGGAGAAATGATCCAACAAAAGTTCCTTAGGTATAAAGATATCTCTTTGTGAAAATTCCAGGAAGTTTTGTAAAGTTAACATAAAAATGTCTACTGTTTGCATCTTGCTTCTCTCTCCTTGTACTGTTCCATTTATGTTGTTTCTAAAACAAGCTGGCAACTTATCATATTGAAAAGAGGATGGAAGTTGTGCACTTGAACAATTCAAAGGACATTCAGTGCCTTATTTTAATATAGAAACTATAAAATACTTATGAATAAAACATTTTATTTAACTTGAACATACAGTTTTATCAATGTAGGATATTTTGTAAAGCTCTGCCTCTTAAGTCTGCTAAAAATGAATCATCAGAATGCCAATCCAGTTTGATAATAATTCTGAGAAGTTCTGTAATGTTTTTATGCAAATAGTTTCTCTAGTTACTCTGATTTCATGAAGATGTTATTTATATCACTTAGGTAATACATGGGCATTTCGACTACTTCATGATGCATAGTATTAAAATTGTTACATATCAAGTAGTGCTTTGAAATTTCACTCTATTAGAATACTAGAAATATTTCAATTTATCAATTTAATGTATATAATGTATAAAATGCATTTTAAATGAAAATGAAAAAGTTAATTTTAAATGCAAAGGCAATGTTAATTTTTTCACTATTATAGAGTCATGGTTGTGATGATAAAAGCCCTTATCTGCATTTTGGAATTTAATTTTTTAATGGATATTGAACTATTATTATACCTTTAAAACTTTGGTTTCCATATGTGACACTTAAAATCTTGGGGAAACTATAATTATGCAAATGAAAATTAGAGAATCAAAGTAGTAGGTTTTTATTAATATAGTATATTTAAGCTTATAAGCAGCTGCCTTTATGGCATCCAATAAGAAATTCTTTTAGGGCTGTGGGGTATAGCATATCTCTCATGAATGTCAGAGATGAGGGAATGAAGATGGATATATCTCAGGGTGGGAATGACTATAATTTATGTGCAATGAAGATTCAGCAGAATTTCTGCTGAATAAGTGGTCTTTTAAGGAGCAAATATTCAGCACACTGGGTCTAGGAAGTGAATTATGAGGCAAGTTTGTTATAAAACCAAAAACAAATTTTGAATCTTTAAATAAGGATCTGTATGCCTAATGGGTGGGCTCTGTTCGCTTGCTAGAGATACACAGTGTCCCTGCAAGTTTTGGCAGTGTTGGTGATAAATGAGAAATGCCAGAAGAGAACATTGAAAAATTAAACTGACACCAAGGAGGATTATGTTTAAGACACTGTAATGGAGAATTGATAGAAGTACTGTTTTCTGTGTAGACTGAGCATAGCTGAGTTTCATACCTCTCCAAATGAAATTTGGTCAGTATTCCTTTAGAAGAGCCAATCTTAAACAGAATTGGGTTTTAAGTCACTTAAGCAAAAGCCAGTTTGCCCAATGACCACTTTACTTGTTGCTTGTGAATGTATTAGTTTACATTGACCGGTTTTCCTTTGACTTCATAAAATCTTTTAAAGTAATATTTAATGTGTTTCTCCCAGCCATGTGGAAGTAGCTGGAGACCTAGGGTTTAACAAGAGGGAGATTGAAGGGGAGAGGAGCATATTTTTGGATATAGGTAATTCTTACCAGTATCGTCTTTGTAGAATATATTAAATACATTTTTATTCTTTATTAATATATTCCTCATATATATTTATCTAAAACAAAGCATTATTTTATACTAAGTAGAATTGATCTGTTAGAGAATAGATCATTGTAAAAATATTTAGAACTTTATGTCACTAAATATATGTTCACATGTATTAATACTATCTTATGAATATTTTAGAATATCAACAATTTCATATGGCTCATTCTAATTTTATTGTTATGTCCCTCAATACCTGCATGTCCTTCTCCATTTCTCTCTCTCAACCACAGTTCCACCTCTTCCTTCCTTTCAATGTTCTGCTTCTTAAAAAGCCGCAATGAAGAGAAAATGAGAAGATATAATTACAGTTCTCTATGTGTATATAGAATGTATTTGCATGTTATAATTATATATGTATATTATAATTAGAAGATTAGAAGAAACAGGTGAATTTGGTGAGTTACATATTAGCTAGCTTCTGTGGAATCCCACACTGGTTGAAGGAGGCTTTTTTCTGTTTCTTCTGTTGTCTAAAGAAAATCTAAAGAAGTTTGGAACTAAGCTTTTAATAAGAACAGAATGAGTTAAACTACCTGGCTATTGACTTGGAATAGCATTTTATAACCCTTTTGGGGTCATGCCTATATTGGCGATATATTCATCAGGATTCATGATTTTAATGCAAGATTAATTTAGAGATTTTATTACTATTATGCAAAATTTGTAATACTGCCATGGATTTGACAGTTCACCCCTCATTGAAAAAAGAGATCTTGTGCAATGTGGGGGGTTTGGGGGGTAGGAAAAGAATAAATGAAACAAGATGGGATCGGGAGGGAGACAAACCATAAGAGACTCTTAATCTCACAAAACAAACTGAGGGTTGCTGGGGGAGGGGTGGTGGGGTTATGGATATTGGGGAAGGTATGTGCTATGGTGAGTGCTATGCAGTGTGTAAACCTGGTGATTCACAGACCTGTACCCCTGGGGCTAATAATACATTTTATGTTAATAAAAGTAACTTTAAAAAAAGAGATCTTATACATTAATGCATAATGTATGATTAACTTTCATAGTGCTTGTGTGTATGTGTACAGCCAATATTTACCTAGTGTGATAGGAGAAAGCAAGCTAAAAGAGTGGAGAAAATGCATACTAAAGAACATATAGAAAAGTATTCATATTATTTTTGCATACAGTTTATGATTTTTCAGGTAATACATGCCACTCATTATGTAAATGCTGAAATTTGAAGAAGGAATAGTATGCACTTTTCTTTTATTTTCTTTAAGAGATTTAAGGAAGTATCCAGTAAATGTATATATCAAAAGCAGTGTGTTCTTTAATGCTTTGTATAGCATGGCCTCCTCAGAGTTTCCCACCCATGGGGTGATTGAGTATACACTCTTGTGCTGAGAACAAACTTGTTTGGTTATCCCAGTGTACATTAAGAATATGATTATATTCTATATGTGACATGATGGGAGGGACACGGGAGACACTGACTAATTGGCACTAATGATAAGAAACTAATAATAATAATAATTCAAGGATTGGATGATCACCTCTTTCATTCTGATAACTCCTAGGAAAAGTCACTGAAAGACTATAGATCCATGAACCATTTACCCCTTTGATTTCCCGAAAAGAATGAAAAAGAGCTGCTTTTTAAAAAAATTCTTAAATTTTTTAAATTTTTATTTTTTGAGAAAATGAGTTAGTGAGGGGGTAGAGGCAAAGGGAGAGGGAGAGAGAATCTTAACTGGGCTCCATGACCATTATAGAGCCTGATATTGGACATATCCCTGGGACCATGAGATCATGTCCTGAGCCGAAATCAAGAGTCTGATGCTTGACCGACTGAGCCACCCAAGCAACTGTAAAAAAAAAGAGTTTCTTTCTTTCTTTTTTTTTTTTTTAAAGATTATTTATTTATTTATTTATTTGACACAGAGAGTGAGATCACAAGTAGGCAGGGAGGCAGGTAGAGAGAAGGGGGGAAGCAAGCTCCCTGCTGAGCAGAGAGCTGGATGCAGGACTTGATCCCAGGACCCTGAGATCATGACCTGAGCTGAAGGCAGAGGCTTAACCACTGAGCCATCCCGGCACCCCTCCCCCCCCCCCAAAGAAAGAGCTTCTTAGTAACATTTATGTATTCTGTTTTATTGAAGTTCACAGAAAAAGGATTGTGTTCGAAAAGGTGACTGAACATTGTCAGGGACAACTCCTCTGCTCCCATCACCTGAAGTTATATATGATAGGTAGATGCCCTGAGCAACATACAGAGAAGCTGTTGTACTGAGACTCATTGGGTAACAAAGGAGGGTATTAATGGGTGAATTTTTTGATTGACTAAACCAGAAATGAAATCTTCTGAAAGAGCTAAATAGTTGGTAGTCTGCTATTTTCTTGACTTCCAGCTCTTCTATTACTTGGGAGTTCATTTTAAAGTCAGGAGGTAAGAATTGACATTGATCATTTCACTAAAAAGAAAAATGCCTCTAATTTGTTAAAACTTTGGTCTAGATGAATGAATATACTGAATTGCAAAAAAAAATCAAGAAAAGGCAATTTGTTCATTTTAAAGGCATATAATTACTTAGATTGACTTAATAAAATAAAATACTCATATTTATTACTAGATAGTAGTGATTCATGAAGCAGTGTATTTATCCACCAACCTGTGCAATCAGGTTTCAGCTTCCACTGCATGTGCAATTTTGAATTTACAACACCCATAATATTCCCTTAATGTTTGGTACTTTTTTTGTAATGAAGGAAATTTGTTATTTCCTATTTCTTTGCTAATTTCTTAGTTACTCTTTATGACCGATGTGGCAAAAGTAAGTTTTTTAATTCATCACAAATTTCAAATTTCTAAAATTACAAAAAAAGATCAGTTATTATACTATAATTGTTCTTAGTATTCACTAATGTGTCATCTACAGTAATGTCCCAGTGTTTATTTTAGAGAGTAATAATCTACTACTAAAAAATGGAATATGACAAATAGAATATGCATATCAATATTCAGAAAGGTTATCTTCAACTAAACAGTATATGACTATAATTTGTCTAAGGCAATATACACTGCCACAAAAAAGGTTTTCTTCCAAAGTATTTTTGCAGCCATGTAGTTTTGAAACAGTCTTTGCTTCTAGAAAAATAAACCATCAGATTGAGTTAAAAGATAGAAAATTTGTTTTCCCAGTATCTCCTAGTCCTCTGGTTTATTCAGGCCACTCATTAAAAAAAAAAAATCCAGGGCGCCTGGGTGGCTCAGTGGGTTAAGCTGCTGCCTTCGGCTCAGGTCGTGGTCTCAGGGTCCTGGGATAGAGCCCCGCATCGGGCTCTCTGCTCAGCAGGGAGCCTGCTTCCTCCTCTCTCTCTGCCTGCCTCTCTGCCTGCTTGTGATCTCTCTCTGTCAAATAAATAAATAAAAATCTTAAAAAAAAAAATCCAGATGCAGTGTATTAGCATTCATACACCTTACTTGGAAATGTTCTTTGGTGTTTTACCTAGTATCTTTTGTTTTGGGGTAACAAAGAATAGAGGTTACATTTAACGGATATCAACCAATGTTTGCCTCCCTCTCTTACTATTATTCTGAGCACTTGCCACTTGCTCTCATTTTTCATTGGCCTGGCCAACTTCAACTCATGTTGGATATCACCCTTTTTGTAAGGTTATGAAGAATCTTAGATTTTGCTCAACTTGTAAGCTAACAAGTCATTTTACCACAGTTTCATGGATACTGGTAGAATATACGAGACTCCTGAATCAGAGACACATGCTAGTTTATTATTCACAGTAATATCAATGACCAGAATAACACCATTTTCTTGTGTCAGTTCTTAAGCCCCAGTTACTCTCATGGTGACATGATGAGTACGGTGCATTAAAAGAAAGGAACCCTGAGTTTAGGAAATCCTAGTCTTACCCAGAGGGCTCTAAGAAAACATGCACGATATTTGTCCCGGAGGGTAACACTATGTTTATTACATTAGATAGCAAATAAAGCAGCTCTCTCCTATGCAGGGAGTTATTAGTTCATATTTCAAGGCTGTGCATTATACAAATACCCTTGAAAAGTTGTCCAGAACAAAAGGTTATTAGTATCCTGCACCAATGGATAATTGTATCCCAAGGGACTCTTGCATTTCTCAGTATATTCCCCAACGATGTCATATTTGGCAGCCTTTTATTGAAGTTTTGGTGATAAAAGGGAGCTAGAAAACAGTTTTAAAGTCAATCTTCACCCACTGTTATTAGCAATATATTTACCCACCAGAGAGTGTTTCTTTTGTCATGTCCTTTGAATACTTCTCTCATCTTACCATTTTCATGGGGACTTGTTTTTGCTCTGCTTGGTTCTGTATATCCTCCTTCCACAAATTTGTGGTTATTTCCACAAATTCAGAATTTCCGCTTTTAATTCCACAGAGCATTTCAGCTTTCCCTTTGTTTTACCCTCTTTCAAACCACAGCTTGGGCCATAATGGAGGTACTGATGGAACAGTAACCCACCACACTCAAAGAGGATTATCAACTAATTTCTAAAAACAGACAAAAGTGGGGCACCTGGGTGGCTCAGTGGGTTAAGCCGCTGCCTTCGGCTCAGGTCATGATCTCAGGGTCCTGGGATCGAGCCCCATGTCGGACTCTCTGCTCAGCAGGGAGCCTGCTTCCTCCTCTCTCTCTCTGCCTGCCTCTCTGTCTACTTGTGATCTCTCTCTCTGTCAAATAAATAAATAAAAAATCTTTAAAACAACAACAACAAAAAAAAAAAACAAAAAAAAAAAAACAGACAAAAGTACCCTCCAAAATAAGACAAAGGAAACAAAAAGAAATAGAAGGTACCACCTCAAATTCCTATTGAAATTATTTTGAAAGTGAAAAGCACTATATTCAGTGAACCTTGAACTAACCCTCAGACCCCTCTTTGTACTGACAAATCATTTTAGGCAACTGAGGACAAAGGGTTCTTCTAAACTTTAGCTTTAAGGGGCTGTTGTGAGATATATCCTATACTTTTTTGATCCTTTTAATTGAGGAAAGGAAATTTACATTATAAACCATTAGTATAAAATAGACCTTTGATGTTATAATGTGGAACCTGGGAAATAGAAATGACCTGTCTCTTGAATAATGTGAATCATATAGTTAATTTTGGTTCTTACGTGTTCCCTATCTTGGGAGCCATTTTCTTTTATTATGTAGGTCCAAGAAATACTTTTTTTCTCTTGCTTGATAAACAGTTTAGGTGGAATTTATTTAGAAAAAAAATCCTTGGTAAAATTACAAAAGAAAGTTATGTTACCCAACATTATTGTAAGGCATTGTTATCCATATTCAAATAAATAGGTAAAAGAGAAATTGACTTTTAATACACATATCATGTAAGTGGCTCAGTTGAAAGTAAGATTAATAAGTTATAGTTTCTGATTTACTTTTCTCATCATCAGGTAAGGTTTTTTTCTTCCAAAAGGCAAACAAAATAATGACAGACTTTTTTTTTTTTTTTTTGGCAACTAAGAATTGAGGAAATAAGGGAAAATGAATCTTGTTTGCAAACTACAGTTAAAACATACACAAGTGAAAAATTAAATTCAAATGGCTCAGGGTAAGTGTCTTAAACTTCATAAACAAGTTTTGTGCATCAGTTAAATGATGGGTAAAAAAACCCTCTCTATTTATAGATCTTGGGTATCAGCCCTTTGTTGGTAGTGTCATTTGTGAATATCTTCTCCCATTCCATGGGTTGCCTCTTTGTTTTGTTGACTGTTTCCTTTGCTGTCCAGAAGCTTTTGATCTTGATGAAGTCCCAAAAGTTCATTTTCCCTTTTGTTTCCTTTGCCTTTGGAGACATGTCTTAAAAGAAGTTGCCGTGGCCGATGATGAAGAGGTTACTGCCTGTGTTCTCCTCTAGGATTTTGATAGATTCCTGCCTCACATTGAGGTCTTTTATCCATTTCAGGTTTATCTTTGTGTTATGATGTAAGAGAATGGTCAAGGTTCATTCTTCTATACATAGCTGTCCAATTTTCCCAGCACCATTTACTGAAGAGACTTTCTTTTTTCCACTGGATATTTTTTCCTGTTTTGTTGAAGATTATTTGACCATAGAGTTGAGAGTCCATATCTGGGCTCTCTACTCTGTTCCACTGGTCTATGTGTCTGTTTTTGTGCTAGTACCATGCTGTGTTGGTATCATAGCTTTGTAGCAAAGCTTAAAAGGCAGGCAAAGTGATGCCCCCAGTTTTGTTTTTCTTTTTCAACATTTCCTTAGCAATTCCAGGTCTCTTCTGGCTCCATACAAATTTTAGGATTGTTCGTTCTAGCACTTTGAAAGATGCTGGTAGAAATTTGATCAGAATGGCACTGAAAGTATAGATTGCTCTGGGCAGTATAGAAATTTTAACAATGTTTATTCTTCTAATCCATAAGCATGGAATGCTTTTCCATCTTTTTGTGTCTTCTTCAATTTCTTTCATGAAGAACCCCTCAAGCTCAGCACTCAAAAAACAGATAATCACTCAAAAAAAGGGGCAGAAGACATGAATAGACACTTCTCCAAAGAAGACATGCAAATGGCTAACAGGCACATTAAAAAATGTTCATCATTAGCCATCAGGGAGATTCAAATCAAAACCACAATGAGATACCACCTTACACCAGGTAGAATGGCCAAAATTAACAAGACAGTAAACAACGTGTATTGGAGAGGATGTAGAGAAAGGGTAACCCTCTTACACTGTTGGTGGGAATGCAAGTTGGTACAGCCACTTTGGAAAACAGTGTGGAGATTCCTTAAGAAATTAAAAATAGAGCTACCCTAGGACCCTGCAATTGCACTGCTGGGTATTTACCCCAAAGACACAGATGTAGTGAAAAGAAGGGCCATCTGTACCCCAATGTTTATAGCAGCAATGGCCACAATTGCCAAACTGTGGAGAGAGCCAAAATGCCCTTCAGCAGACAAATGGATAAAGAAAGTATGGTCTGTATATACAATGGAGTATTATGCCTCCATCAGAAAGGATGAATACCCAACTTTTGTAGCAACATGGACGGGGCTGGAGGAGATTATGCTGAGTGAAATAAGTCAAGCAGAGAGAGTCAATTATCATATGGTTTCACTTACTTGTGTAGCATAAGGAATAACATGGAGAACATTAAGAGAAGGCAAGAAAAAGTGAACTGGGGGAAATTGAAGGGGGAGAAGAACCATGAGAGACTGTGGACTCAGAAACAAATTGGAGGGGAGGGGGGTGTGGGGTTAGGTAGGCCTGGTGGTGGATATTAAGGGGAACAGGTATTGCATGGAGCACTGGGTGTGGTGTATAAACAATGAATCTTGGAACAATGAAAAAATAAAATAGAATCAAAACAAACAGATTAAAAGCTCTGTATTTACATATTGCTCCCAGTATGGCAAACTGTTCATTTCTTATTCACTAAATCTCTACTCTTATTTTGGATGCATTTAGAACATAATTTTTTAGCAGTCAAATAGAAAATAGTCAGGAATATGTAAACAATAAATTAGTTTAGATTGAACTAACTGGTCATGAATTGAGAATAATTAAATTACTTAGTATTGCATCATCTTGCTAAAACCATAGGGAGCAATTCAGTAAACACAGCGAAGAGAATAAGCTGTAATTTAAACCGATTATAAATATAATCATTTATCACCAAAGAAAATTATTTATAGCAGTTATGACCTCAAGTTTCTCTTGAATCATATTCCACACAGTATCTTCTCTGTTTCAGTGGGGTGATAAATGTAGTCTCCTCATACTTTTCAAGTAAATACTCTTAAATATGGTGACATAGTAATACACCTTGCAGTTTCTGGTATTTAGTGAGGGAAAAATAAACATTAGGTTTTCATCACCATTGCTTACAAAATTTTTAAACAGTTAACTGTAATAAAGCTTTGTATTACAACTGTGGAAAAGTCAAATAATTATACAAACCTTATATAACTTTTCCAGGGTATTTTTATTTTTAACATTTTTAATGAACAACTTTTCTAAATTAATTGGTTGTACTGTGTCCTTGGTGTTAATTAATGAGAGCTCTGTACTGAGTATTTTTTTCATTTTTGGCACAGTTATAGGTGACATTTGGATTTTGGTTTGTGTTTGTTTAACAAATATAAATGCAAGAATTTCTGAAATGGTTGGAACAGAAAAACTGAATGTGTGTTTCCTGGGAATGGTGTGACTTTTAGAAGGCAGGGTATAAAGTACTACCCACTGAAAAAATTATGACTTGAAATTAGCATCTCCTTTCATAGTGTGTCACAAGAACATTTGTTTCTTCCTGACCTTACTACTTGGATTTCTCTACATACCCTTATTCGTATTGTACATATGAATATATGAGTCAAAACGTAATTTTACATATATATATATAAGTATAAGTATATAAGTAAAACGTAATTTTACATATATATGTAAAATTATGTTTTGACTCATATATTTAATCACTTACCCTGATCTCCCTTTTGCTTCTGTCACTGAATCCAATTCACCTTTCAATAGTTGAAAATGTTATCTGCTTGTTTTTTTTCTGATGCAGATTTACTCCTAATCTTTAGTTAGTGAATTTTGGACTATGAAATTTGTTTCCATCCACCAACTTCTATTCACAGAACTCTCTGTCATGGCCAGCGCGACAAATTGACCAGGAAAACGTGAGGGCTAAGAGGATGGTGAAAAGAAATTAAGAGACAAAGAGATGGGGGCAGGAGGGACACTGAGGAGGATGTCCAGCAGTGCCAAATTTATTCCACATCTTACAATCATTTATAAGGCAGACCAGAATAGGAGGAGTAATATATCAGTACCTAGTCAGATGACCCAAGTTTCTATAACAAGTTTACATTAACTACAAGCAAACCTCGTGAGGTCAGGTAGTTTTGGCTCAAGCCATTAGCAAGACAATCAGCCAGGGAGTGGGTTATGGGTGGTACAGAACAACAAGGACCAACTAAGAATTCATGACCCTGACCACATTGTTCCCTTCTGTAGGGGGAGTGTGTGGGAAGTCACGTAGGCTAGCGCAGGACACATAGCACAGACCCTTTTCTCAGTGTACTCAACTTTCCCGTCCTTAACCTGTCAAGGTGTCCGGACTTTGAAGGAGACACAAGTCAGGGCCTGGTTTGATCCTTGACTCCAACCATGCCGTGGCTTCCAACAACTCTCTATGAGGAATTTGTTCAAAAAATTATTGTTTTGATTTTATGACTCTCCAAGTTCTTGATTCTTGCTTTTTTATATGGCAACTTTGGGAATTTGATGGTTGCATTTATTTGTGTTATTAATATACCCATAGTGAAAGAAAAGGGCACAAAAGAGGAGTATCTATTTCTGATAAGTGGATTCTCACTGATATCCCACTGATATCTTTCCGTTTTTCTCTTTTTTTAAAAAATTTTTTAATGAAATGATGCATGCTCATTTTAAACTCAAATGACACTGAAGTATACCAGTAACAATGCTTATCTTTTCCTTCTTACTAATTCTACATTTTTCTGTTGCTTTTTTGTTTTCATTTTTTAAATTTAAATTCAATTAATTAACATGCATTGTATTTTTAGTTTCAGAGGTAGAGTTCACTGATTCATCAGTCTCATGTAATAACTGGCACATATTACGTCATGTGCCTTCCTTAATTTCCATCACCCAGTTACCCCATCCCCCCACCCCTCCCCTCGCTTTCTTTTCCTTTTTTAAGATTTTATTTTTAAGTAATATTTGAATCTAACATGGAGCTTGAATCCACAACCCTGAAATCAAGAGCCCTATGCTCCACTGATTGAGACAGCTAGGTGTCCCTCTCTTTCATGATGATTATTCACTCTGTGCCTGGATTTGGGTAGTGAGAATATTGCAAATGGAGCATGGAAGAGGTAATTTCTCTATACGAGATGATAGCATCCTATTTTCAGAATAAAAGAAATCAGTTCATCAGTTAGACAGTTTTTTTCTTATATGCCATACCCATGGGGTTACTACATATTGGTGTTTTAAAGTCAAGTTGTAGAAATGACCCATTTTGTTAGCCATGTGGACGTATTAAACTAGCAGATGTTTTATTTGATGTGGCTATTTTCCACACCAAATTTTAGTAGAAAGATATTTATAATTCTTAAGCCTGACCGTAGCAGTTGTAAAGTCTTTACCTCACAGGCCTCAGAGAAAAACTGCCTTCCAGACATCACATTTGATGCACAGTCATTGTGATCTCTGAAGAGAGTTGTAGTGAATGCCTCAGGCCCTGCTGGCTGGTCATGCTCTTTCACATAATTTTGTTGCTAGAACAGATGTCTCATTCATAGGTCTTTTTATCTGAGACCCTGGGGGGGGATCCATGTCAAGCACCTCCTGAGGTTTCCTTAAGGGGCAGGAGAGGAACCTTAAATACACTTTTCCCCATTCTGACTCAGTACCCAGTACTTTCCCACTCTTAAACCTTCCTCCTACCCTACTTCCAGCCCATATGATTGCCTTCCCTTTTTATTTGGGGCTCCCTCAGTAGTGAGGTGACCTCCACATCTATGCTGATCCACCTGATCCTTGAACAGTGTGACTGATCTGTGGGGAGAAATAGGACAGGGTGATCAGTGTTTTTTAGGATATAGTGTTAGACTCTTATTTACTCGTTGCAGTGATTGAAGTCTTCACTCACTTATGGTTTGTTTTTTTAATAGGCTCCTCCTCCACTTGACAGCTCAACTCTTTCTGTCCTGGCCCAGCCAACTCCTGACAGATTATATGATATATATATATCTATATATATAGATATATCTATCTATCTATCACATATCTATATATATATCATATATATGTAATAGAAATAATTCAATATGTACATAAAGATATACATTTAAAAATCATCTATTTATCTAGGGGCACCTGGGTGGCTCAGCCAGCTAATCATCTAACTCTTGATCTCAGCTTAGGTCTTGATCTAAGGGCAGTGAGTTCAAGCCCTGTGTTGGGCTCCACACAAATACATTTCTATATTAAAAGGAATTTGAGCTTAAGTAAAGTAGCTCATAGTTTGTTCATATCCCCTTTTAAGTCAATTATATTTTCTAAATTAAGTAGTTAATAATAATTTAAATTTTCACTGATACTAAAAAAGAGTCCAAAAGAAGATATCCTATATTAACCAAGCTGAGCTGGTGATTTTGAAATAAAATAATTAGGGGTGCCTGGGTGACTCAGTTGTGACTCAGTTGGCGCAGGCATTGTCTGACTCTTGATTTCGGCTGAGGTCTTGATCTTAAGGTGGTGAGATTAAGCCCCGTTTTGGGTTCCATGCTAGGTGTGGAGCCCGCTGAAGGTTCTCTCCCTCCTTCTCCCACTGCCTACCCTCAAAAGAATGAAATAATTAGAATTCAGTTGATATTTTGCATTTTTAGGTAGCTAATAACAATATTGCTGTCATAGATTGAAAGAAAACAATTATATGTGCAAAAACTTAGCTTCTTTCAAATGTTCTATGTTTAAATTAATGAATTATTAAGTGTTGAGCTATTTAAGGGGAATAATTTAACACATTTTCAGTGTTTACCATGTGTATGGCTATAAACATGAAAGTTAACATTGTCTTCTACTGCTATCCCAATTTTGTACTGATTATCCCTCACCTTTTCAGTTTCACTCACTTCATGTTGCTACTGACATGGCTACCTAGTTGATCTCTCTCTTAATGAAAATTTGAATCTGTTGTTTATTTTAAACTGGAAATCTTTTGAAAGCTTTCAGACCATAGGTCAATCTGTTTAGCACAGGACACTAACACTCCCTGACCTACCCCATTGCTCACTAGTAGCCTCATCATTTATGATGTAGTAACGAGAGACCACTGGGATTATGTCATACTTATACCCTCTTGCTCTTTCTTTCCTTACTTTTGAAAAATCTTTGTTCTTCCTTCTTCTGGCTTAATTTATTTTCACCGCACCTTCAGAAAACCTTTCCTGAATCCCAGTTGGAATAAGAACCCCAATCTCTGCTTACACAGGACTCTTAGCATTTCTCTGGTTGGCTGGGCAACAAGCCTAATTGATAGTCTTGGCCTCAGACTGGTCTGGGTTTGATTTTACAATCTGCCCTTTACTCTCTCTGGATAACCTTTGCTTCTCTACAAGCTTCCCCTTCTTCATCTGTAGATAGGGGATATTTATAATAATAATAGTACTTATTGCATAGAAGATTCAGTGAGTTAATACATGTAAAGTATTTTGGCTTAGGGGTGCTCTCAGTCAGTTAAACCTCTGACTCTTGATTTTGACTGCAGTCATGATCTCAGGGTCTTGAGATCAAGCCCCATATCAGGCTTCGCTTTGAGCATGGAGCCTGCTTAAAATTTCATCTCTCTTCCTCCGCCCCTCCCCACCTGCTCCTGCTGTCTGTATCCCTCTAAAAAAATAAATTAATTAAAAAAAAAACAAAAAAACAAAAAAGTACTTGGGCATAATTCATTACACAACTTAAGCATGTAATAGTAACACCATTATTATTATCATTATTACAGTATCTAGTACAGTCTCCTACTAGATTGCTTTCTCTTATAAGACAGGGATCCTCTTTGCTTATCTCTGATTCCTCTGTGCACTGTTCTGGTTGATAATGTGAAGTCAACAAATGTTAGATATTTTACCAGATTTATCAGCTTTAAAATACAATAAGAAAATAATATTAGTATGTTTTTAAATTAATATCATGCTCATTCTACTGTAGAATGGCAGTATAATGAACTTTTCTTCTTAGGGACGATAGAAGGACAGCTTCTACTATTTTCTAGGGTAATCTCTGATGAGTAATCTTCCACTTCCCTCAGCCATTTGTAAGTTTTGGAAGAGAAGTAGCATCATGATACTTTTAGCAGTCAATAAAGTGACTGTGATCACTTCTGAATATTTAATTCTATACAAAAGGCAAAATAAGCAATTAGAAAAAAAAATCACATTCAAAGACCTCAAGGTTTATGCATTTTTCATTTATCCAAAGTGCTGCTCAGTAGAGTAAATCAATTTTCTTGAATATTACTTTTGCATCTTTTTTTTAATAATACCATGTTTTTGTAGTGAAGATGGGAGTGGTGCTGAATGGCAATGAGACTTGTCAGTCCCCTCGGCACAAATCCAGGATTTAAATTTAAAATCTGAATTAAGTATACTAGATATAGATAAAGATTTACTATAAAATTCCATTATCCCAGAATCTAGGAGAATAAAATATCATTAGGTATTTTTAATAATGCTATGCCTTTTCTAGCCATTTTTGTACAGCTTTATATTTCCTTTGTTTTCCATTTCTTTGCAGTGAGCATTCAGCATATAATAGTAGAATACATAACTTTATGATGCATATCTATAGTATTTCATTTTTCATAAAGCTATGAGTGATTAATTTTAAAGGATTTGCCATTCTTCTATAATAACATCTAATGTATAGAAGTTTTAGTACTTTGAAGTTATTAGAAAAGATACTTACCAAAAAATAAAGATATTTATCATCTTTTTATCTTGATTCTAACCTTTCTGTATCTTTTCCATGCATGTGCCTTGACATTTCAGTTCAGTCCCATAGGGAAATTCCTCTCTGCCCTTTCATCTGCTTAAGACTTACAGTGAGTTTAGAAGGAGCCATGGATACAGAGGAAGTGCTCCCCTGGAGAATTTAACCATAGTTAATACTTTGAGTGCATGATACATATTTTAAAGGAAGATGTGTGTAGCACTGCAGGATATAACATCAAGTGAATGTGAAAAGGAGCATTTCATGAGATACTCAGTGGGATGGCATTTGCTGCTTATCTAAATAATGTCATTATAATTTTTCTGTTCTGTTGAGGTTTATCAGGGAATGTTAGAGTATGAACTTTGGATTTAAGCTGCCATGGGTTCCATACCTCCTGGTATTGCTTTTTACCTAGAGAATTACCTTGGCAAGTTAATTTAGGGATGGTTTTGAGTAGTGTTCCAGAAGTTGTAACTGTAAGGAATCCTTAGTCATTGGATGTAAATTTTAAGGTTTCTGGGAAGATCTTATTTTAACCTACCTTATGTCATTTATGTGTGTCTGGATAAAAAAAAGAAAGGAAAGGAGTATATTTATTGAGTGCTGTAGACAGAGAAAAACTTGGGACTAACCATCTGCTTGCCCATATTCTCCTACCCTTTACCAAAAGCAAGGTAGTTTGTGGCCTGAATGTCTTCCTCCAGATTCTGTGACTGGTATGTTTTCAGTTCCTTTTGAGATGAAGACTATACTAATCTTAGTTCCTCCCTGCCAAAGATACTACCTAAGAAATACTGACTCGTTTGGGTGGTTTCAGAGTTTTGTCTAAATAGGAAGTACACAACAAATGCATTATTCTCCGTTTCTGACTAGGCTTTTATGCTATTCCTTACCTCCTTTCTTTTACTATCAAAAACAGTGTAATCTTTCTGGCATGCCTGGGGGCTCACTTGGTTAAGCACCAGCTCTTGATAACTTTTTACCTTCCACTTAGTTTTGCTATGAATCTAGAGAAGGAAGTCTTTACAGATTAAATTCTATAAAAATATAACAAGAGTAATGTAAATATTCTATATTGATTTTGAAATTTCAGAATCATCCTATCCATGATTTAGAATAGAGTATAAAAATATAATAAACTTCCATCTTGTCCTGACAGGAATTTTCTATACAGAATGGTGAGTCAAGATATACTGACTGTGTTGAATAGTAAGAGAAATATAGTTTTAAATATGCCTTTTGAATTTAAAGAGTTAAGCAGTTAAATTATTGATAAAACAATATTATCAGAGGGTGAAAACATTAATGGTGTAGGACAGGGACCCCTTGCCTTGTTTATAAGGAAGCGAGTAGGAAATACCTGAAGTTGACAAACCATAGTTGTATAATGATATTATTTCAAGATGTGGAGGTAATCAACAAATTAAGTAAAAAACAAAAGATGAAAAAAGTTAACTCTAAGGGGAGAGGAAATTGAATTGGGTTGGGGGTGAAAAGAAGAAGATTTTGTTGGGAATTTGTTACCCTTCATTGTAAATATTTCTGTGTTTAACTATCTGATAACCACCTATGGAATATATTACTTTAACTTTTAAAGAAATGAATGATGCAGCTCATTTTGAGAGGATAAATAATTGCTAGAAATGTGTGTCTGTCTGTATCTATGTGTATTTGTTATATTTTGGTCAAGTCTTCTAGTATAGTTAATAACCTGTTTGAGGCATGAATCTATTATAAAAACAAAACAAACAAGTGTTATAAACTTCTCACATTATATATTAAATGAGAAGAAAACAATGAATTTAGGGATTCAGGTAACACTCACTTTCAAGCTAATTATTTAAGGAAAATGTTTTTCTGAACTGAAGGCAACAAACTGATAGTATATTTGATTATGTTGAATATCATCCAGCTTCTGTGTGTAGGAATCATTTAAACATAACCAGGCAAATCCATTCAAATCCATTCATTTAAAACTTCTTGGGAAACACACTTTATTGAAACTTTGAGTACCTAATTGAAAAAAAGTTTTAGTTGAATGATTTTTCTTTTTCAGGAGTAGCTATATGGTATTTAATGTTTGGGGGTTGTTTGACATCAGAACCATGTCATACTCAGAATATGATTTTATATATACATGTGTATAGAAATATTCTCTTTAAACTTTTAAGACATCACTAGGGGGAGCCAGGTGGCTCAGTCAATTGAGCCTCTACTTTTCCAGGGTCCTGGGATCCGGCCCCACATTGGGCTCCCTCTGCTCTTCCCCCTGGTTGTGCTCTCTGTCTCTCTTTCAATAAATAACATCTTTAAAAAAAAACAAAAACAAAAACAGACATCACTCGGGTGTCTGGGTGGCTCAGTCATTTAAGCGTCTGCCTTTGGCTCAGATCATGATCCTAAGTCATGAAACTGAGCTCCACATTGGGCTCCCTGCTCAGCAGGGAGCCTGTTTCTCACTCTCTCCCCTGTTCGTGCAATCTCTCCTCTCTCAAATAAATAAATAAATAAATGAATAAATAAAATCTTAAAAAAAGAAGACCTCACTGAGCTAATTCCATGGTTTGAATGGTTAAATGAATTGATTCACATCATAGAACCAAATAAGAGAGTCAGAAAGAAATTTATTTAATTGTTGACTTGAAAAACTTGAGGTTATATATAAAAAAAATTCCAGTGTTACATAGTGGCTTTGTCTATACAATGACCTTTTTAATATTTTTTTGTTCTAATCTTTATTGTTTACTTCCTTCTACCGGCTTTGGGCTTTGTTTTTGTTTTTTTCTAGTTCTTTTAGGTGTAAGGTTGTCTATTTGAGATTTTTTTTTTTTTTTTTTTTGCTTCTTAACGTCCATCTGTATTGCTATAATCTTCCCTCTTAGAACTGCTTTTGCTACATCCCAAAGATTTTGAACCATTGTGTTTTCATTTTCATTTATCTCCATGTATTTTTTTATTTCCTCTTTGATTTCTTGACACATTTATTGTTTTGTAGTGTGTTATTTAGCTTCCATGTGTTTGTGTTCTTTCCAGATTTTTTCTTATGATTGATTTCTAGTTTTATACCATTGTGGTCAGAAAAGATGCATGATATAATTTCAGTCTTTTTGAATTTTTTGAGACTTGTTTTGTAGCCTAATGTGCTCTATTCTGGAGAATGGTCCATGTGCAGTTAGAATGTATATTTCACTGTCTTTGGATAGGATATTCTGAATGTATCTGTTAGGTCCATCTGGTCCAATGTGTCATTCAAAGCCACTGTTTCCTTGTTGATTTTCTGTCTGGGTGGTGTATCCATTGATGTAAGTGGGGTGTTAAAGACCCCTACTATTAATATATTATTAATGGCTTCTTCCTTAATGTCTGTTAATAGTTCTGTATGTATTTTGGTGCTCCCATGTTGGGTACATATTTATAGTTGTTATATCCTCTTGTTGGCTTGTTCTCTCTGTCATTTTGTAGTGTCCTTCTTTGTCTCTTATTACACTCTTTGGTTTCAATTACCTTGTGTAACATTTATAGAATGTGTAGCATTTACTCCATTTACATTTGAAGTAATTATTGATAGGTATGTACTTACTGCCATTTTGTTACTCGTTTTATGGTTGTTTTGTAGTTTTTTTTTTTAGAGGTAGATTTCAGTGACTCATCAGTTGTATGTAACACCCACTTTGGTTTCTGTGCCATTAAGGGCCAGTCTGGGTTGACATGGGCTTACAGTTGGGCAGTGTCAACTGTCAGATCAGATGCTAGCCTTCAGCCTTTTTGCCAGGGCTGCAGTGGCACTGAACTACAGGGTATTCTCCCTGCCTTGTCCCTTGAGGGCCTTTTGTTGGTAGGCAGAGCCTGCAGAGAAACTAGATGCCAGATTTTAGTTTCTCTGTTTTGGTTGTAGTAGCACTGTTCTTCAGGGTATTATCCCTGCCTTGTTCCCTGAGAGGCTTTATTTGGTGGGCAGGGCTGTCTTCAGAGCAGATGTATGCCCCTAGTTCATCTGCTGGGGCTGCAGATGGCACTCTGTCTCACCGCCAGTTACAGGGTTCTGCTGCTGGGGCTGCAGTCAAACTGGTATATGTGTGGTTGTCTTCTCCTTTCCCAAGGCAGGAGTCACTTAGGATTTGCACTAGTCCCTGCTAGGGCTGCTCGCAGGATTAGGCAGGGACAGAATGACATTTTAGGAAAAATACTCATTGACGTCCTGAACTGAACATGAAGGTTGTTTGATAGGATTTCATTGTGGAAGTACATCCTTACAAATATATTGGCTAATAATTAAAAAAAAAAAGTGACAAAAATAAAATACATTAAAATTATATTGAGCATTAAATGAATTTGCACAAATTACCTGACTGAGAAGTCCAGCTGCTGCTGTCTCTGGTATTTATCCAGAGGGAATCTCTGTCCAGATGTCCACATTTTTCTGCCTCTCAAATCATGCAAGAGGTTTTTGATATGTGTTATATGCTCCCTTGCTCTAATGATATGTTTTGAAGCATTATATTTAAGTGTCGTTAAAGTTTTTGTCTGCCACTTTGATAATATGATTAATGCAAGTGAATAACATTTAGCAAAAAGTGTGTTTAAGGGAATCAAAATATGAAGTTAAATTTTGACTAAGCCATAAACAGATGCAGCTAAAGTAATAATGCAGTATGAAAATGACTTTAATATTTCTGAATGCATGATAGCTAACACCCAAGCTGGGATTAGATATTCCAGTATGTTGACTCCTAAACCTAAATAATTTATAAAATAGAATTATTTACTATTAATTACTAGAGTAGTAATAGCAGCAGCCTAAAACTCAAAGAATTTGGTGCTACTATGTATGGTTCTAGAGAAGCCCATTCGTACTTCTGAGGTGATGACCCTCAGCAATTCTTTTTTTTTTTTAAAGATTTTATTTATTTGACAGAGAGAGATCACAAGTAGGCAGAGAGGCAGGCAGAAAGAGAGGAAGGGAAGCAGGCTCCCTGCTGAGCAGAGAGCCTGACGCGGGACTCGATCCCAGGACCCCGAGATCATGACCCGAGCTGAAGGCAGCGGCTTAACCCACTGAGCCACCCAGGCACCCTCAGCAATTCTTATCAGACATGATCCTACTGGACATCTTGCTCTGGATTTATCAGTCATTGTTCTATGTCAGAAACACTTGCCTTCTACTAGCCTCCCTGCAGGAATGGCAAATGGAAACACTGTCTTAATGAACTAGAAACATTATATATATGCTCAGGCACAATCCCATCATTTGCAGACTTTTGGGTACATTTTTTCCATTTCTTTTCTTTCAGGAAGCCTTGTAACATGGTCACTGAGTCAGGCATGTTCAAATTCTAACTGCCTACTTGGTAGCTCTATGCCCTCAAAAAATGGTTCGCCTCTTGGAGGCTATTTCTTATTGGTAGAAAATTATAATTATACATATCCTATGGAGTTCTTGTCATGTCTGAATGAGCCTAGGTACAAAGAAATATTTGGTTAGCAGTATTTGGCACTGAGTGGGAACTATCAAATGTTAGTTATTGTTTTATTTTGTCTTCTTTCCCATTCCTGCAAATATTACCTAGAGACATCTATTATAGTCTATCAAGGCAATTGAAAATACATGGAATAGCTAATACTTATAGCTGATGCATGAAAACTTCATCTAAAATGAACCACTGGGTTAAAGATAGTCTATAGTGCTTGTACTAAAATATATCTTTAAATATACACTTGTAAGATGTCCATTTTAATGTAGATTGAATTGTACTGATGCAGTCATTTGATAAAAAACAATAGGTGGATAATAAAAGTATCATGCATATAAAAAACTGTCACCAAGTTCTAGATTCTATTTCTTCAGACAGAATTCCTTTCAGTATTTTGAAAAGGATCAGTATTTAGTCTCTAATATGCCACTGAACTAGAACAAACTTCTAGTGAGTGTTCAGATGGTTAAATTGTTTTAAAAATCTGTGATAAATCTATTTAGGTCCTCTTTGATATATATATATTTTTTCTCCTGCAAGTGATTTTTGTCCAAATGTGCTTTTGGTATTCATTTTCATGGCAACTAAAATGCTGTCACAGTGTTCCCAAGATGCTGTCAATGTGGCTTTGTAGTAAATAACATTATAATGTCAGTGCACGACTAAGGAAGTGACATGATGTCAAGAATGCACTCAGTGTGGTTGTATCATAAATTCAATGGAAAATGCATATTTATGGAGACCTTCTTAGGATGTCAGAGGAGAGTAATGCAGATGTTATATTACTGAGTGAAAAGAAATCAAGGCAGAGAATCTTTGTTAAAGATGATGTAAATTCTACTGAATAAAGAGAATTTTAAGTCATGGCAGTCAAGGTGCCTTAGGATTATAAAATGCTATTACATTTCCCTTGACAACTCTGAGGACTAGCTACACCCTGGTTGCCAAAGCCTGATGGTTTAAGTCCTGATAGGGTCAAAGGATGTGAATTTCAGGCTCTTTTATCCTTGCATTTCTTAGAGTGCTAGGTAATTTCTTCCTTTATGAAGGAAATGAGGCACTTAGGCTGCAGTAATTCTAATGCTGGCCCTCTGTGAAGATTCCTTTCCTTCCACTCCTCTCTTTCAGAAAGAGAAGAATGGAATGGAGTCTTGAAACTTGGAAAAATAGACATATATTGTTAGTGGGAAAGGAGACAGGGTAAGTCCATTGGAGATGAGGTCTGAAATAAAGGACCAAGGCAAGGAGCTACACATCTGGATTCACTAGACAACTAGTTATTCGGAGATGAAAGACCCTAGAACAGTATAAACAATCATTAGGATGTCAGTAGGTTGAACAGATTTTCAAAAGGAAATGACAGAAAGCAATAAAAATAAAGTTTACTTTGTATTTATCTGAACAATGTAAGAATAATGACCTTCCTTGATGAGATTGTGTTATTACTGATTACACATTATTCTTATTCTGGTAAGAAGCACTATGGTTCCTAACTAAAAAGTGAACTCCAGATCATAGAAAATCATCATCAGCATGTGTTTTTGTTTGTAAGAAAGGCTGTAGAGTGTTGAAAGATCAGTAAAATCCATTCTACTTACATTGAAGACCAGTTATATAATCTTTATAGATGAATGGATGTCAATTCACTTATTTTAAGAATTTTAAGTATGATATACCCCCCCTTTTTTTAAGTATGCTATACCCATGTTGAAAGGGGTATAGAGATGGGGAAGAGCTCTTGGTGGCAAACTGATGAAGAACAATAAAATAACTGAGAGATCTAAGAGAAAATAAAGCCAAAATCTTTTGAAACCTGTTTTCTTCCCCCTTTCCTCTCTTCTTCTCTGTTTCTCTTGTTTCTTTCCTTCCAGTCATCTTGGAATCACAATTTCAGGTGGATTAGCATGGTTTAAAAGTAGTTATAGTAAAGAGTAGCACATTAGCAGAACAAAAATCTATAATGGTGATTAAAGTAGAACCAAAAATTGTATTTAAAATATAGAGCTAATGAACCACATATGTGCTACAAGTGAGCCATAGTTTAAATAGCACTTGTCATGTTACAGAAAATATGGTTATTTCTGTAACTGATTTGGTATCTCCTTTCCTGCCATTTGGGACACAGATGAAATTGCCTGATAATACCATCTTCCCCATTCCTTGGCCAGTGGAATTCAAAACCCTTCCCTAGATTTTTTTTTTTTAATGAATCTGTATCTATTTAAATTTTATTTTTTATTTATTTATAAAAATATAATGTATTTTTATCCCGAGGGGTACAGGTCTGTGAATTGCCAGGTTGACACACTTCACAGCACTCACCATAGCACATATCCTCCCAATGACCATAACCCCACCCCCCTCTCCCGAACCCCCTCCCCCCAACAACCCTCAGTTTGTTTTGTGAGATTAAGAGTCACTTATGGTTTGTCTCCCTCCTGATCCCATCTTGTTTCATTTATTCTTTTCCTAGCCCCAAGCCCCCACGTTGCATCTCCACTTCCACACATCAGGGAGATCATATGATAGTTGTCTTTCTCCGATTGACTTATTTCCCTAAGCATGATACCCTCTAGTTCCATCCACGTCATCGCAAATGGCAAGATTTCATTTCCTTTGATGGCTGCATAGTATTCCATTGTATATATATACCACATCTTCTTTATCCATTCATCTGTTGATGGACATCTAGGTTCTATCCATAGTTTGGCTATTGTAGACATTGCTGCTATAAACATTCGGGTGCACGTGCCCCTTCGGATCACTACGTTTGTATCTTTAGGGTAAATACCCAGTAGTGCAATTGCTGGGTCATAGGGTAGTTCTATTTTCAACTTTTTGAGGAATCTCCATGCTGTTTTCCAGAGTGGTTGCACCAGCTTGCATTCCCACGAACAGTGTAGGAGGGTTCCCCTTTCTCCACATCCTCGCCAGCATCTGTCATTTCCTGACTTGTTAATTTTAGCCATTCTGACTGGTGTGAGGTGGTATCTCATTGTGGTTTTGATTTGTATTTCCCTGATGCTGAGTGATGTGGAGCACTTTTTCATGTGTCTGTTGGCCATCTGGATGTCTTCTTTGCAGAAATGTCTGTTCATGTCCTCTGCCCATTTCTTGATTGGATTATTTGTTCTTTGGGTGTTGAGTTTGCTAAGTTCTTTATAGATTTTGGACACTAGCCCTTTATCTGATATGTCATTTGCAAATATCTTCTCCCATTCTGTCAGTTGTCTTTTGGTTTTGTTCACTGTTTCCTTTGCTGTGCAAAAGCTTTTGATCTTGATAAAATCCCAAAAGTTCATTTTTGCCCTTGCTTCTCTTGCCTTTGGTGATGTTCCTAGGAAGATGTTGCTGCGGCTGAGGTCGAAGAGGTTGCTGCCTGTGTTCTCCTCGAGGATTTTGATGGATTCCTTTCTCACATTGAGATCCTTCATCCATTTTGAGTCTATTTTCGTGTGTGGTGTAAGGAAATGATCCAATTTCATTTTTCTGCATGTGGCTGTCCAATTTTCCCAACACCATTTATTGAAGAGGCTGTCTTTTTTCCATTGGACATTCTTTCCTGCTTTGTCGAAGATGAGTTGACCATAGAGTTGAGGGTCCATTTCTGGGCTCTCTATCTGTTCCATTGATCTATGTGTCTGTTTTTGTGCCAGTACCATGCTGTCTTGAGGATGACGGCTTTGTAATAGAGCTTGAAGTCCGGAATTGTGATGCCACCAACTTTGGCTTTCTTTTTCAATATTCCTTTCGCTATTCGAGGTCTTTTCTGGTTCCATATAAATTTTAGGATTATTTGTTCCATTTCTTTGAAAAAAAAATGGATGGGATTTTGATAGGGATTGCATTAAATGTGTAGATTGCTTTAGGTAGCATAGACATTTTCACAATATTTGTTCTTCCAATCCAGGAGCATGGAACATTTTTCCATTTCCTTGTGTCTTCCTCAATTTCTTTCATGAGTACTTTATAGTTTTCTGAGTATAGATTCTTAGTCTCTTTGGTTTGGTTTATTCCTAGGTATTTTATGGTTTTGGGTGCAATTGTAAATGGGATTGACTCCCCAATTTTTCTTTATTCTGCTTGTTGTTGGTGTAGAGAAATGCAACTGATTTCTGTGCATTGATTTTATATCTGTACACTTTACTAAATTCCTGTACAAGTTCTAGCAGTTTTGGAGTGGAGTCTTTTGGGTTTTCCACATATAGTATCATATCGTCTGTGAAGAGTGACAGTTTGACTTATTCTTTGCTGATTTGGATGTCTTTAATTTCCTTTTGTTGTCTGATTGCTGAGGCTAGGACTTCTAGTACTATGTTGAATAGCAGTGGTGATAATGGACATCCCTGCCGTGTTCCTGACCTTAGTGGAAAAACTTTCAGTTTTTCTCCATTGAGAGTGATATTTGTGGTGAGTTTTTCATAGATGGCTTTGATAATATTGAGGTATGTGCCCTCTATCCCTACACTTTGAAGAGTTTTGATCAGGAAGGGATGCTGTACCTTATCAAATGCTTTTTCAGCATCTATTGAGAGTATCATATGGTTCTTGTTCTTTCTTTTATTAATGTGTTGTATCACATTGATTGATTTGCAGACTGAACCAACCTTGCAGCCCTGGAATAAATCCCACTTGGTCGTGGTGAATAATCCTTTTAATGTACTGTTGAATCCTATTGGCTAGTATTTTGGTGAGAATTTTCGCATCTGTGTTCAGTACGATATTGGTCTGTAATTCTCTTTTTTGATGGGATCCTTGTCTGGTTTTGGGATCAAGGTGATGCTGGTCTCATAAAATGAGTTTGGAAGTTTTCCTTCCATTTGTATTTTTTGGAATAGTTTCAGGAGAATAGGAATTAGTTCTTCTTTAAATGTTTGATAGAATCCCCCTGGTAAGCCGTCTGGCCCTGGGCCTTTGTTTGGAGATTTTTGATGACTGTTTCAATCTCCTTACTGGTTATGGGTCTGTTCAGGTTTTCTATTTCTTCCTGGTTCAGTTGTGGTAGTTTATATGTCACTAGGAATGCATCCATTTCTTCCAGATTGTCAAATTTGTTGGCGTAGAGTTGCTCATAGTATGTTCTTATAATTGTCTGTATTTCTTCTGTTGCTTTGGGATGAAATGTTCTGAATATATCTGTGATGTCCATCTGGTCCAGTGTGTCATTTAAGGCCTTTATTTCCTTGTTGATCTTTTGCTTGGGTGATCTGTCCATTTCAGTGAGGGGAGTGTTAAAATCCCCTACTATTATTGTATTCTTGTCGATGTGTTTCTTTGATTTTGTTATTAATTGGTTTATATAGTTGGCTGCTCCCACGTTAGGGGCATAGATATTTAAAATTGTTAGGTTTTCTTGTGGACAGACCCTTTGAGTATGATATAGTGTCCTTACCCATCTCTTATTGTAGTCTTTGGCTTAATATCTAATTGATCTGATATAAGGATTGCCACCCCAGCTTTCTTCTGATGTCCATTAGCATGGTACATTGTTTTCCACCACCTCACTTTAAATCTGGAGGTGTCTTCAGGTCTAAAATGAGTGTCTTGTAGGCAACATATAGATGGGTTTTTTTTTTTTTTTTTATCCATTCTCATACCCTGTGTCTTTTGATTGGGGCATTTAGCCCATTAACATTCAGGGTAACTATTGAGAGACATGAATTTAGTGCCATTGTATTGCCTGTAAGGTGACTGTTACTGTATATTGTCTCTGTTCCTTTCTGATTTACTACTTTTAGGGTCTCTCTTTGCTTAGAGGACCCCTTTCAATATTTCCTGTAGAGCTGGTTTGGTATTTGCAAATTCTTTCAGTTTTTGTTTGTCCTGGAAGCTTTTCATCTCTCCTTCTATTTTCAATGATAGCCTAGCTGGATATAGTATTCTTGGCTGCATGTTTTTCTCGTTTAGTGCTCTGAATATATCATGCCAGTTCTTTATGGCCTGCCAAGTTTCTGTGGATAAGTCTGCTGTCAATCTAATATTTTTACCATTGTATGTTACAGACTTCTTTTCCTGGGCTGCTTTCAGGATTTTCTCTTTGTCGCTAAGACTTGTCAATTTTACTATTAGGTGACGGAGTGTGGACCTATTCTTGTTGATTTTGAGGGGCATTCTCTGAACCTCCTGCATTTTGAGGCTTGTTCCCTTTGCCATATTAGGGAAATTCTCTCTAATAATTCTCTCCAATATACCTTCTGCTCCCCTCTCTCTCTCTTTTTCTATTGGAATCCCAATTATTCTAATGTTGTTTCGTCTTATGGTGTCACTTATCTCTTGAAATCTCCCCTCGTGGTCCAGTAGCTGTTTGTCCCTCTTTTGCTCAGCTTCTTTATTCTCTGTCATTTGGTCTTCTATATCACTAATTCTTTCTTCTGTCTCATTTATCCTAGCAGTCAGAGCCTCCATTTTTGATTGCACCTTATTAATAGCTTTTTTGATTTCAACTTGGTTAGATTTTAGTTCTTTTATTTCTCCAGAAAGGGCTTTTATATCTCCAGAGAGGGTTTCTCCAATATCTTCATGCCTTTTTTGAGCCTGGCTAGAACCTTGAGAATCGTCATTCTGAACTCTATATCTGACATGTTATCTGACATGTTACCAATGTCTGTATTGATTAGGTCCCCAGCCTTTGGTATTGCCTCTTGTTCTTTTTTTTGTGGTGACTTTTTCCGCCTTGTCATTTTGTCCAGATAAGAGTATATGAAGGAGCAAATAAAACACTGAAAGGGTGGCAAAGACCCCAGGAAAATGTGCTTTAACCAAATCTGAAGAGATCCGAAATCGTGGGGGGGAGAAAGGGGATAAAAAGAGGTTCAGAAAAAAAAAGAAACAATTAAAAAAAGAAAACGAATAAAGAAAAAATATAAAAAAGAAAAATATATATTTATTAGGTAAACTAGTTAAAAAACAGTAAAAAAGAAAAGGGTAAAAGTTAAAAAAAAATTTAGCAAAAGAAAAATAAAATTAAATTAACCACAAGACTAAAGAATCATGGGGAGAAAGCCATGAGTTCCGTGCTTTGCTTTCTCCTCCTCTGGAATTCTGCTCTCCTTGGTAGGTGAACTTTGTCTTGGCTGGATTTCTTGTTGATCTTCTTGGGGAGGTGCCTCTGTAGTGATTCTCAAGTGTCTTTGCCTGAGGCGGAATTGCACTGCCCTTACCAGGGGCCTGGCTAAGTAATCTGCTCGGGTTCGCTTTTGGGACCTTTTGTCCCCTGAATGCTTTCCGTAGAGTACCGGAGGATGTTAAGGAAAATGGCTGCCTCCCAGTCTCCAGCCCAGAGGAGCCAAGAGTTCGGGGCCCCACTCCTCAGTGCACCCTCAGAGAAAAGAGCCCAATCACTCCCGTTTCCCTGGCCTCTGGCCGCACTCCGAGCTCACCCAGCCTGCGACCGGTTCAAGGTAACCCCGAGCTGAGAGCTCACTCCTCGGCTCTGTCTCTGTAGCCGGCTTCCCCGCTCTAATACCTGCGAGCTCTGCAACACTCAGACACCCCCGATCCTTCTGTGACCCTGCAGGACCTGGCTACGCTGGCCCCACGTGGGCTTCACCCTGGTTTAGCCTCTGGAGCTATGTCCCTCAGTGGAGCTGACTTTTAAAAGTCCTGATTTTGTGCTCTGTTGCTCCGCTGCTTGCCGGGAGCCAGCACCTCAGCCTGCAGTCTATCTTCCCGTCGCTTTGGATTCACTTCTTCGCCGGTCCTACCTTTCAGAAAGTGGTCAATTTTCTGTTTCTAGAAATTGCTGTTCTTCTTCTCTTTGATCTCCTGTTGGATTTGTAGGTGTTTGCAATGGTTTGATAAGCTATCTAGGTGATCTCCTGCTACCTGATGTAGTCTCAGCCTGCTACTTCTCCCTATCTTGACTCCTCCTCCCCTTCCCTAGATTTTTGAGAAGTCCCAGAGGGGTTCTATTTTGTTTTAAACTGTTAGAAAGACTTTTATTTAGGGCACTGTATTTGTGGAGGGTTTGAAGGAGGGAAGAGATTGGGCTTAACTCCAAATACAACAAGGAAAAGCAAGGATTTATAACCAAGTAGCTGGGGCTGTTCTAATAAGATTTTTTGTGAAGGCAAGGCAGGATGGTAAGATATTACCTGGGGAAGGTTAGGCATGAAGAATTTGACCAGATGTGGAAGATGAGTATTTGATAGGATTTCTGTAGAAAAAGGGTGATGTAAAGATGAACATGGGACCCCAGGTGGAGCGCAGTATGGATATACGACATCATCCTTAAACTTCATCTATCGATTGACATTTAGGTTGCTTCCATATTTTGGCTACTGTAAGCCAGCTTCTTACCAGTAGAATTTTAGACTTCTATAGGTTCTTTTCATTTTGTATTGTCTCCGACCCTTTCAATGAAAATTTCCAGCATTCTTGTTGATCTGTTTTTAGAAGAACTTGCCTCAAAGTTCTCCAGCCACCCCCTACTCCCCAGTGTCAAAGCTACTTACTACCTTATTCTAAAGCACCCCATTTCCATGTACCAATATCTGTAATAGTTTTCTATTGCTATGTAATAAGCCATAACAAAATTTAATGGCTGAAACAACAAATATTTATTATCTCAATTAATACCTGAGGATCAGAACTCTCGAACTGTTTAGCCGGGTAGTTGTGGCTAAGTTTTCTCATTAGGTTGCAGTCAAGAGATTGGCTGTAATTACAATAATATGAAGGATTGACTAGGGCTGGAAAATCTGTGTTAAAACTTACACATGTGTCTTTTGCAAGAAGTTTCAGTTCCATGTTGACTCTTAGAGGAAAGCCTTAGCTCCTTATGACATGGGCCTCTGCACAAGTAAATAACTATATGACATGGCACCCTGGCTTCTTCCAAAACAAATGATCTGAGAGAGCCAGAGAAAAGGAGAGGAAGAGGGAGCTGAAAACCAGGGCCCGCTTAGACCTAATCTCTGAAGTCATGCGCTATAACTTCCACTTTATTCTATCCATTAGTGGTTCCTGAGTCCAGTCCACACTTAAGAGGAGAAAATTAGTTCTTGCTACTCCTAAAGGAGAGGAATATTAAAGAATTTGTGAATATTTGGAACACCTGGGTAGCTCAGTTGGTGAAGCATCCAACTCGATTTCAGCTCACATCATGATCACAGGGTCTTGGGATCAAGCCCTGTGCGAGCCTCCATGCTCAGTGGGGAGACTGCCTGGGATTCTCTCTCTCTCCCTCTGCCCCTCCCCACTCTCTCTAAAGTAAATAAATAAATCTTAAAAAATAATTTGTGAACATTTTAAACCCACCAGCCCTATAAGTGCTTTAGATTTCCTTGGTGTTCAATACCTCTTTTTTCTTGCCCATTTTTCCCTTTTGGAATGGGAATGTCTATACTATGCCTGTCCTACTATTGTATTTTGTAAGTACATAACTTGTTGATTCAACAGATTTGTGAGTGGAGGAGAATTTTGCCTCAGGGTGAATCATAACCTGAGTCTCACCCTTATCTGATTTAGATGATATTTAGATGACATTTTGGACTAGGAATTGATGCTAGGTTGGGTTATGTCTTTTGGAGTTGTTGGTATGGAATAATGTATTTTGGATGCAAGAAGGACAGGAATTTGGGGGGTCAGAGGGTAGAATGTTATGGACTGAATTGAGTCCCCCAAATTTATATGTTAAAACTTAACCCCCAATATGACTGTATTTGGAGATAGGCCCTTTAAGGAGGTGATTAATATTAAATGAGGTTACAAGGTTATAAGGTTAAATGAGGTTATAAGGTTAGTGCCCTAATCCAACTGGACTAATGTTTCTATGGGAAGAGGAAGATACATCAGAACTCTATCCAAATGCATATGCAGAGAAAAGACCATTTGAGAAAAGAGCAAGGGGGTTGTATGCAAAAACAAGAAGGGTGATGTCATAAGAAACCCACTCTGCTAGCACCTTGCTTTTAGACTTCCAGCCTTCAAAACTGTGATAAATAAATTTCTGTTGTTTAAGCCCCCCAATCTTTGTTTTTATGATAATCATAGCAGACTAATACAACAAGTTTTCATTTTTTAGGGTAAATATCTAAGAGATGGATTGCTGGATTATGGCTATGTCTAACTGAATGAGAAAAAGATTATTTTCTAGACTGCCTGTAACATTTTTCATCCCCACCAATAATATATTGAATCTCAATTTGCTTTGTATTTTCACCAGCCCTTGATATTGTCAGTATTTTATGTCAGTTTATACACCATTCTGATAGGTATATAATAGTATCTCATTGTGATTTTAATTTGCATGGTACTAATGGCTAATCATGTTAAACAGTTTTATCAGCTTATTTACCATTTTTATATTTTCTTTGGTGAAATTTTTATTCATGGCCTTTTCACAGTTTTTAATTGGTTGTTTACTTTCTTATTGTTATTTACTTTCTTATTGTTGCATTTTGAGCATTTGTTATATACACTAGATATGAGTTCTTTGCAAATATGTTCATCATAGTCTGATGCTTATGTTTCCTCTAAACAGGGTATTGCACTAAAGTTTTAAGTTTTAAGTTTGAGCTAAAGTTTTAAGTTTGATGAGATTTTCTTTATCAATATTCATTTCACTTTTTACTTTTATGATGTTATACCTAAGAACTCATCACCTAATTCTAAATCATGAAGAATTTCTTAAATGATTTTCTCTAAAAGTTTTAGTTTTCTTTGTTAGATTTAGCTCTATGATTCATTTTGAGTTAATTTTAATATACAGTATAAGGTTTAGTTGGACATTTTTTTGCAAATGATGTACAACTGGTCCAACATTATTTGTTGAAAAGACTTGCCTTTATCTATTGAATTTCTTTTGTGTATTGGTCAAACAGCAAATGTCCATATTTATATGTGTCTATTTCTGGATTCTATATTCTGTTTTTTAAATGAATTTTTCTTTATTAAAATGCATTAGCTACTTTAATTCCTTTAATTTTTTCCCCTTTTTTTGACTTAATTATCCTTGCCCATGAAATTTTTTAACCCAATAGATTTTATAATCAAATTATACAAAGAAAGCTCATATTTTTTATTTATATTATAAAAACCACATGGATCAATTCATGGATAGTTTATGATTCCTGTTTTAAGTCTTCTAAGTCTTCTAAAAGTCTTTATTTAAGTCTTCTAAAACTCATGAACATGGTCTGTACCTAAATTATGTATGTCTTTTAAAAAAATTATTTCACCAGTGTTTTATAGTTTTCAGCATATACATTTTATACAAATTTTATTAGATTTATACCTATACATTCTTTTCTTATGATTATTTTATGTGATTTATTTTGCAATTTTCATTTTTTCAGCTCTCATATATTTACATAATGACCACTACTACTGTCTTTTTTAAAGGAGCAGGCTTATTGATATGTAATTGATATTTTGAAAACTTCACATATTTTATGTATATAATTTGAAGAGTTTGTATATATGCAAACACTCAAAAACCTACCACTAGAGATATTCATCACCTCCAAAAGTTTCCTTATGTCTTTTTGTGTATATGTTTTTGGTAAGAACACTTAATACAAGATCTACCCTCCTAATAAAATTATAAGTGCATATATAGTATTGCTGACTGTAAGTACTACCACTCCTTTCTTTTGATTTGTGTTAGGATGATATATCTTTTTTTTCATTCTTTTATTTACCCAAATGGTTTTGCTTTAAGTGAGTTTCTTGTGGACAGTATATAGGTTGTATTTTTTTTTTTTTAAGATTTTATTTATTTATTTGACAGAGAGAGAGATCACAAGCGGGCAGAGAGGCAGGCAGAGAGAGAGGAGGAAGCAGGCTCCCCGCTGAGCAGAGAGCCCAATGCGGGGCTCGATCCCAGGACCCTAAGATCATAACCTGAGCCGAAGGCAGCGGCTTAACCCACTGAGCCACCCAGGCGCCCCTGTATTTCTAATCTGTTTGCATAATGTCTGTTATTTAATTGGTTTCTTTTTTAGACAATTTATTATAATTACAGATATGTGGTGGTACCTGGGTGGTTCAGTGGGTTAAAGCCTCTACCTTCGGCTCAGGTTATGATCTTAGGGTCCTGGGATCGAGCCCCGCATTGGGCTCTCTGCTCAGCGGGGAGCCTGCTTCCTCCTCTCTCTCTGCCTGCCTCTCTGCCCGCTTGTGATCTCTCTCTCTGTCAAATAAATAAATAAAATCTTTAAAAAAATAATTACAGATATGCTTGAATTAGAGTTGCTTTATTACTTATTTTCTATATATTCCCTCTGTTTTCCATCCCTCTTTGTATTTCCTTTTTTTTGCTTCATTTTAATTTACCTACAATGATTGTGACTGTATCTCTGTAATTTTTAGTATTTTCTCTAGTAATAACAAAATTCATAATTTACTACACACAGTCTATTTTGAACTAATATTTTACCAGCTTAATTTGTGTGAAGAAATCTTACCATCATATAGGCTCTTTAGTCTTTTGTATTACATTTACTTACGACTGTATAGTTCTTTAGTCTTTTATATTACATATGCATATATTGAAAACGGCATTGTGCACTTTTCATATTTTTGCCTTCAACAATTCGATGTATTTTAAAGAGCCCAAGAAGATATATTCATCTATAGTTTTACCAATTCTATTATACTTTCTTAATTCCTGATTTCCCAAGACTGTTTTTATTTTGTTTTTGTTTTTGTTTGTTTACTTCTTTTGGTATCATTTACCTTCTGTCTTAAAAACTTCCTTTAGCCGTTATTTTAGAGTGGGCTTGCTGACTAGTGATCCTTTTAGAAATAGACCATAAACTGGGGCTTTAAATACTTAAATGAAAAAAATAATAGGTGGTAAATATATGAACATATGAACAAATCACCTAAAACTATATTTGGCACAGTTATTACTCACAAGTTTGTTCTGAATTGGAAACAGCAATTTTTATATGAGATCACTTTCAAATTTATTCAGTCAGTATTGTATCAGCTTACATTACAGTTGTTGACACAAGTGATTATACTATTAGGAAAAGTAAAAAAAAAAAATAATAAGCAAGACCATATATATCCACAGCATAATTTGATGTAACATTCTTATTTTACATATTATAACACCTTGGATTTTTTTTCAATATTATTCTGAAGTAAAAGTTGCCAAATATTTTCAAAATAGTTTCTCAGTATTTCACTGATGCTATCCAAATCATAGTAAATATGCCAAAATATTAAAGGCTACATTGCAGTCTGAAATGTTTTAATCTGGCATTTACCTATTTTTATTTGGCATATATTTAGTCTACTTTTCTTGTTCTTGGTGCAGAGGTTATACTAAAACTATATGGAATTCAGTCCCTCTGAACTAACGTGGAAATGAAAGCATTAGCTGTAGCTTCTTTTCCCTACTGGGAAAGTTCCCCACGTGAGTGTTGTTTCCCATGTCACCAGAAGGAAAGAACTAATAAACTCCATGTTTCCTAAGGGGTAAAGCTGCAGGGAGTGGAATTTTAGGAGAAATATCATAAAAGTGCCATATTGAGGGTTCCACTTTTAAATCTGATAAGCTACATGGCTAATTAACCCAGGCAAATATGACATAAATATCTTTTTTTTTAATCTTGCAGAATTAACAGTTATCAGTTTCTAGTTTCAGAGGATTATTCTTAAAAATACATACTTAACATTTAAGAAGTCAAAACATAATAACTATAGTGGTTCTTTTTTTTATTTAAGATTTTTTTTTTTTTAATTTGACAGACAGATCACAAGTAGGCAGAGAGGCAGGCAGAGAGAGACAGGAGGAGGCAGGCTTCCCTGCTGAGCAGAGAGCCCGATGCGGGACTCGATCCCGGTACCCTTAGATCATGACCTGAGCCGAAGGCAGAGGCTTTAACCACTGAGCCACCCAGGCACCCCTATAGTGGTTCTTAATCACTAAAAAAAACTGTGCGTGGACTTATGAGCATCATCAGCATTTATTTTCTCATTCACACAGTTGGTAAATAATAATTATAATGATAATTTTTTCATAGTGTCATTACGATGATAAAATAAGTGAATAAATGTAGTCTTAAAATTGTTCCTGACAGGGGCGCCTGGGTGGCTCAGTGGGTTAAGCCGCTGCCTTCGGCTCAGGTCATGATCTCAGAGTCCTGGGATCGAGCCCCGCATTGGGCTCTCTGCTCAGCGGGGAGCCTGCTTCCTCCTCTCTCTCTGCCTGCCTCTCTGCCTGCTTGTGATCTCTCTCTGTCAAATAAATAAATAAATAAAACCTTAAAAAAAAAAATTGTTCCTGACATACAGCAAGCCAGAGAAGTAATGTTTATTGTTGTTATTTTTTTTCATGCTCCTATTTCTTTATATAATGAATTATCAATAGTTTTGAAGTATATGTGAGGTGGTGTTATTATTTTATATATATTTTTAGAAACAATGATTCACACAACAAGGCTCAAACACACTACAACTTAATTTGATTATAACGAGAAAGTAAATATCCTGATTAGGTAAAAGCCTCCCAAAAAGTTCAGTTTCTTAGTTCATCAAGCAAGCTATGTGACTTGTAGATACATGCGCACACAAAAATAGTCATAGAATTCTTTATACAGTTTTCATCTCATTTAGACATTCTGTGGACAAGCAGGTGAACCTCATTTAGAAATCAGAAATTAGTATGTAGCAGTTTGCTGGCTTAAAACCTCTTCATTGGTAGTAAAAGTAATTAATCACATCCATAGAGCTAAAAGTAGGCCAAAGGATAGTAGGATATTCTAGAACAAGGAGATAATGTCATTCACTGTTTGTTATAGAAAGCTCTACTCAGAGTGTTACCATGTAACTTCTCCAGGCATTTTGTAAAGTCTCACTTCAAGGTGTTAATAGTTTAATAACACCACCAGGTGTATTTTTTTTTCCTCATCAGACTTTACTGAGGTGCAATTTACATAGAATGAAATGTGTAGATTTTATAGATAAAGATGAATGAGTTTTGACACACTATACAACATTATGTGACCCCTGCAAACAAGACATTACACAATACCTTTCCATCATCCCCAGAAGTCCCCCTGTTTTTTGTCATCTTACTTTACCCCCAGTCTCAAGCAATCACTGATCTGTTTTTTGTCACTATTATTATAGTGACACATACACACACATATGTATGTATGTGTGTGTGTATATATATATATATATATATATATATATATATATGTATATGTATATCTGGAATTACATATAAATGGATTCATATAGTGTCTGACTTCTTATACTCAATAGCGTTTCTGAGATTCATCTATGTTTTTATGTGCATTAATATTCCATTCTGTTGTTATTGTTGTTCTATAGTCTCTCTGTGTATAAATAGACCAGTTTATCCATTCACCATTTGGATTTGAGTTGTTTCCAGTTTGGAGCTGTTTATGAATAAAGCTGCTGAGAATATTAATTTACAAGTTTTTTTTTTTTAAGATTGTATTTATTTATTTGAGAGAGGGAGTGAGAGAGAGTACAAGCAAGGAGTAGAGGGAGAAGGAGAAACTCAAACCCAGGACCCTGGGATCAAAACCTGAGCCGAAGGTAGAAACTTAAGTGACTGAGCCATCCAGGCACCACCATTTACAAGTTTTTGTGTGTACATATACTTTTCTTTCTCTTGGACAAATATGTAGGGATAGAACTACTGGGTCATACATAGTAAGTATATGTTTACATTTATAAGAAAGAAATTCTCAGAGTGATTGTAACCTCACAAACAATAAGATAATTTCTCTTACTCTGTGGCTTTCTTTTACATTCTTACAGTGGTATCTTTTGAAAAGCAGAAGTGTTTTAATTTGAGAATATCCAATTTATCAACTTTTCTTTCTTTTATGCTTAGTACATTTTGTCTAACTTAAGGTTGTGAAGGTGGTTTCTCATATTTTCTTCTAGATGTTTAGGTGATTTAGCTTTTATATTTAGATTTGTGCTCTGTTTAAATATGATTTTTCAGTTTGGTGTTTTCTTACGTTTACCCAGCCTACTTTTAGCACTACTTTAAAAAAATTTTTTTTAATATAAACATATATTATTAGCCCCAAGGGTACAGGTCTGTGAATAGCCAGGTTTACACACTTCACAGCACTCACCATAGCACATACCCTCCCCAATGTCCATAACCCTACCACCCTCTCCCTACCCCCCTCCGCCCGGCCTCCCCCAGTTTGTTTTGTGACATTAAGAGTCTTTTATGGTTTGTCTCCCTCCCGATCCCATCTTGTTTCATTTATTCTTTTCCTACCCCCCAAGCTCCCCATGTTGCATTTCCACATCCTCATATCAGGGAGATCATATGATAGTTGTCTTTCTCTGATTGACTTATTTCACTAAGCATGATATCCTCTAGTTGCATCCATGTCTTCACAAATGGCAAGATTTCATTTCTTTTGATGGCTGCATAGTATTCCATTGTATATATGTATCACATCTTCTTAATCCATTCATCTGTTGATGGACATTTAGGTTCTTTCCATAGTTTGGCTATTGTAGACATTGCTGCTATAAACATTCGGGTGCACGTGCACCTTCGGATCACTATGTTTGTATCTTTAGGGTAAATACCCAGTAGTGCAATTGCTGGGTCATAGGGTAGTTCAATTTTCAACATTTTGAGGAACCTCCATGCTGTTTTCCAGAGTGGCTGCACCAGCTTGCATTCCCACCAGCAGTGTAGGACGGTTCTCCTTTCTCCGCATCCTCGCCATCATCTGTCATTTCCTGACTTGTTAATTTTAGCCATTCTGACTGGTGTGAGGTGGTATCTCATTGTGGTTTTGATTTGTATTTCCCTGATGCTGAGTGATGTGGAGCACTTTTTCATGTGTCTGTTGGCCATCTGGATGTCTTCTTTGCAGAAATGTCTGTTCATGTTCTCTGCCCATTTCTTGATTGGATTATTTGTTCTTTGGGTGTTGAGTTTGCTAAGCTCTTTATAGATTTTGGATACTAGCCCTTTATCTGATATGTCGTTTGCAAATATCTTCTCCCATTCTTTCAGTTGTCTTTTGGTTTTGTTAACTGTTTCCTTTGCTGTGCAAAAGCTTTTTTTTTTTTTAATTTTTAAAATTTATTTTCAGCATAACAGTATTCATTGTTTTTGCACCACACCCAGTGATCCATGCAATCCGTACCTTCTCCAATACCCACCACCTGCTTCCCCCAACCTCCCACCCCCTGACCCTTCAAAACCTCAGATTGTTTTTCAGAGTCCATAGTCTCTCATGGTTCACCTCCCCTTCCAATTTCCCTCAACTCCCTTCTCCTCTCTAACTCCCCTTGTCCTCCATGCTATTTGTTATGCTCCACAAATAAGTGAAACCATATGATAATTGACTCTCTCTGTTTGACTTATTTCACTCAGCATAATCTCTTGCTTTTGATCTTGATGAAGTTCCAAAAGTTCATCTTTGCCCTTGCTTCCCTTGCCTTTGGCGATGTTCCTAGGAAGAAGTTGTTGCAGCTGAGGTCGAAGAGGTTGCTGCCTGTGTTCTCCTCAAGGATTTTGATGGATTTCTTTCTCACATTGAAGTCCTACATCCATTTTGAGTCTATTTTCGTGTGTGGTGTGAGGAAATGGTCCAATTTCATTTTTCTGTATGTGGCTGTCCAATTTTCCCAAAACCTTTTGTAGAAGAGGCTTTTTTTCATTGGACATTCTTTCCTGCTTTGTCGAAGATTAGTTGACCATAGAGTTGAGGGTCTATTTCTAGGCTCTCTATTCTGTTCCATTCATCTATATGTCTGTTTTTGTGCCAGTACCATACTGTCTTGATGATGACAGCTTTGTAATAGAGCTTTAAGTCTGGAATTGTGATGCCACCAACTTTGGCTTTCTTTTTCAATATTCCTTTGGCTATTCGAGGTCTTTTCTGGTTCCATATAAATTTTAGGGTTATTTGTTCCATTTCTTTGAAACAAATGGATAGGAATTTGATAGGGATTGGCACTACTTTTTGAAACGAATCTTTTTTCCCCCTACGTTGACATCTTTGTCCAAAATGAATAAAAGTTTATGTGTCCATCTATTTTTGGACTCATTAGTGTTCTTTTTTATGTGGATGTCTATTCTTACCCTCACATGAAATGTTTTTACTATTATAAGTTTTAAATTGTTAAAATTAGGTACTATAAATCCAACTCTGTTCTCTTTCAAAAGTATTTTGGCTTTTTAGCCAATGTTTATTTGCATATAATTTTAGAGTCTTGTCAATTTCTTTAAAAAATGCTGAAATTTTGGTTACAATTACATTAAATCAATATATGGATTTGCAGAAGAATTAATATGTTAGTCACAACTGAAACTGACAATTTCATGAATATTGTATCTTTCTAATGATTTAGAACCTCTTTAATTTTTCTTATCAGTGTTTTATAGTTTTCAGTTGTTCTGGTTGTTCACTGTTCTAATGCTACATAACCTATCACCTCAATGTTTAAAGTTTCAAAGTGGCATTTATTTTGTTCATGAATGTGCATTTGAGCAAAGCTTATAGGGGACAGTTTATCAACATTCTACTCAATATGAGTTGTGGTGTCTTAAAGGCAGGAAGGTGGAATCATTTGAAAGCTGATCGCTCTAGATCTTGCAGTTGTACTAGCGGTCACCTTTATGTCATCTGTGGCAGTCGGCCAAATATTGGCACATGTCTTGTCTATGTACTATGGGATTCTTCACTAACTTGTGGCTGGGTTTCAGGAGAGATGTAGGTCAAGGTTAATCCTTTTTATGACCTAGCTTTGAAAGTCATATAGCATCATTTTTATCAAAGTCTGTTAGAGGAATTCCAAGTCACTGCCTGTAAGAAGGAAGCACAAATCTCTTAGTGGAATGGGTGGTCAAAATCACATTGTAAGAAACACTTGTAGTGTCAGATATATTGTTGCATTCATTTAGGAAAATAAAATCTACTCTTTTGGTGTTGAGGTCTTTTCCATGTTTTGTAAGTACTTAAAGACTTGATAAATATTTAGCTTATAAATAATTAAATTTTTGTTCTAGTGTTTATAAATACAATTATCTTTTTGTACCTTTAAAAAAAAAGATTTTATTTATTTGTCAGAGAGGGAAGGAGAGAGAGAGAGCAAAAGCAGGGGGAGCAGCAGGCAGTGGGAGAGGCAAGATTCCCTGCTGAGCAAGGAGCCCAATGCAGGACTCCATCCCAGGACCCTGGGATCATGACCTTAGCTGAAGGCAGATGCTTAACTGACTAAGCCACCCAGGCATCCCTGTCTTTTTGTATCTTAAGATACAAAGAATTTGCTAAATATATTATTTTTTATACATCTTCAAGAGTAGTTTTAGAAACGAAAACCTAAGTGCAACAATAACGTGAACTGGATTTCAATGAAAATTTCAGCAGCCTACAGGTGCTGGTGACATTTTGGTGACATTTTGGTGAAGCCGGGGCTACAATGTAGTTGTCCATTTGCCCTACATACATTGGGCTCTAGCCACTCATTTAAATTGTTATCTGTTTGTTTTGAAATGAAAATGGAAAACTTTCTGAATCTCCCAGAGAGCTTATATAATCTTATTTATATGCATAGGTTTTATATTGTACAGATAATAGAAAATTTCCTGTTTAAAAATATCCGGAAAGGGGCACCTCGGTCGCTCAGTGGGTTAAAGCCTCTGCCTTTGGCTCAGGTCATGATCGCAGGATCCTGGGATTGAGTCCTACATGGGGCTCTCCGCTCCGCAGGGAGCCTGCTTCCTCCTCTCTCTCTGAGTGCCTCTCTGCCTGATTGTGATCTCTGTCTGTCAAATAAATAAATAAAATCTTTAAAAAAAAAGTCAGGAAAATCTTGATTTCTGAGTAAAGATATTACTTACATATATTTAGTTAATTGGAAGTTTTGATTTTTGGTTAAATATAATAAGACACAAATTTGGTTTTGATTCTGTAGGTTTTGGTGACTTTGGATTATAAGAATAACTTATAATCATCTTAATAATTATGACATACCTAGCTGTTAAAATTTCTAGTCCATTCTGTTTCAGAACATCAGTCGTGTGCAGTCTAGTGTATTTCTCCATTTCCCATTTAGCTTTGGAGAATAGAAATTAGCAGAAAGGGGCAAAGATCTCACTGTTAAGTTGGTATCTGCTGCAATCATCAGCCTAATAGATGTCTAAATGTGAATCCTTCTGTGAGACATAAGTGATTTTTTCCTAGGCTCCCCATAGGGAACTTTGCACTGTACAGTGCCAGTATAGACAGTGCACAATCCTAAATTTTAGGGACCGATTTACAATTCTTCCAGCTTTCTATACTTGTGTTTCTTACCACTTCTTTGTCCTTAATAGGACAATTTTGAGTTCGTTACCTTCTAGGTGTTCCATCTAGCATTGCTATTATCCATATTGTTAACTTGCTTCACAGGAAATTAATACATCACAGGAAATTAATGTCAAGCAAATGGTATGAATTCAGTCTACCATAATGATGCCTTTTTTTTTTTTTTTCAATTGTAGAATGTTTTGGTCTGCTATCTTCTTTTCTATATTTCGAGGTATGAAGAAAGTACCACATTTATATTTAAGGGGCCCCCAATGTCTGAGTGATTTTCTTGGAGTCTCCCAGCTTTCACTTGGTGGGGAATAATTCTCTTCATGTAGGAAAAGGCAAATACCAGCATGCTCTTTTTGGGTTGATAATCTTGCTACTGTGAATTCCTTCATTTACTTTGTAAATTTTAAATTATCTTTTTATGTAAGTTGGAGGTAGGTTATGGATGGTGTTGCAGGATGCAGGACTGTTTTAGTCACTTTAAAAAAATCTTGGTGCAAGTGTCTTTTTTGTCATTCTCTTTAGAATATGCAGGTACCTTGTACTTTCTGCCCTTAGTTTTTGTTCTTTGCAGAAATACTGTGATGGCATAAAATGTTCCACTCAGAATTTTGTTATTTAGCTTATAAGATAAAGTCCGCTAACAGGAGACTGAAATGATTTCCCTACACCCGTCATTTACTTTTTTTTATTCGTGTAAATTTGTATCCCCTTCTACATTTAACATATTTTTCTATGTTAAGTAATGATTTGTTTATTATTCTTACTGTTTACCATGTATCAGTATATTTCTCAATATTAGTAAAATTAAATTCTAAATGTTGATAAAAGTTTAGCACCGTACCTCTAAAAGTTTCATGAGTGTACCTCAACACTGGTTGGAAACAATGGAACATATTGTATTGACTAGGTCATAAGAACCAGCAGAAAGAATAGTTGAAAGGATATAACCATAGACCTAGCTTGGTTACATTCTCTTTTGTGACCTTTAGTTCATCAAATAAGCACTCAATTTCTTCCTCTATAAAGTGATCCTTGGTGTCACTACCAGTTTTTAATAGCACAACATGAAGTTTTTCTTTTTCTTTTTTTTTTTTTTTAACATGAAGTTTTTCAAGAATTACTTTACTTTTGTAAGAAAATAAATTTTCCCAGTATTTAAAAAAAAATTCTCAGTTTAAAAAAAAAAAGAATCTTAGTTTTCAGTAGTGTAAGCTTCACTGAGACTAACCTGGGCTATGAATTTTTTTAAACAACTGTTTAAAAAAAAAATCCAAAACTGTTTCATACACATTTTTATTCATAGAACCAGCTCAGTTCCTGAGAACATAGTGGGTACATAATGCATGCTTATTAAATGACAGAGTGAATAAAGAGATATATTTCATTATTGGTGAAATTCTGGGATCTTCCCAGTTTTCTATTATGAGTTATTAGTAATTTTCTCTAAATAAGTGAATACATTTATGAATGAATCACTGATACGTTTTGGCTGTGATTCATTATTAAGTAAACAGTATCAAATTCACTCCCCATCAAATACACGTATACAAGGTATTTAGAATAAGGTATTTTATTATTATTTTATTAATAATTATATTAATTATTATTATTTAGTATTAATATATACCAACTGAAAAGTATGTGTGGGTTTATGTATGTGCATTAGCGATCGTATATACGAAGGAATGTTAATTTTAATTCAGTCCCCCTGAAAGTATCTTTTTAAGTATGCTCTTTTTATTTAATAGAAAGTTACTTTAGGAATCTTTTATCAAGTGAAAATGGATGTGGCATTTGTGTTTTGTTTTCCTTTGGGTGCCTCTAAACCACTTCCATTTACCATTGCTTTGCTGGGTTGTGGTTATTGCTTCCTGACAACTAAAGGATTATTTCTAGAAATTAGGCTCCAGTAGAGAAATGGATATATGATATTTCAAAAAATAAGTCCTTTATAACCTACGCGATTCAGTACTATCGTAGGATTATAACAACTTTGTGGAGAAGTATCAATAACTTTAACTTGATTCTAATAATGAACACTTTGTTTTAATGAAGAAAATTCCACCTATTTTATGTTCCAAAAGGCTAACGTTAGAAAGCTGTTTACTTCAAGGTATATAAAGGAGTTGTTCTAAGCATTAAAGTCAGAAACAAATGCATGGATCCTGAAAGTTGGCCTAAGGCATCTCCTAAAAACTATCATAAATCCCATTTGTGTTTATTTTTATAGTTCATCTCGGCAGAATTTTTCTAAAAAAAGTAAATAAATAAAATGTGATTGACGTTCAATCCAGTTGTCAACTCCTGAGCTTCAGGCTAGAATGCCTTTAACCTTGGGAGGTGAACAATCGTCATACTTGTATAAGTCTACAGAATTTATAACTCTTTCCTCTACTTTCTCCAAGAAGGTTAGTCTTATCTCAGAAAGTAGAACCTTGCTTAGTGAATGAGTAAGGTTGATAGTTTAATCCCTTTATATGTTTTGGCTTTGAAGATTCCAGTCTTTCCTTTCTCTAGTAAAGTCAGCTCTTAAAGATTCCACTGAATCCTATCAATCCAAGGTTGATACTAAACCTTGCATACTGTTTCTTTATTGGTCCTTAGGATTTTGCTGTCTTAGGAACTTTATCTTTCATCTCTTATTTTATTATTATAGGAGGCACGTCAATAGATGTTAACTCCATACCTGATAAAAAAGTTTTTTAAATCACTACCATTTCCCTTCCTCCAGCCTCAGACATTACTCATTACAGTATCTTTAAACAGTCCTCCATACTAGACACAGATGGCTTTTTGATTTCAAGACTGATCCTGGGGGTAGAATTATGTTTTCATATCTAGAAACATAGCATCTGGGAATTCGTGGTGTTTTAGGTTAATATTGCTTCCCAAGAGATAATATGGACTGTCACCAAAGTGATTATTTAAAGATAAAAGAGACATGAATGCTGTGCCTATTTTGAAAAGGAGGTACAGTAAAGAATAATTTATTCTCCTGGATATATAAAAATAATATAAAAAGAAAAAATAAATATTTTATTGAACTTGTATAAGGACTGATTGGCAGTAGAATGGAAGAGTCCTGAGATGGACACTTGGTGTGTATAAAATATTAATTTGTGACAGATCTAAGTTTAGGTAATTAAAGAAGAGTTGTATATTAATTGGAAGTGGAAGGAGTAGGGTTTTTAAAAAAGTAAATGACATTAAGAAAATTGAAAAAATATTTGGAATCATACCTCTCTCATGCAAATGGTATATTTCAAATAAATTGCAAGTAAATAAAAACATAAATGTAAAGCAACAAACAGTAATATAGATGAATACTTAATTCATCTGTGGGTCATAAGTGTTTTTAAAATATGTAATCATTTGTTTCCGTCTCAAGGGGGAAAAGATATGTAGTTGCAATTGCATAAAGCTATAAAGCTGTGTGCTTCAAAAGTTGACATTTTTTAATATATAAAGTTCATGTAAATCAATAAGACAAAAACCATTTAAGGACCGATATAGAGACTATAAAGACAATGAATCGAAAAATTACAAAAATGGAAATACATATTACTAATAAATATATGGAAATTTGCCACAAATGTAGTAAAATATTAAAATGAACAACGGAAAATAAAAACAAAAGTAAGATTCTAAAATTCTATTGAATTAAAAGCTATGTTTAAAATGAAATAATGCAAAAAAATAAAATGTAATAATGCTAATGAAGTCACGGTGAGATAGTTTTGTATATACTACTAATGGAAGTTTAAATTAGAACAAAGTTAATTTGAAAGAAATTTGGAAATGTGCATCAGTATTTTAAGTGCACCCACTCTTTTTTTAAAATTTAATTTTTTCAGTGTTCCAAGATTCATTGTTTATGTACCACACCCAGTGCTCCATGCAACACCTGCCCTCCTTAATACCCACCACCAGACTCATCCATTCCGCACCCTCTCCCCTCTAAAACCTTCAGTTTGTTTTTCAGAGCCCACAGTCCTTCATGTTTCATCTCCCCCTCCGATTTATCCCAATTTCACTTTTCCTTTCCTTCTCTTAATGTCCTCCATGTTATTCCTTATGTTCCACAAGTAAGTGAAACCATATGATAATTGACTTTCTCTGCTTGACTTATTTCACTCAGCATAATCTCCTCCATTCCCATCCATGTTGATACAAAAGTTGGGTATTCATCCTTTCTGATGGCTGATTAATAGTCCATTGTACCCACTCTTTTACATACTGATTCTTTTCTAAGGCTTGATCCTAAAGAAATATGCAGAGGAATATATCCATTATAACAATATTTATAATGAAAAAATCACAGAAATAATTTGGATACTCAATATTTGAGTGATGGCTATAGTGTGGTATTCCAATATGAAATAATAATATGTAGCTTTTAATTAAACATATTTATGAAGACTATCTTACTGAGATGGAAAATGTTCATGCTATAATGTTATATGAGAAGAGAAGGATATAGCATGCTGTGTTGAATATCCGTAAAGATATTTTTGTACACATTTCCATTCAGTAAACCACAGAAGTATAATTATCATGTATTCATATTTTAATGCTTTCCATACATATTGCCTGATATCTCTGTCCAGAAAGATTATGGTAAACTTCACTCTTACCAAACAGTATGAATGAGTATCCTTTCATATACATGTCTGTTTTCCCCAATCAAGGTATTGAGTCTTTTTTCATGTTTGCCTATGCTTTGGTGAATAGCAGTGCCTTATTATTTTTAATTAAATTTAAGTGAAGGTTTACATATTTCATAAATCTTTCTGTGCATATACAGATTGCCTCTCTGGTATTTATATATTTTTCATGTGTTTTATTTTTTCCTGATTGGTGAGACTAAAACATACTATTGAGAACATGCCTGATCACAAAATTAATTTACAATTTCATGTGAGTCAAAGTTTAATAATGAAGCTTGAGTTATTTCTGATTGATCCAGCATGTTCTTGAAATTACTTCTATTTGCAAGGCACTCTTCAAGATGCTCTTTGGGTCATGCATCTGAATATGGTATAGTTCTTTACCAAAACTGGCTATAATACAAACTGAGAAATAGATGTAAATGCAAAGTACTAAGTCTCTACAGAGTCACCTCTTAATACTTACTTTGAATATGAAGGATAGTCAATTTATTCTTAAGCTGAGTCTTAAAGGCAGCATAATGAAGCTTGTTCCACTGAACAGAACATGTGGTGAGAGACAGAACACCTATGATGAAGCCAAGGGGTGTGTGTCCTGGAGAAACCTGGTTTTCAACCCCTCAGTCCAAAAGGTTGTGTTCACCTTGCAAAGTCTCCACTATATTGGTTATGGGCTCTTAGGTGCCAAGATTGAGATACTCCATAACATCAGTGTGCTTAGGAGTAATTGTATTCAAGGAAGCTAACTTATTATCAAAGCTCAGAAAAACCTAATTAGAAAAATAAAATCAGGATTTCAATTTGTTCATTTATAATAGAAAATGCAAAAGCAGATTAGATATTAGTGTTGCTCAAACCAGTGCATTCACTAGTAGTGAGCATGCTCCATCAAATGGCTTGAATACTCTTAGAATGAATGGAATCAGAACAAGGGCATTAGTCTTGGGATTCAGTGTTTAATAACACTGTACTACAATAGGTATGTTCCTACAAGTGATGACCAGTATTTACTTCTGTGCAAAGCTTTTGGGTAGTTCATATCTGGGCCCTGGTAGAAGCTAAGTGACTTTATATAGAACACCAGTGAAACCTGCACATTGACTAGCCTATAAGTGAACTAAACATTACTTAATATACCAAGCCACAGGTTTCAGCAAGCAAAGAGGTATTTTATCATTAAATTGAGTTATATAATATTTAGGCAGATTCTGAAGGCTCAAGTAAGATTCAAAAGCTGGTAACTGATACTCCCTATGAACCTCTTCATTGTCTCTTGCCGTATTTCCCTTAATCCTTTCCTTCCTAATTGGGAAACTATATTTTCAAAGTCTAACTGACAGTATTGGAAACCAGACATAGCAGATAAGTAGTATTGGGAAATAATTCTTCATTGCATTTCTGCATATCTTGGATCAGATTTTATTCTGGACTTTCTTTACAAAGATGTTTGTAGAGCAATAATCTAATAAATACTCTAATAACTCTAATAAAATAGAGATTCTCCCTCCAGGACAGAGGAAAGATTTGATTCAGAATGGTGATAATGAAGATAATATCTTCCTCAAATGCAAAGATGAGGAAGATTTCCTAGCAATTCCTTAGAACATTAGGATTTCCTAAATTTGGAGTTTCTTAGCCATGACACAAATTTACTGTGTGTACAGCTTTCAGTGGGGTCACTCATGTCACCTCTGCTGTATTTGGAGGGCAGAGGCAACCGATATGAACATAAAACTCATGCTGGTTGCAGTGATGTGAGTAACGAAGTCCATGCCTTTGACTAAAAAGTCTTGTCTTCTGTTACCATGAAAGTTACTCTGAATCATGTCTTCTTTTAGCTTAAAAGTAGGGTGAAATCTCAATTCCTTTAAAGTTCTTTTAAATGTGGAGGGCCAAATCTAAGAGAGTACTGTAGTTTCTGTCACTGATGGCTGGAAGTTTTGTCACTTGGTTTTGTTCATGTCTGGGAAGCACATTTACAGTGAAACCATTAATGGGTCTAGAGAACATAGTCATCAGAGCAGATTATAGAGACATGAAAGGCTAAATTTTGTGTTTCTTGAGTTTAAAATACCAGCAAAGTGTCCAGCTTTAAACATATGGAAAACAATCAGGAAACTCTAGATAAAAGTATGAAACACCTGAGTGAATTTAAGAATCGTCTGCATAAAAAAGTAGATAAAGCCTAATAGAGTAGATGCATTCTGAAAATTATTTTATAATCTTCTTCCAGAATACACTTGGTTATAACATGTATCTTCAACCAAGTAGGCATTTTAATAGCCAACTTTGCTATTTAACATTTCCACAATTATGTTTTTGTTATAGAATTAGTATTTGCCTGATAGCCAGTGGCTGAGCAATTACCATAGCCTCTCAATTCTATCTTATCATGATCTCTCAAATCTGTCTTTTTTGCTTGATTTGTATTGCTCTACTATATAATTAATCCTTTATTGCTTTCATTTAGATAATTAAAAGAACCTCTAATGACTTCCTTGTTTTTTTTATCTCAATCTTATCTCCTCTATGAACTCAAGATACTCCATTCTTATGCAAGATTGATACTATTAAATTCAGCTCTGGCCATGTCATTTTTGTTTTTATAAACTTTTGAAATTTTTTTCACTGCCTAATTAATTCATAGACCCTAGCCTAACTGGATAATCAGGGTCCCCCAAAAATGTGGTCCCTGTCTTTGATTTCCATTAAGATTTCTTACCTCAATTTATTGAACATTGTTAGTCTTTGAGACACTTTGACTATGTGAGAATTTTTCTTTTGCATTCTGGTTTATGATGCTAATCTAATTTTTGCTCTTTGATTGTTACTGATTCTTTACTACTTATTAAGATTTCTGTTTATTTCCTCACATTATGGACTTCTAGAAATTAAACAACTTTATTAAACTTTACATATGTCAAGGGCCTATTATGGTGTCTCATACATAGCAAAATTTACATAATGGATGAACAAATTTTATTATACAATAATTGTTATGTATAAACATTAAGAGTTACCAGACTGGTCTTATTAATTAACCAATTGAATTTACCAGTCTTTATGTTTACAAGTTATGTCTTAATATATAGGTATCTGCATACATATAAGTATGTTTATAGTTTTATTAGAAATCTCTGTATATACTCTAACCCTAAGAGGTCAATATCAGTAATTATCTAGGTGTCACTATTTTATTGCCTGAACTAACATATGAAAGTAATGGATAAGTGGTTTAAGCTTTATTCTGGAGTGAATTAAGGAGAAAAGATAGATGAAAATATAGCACCGACTTATGTTTTAGTTAGATGGGAATGAGACATGATTAGAAAATGCAGGAAATCATGCGTGATTTAGATATGTGAAAATCTAGACAAACCTTAAAGATTTTCAGAATATTTCTACATACTGTTTCTGAGGGGGTGCCACATAATTAATTTACAGAACTAAATGGATGAGACTGTCTAAAGTGTATATAAGATGTGCTGTTGTTTCACCATACTTTTAGCAATAAAGCAGTTCACATAGGTGGTCTCTACTTATGCTTTTAAGTCTCAAAATAATCTCATGAATCTTAGGAGGAAGCCTGATTAGATACTGAAGACAGTAGAAAAATAATGAAGATTCTTCTGATGTGAAAAGTGAACATTCAGCAGTTTTGGAAAACATTAGAGATTCTCAGTTATACTGTAGAAGGGTTAATTATAACAACTGCATTATTTTCTATGGAGTATTATCACATATTTAAATGGAAGCACTTGATTGTTGCTCTTTCCTTTAGGTCAATAGATTCATTATTAGGAAAAGTAAATTTTGTCAAGTTATTTATAACAACAAATTATAAACATTGTTCTGTTTTACTTGAGATGCATATGATCTAGTAAATACAAATATCTGATACAGTCTTTTATGTCAGTAATTCTTTTTTTTTTTTTTTAAAGATTTTATTTATTTATTTGACAGAGAGAGATCACAAGTAGATGGAGAGGCAGGCAGGGAGAGAGAGAGAGGGAAGCAGGCTTCTTGCTGAGCAGAGAGCCCGATGTGGGACTCGATCCCAGGACCCTGAGATCATGACCTGAGCCGAAGGCAGTGGCTTAACCCACTGAGCCACCCAGGCGCCCGTCAGTAATTCTTTATTAAAGAATTCCTTAGCACATAAATTCTGGTTATATTATGTAAAAATATGATAACATAAAAAAGTTTAAAATTTTTAAAAATCTGATGATAAATATTTACTGTCTGTGGATAAAAAAATAGTGCCATCCTTCTGAATTAGGACTTTGTGTTTTTAGCAATGTAATGATTCTATCATTAAACTAATAATTAAAAAAATGTTATTTATTGAATCACCATTCAATCTCAGGTTCTTTAAATAAATAATATATAATCTTCAATAAAGCCATGTAAAGCAGTGGTTAACATCCTCTTTTTATAGATTACAGAAACTGTCTCAAAGGTGATATAACTCATTTAAGATCACATAATTAAGTGGTCTGATCACGCTTTGAACTGATATCTGTCAGGCTGTTTGATTTGCTTTGAAACTTGAATAGAGCTAGTGTATAGTGACCCACGTAATGTTGTTGTTTGTTAAGAGAGAGGCTCTCTTGCAATAGGTGAATTTGAAGGCTTTAAAATTTTTTGTAGGTATGGGTTCATATACATTTCAAGCCAGGTGTATTAGTTAGGGTATTCTATGGGAAATACCTGTGGCCAATCAGGTTGACACATAAAATTAGCCATAATACCAGAACAAATATAAATTCCTTTTAAAAAAATATTTTATTAATTTATTTGGCAGAGAGAGAGAGAGAGAGAGAGAGAGAAGGAGAGAGAGCACAAGCAGGGGGAGTCACAGGCAGAGAGAGAGACAGGAGTAGTTCTCTGAGCAGAGACTCCGATGTAGGGCTCAATTCCAGGACTTGATCCCAGGGGATCATGAACTGAGCTGAAGGCAGACAATTAACTGACTGAGCCACCTGTGTATCCCAACAAATACAAATTCTTGAAAACTACCAGAAGTCATTGCCTTGAAAGAGTATAAATTTTGATGGAATAAATAAGAGGAAAAAAGATAATAAATAGAAAAATATAGAGATAATAAATAGGTAATAAACATAGGCACCAAGTAAAGGGCAAGAATATTTGTGTTTTAACTTATTTACAATATGGTATAAATGACTATTGTATTAAAATAAGATTATTTTATTAATTAAATAAAATATTCCAAAAGAAATTTGTCTTTTAAAATTATCCACTTGGCTAATCTAAATCAGTGCTCTGAAACATTGGATTTATAGAAATCTTGTTTTCTCATCTCTTTCATAGGATAATTGACTCTGCTTGACTTATTTCACTCAGCATAATCTCTTCCAGTCCCGTCCATGTGTCCTGTGCTCGCCTACATGACTTCCCACACACTCCCCCTACAGAAGGGAACAATGTGGTCAGGGTCATGAATTCTTAGTTGGTCCTTGTTGTTCTGTACCACCCATAACCCACTCCCTGGCTGATTGTCTTGCTAATGGCTTGAGCCAAAACTACCTGACCTCAAGAGGTTTGCTTGTAGTTAATGTAAACTTGTTATAGAAACTTGGGTCATCTGACTAGGTACTGATATATTACTCCTCCTATTCTGGTCTGCCTTATAAATGATTGTAAGATGTGGAATAAATTTGGCACTGCTGGACATCCTCCTCAGTGTCCCTCCTGCCCCCATCTCTTTGTCTCTTAATTTCTTTTCACCATCCTCTTAGCCCTCACGTTTTCCTGGTCAATTTGTCGCGCTGGCCGTGACAGAGAGTTCTGTGAATAGAAGTTGGTGGATGGAAACAAATTTCATAGTCCAAAATTCACTAACTAAAGATTAGGAGTAAATCTGCATCAGTAAAAAAAACAAGCAGATAACATTTTCAACTATTGAAAGGTGAATTGGATTCAGTGACAGAAGCTAAAGGGAGATCAGGGTAAGTGATTAAATATATGAGTCAAAACGTAATTTTACATATATATAAATATATATTTATATATATTTATATTATATATATATTATATATAATATATATATTATACATATTTATATTATTTATATATATTTATATCATATATATATTATATATATAATATATTTATATTATATATATTTATATTATATATATTTATATATATGTAAAATTACGTTTTGACTCATATATTCATATGTACAATACGAATAAAGGTATGTAGAGAAATCCAAGTAGTAAGGTCAGGAAGAAACAAATGTTCTTGTGACACACTATGAAAGGAGATGCTAATTTCAAGTCATAATTTTTTCAGTGGGTAGTACTTTATACCCTGCCTTCTAAAAGTCACACCATTCCCAGGAAACACACATTCAGTTTTTCTGTTCCAACCATTTCAGAAATTCTTGCATTTATATTTGTTAAACAAACACAAACCAAAATCCAAATGTCACCTATAACTGTGCCAAAAATGAAAAAAATACTCAGTACAGAGCTCTCATTAATTAACACCAAGGACACAGTACAACCAATTAATTTAGAAAAGTTGTTCATTAAAAATGTTAAAAATAAAAATACCCTGGAAAAGTTATATAAGGTTTGTATAATTATTTGACTTTTCCACAGTTGTAATACAAAGCTTTATTACAGTTAACTGTTTAAAAATTTTGTAAGCAATGGTGATGAAAACCTAATGTTTATTTTTCCCTCACTAAATACCAGAAACTGCAAGGTGTATTACTATGTCACCATATTTAAGAGTATTTACTTGAAAAGTATGAGGAGACTACATTTATCACCCCACTGAAACAGAGAAGATACTGTGTGGAATATGATTCAAGAGAAACTTGAGGTCATAACTGCTATAAATAATTTTCTTTGGTGATAAATGATTATATTTATAATCGGTTTAAATCACAGCTTATTCTCTTCGCTGTGTTTACTGAATTGCTCCCTATGGTTTTAGCAAGATGATGCAATACTAAGTAATTTAATTATTCTCAATTCATGACCAGTTAGTTCAATCTAAACTAATTTATTGTTTACATATTCCTGACTATTTTCTATTTGGCTGCTAAAAAATTATGTTCTAAATGCATCCAAAATAAGAGTAGAGATTTAGTGAATAAGAAATGAACAGTTTGCCATACTGGGAGCAATATGTAAATACAGAGCTTTTAATCTGTTTGTTTTGATTCTATTTTATTTTTTCATTGTTCCAAGATTCATTGTTTATACACCACACCCAGTGCTCCATGCAATACCTGTTCCCCTTAATATCCACCACCAGGCCTACCTAACCCCACACCCCCCTCCCCTCCAAAATCCTCAGTTTGTTTCTGAGTCCACAGTCTCTCATGGTTCTTCTCCCCCTTCAATTTCCCCCAGTTCACTTTTTCTTGCCTTCTCTTAATGTTCTCCATGTTATTCCTTATGCTACACAAGTAAGTGAAACCATATGATAATTGACTCTCTCTGCTTGACTTATTTCACTCAGCATAATCTCCTCCAGCCCCGTCCATGTTGCTACAAAAGTTGGGTATTCATCCTTTCTGATGGAGGCATAATACTCCATTGTATATACAGACCATACTTTCTTTATCCATTTGTCTGCTGAAGGGCATTTTGGCTCTTTCCACAGTTTGGCAATTGTGGCCATTGCTGCTATAAACATTGGGGTACAGATGGCCCTTCTTTTCACTACATCTGTGTCTTTGGGGTAAATACCCAGTAGTGCAATTGCAGGCTTTTTTTTCTTTGAATAAATTAGCAAGAGAAATCTCAGGTTTGGGAATGATCTGAAGGTCAGAGAAATATTCTCAGTAAACCCACAGACTCTCAGTACATGACTAATTATTTTGGTGGCCAGTGTTATTTTAAAATAGTTTTTAATTACTATATGATTAAAAAGGGAGGGATAGGCTTCTAGAAAGTGAGAGTCCTAACTTTAGAAAGGAAGTTAATCTCATAACCTGAGATGATAAACCTTACATGCTTGTAAGCTCAGCACATGTTCTTAATATTAAAGGAATTAATGATATATGTTGATATAAATTTCTAAAGGATAAAGACACAATATTGTAAGGATGAAATATTTAATCTCAAATTTACTTAATCTTAAAATAATTATTAGAAATCCGTAGGCTTATCTCTTCTTACCTTCCTTATTGTTTTGGTTAATATGAAATACTTGTTAAATAAAGAGCTCATATTAAATTATATCTCCTGTTCCATACCTTCCAGGAGATGGCACTACTGCACTTTGTTTTATAGTCCATATAACAAATCTATAAGCCAAAGGTTATTTTAGAAGTATATTATTTAATATTGAGTGAATTAAACATTCTGTTTGGCCCACTATATTATCTTCAATTATTTGTATTGCACGTTGAGTTTATTAGCTATTTCTTTAGGTCTGTATTAAAAGTATGAAGTGTCCTGCCTCAAGATTATAATATATAATTTTAATGAGTGATGTGTTTCATCTGGCAATTAAATATAGATAATCTGACTTTATAAAGTAGAACATAGAAGTATTTATTAATCAAAAGGTTATAGGTTGTATGTTTAATACATAATAATAAGCTACAACAGTGCTAGTGAAGATCAAATTCAACATGATTTATATTTGAGATGTTAAAGGTACCTCGAACTTCATCCACTATTATGTAGTTTTTGTAGTCTTAGTAGACATGTATTTCCATATAAAGAATATGGCTTACATTGATAATGTATGAATTGAACCCTTTTCATTATTCAGCACCTAAAACCTTTTTTGATATTTTAGCTTTTTTTTTATTGCATTCTACTGTATTCTGATATGACCATATATAGGGCATTTGCTTGTTAAACATAAAAGAAGTTGGAAACTTATTTATTAGTATAGCCCAGAGACATACTCATTTAGCACGAGGTCTAGGTGGTGGTCATATGATTATAAAGTAAAAGTTTTGAACTTGAGGAACTCAAAGTCTTAATGTAGCATGTGTATAAACTTATATTAGTTTGTTAAATTTTTTGTGATGCTGATACTTGAGCAGATAACGAGCTTGTTCGTTGCTTTTTAAGAATTAGACAGGTATCTACAGAAATCTTTAGGGTCTCCAAAATAGTAGTTATGGTAGTCAGGAAGAATAACCATTAAAACATACCTCAGGGAGCGCCTGGGTGGCTCAGTGGGTTAAGCCGCTGCCTTCGGCTCAGGTCATGATCTCAGGGTCCTGGGATCGAGTCCCGCATCGGGCTCTCTGCTCGGCAGGGAGCCTGCTTCCCTCTCTCTCTCTCTGCCTGCCTCTCTGTCTACTTGTGATCTCTCTCTGTCAAATCAATAAATAAAAAAACTAAAAAAAAAAAAACATACCTCAGGAACCTTCTCCATTAAAAAGAAAAAAGAAAAAAGAAAAAAGAAAAAAGAAAGTCCCTACTCTCCAGAAAATAAGACTCTGCCAGAATTCAATTCTGACTGTTAATCACAAGGAAATTCCTTCCCAATTCAGCTTTCTACAGTCTTCTTGTCTCATATAAGGGAGATAAAAAGAAAAATATAGTTAGTAAGAGGGGTCAGGTTTTCAAGAATATAAATCAGGAATGCTGGGGCCATTGAAGACAACAGAAGGCTGGGAGAAAAATAAAAGCAGTACGTTCGGACACTTGTGAAGGTCAGATCTGAAGATAGAGGCCCAATGAAAGACTGAGATTTAATTAGGTGAATATCGAATGCTTTTCTTCCCCCACAACTTACTACCACACCAACACACTTCTAACGTCATAATGGGGGATTGCCAGTAGAAGAGCTGCAAGATGCATACTCTTTCTGAGGAGAGCACAAAGGGAAGCCTGATGTCAACAGCAGAGATAAGAATGAGGATACAACAGGAATTTGAAGCCCCTGGAACATAATACTAAAATAAACATTAAACATAGCCCACCTTCTACCTGGATTAATGTAAATTCTCACACTAAAAGAATTGTAACTATGTGAAGTGATAAATGTGTTATTAACTTCATTGTGATGATCATTTCAGTGTGTGAATAACACATTTATCTCACACATTAGTGTGAGAATTAAATATATATATATTTATATATATATATTCACACACTGAAATGATCACCAGAATCGTGTGCGTGTGTGTGTGTGGTGTGTGTGTGTGTGTGTGTGTATATATATATATAATCACACTCTACACTTTAAACAGAAAAATAGTTTTTTTACCTATGTCCCTATTACCCATATAGCAGGTTCATCTTTCAACAAAAAAAGAAATCCTGCCACAAAACAAAACACATCCCCCCCCCCGACAAAACCAAGAAAAACAAACAAAACAGAGCCACTCTGAATATACAAAGCAGTTGTGAGAACCAGGTGTGAGAACCATGACATAGATACTGGAATTATCAGACAGGGAATTTAAGAAGCTGTGATTAATATGTTCAGGGCTCTAACGGTAAAGTAGAGAACATATAAAAACACATAGTCGATGTAAGAAAAAATAGAGATCGTCTTATGATGAATTAAAGGAAATGCTATAAGCCAGAAAGTCTGTAGCAGAAAAGAAAAATGTTTTAGATGTACCATACCACCAGTCAGTAGACCTTACATAGGCAAGTAAAGAATTAATGAATTTGAAGATGGGTTAATAGAAACATTCCAAACTGGAATGCAGTGCGAAAAGAATCCATTGCTAACAGACCTCACTCACAATGTTACAAGAAGTTTTTCAGGCAGAGTAAAAATTATATGGGTCAGAAACTTGGATCGAATAAAAGAGGGATAAGCATCAGAGAAGAAATAAAGCTAAAAGAAAATAATTATGTTCTGTGTTATTTTTCACTGATCTAAAACATAATTATTTTAGCATTAATAAGAACAGCATATTAAATGATTCTTGCATATGGGTATATGAAACGAGTAATAGCAATATTATATGAACAAGAGGGGTATTAAAATACTATAATAAAAGGTTCTGCATAAAAGGTACACTGTAGTATTTAGAGTAGTATTACACTACTTGAAAGATTGGTTAAAAATATGTATTGTAAACTATAGGGCATCCACTAAAAAATGCTAAAAAGGAGTATTTATGAACTAGGATGGGATATATGCTAATTTTGTACAAAAATGGTCAATTAAATGCAGAGAAGACTGAAAAGGGGGGTAGAGGGAAAATGAAGGGTAATAAGGTAATGACTTCAGCAAGATGGGAGAATAGGAATTTTCTGCTTTTGTCCCTCCCCAGAACATTGATTTTGACAAATACTCATAGACAAGAATACCTTTTTGGGAGTTTAGGATTCCAGCAGAGAAGTTCCAGCATACCACTGGAACAAAAAATCTGAGAATACAGTTTTACTTTATGCATTTCATCTTTACCCCAAGGCAGCCACAGTTCAGTGCCAAGAGAAACCTCTTCTGCCCATAATTTCTCCCATGTGGGTAAGCAAGAGTATAGTGAGTGGGTACTTGTTTTCTCATACTGTATGGAGTGTTGCTCACAAAATCCACATCTTTCTCATTATACTCAGAATATGGAGAGGATTGGCGTAACTGAGAGAGACAGGAAGATACTAGGAGCAAGGAAATGGGAAGTTATAGCAACAAAGGATCAGAACTTAAAGGGCCAGAGATCCTACTAACTACTTTTTAGGCACTATCAGTAAGCCTTTGGATGCCGTGCCTGTGGACCCTACAGCTGGGCCACGGGCACACTCAACTCTGCATATACCTCCACCACACACCTGTGGCTGCCTTCCCATATTCAATCTCATGGATAATGAGTGTGAGTCTTTGTAAATGGCTCATGAGCATATACTGAATGCCAGACCCACTCTGAGGTTAAGAGAATGCAACACAAACTTGAGTATTTCAGGGCACTTTCTAGGGTAACAAACTGGAGGCTCTCAGCACCAGGCTTGGCTTTGCGGAGTGGAGACATGGCATACAACCTTAACCTCGCCCTTCCTGCTCCTCCTCCTAAATAGGAACAAGAAGTTTGGAGCAGGTGAGCCTACAGAAAAAGCTCTGAGAGAGCTTCAGAAACCATATCTGAGCTGACTGGTGAAGAAGTTTGTCTCCTGAAGCAGCAGTAAAGCTCAGAGAAGGAGATTCATTCCTTTTTTAAATGTGAGAACAATGCAAAGAGTTCAAAGAACATGATAAGTCAAGGAGACATGACACCACCAAATAAACAGCAACCAATTCCAAAGAAGTAGAAATTATCAATTGATTGACAGAGAATTGAAAATAGTTATTTTAAGGAAGCTCAGAGAGCTATAGGAGAAAACAGATATCTCAGTAAAATCAGGAAAAAATACATGAACAATATACGAAGCTTAATAAAAATCATAAAAAGGAACCAAACAGGAATTTTGTAGCTGAATAAAATTACAAATGCCATAAAGAGCTTTTTATAGCAAACTCTATCATGAAGAAGGAGTCTGTAAACTTAAAGAGAAATTATTTGAAATTATTTAGAGAAGTAACAGAAGAAAAAGAACAAGAATGAGGAAAACTTGCAGGATTTCTTAAGTACCATAAAAAGAGCTAATGTTTGCATTGTTGGAGAACTGAAAGGAAAAGATTGAAAGAAAAGAGCAGAAAACATATTGAAAGAAATAATGGTTGAACATTTCCCATTTCTGGGAGAGATGTAGAAGTCCAGATACTTTTCTATTAAAAATCCTCAAACAGGTTGAACCCAAAGAATACCTCACTAAGACACATTATAATCAAACTAAAAAATCAAAGAATTTTGAAAGCAGTAAGAGAAAAAAGGTAAAAACATTTCTCATATAAGGGAACATACATAAAGCTATTAACAGATATTTCAGCTGATGCATTGCAGGACAGGAGAACCTGGGTTGATATATTCAAGGTGCTGAAAGAAAAATAAATGCATTACCCAGCAAAGTTATACTTCAGAAATGAAGGCAAGATAAACACTTTCTTAGATAAACAAAAGCTGATGTAGTTCATCAAATTAGACCTACTTTACAAGAAATACAAGAGGGGGTTATTCAAACTGACATAAAAGAATGCTAAGTAGTAACATGAAAAGATATGACAGTATAGAAATCACTAGTATATAGTCAAGTTCAGAATGCTTTGTATAAACCTCTTTTAACTCTAGTATAAAGATGAGAGTACTAAAAATAAAATACTAAAAATAACTATAGCCACAATAATTTGCCAGTGGATACACATACAAAAAGATGTAAATTGTGACAACAAAATCATAAAATGTAGAAGGGAGAAGTGTAAGTGTGGGGTTTTTATATATGAATGAAGTTAAGTTGTTATCAGCATAAAATAGAGATACAAGATGTTTTATGTAATAAAACTCATAATAAGAACAAAGTGAAAATGTATAGTTAGTGCATAGTAGTTAAAGAGACAGGATATGAGCATATCACTATAGAAAATCCTAAAATCCCAAAAGACAGAGAGGAAGAAAAGAACTACAAAACAGACAAAAATCAACTGACAAAATGACAATGTTAAGTCCTTACCATTAATAATTACAAATTTTTAAATATAATTTCTTTAAATTTAGATGAATTAAGTTATCCAACAAAAGGCATACAGTGGCTGGGTAGTTAAAAAGAAAAGTTACAATTTAATGCTGCTTACAAGGGATAAACAGTGACACAAAATAATAGTAGGGAAAAAAGTAATGAGACTTCAATACTTCAGTTTCAACAATGGATAGCTCATCCAGACAGAAAATCAATCAGGAAATATTGACTTGAACTACACTTTAAATGGACCTAATACATATACAGAACATTCTACCTGATAGGCGCAGAATGTATATTCTCAAGTGCTCATAGAATATCCTCCAAAGTTGAACATATGTCAGGTAACAAAACAAGTCTTAATAAATTTAGGAATATTGAAATTATATCAAGTACTTTTTCTGATCACAGTGGTATGAAGTAGAAATCAGTAATAGGAGAAATATAAAATTCTCAAATATGAAGATATTAAACAATATGTTAGTAACCAGCGGGTCAAAGAAGAAATTGAAAGGAAAATCAAAAAATATACTCGAGCAAATGGAAATGGAAACCTAACATAACAAAACATATGGAATATAGCAAAAGCAGTTTTAAGAGGGCAATGTATATGGATAAATACCTTCATTAAGAAAAAAGAAAATTCTCAAACAACCCAACTATATACCTCAAGAACTAGCAAAATAAACATAAGCTAAGCCAGAACTTAGCAGAAGGAAGGAAATATCAAAGATCATACCAGAAATAAGTGAAATAGGACTAGAATAACAATATAAATGATCAAGGAAATGGAGTTGATTTTTTTGAAAAAAATGCACCAAATTGACAAAACTTAATCTAGAATAAGAAAAAGTGGGAGAAGATAAATCAGGTAATAAATAAATAAAATAAAAAGTGAAAAAGAAGACATTGTAACTAACAACATGAAATACAAAACATTGTAAGAGTAAACAGTTACATACCAACAAATTGGATAACCTAGAAGAATTGGATAAATTCTTGGAAACATACAACCTACCATCACTGAATCATAAAAAAAAAAAAAAAAAAAAAAAAAAAAAAAAATCTGAACAGACCAGTAGAGGAGATTGAATTATTAATCAAAAATCTCCCACCAAATAGAAGTCCAGGATTGAATGGATTCACAGGTGAATTCCACCAAACATTTAAGAAGAATCAATACCAGTTCTCAGATTCTTCCCCACAATTGAAGAGGGAACACTTCCAAACTCATTTACCCAGGCCAGCATTAACTTTATACTAAAGTTAGGCACAAATATTATAAGAAAAGAAAGTTATATGCCAATATTCCTGATGAACAAAGTTGCAAAGTCCTCAGCAAAATATTAACAAACCAAATTCAACTTTACAGTAAAAGGAACATATACCATGATTAAGTCAAATTTATCCCTAGGATGAAAGAATGGTTCAGCATTGAGGTGTGGGTGGTTTAGTCAATTAAGTGTCTGCCTCTTGATTTTGGCTCAGGTCATGATCTCAGAGTCCCGAGTTCAAGCCCCATGTCAGGCTCCATGCTCGGTGTAGAGAGTCTGCTTAAGATTCTCTCTCCCTCCTCCTCTTTCTTCTTCTTCTTCTTCTTCTTTTTTTTTAAGATTTCATTTATGTATTTGACAGACAGAGATCACAAGTAGGCAGAGAGGCAGGCAGAGAAAGAGAGGCGGAAGCAGGCTCCCTGGCAGGCAGAGAGCCCAATGTGGGGTTCGATCCCAGTACCCTGTGATCATGACCTGAGCCAAAGGCAGAGCTTTAACCCACTGCGCCATGCAGGTGCCCCTCTCTCTCCCTCCTTCTGCCCTCCCTGCCACCTACATGCTCTCTCTCTTTCAAATAAATAAATACATCTTTAAAAAAAATAAGAATAGTTCAACATCCTCAAGTCACAAAATGTGATATAGCCACGAAGAAATGAACTATAAAAATCCTTTTATCATCTCAATAGATGCAGAAAAAAATTTTGATAAAATTTAACACCTTTTCATGAAAAAAAAAAAAAAGTTCTACAAATGAAGTAAAGAAGGAATGTACCTCAACATAATAAAGGCCATACTGACAAGCCAGTAGTTTACATCTTACTTATCAATGGTGAAAAACTGAAAACTTTTTCTGTAAGGTCAGGAAAAAAAGTGCCCAGTCTCACCACTTCTATTTAATGTAGTAATGGAAATCTTAGCCAGAGCAATTATGCAGGAAAAAGAAATATGTCATTAAAGTTGGAAAAGAGGTAACGTCTGTTTCTTGATGACATGATCTTACATAGGGAAACCCTAAAAACTCAAATAAACTGTTAAAACATAATCAACAAATTCAGTAAAGTTGGTTGAGTAAAGTAAAATGGCAAAATCTTAGGGTTTAAATGATTTTATACTCTGCTTTTACCCCATGCTCTGAATACTGAATGGATATGAATGATTCAACAGTCAGTTCAGATTTTTACAGAGTATGCATCTATTTCTATCATTATTTGGGGTTTGATTTTTTAAAAATTTTTCATCTTTTTTTTTTTTTAAAGATTTTATTTATTTATTTGACAGAGAGAGATCACAAGTAGGCGGAGAGGAAGGCAGAGAGAGAGAGAGAGAGAGGGAAGCAGGCTTCTTGCTGAGCAGAGAGCCCGATGTGGGACTCGATCCCAGGACCCTGAGATCACGACCTGAGCCGAAGGCAGCGGCTTAACCCACTGAGCCACCCAGGCGCCCTAAAAATTTTTCATCTTTTTAAATGTATTTCTTCAGAGCAGATAAGTTTAATCTTTTCTAGTGTGGATATTTTCTCTTTTTGAGTTTAAAATTAAAAACCTTTACCAAGTTAAAAAAAATCATTTGGGGCATAGAAAACAAATATATAAAAAACAATTGCATTTATGTACACTAATAATGAGCTATCAAAAAAGGAAATTAAGAAATAATTTCATGTACAATAGTATTAATATAATAGAATACTTTGGATGAAATTCTTTTTTTTTTAACATTTTATTTATTTATTTGAGAGAGAGAGAGAGTTTGAAAGAATGAATGGGAGAGTGGACAGAGGGAGAAGCAGACTCCCTGTGGAGCAGGGAGCCCAATGCAGGACTCGAATCCCAAGACCCTGGGATCCTGACCTGAGCCAAAGGCAGACGCCTAACTGACTGAGACATCCAGGTGCTTCTTTGGAAGCAATTTAGCCAAAGTGAAAGACATTCAGTTGAAAATTATAAAATATTGATGATATAATTACAGAAGCAAATGTTCCATGTTCCAGTAATACACACACACACATCTCCCATGTTCATGGATTGGAAAAATGAATATTGTTGAAATATCCACTTAAATTGATGTACAGATTCTATATAATGTCTGTCAAAATTCCTATGGCATTTTTCTCAGAAATAAAAAATCAGTCATAAAATGGAAAAAAAAAAAGACTACACAAAAGACTTTGAAAAACAAAAGCAATACAGAGCAAGAAGAACAAAGCTGCAAGCATCACACTCTTTGATTTCAAATATATTTCAAGGCTGTACTAATCAAACAGTGTGGTACTGTCATACACATAGGTTCATAAACCAGTTGAATGAAATATATAATGCAGAAATAAATCCTTGCATATAGGGTTAAGTAATCTTTGAAAAAGATGCCAAGAATATTCATAGGGAAGGATATACTTTGTAAAAGATCATGTCGGGAAAGCTGGATATCCACATACAAAAGAATAAAATTTTATTCTTACGCCATACATAGAAACCAACTCAAAAAGAGCCAAAGAATAAATGTAGGACCTAAAATCATAAAATTCCTGAAAGGAAACATATGGAAAAAAGCTCCTTGACATTGGTATTGGTGATTTTTTAGATATAACAGCTTTTACAATGAAAACTAATATAAACAAGTAAGACTACATCAAACTAAAAAGCAGTCCCATTTCTGGGTGTATATCCAAAGGAAATAAAATCAGTATCTTGAAGTATAGTATCTGTACTGCTATGTTTATTGCAGCATTACTCATAATAACCAAGATGTGGAAGCAATCTAGGTACTTGTTAGTGGGTAGTAGAGAAAGAAGATGACCAGCCATTTACATGCCTGTCATTGGACAAAGGATAAAGCACAATAATAATGGAATATTATTCAGTTATAAAAAAGGAAATCCTGCCATTTGTGACCACATGGATAAACTGGAATATATTATCTTAAGTGAACTAAGCCAGGCACAAAGACAAACAATTCATGATTTCACTTATATGTGAAATATAAAAAGACAGACTCACAGTAGTCGAGAATATAATGGTGGTTATCAGAGGCTGGGGACTGGAAGAAGGGAGGAGGTGTTGTTAAAGGATACAAACTGAGTTCTAAGATAAATAAGTTCTCAGACATAATGTACAGGATGGTAAATATAATTAATGATAATGTATTTTATACTTGAAATTTGCTAAGAGAGCAGATCTTAAGTGTTCTCCTCATACACAAGACTGTTAACTATGTGACATGATGGATATGTTAATTACTTTGATTGTGGTAATCATTTCATACTGTATATATATTAAAACATCATGTATTGTACCTTGAATATGTGCAATATATACTTGTGAGCCTTATATCAATAAAGTGGATGGGAAATCAAATGCAAGAAAAAAATAACTGTTACAAATATGCTATATATCTAAATATAGCAATAATTATTTTAAATATGAATTGTCTACACTGATTTAATTAGAGTTGATTAATTGTCTATAGTTGACTATAGACAAATATGTATTATCTATAAGAAATCCACTTTAAATATGAGGATTCAAAGAAATTAAAAGCAAAGAGATTGAGAAATGTATAGCACGGTAACACTAATCAAAAAGTTGGAATAGCTATGTTCATTTTATTTTTATTTTTTTTTTTTTAAAGATTTTATTTATTTATTTGACAGAGAGAGATCACAAGCAGATGGAGAGGCAGGCAGAGAGAGAGAGAGAGGGAAGCAGGATCTCCGCCGAGCAGAGAACCCGATGCGGGACTTGATCCCAGGACCCCGAGATCATGACCTGAGCCGAAGGCAGCGGCTTAACCCACTGAGCCACCCAGGCGCCCCGCTATGTTCATTTTAAAGCAAATTTTAGAACAAATAAGATTATCAGGCTAAGGAGGAGCATTATATGATAATAAAGGGATCAGTTCTCTAAGAGGACATAATTTTTTAATGTATATGTAACTAAGAAGATAGAATCAGCATATGTGAGGTAAAAATGTGTAGAACTGAGAAGAAAAAATGGTTGAATCACTATTATAGGGGACTTCACCATTCCTCTTTTTGTTTGTTGACAGATCCAATAGGTAGTAAATTAGTAAGGCTATAGTGGAGCTGAACATCACTGTCAATCAACTTGATTTAGTTTGTATTTTTAGAATACTTGTACAGTGGAAGAATATGCAATATCTTCAAGCTCATGTGAATATTTACCAAGATACAAGGCACATTCTGAGCCAAAAGACACACTGTAACAAATTATAATAATGGAAATAGTACAAAGTATGATAAAGTACAGAGATTTAAAGTATAGAGATTGAAAATAAACTGTCTTTATTTACAGATAACATGATTGTCCATGTAGAGAACTCCATATAATTTATAGGGAACTCTCCTAAGTATTAAGTAAGCATAGCAAAGTTGCAGGATATAGGTTAATATACTAACATTATAGGCCATCAATTAACAATTGGAATTTGGAATTTGAAAAATGACAAAAGAGGTAAGGTTGCCTGAGTCGTTCATTCGGTTAAGCATCCTACTTTTGGTTTCCACTAAGGTCAGGACTTCAGCTCCAAGCTCAGCAGGGAGTCTGCTTGGATTGTCTCTGTCACCCTTCATCTGCCCCCTGCCCCAAAATAAATAAATCCTTAAAAAAATCCTAACACATAAATTAGTCTACTCAACATAGGAGAAATCATGGTGCACATTTTTGTATTCTGATAATACCTAAGAGCATCTGTTGGAGCTCTAGAACTACATTGAAAGAATGTCCAGTAATTTCTTCTGTTCTTTACAAAATCTTTGACAAATTTTTCTGCCAGGGTCCTACTTGTCACCATAAATTATTTCCGAAGATGATTTTTTATTGTAAAACTGCCATTCTCATTAGATTTGTCCTGATTATTTCATAGATGCACTACTATTCTTAATTATCCTTATAGCTTTTCTTGAATTTGTTTTAGAAGGATAGAACCATAAACAACTGATTAACTTCTAAGGCCATAGAATGAATTTCTGTCTAGAACTTTTCTTCAGGAATCTTTTGTGGGGTTTTTTAAAGCCTTTATTGTTTAGCTAGTCAGATTACTAGCAACAAAATCACTGGAGGAGACCATTTTCTTTCTTTCTTTTTTAAAGATTTATTTATGTGAGAGAGAGAAAGAGAGGTCATGTGTAAGTGTGCATGTGTTGGGGGAGGGACAGTGGGAGAGGGAGAGAGAGAATCCTCAATCAGACTTCCCTGTGAGCGTGGAGCTCAGTGCAGGGATCAATCCCAGACCCTGAGATTATGACCTGAGCTGAAATCGAGTCAGGTGCTTAACCAGTTTAGCCACTCAGGCACCTCAAGGGAAATGTTTTCACTAAATTTTAAGAATAGTACTTATAAATATGAATGAATTATATTCTTTATGAGGCCTCCAAAATTTGCTAAATTACTGTCATATATGCAAATGACCTTTCTCATCACTTTTAAGAATAGGATATTACAAGCCAAATACTAGGCCAGCTTTCCTGGAGAATTTGTAAGCCTTGGCTCCATCTGATTTTGATATGCATATTTTGTATTCTGAAACTTTATTGAATTTGTTGATTACTTCTGAGTATTTTGGTGCAGGCTTTATAATTTTTTGTTTCTAAGATCATGTCACTTACAAATTAAGATAATGTTATTTCTTCCTTTCTAATTTGGCTACCTTTTATTTATTTTTCTTGCCTAATTGCTCAGACTATGACTTCCAGTATCACAACAAATAGGAGCAGTGACAGTGGGCACACTTGCCTTGTTCTTGATCTTAGAGTTAAGGATTTGGTATTTCACCATTGATTATGATGTTAGCTATGGGCTTCTCATATATGGTCTTTATTATGTTGAGGTATGTTTTCTTCTGTTCCCACTATGTTAACAGTTTTCATCACAATGGTTATTGAATTTGGACTTTTTTTTTTACTCTGTTTAGAGTGTCATAGGATTTTTATCTATCTTTCTGTTAACGTAGTATATCAAATTTATTATTTTTGGTATGTTGAACCATCCTTGAATTTCAGGTATAAAATGCACTTGATTGTTCTGTATGATCCTTTTAATGTAGTAATGAGTTTTGTTTGTTAGTGTTTTGTTGAGAATTCCTGCATTCATATTTATCTGGAATACTGACCTATAGTTTTCTTTTAGTGTTCTTATCTGACTTCGTTATCTTTGTTTTCTGTTTGTATCATTGTAAGAGTTTTTTCCAATCATCTAACGGAACAAAACATAATGGGTAAATGGTATTTGTTATTTAGCATATGCAGTTGGAACCTAATTAACATTAGATTTAGCTGGATTGATGCATAATGAATTATTGTAAAATGAAGTAAGGAACAGACCTTACTTAAGCTTTAGTAATGCTATTAGTATTTATTGAATTATGTTTTACATTTTCTAGAGGTAAATTTATTTTTGTGACAGAATGAATGAGTTTTACCACACAGAAGTACCCACAGACTGAAAATTTATAATCACTTTAAGCAGAACTAAAATGGGAGACCTAAAATTAACCTTCATCTTTACTTTGAGTTACAACATTATTACAACATTAATATTCAGTCACAGTACACTCTGTAGCCTCTTATTTGAAACGAAAAAATAAAAAAACCCTTGAAACTCAAAACAGCAATATTTTAAACAATATTAAATGAAGAATGGTGCTGTGATATAGAGAAAATATTTCACCTTTTAATTATGAACTTGATGTACAACTTAATCAAAATAAGTGATCCACCAAACCCTTTTCACATTTTTCTCTTGAATATAGGTTCTGAGTACCTTTTTTGAAATGTGGTCTTTTTTTTCCAAAATAACAAATACGAAGTTCAATTTTTTCAAGATTTATAGCACCTAGTATCTTTAAGAGTACACTTACAATTTAAATGGCTACCACAAGAAATGTATTTTTAGAAGGATGGTTTAACTAGTTGACAGGCAATTAGTCTTGAAAAAGGAGACTAATTAAACAGTTTTCTTTGTCATAAATATGTTCCCATTGTTTTGAAGAGCAGCATGTTACTGCTACTTCCATAATACATCACAAAACAAGTCAGGAAAATTAAATTATTATAGTTAGTGTGGGGGTAGTGTTAAAATACTTGCTAACTAGAACATAAAAATTAAAGTATTTTCGACTATTTTTAAAGTTGTTTTGTGAAGGGAGGGGCAAGATGGGGGAGAAGTAGGAGACTCTGTTTCACATGGTCCCCTAAAGTGAGCTAAATATCTACCGGAACACTCTGAACACCCATGAAATCAGCCTGAGGTATAAGATTATACACTTCTGGATCTCTGTGGGGACAGAAGACATCAGTGGAGAGGGTGCAACTTGCCTGCTTGCTTGGATCATGGTTGATATATTCAACCCTACTCCCCTCAACCACCACTTACTAAAATGATTAGGAGGAGGAGCACCCAACAGATGAAAATTCAGAGATTGTGCCCTCTGCCACAGAATTATTGGATATGGACATAAACAGTATGCCAGCAAGGGAATTCAGGGTAACAATTATCCAGGCAATGGCTAGGTTGGAGAAAACCATTAGAGACAACATAGACTCTCTAAGGTTGGAATTGAGAGCTGATCTGGTAGAAGTTAAAAATACTATCAATGAGATCCAATCTAACCAAAATACTTTAATAGCTAGGGTAACTGAGGCAGAAGATAGAACTAGTGATCTAGAAGACAAACTGATAGTAAAGAAGGATCAGGGGGACGCTTGGAACAAATAGCTTAGAAGCCATGAAAACAGAATTAGGGAAATAAATGATGCCATGAAACATTGCAACATCAGAATTATTGGGATCCCTGAGGGGGTGGAGAAAGGGAGAAAACTAGAAGATATAGTTGAACAAATTCTGGATGAAAATTCCCCCAATCTGGGGAACAAAACAAGTGTTCACGTTCAAGAGGCAGAAGGGACACCCCCCAAGATCTATAAATCCAGAAAGACCTCCAGACACTTAATTGTGAAATTCATGAATCATAATTTTAGACAGGAGGTCCTAAGGGCTGCCAGAGGGAAGAGATTCCTTATGTACAGAGGAAGGTCCATCAGAATAATGTCAGACCTGTCCACAGAAACCTGGCAAGCCAGAAAGGGCTAGCAAGACCTATTCAGGGCATTAAATGAGAAGAAAATGCAGCCAAGAATACTTTATCCAAGACCAGCAAGATTAAAAAGAGTATGTGACCACCAAGCCAGCACTACAAGAGATATTAAGGGAGGGTTCTGTAAAAGAAGATAGAACCCAAGAGTGACATAGAACAGAAATTTACAGAGGCAATTTGTAGAAACAAGGACGTCATAGGCAACACAATGTCAATAAAAAATGTATCTTTCAATAATCACTCTCACCATGAATGGCCTAAATGCTCCCATAAAATGGCACAAGGTTGCAGACTGGGTAAAATGACAGGACCCGTCCATATGCTGTCTACAAGAGACACATTTAGAAACTGAAGATACATCCAGACTGAAAGTGAAAGGTTGGAGAACCATCTTTCATGCCAGTGGGCCTCAAAAGAAAGCTGGGGTAGTGATTGTCATATCAGATAAATTAGATTTTAAGCTAAAGACTGTAGTCAGAGATACAGGACACTGCATCATTCTTAAAGGGTCTATCCACCAAGAAGATCTAACAATTGTGAACATTTATGCCCCCAGTGTTGGAGCAGCCAACTACATAAGCCAACTGTTAATCAAAATAAAGAGTCATATTGATATGAATACATTAATTGTAGGGGATCTTAACACAGCACTCTTGGTAATGGACACATCATCCAAGCAGAAAATCAATAAAGAAATAAGAGCTTTGGACCAGATGGACCTCATAGATACCAGAACACTCCACCCTAACACAACAGAATACTCATTCTTCTTGAGTGCACATGGAACTTTGTCCAGACTAGACCACATACTGGGTCATAAATCAGGGTTCAACTGATACCAAAAGATTGAGATTATTCCCTACATATTCTCAGACCACAATGCTTTGAAACTGGAAATAAACACAAGAAAAAGTTTGGAAGGAATTCAAACACTTGGAAGCTAAAGACCATCCTGCTCAAGAATGTTTGGATCAACCAGGAAATCAAAGAAGAGCTTAAACAATTCATGGAAACCAATGAGAATGAAGGCACATCAGTTCAAAACCTATGGGATATGGCAAAGACGGTACTAAGGGGGAAATACGTAACCATCCAAGCCCCACTCAAAAAACTTGAAAAATCCTGAATACACCAGCTCTCTTAACATCTTAAAGAACTGGAAAATCAACAAGTTAAGCCAACCCCACACACAAGAAGGGAAATAATCAAGATTAGAGCAGAGATCAATGAGTTAGAAACTAGAGATACAGTAGAACACATCAATGAAACTAGAAGATAGTTCTTTGAAAGAATCAATAAGATTGATAAACCACTGGCCAAACTAATTCAAAAGAAAAAAAGAGGACCCAAATTAATAAAATTATGAATGAAAGGGGAGAAATCACAAATAACACCAAGGAAATAAAAATAATAATCAGAAATTATTATCAACAGTTATATGCAAATATGTTAAGCAACGTAAAAGAAATGGATGCATTCCTGGAAACCTATAAACTTCCAAGACTGAAACAGGAAGAAATTGACAACCTGAATAGACCGATATCTAGTAACAAGATTGAAGCAGTGATCAAAAACCTCCCAGGGGCGCCTGGGTGGCTCAGTGGGTTAAGCTGCTGCCTTCGACTCAGGTCATGATCTCAGGTTCCTGGGATCGAGTCCCACATCGGGCTCTCTGCTCAGCAGGGAGCCTGTTTCCCTCTCTCTCTCTCTGCCTGCCTCTCTGTCTACTGTGATTTCTCTCTGTCAAATAAATAAAATCTTTAAAAAAAACAAAAAACAAAAAACCTCCCAAAAAACAAGAGCCCAGGACCGATGGATTCGCTGGGGAACTCACCCAAACATTCAAAGAAGAAATAGTACCTATTCTCCTGAAGCTGTTTCAGAAAATAAAAACTGAAGGAAAACTTCCAGACTCTCTCTATGAAACTGGCATTATCCTGATCCCTAAACCAGGCAAAGACCCCATCAAAAGGAGAATTTCGGACCAATATCCCTGATGAATATGGATGCCAAGATTCTCAACAAGATCCTAGCTAATAGGATCCAACAGTACATTAAAAAGATTATCCACCATGACCAGGTGGGATTTATCCCTGGGATGCAAGTGTGGCTCAACATTTGCAAATCAATCAATGCAATAGAACAAATCAATAAGAAAGAGAGAAGAACCACATGGTCCTCTCAATTGATGCAGAAAAAGCTTTGACAAAATACAGTATTCATTACTGATTAAAACAATTCAAAGTATAGGGATAGAGGAAACATTCCTCAACTTCATAAAATCTATGAAAAATCCACAGGGAATATCATTCTCAGTGGGGAAAGCTGACAGCCTTCCCTTTGAGATCAGGAACACGAAAAGGATGCCTCTCTTGCCACTGTTGTTCAACATAGTACTAGAAGTCCTAGCAACAGCAGTCAGACAACAAAAAGAAATAAAAGGTATTCAGATTGTCAAAGAAGAAGTCAAACTTTCTCTTCACAGATGACATGATACTTCATATGGAAAACCCAAAACACTCCACCCCCAAACTACTAAAACTCATACAGTAATTCAGTAATGTGGTAGGATGCAAAATCAATGCACAGAAGTCAGTTGCTTTCTTATACACTAACAATGGAAATATAGAAAAGAAATGAGAGGATTGATTGCATTTACTCTAGCACCAAGGACCATAAGATACCTGAGAATAAACCTAACCAAAGAGGTAGACGATCTGTACTCGAGGAACTACAGACCACTCATGAAAGAAATTGAAGAAGACACAAAAAGATGGAAGAGCATTCCATGCTCATGGATTGGAAGAATAAACATTGTTAAAATGTCTATACTGCCCAGAGCAATCTATACTTTTCAGTGCCATCCCGATCAAAATTCTACCGGCATTTTTCAAAGTGCCAGAACAAACAATCCTAAAATTTGTATGGAGCCAGAAGAGACCCCAAATTGTTAAGGAAATGTTGAAAAAGAAAAACAAAACTGAGGGAGGGCATCACTTTGCCTGATTTCAAGCTTTACTACAAAGCTGTGATCACCAATGTAGCATGGTACTGGCACAAAAACAGACACATAGACCAGTGGAACAGAGTAGAGAGCTCAGATATGGACTCTCAAATCTATGGTCAAATAATCTGCGACAAAGCAGGAAAAAATACCCAGTGGAAAAAAAGAAAGTCTCTTCAGTAAATGGTGCTGGGAAAATTGGACAGCTATGCATAGAAGAATGAAACTTGACCATTCTCTTACACCATATACAAAGATAAACTCAAAATGGATAAAAGACCTCAACATGAGGCAGGAATCTATCAAAATCCTAGAGGAGAACTTAAGCAGTAACTTCTTTCACATCTGCCACAGCAACTTCTTTCAAGACACGTCTCCAAAGGCAAAGGAAACAAAAACGAAAATGAACTTTGGGACTTCCTCAAGATCAAAAGCTTCTGCACAGCAAAGGAAGCAGTCAACAACACAAAGAGGCAACCTACAGAATGGAAGAAGATATTCACAAATGGCACTATAGACAAAGGGCTGGTATCCAAGATCTATAAAGAATGCTTCACACTCAGTACTCAAAAAACAGATAATGATGTCAAAAAAGGGGCAGAAGACATGACCAGACACTTCTCCAAAGAAGATATACAAATGGCTAACAGACACATGAACAAATGTTCATCATAATTAGCTATAAGGGAGATGCAAATCAAAACCACAATGAGATACCATCTTATACCAGTTAGAATGGCCAAAATTAACAAGACAGTAAACAACAAGTGTTGGAGAGGATGTGGAGAAAGGGGAACCCTCTTACACCATAGGTGGGAATGCAAGTTGGTGTAGCCACTTTGGAAAACAGTGTGTAGATTTCCTTAAGAAATTAAAAATAGAGATACCCTAGGACCCTGCAATTGCATTACTGGGTATTTACCCCAAAGACACTGATATAGTGAAAAGAAGGGCCATATCTACCCCAATGTTCATAGCACCAATGGCCACAGTCGCCAAACTGTGGAAAGAATTAAGATGCCCTTCAACAGACAAATGGATAATGAAGATATGGTCCATATATACAATGGAGTATTATGTCTCCATCAGAAAGGATGAATACCCAACTTTTGTATCAACATGGACGGGACTAGAAGAGATTATACTAAGTGAAATAAGACAAGCAGAGAAAGTCAATTATCATATGGTTTCACTTACTTGTGAAGCATAAGGAATAACACGGAAGACATTGGGAGATGGAGAGAAGTGAGTGGGGGGAAATTGGAGGGGGATACAAATCATGAGAGACTATGTACTCTGAGAAACAAACTGAGGGTTTTGGAGGGGAGGGAGGTGGGGGGTTGGGTGAGACTGGTAGTGGGTATTGTGGAAGGCACATATTGCATGGAGTACCGGGTGTAGTGCATAAACAATGAATCTTGGAACATTGAAAATATTAAATTAAAAAAATTAAAGTGTTTTCATTTTGCAGAACTTCAGACATTTTGGAGAGAAGAATCCCATAGTGAGCAAAATATTTTAAAATCTTTGTGCCTCTGAACTTATACATTCAAACATTTGTGATATTATAAGTGTTTTAAAAATTGTTTAAAAAATATTGTAACAGTGCAGTATATGATACATAGAATATACAAAACATGTTAATTGACTTTCTGTTATTGGTATGGCTTCTGGTCAACAGTAGGCCATTGGTAGTTATGTTTTGGGGGAGTCAAAGTTATCTGGATTTTTGGCGGCATCAGCTTTTGGCTCCCCTAATCCTTGCATTGTTGAAGGGCTAACTAGATCTACTTTGAGTCAGTCTGTGCTCTGGGCAACAGAATCTCAAAACAACATTTAATTTTGAAAATCTTTCTGAATTTGAGGGTTACCAATAGTTGCTGTATGTTTAGAGAGTTTTAATTTTATTACTTTTGACTTTCTCTGAAGATAAGAAATAACGTTAATGATGTTAAAGGGACGTGACCTTGGGAGACTTACTTTAATAAACATATATAAAAAAAACATAACAAGTGTTCCAAATGTAAATTGCTACTTCAATAGTATTTAAGGGTGAAGTACTTTATATTCTGAAATAATTTGCATGGCAGTTTATGCTCTTTATAGGTTTACATATAATTATAGCTTAAAGAAAGTTTATTTTATCCATATTGCCTCATGTTATCCTTATTAGGTAGGCTTTTTTTTTTTTTAATTTTCATCGTATAAGGAAGGAAACTGTTTGTGAAGAGGTAAAATAATTTGCCAAAATTCACATAAGACAGAATATTGAAACTAGATGTATCTAGTTTACTACTTTGCTATAGAAAGTGTGGTCCATACACTAGCAGCTTTGGCATAATTTTGTTGGAAAGGCAAGTCCATACTTCAGATCTATTGATTCATAATGTGCATTTTAACAAGATGTCCATGTGATTCTTTTGCATATTAAAATTTGAGAAGTACTGCTTAAATATCTGTCACATTTGTTCTAAATGTAGATTTTAATATTATTCAGATATGGTGAGGCCCACAGATCATGAGACCGTTGCCTTTTGAAAAGATAGTTTGTTACTCATAGTTCCCAAGGGGAGGTAACATACCTGCCATACAGGGGACCACACAGAGAAGCACTAAGGTCATTCAGGAGGCATAGGAAAATGAGGGGAAAATATGGACAAGAACCGTTATTGTGGTTTCCTTAGGAAAAGCAAGGGAGGCAGGATAAGCAGGATTAGGGTTGGCTTATATGAGTAATGTCAGTGGGATCCCAGTATAGAGGCTGTCTCTAGTTGTCTGGTACCCGGCCCTGGGGTGAATAGTGGTTTAGAGTATAAGAACCCTCTAAAGGAGTTGCGGGTATGACCTCAGAATTGGTTATTTTGCTTAGAAAGCCATGTTCCAAGGTGAATCTTTTACTATTTCTCGGAATTAATTTAGCTCTGGGAGGGGTAGTCTCTTTAGGGTCAGCAAGACCCCAAGATGTGAAGGCCTCAGAAAAACAGAAAATAAAAAGGGATGATTATTGTATTTTCTCATTATGAAAAAAATGGAGATGCATTTACTGCAAGGTTAATAAAAAGACTGAGTAAGCCTGTCCAACTATCCCTTGGAATTTCCAAGGGTCTGGCTGGGCAGATTAAATCCATTTACATTATAGTTACCACTGTGAGCACTGCCTGGAGGTAGCTCTCCACTCTGGTTTATTTCTTTATGCATGGAAATTGTTCTAATTCCAGTGACTGCCAGCCACTTCCAGGGGCCCAGCAGCAATTCCAGAAATAACCCCATGAATTGGCATCTGTTTCACTGGCTCAATACTAGAATTTGGGTGTAGAAAATACTGAAGGCAGAGAACTTATCCTCACTTACTTGGTTTGTCCCCTTCTTGCTTCAAGCCTACCAGTCCTCACCAAAAGATAAAAACTAAGAAGCTTTTGGGTCATCCCTATTTGAGGATGTGGGAGATGAATAGAATGCAATTGCCAATCACGTTATATATATCAGAATTAATGAGGATGGGGGAAACTATAGAGTCACATGGCTTCAGCTAAAGAAAAATAGCAATGTTATCCAGTTTTTGAGTACCTACTATTATGGTAGGTACTACAGTGATGTTAATCTATTTATTCTTAACATATAATTGTGAAAATTGAGGCTGGAAGAGATTTAGTAATTTGACCAAAATTATTACATGTTGACAAGTGTGTTAAATATCATGTCCATCTGACTTAAAAGTCCATGCATTTCCTGTAGGCACATCTTTATGTCACAAAGTGGATGGCATTGCTTAAACAGTATGTATTATAAGAATTTTTCTATCCTTATTAAGGAAAGTGCTGATCTCTCTGTTCATGGATTCCTTATGTTAGCATGAATAAGAGATAGAATAATTTCCTGATTCCTCTGAAATGGCTAGAGTTTACATTTTTTTTAGATCAGTATACTTTACTTTTGTCATATTCAAAGCTAAATTATCAACTTAGAATGTTTCCAGGACTGCCTTTGCTTGGCTCATCTAGGTTGATATATCTATGATATAATTTAGAAATAACATTTAAATCAGGACAAAAGGAATTACTGTGGAGATGTCTAAATATGGGAGAGAGGAGTTTATGTGTACTGGTAAAGTAATACTTTAAATTTTCATCACTTTTATTGAGAGATAAATTATGTATGATAAAATTAAACAGTTATACATATGATTTAATAATTTTGACAAATACATGGCTGTCATGTATGTTTGTCATATATATATATATATATATATATATATATATATATATATATCAGGCATATTGTCCTAAGCTAACATTTATCCTCTACTATGAAGAAGAATCATGTATTTTCTATGTAGGTAATATATTAATCAAGATTTTTGTATTACTTAAAACTTACACATTTCCTGTACTTCTAGCATATTTGTTACTCATAAACTTTTAGAACAACTCAGTGCCATGCCTATTTAAATTTCTCATGAAAAGGTTACTTATATGGCAGATAAAATGCATTACTGTGGATACAGAATAATAGATTACAACCACATTATAATAAGTTGTCAAAGAAAGGGGCGCCTGGGTGGCTCAGTGGGTTAGGCCACTGCCTTCGGCTCAGGTCATGATCCCAGGTCCTGGGTTCAGGCCCCGCATCGGGCTTTCTGCTCGGCGGGGAGCCTGCTTCCTCCTCTCTCTCTGCCTGCCTCTCTGCCTACTTGTGATTTCTCTCTGTCAAATAAATAAATAAAATCTTTAAAAAAAAATAAGTTGTCAAAGAAGGATAAATGTTATTTTTTTTAAAAGATTTTATTTATTTATTTGACAGAGAGAGATCTCAGGTAGGCAGAGAGAGAGAGGAGGAAGCAGGCTCCCCACAGAACAGAGAGCCAGATGCGGGGCTTGATCCCAGGACTCTGGCAGAGGCTTTAACCCACTGAGCCACCCAGGTGCACCAGGATAAATGTTATTAATGCAAAATATGAATATCTTACTAAAACAACATTTAGATATAATACAGTAATGTAAGTTGTTCTCAAATTTTAGCTTCTATCAGAATTACCTCAGAGTCTTATCAGACTGGTGAGTCCTATCCCCTTAGTTTTTCATTCAGCAATTTCCAGATGAGGTTGATATTGCTGGTCATGGGAACATACCTTGAAAGCAATTCATTAGATATTTTTCTTTTCTTTTCTTTTCTTTTTTTAATATTTTATTTATTTGAGAGAGAGGGAGGGAGAGAGAGAGAGCATGAGCCAGGAGAGGGGCAGAGAAGCAGACTCCTCACTGAGCAGGGAGCCCAATGTGGGACTCAGTCCCATGTTTCTGGGATCATGACCTGAGCCAAAGGCAGACACTTAATTGACTGAGCCATCCAGGTACCTTGGATATTTTTCTTTTTGAGCCATTTAGCAATGTGTCAAAAATATATTCCTGATGTCTATATAAAGAAACTTTGTTAATATGTTGTCATTTAAAAAACTGGAATAAGTAATAAATTAGTTGTTTAAAATAATGACAGAAAATAGGTGAATATAATTTTGTAGAAAAAAACACACAAAGTTTAAATAGGTGAATATAGTTTGTAAAGGAAACCGAACAAAACAAAACACAAATCTCTAAAACAGTATGTAGAGCTTTCAGGATAATCATTCCATTAAAATAATTTCTCAATAAAAATGTTTTAGTTTCATAAGGCTCCTGGGTGTTTCAGTCTGTTAAGTGTCTGCCTTCTGCTCAGGTCATGATCCCAGGACCCTGGATCAAGCCTCACATCCGGCTCCCTGCTCAGTGGGGAGTCTACTTCTTCCTCTGCTATTCCCCTGCTGTGTTGTCTATTTTTCTCTCTCTCTCTCAGACAAATGAATAAAATCTTAAAAAAAATTTTAGTTCCAGAAACATAAGTAGTAATATCTAAAGGCAATTCAGAACATTATTTGATGATTCATTGTTTATATAACTCTTCTGAAGAAAACTGTTCTCTTCCTTTAAGAAGTCCTAAGGAAATACTTTATTTACTTTGATTCTACTCTCCCTGTCTCAGAACATTTAGATTTATACATATTAATTTTTTTCTGTCAATTTTATGGAAAATATTATCTTGTATCTCATTATATAATTTTTGAACTTCTAGCTTTCTTTAGAAGATTATATACTAGATTAATTGGCATAGAACTTCATGTCTTTCATTTTATTCAAGTATGCTTGAAGTAGATGTCTCTAAATAGATAATTGAAGAAATTAATTTTCCTTTTGGGGGTATTTTTCATAACCAGAAATTAATAAAAGCTAGGGTCCAATTTTAATTACATGGAAATTATTTGGAATGAAATCTATAAGGTGATGCCAAAAGCATTGCTATAAAAGAGTGACTTTCTCATTTAAGAACATGCTATTATCTTTCATTTCCTGTGAGATCAAACTCTTCATACCATTCTTACTAAACTCCTCTTCTCTGAAGCTATCCTACTATACTTTCAACTATTCAGCAGTATTCTAAATGTGATGGTTCATAAATTCAAATGAATCACCCTTTATCTCTGCAGAACTTGAAGTGTATCTCTGCTTTCCTCTCACACATCAGATGTTTTCTTTTCCCTGTCTTCACTTAAAAGTAATTTATTGGTTACTGAAGGATTATTTCCTGTTCTAAATGCTCCAGGAAGCCTGCCTTTATAATTCCCAGCAACATGTTTCTCATCTTGCTAACTTTTTGTGGAGATTATTTTATTTGAAATATATTTGGAATCTGGTTATATTGAATATTATAGGTCTTTTATTTGCTTTAAAACTCTTTACTACTACATATGCATATATATTGCTCTCAAGAACTGTATTAATCTCTCATAATCAAGTATTATGTGATATGCAATGTTTGTGTCTTCTGTAGTTCTTAGCAGTTGCCAAAGTTTGGAGTCATCTAAAAAACTCAAATTGATTTAGGAATTAGCCTGTTCATGTAAAATGACAGATGAACTAAAATCATCTGGCTGGGGAAAAATACAGTTCTTTAAAATTAAAGTGCTCCTTTGTGTGTTGAAAGGGAATAAAAGAAAATAGACTTAATCAGTGATATGAAACATGTGTGATAGGACAAAGAGGATTGAATCTTTTGAAGTCAGTTTTTAAAGAGCTTGTGGAAGCTCCTTTGTCAGTTTCTAAAAGTAGAGGGTATTTCACCTCCTGAAATTAATTCCATGTAGTTCTCTCTGAGGGGAGGAGTATTTATTAGTGCTCTCTCAAAGTCTGTCTTTTCCTACAGTTATATGCTTTAAACCTATTGCAGAATTGCTATTAACTTGGTAAAAAAAAAAAAAAAGTGAAAGGAACTGGGTATAAAATGGTCAAGATAACTTTCTGTGTATTAAATTTTATCTCTAAAGTTACTATACGATGTGTTTTTAACATCAAGTGCATGATTTGCATAATAACACAAGGAAGGCTGGCAGCACAGATTGTCAGTTCCTGTGATATAAGTCTGCTTTTTATTGTATAGTACATAATTAACTGAAAATTATTAATTAAAAAGTAATTATTGTTAGTGATAGATGAAAGTTTAATAATGAAGACTATTTCCTGTTTGGCTACAACAAGGGGAACACCAGGATTGGAATTATCTTGCAGTTTCCAGAGATTTAATGGTTTTAATTTTTGCCCTTGAAACCGTACAGTGCTTTCTTAACTGAATATTATGATACATATTTGGTCAAATTTACTCAGCATTCTTTTTTGCAAAAATTTTTGATGCTTTATTTTGGGGTCTAGGCAAAATGACAGGTAAATAAATAAATACCGGGGCACCTGGGTGGCTCAGTGGGTTAAAGCCTCTGCCTTCGGCTCAGGTCATGGTCCCAGTGTCCTGGGATTGAGCCCCACATCGGGCTCTGTGCTCTGCAGGGAGCCTGCTTCCCCCTCTCTCTCTATCTGTCTGCCTCTCTGCCTACTTGTGATCTCTGTCTGTCAAATAAATTAAAAAAAAAAAGAAAGAAAGGCTTTAAAAAATAAATAAATAAATAAATAAATAAATACCCACCTAATTTCCATTCACATGAACACATTTGGAGGACTTGTTGCCTATTTATTATTTATTTAATTGAACCTAAAATGGTTATCATGGCAAAACATGTCATTACTTAGTTTATAGGTAGGGACACATTTGTGTGCCACATTGGTATTCTGTCCTGGGTGGAGTTTGGATGTTGTTTAGCATCACATGGGTAGCATGATACACTACATGAATTAGACAAAAAACACTCTCTAAGATAATTGCTTTCAGATCTAATAGCTCCTGGCATTGTTAACTGTTTGATATCAAATTTATTCAAGTTTTCCTAGTAAAAATCCATCTGCTTTCAGTAATCTGAATACTTATAAACTATGCTTTAGTAGTTAGAATAAATGTATATTGTTCTTTTGACAAATAAGACGTTAATGGTAGGTGGCAGTGTAGTAGATAAAGTCAGAAAGAAAGCATTGATTAGTACTTGATGGCAATGCTGAAGAGTAGCTGGAAAATTTGAAGAGAAATTAAAAAAAATAAATAAAATTTTTGAGTTGCTGAGTATAGGGGTAGTATTAGAGGGTTGTGGTTGAAATGTAATTATGTGTAAGGAAAAGTGAGAAGTGAGATCATAAATGGTAATCTCCCCCACACTATTTTGTAGGTGAATAGGAGTTTCTGGCTAGTCTAGACCTTTTTTTTTTTTTCCCCCCCTCCTGGGAAAATGCCCTATCCACAGTGATTACTGAAGGGTTAGCCTGGCTTCAGACCACATGACCTTTTCTTTGGCTACATGTGGTTGGATCAGTGTGGACACCTGAATCAAGGTCAGTTCATTTTTTTCTTTTTTTTAAAGACTTATTTGTTTATGGGGTGCCTGAGTTGCTCAGTCAGTTAAGCTTCTGCCTTCAGCTTAGGTCGTGATCCCAGGATTTTGGGAATGAGCCTCACATCGAGCTCCCTGCTCAGCAGCGAGTCTTGCCTCTGTCTGTCCCTCTGCCTGCCGTTCTGCTTACTTGTGCACATACTCTCTCTCTCTGTCAAATAAATAAATAAAATATTTAAAAAAAAAGACTTATTTATTTGACAGTGAGAGAAATAGGGTGAGGGGAAGGGCAAAAGGAGAGGACCGAGAATCCTCAAGCTGACTCCCCGCTGAGGATAGAGGCTGGACCCTAAGATCATGACTGGAGCTGAATTCAAGAGCCTGCCCCTCAACTGAACCACCCGGGCACCTCAAGGTTTTATGTAGGTAAGCAGGAACAATCTGATTCTATCTTAGAAAATTTTATTAAGATACAGTGTAACTGAGAGCCCATGAATGGAACTTGAAATGGAGGAGGGTCTCAAACCACTCACTCATTCTGGATATTGAAATTGGAGTTTTGAGAACCCAGATCTTCACTCTACACATTAAAAAAAGCAATACTACTTCTATTTGATATACACAAATATGAACAACTATATGTCAGCTTGATATGAAAAGCAAAATTTTCTGAGGAAAATAGCATTTCAGTGTATTTTTTATATTTAGTTCTGTAAGTATGTATATATATGCATATATGTCTATAGATATACATTTTTATAAACTTCCATAAAATATTGATAGTAAATTCTGTTTTAAAAATCTTTTGGTATGTATTACTCAGATTATGTTGGGGTAATGTAACAAATTAAACCTCAAATATCATCAAATCATCACATCAAATATGACTTTAATTCATTAAATTTTTTTTCTCTGGAATATTTGATGCATTTTAGTGGGGAATTAGATCCACATTCACTCACTAACCCTGTTCACTCCAGTGCCTTTTATCTGATCCATTTGAAACATCAGTGCCATAGGCAGGTCTTCAATGGTTTGGCTTAAAAGAGATTCAGGACATTCATTGGTCAGAATTAGTTACATGGGCCCAACTAACTGTCAAATGCCTGAAAAGCTGGAAGGTTTTTGTTGTTGTTTTTGTTTTTGTTTTTGTTTTTGTTTTTTTAAAGAAAGAACATGGAGGGGCACCTGGGTGGCTCAGTCAACTAAGCATCTCCCTTTGGCTCAGGTCATGATCCTGGGATCCTGGGATTGAGCCCTGTATTGGACTGCCTGCTCAGTCGGGAGTCTGCTTCTCCCTCTGCCCGTGCCCTTGCCCCTGCTTGTGCTCTCTCTCTCTTTCTCTCAAATAAATAAATAAAATCTTAAAAAAAGAAAAGAAAAGAAAGAACATGGAATGTTTTTCGGACTGTCTCACTATATCCTGGCTCTGGCTTCTGCGGAGTTGGAAGTTTTTGTCCTAACAAGAGTTAAAATTTAATCATGTAACTATGCAAGGGTTCCATGAGATGCTGCTAGGGCCCTTTGAAGTTCTTGAGCCTATAGAGACTCGCAGATGAGGAGAGAGTCACAATACTGGCAAAGGTAATTGACACTGGTTATTAAGAGGAGTCAGGTGCTTTTTACAAAATGGAGATCATGGATACATGTGAAACTTCAGAGATTTTGCAGGTGCCTCCTGGTACTCCTTTACCCCTGTGTAACTATGAATGGACACATGTAACTGCAACCTGAGAAGTTTACAATAATAAAGTGTCCCTAGACATGAAGGTTTTATTTACCATCAAGTAAGCCACCCGGACCTTATCCAGGTGATAGCTGAGGGGCAGAGGGGAAAAATTCTGACACTTAATAAAATGATAAGGAAGACTTTCTTCAAGTCTGTTGCAGTAGGGGAGAGAGATTAATTGCAACTCCAAATATAGCAAAGACAGCTGGGGATTTATAGCCAAAGAAGAGAGTGAGGAGGGTCAATAGGTGGAAAATGACTAATAGGAGATATCAAGGTAGGGAGATTCTTGCTAAAGCAACAACAGGTCTCTTACTGAAAGCAGATCAGGGACTTATACGTCAAAAGTAACATATGAGGAACTTGGTCAGGTATCAAGGGTGATAGATACCAAAGGTGCCTTTGCAGGATTCTTGGCTAAAGCTAGACTTGGCAAGGATGGAAGCAGAAGACCTGTTCGATGTTTAGCTAGGAAGAGTTTTCCGAGCTTAACTAAGTCTGCTCAAGGAGAGAGAATTTTTCAATGGGTAGTGGAGCAGGAAGAGGACAAATATCAGTTGTAGTCCTGAAATACACCATAGTGGTAGTGGAGATATAGTCAATTTCACTAACCTCCGTCTTCTGATATTCCTTTTAGGAAGCAAAGTCAGTGAGATCATTCCCATACATGTTTGGATGATCTGTGTAGTACCCTGGATGAGCTCTGTTAGTCAGGAAAATGTGCCCTTCAGATCTTTTAATACATGGAATGCCAGTGTCTGATGACCTGAGCTGCTCTCTTCTGAAATCCATCACTGCATTTTTGCTTCTTTTATGTTTCCCATGGGCTGCTGCAAGTGAGTGACTGAGTGTAACATGGAAACTAAGGCAGCCCTATCCCTGGGAGAGGCAGGATTGCTCCAATGGGCAGTTTTGGTTCAATAACTTCTAGTCAGTCTTGTCTGACTTTCTTAGACTGCAGTGTGATTTAAGACTCTTCCACCTAATCTTTCTCCTTTCCCTCTTCTTCACAATGATCAGGACTACACTGTGGTCTGATGTCTCCACAAAGTTCTGATGGCTTTTGCCTCATTTTTCTCCCAAGCATTTCCCCTAACAAAATGCTTGTGTAACAGATCTCATCCTGGTATCAGTAGAATGTGAAATAGAAACCAGTGAAATTGTAGAAGGCTGTTTTGTGACCTAATATCTTTCTGAAATTCTTTGAGTACTAGTGAGATTTTCAAACTGATTTTTAGGCTCGTTCCTTTATTGTAAACCAGCAAAGGAGCCAATATATGTTTGCAGACATTCATGGAGCAAAGTTAAGACATCACTATGAACAAACACTGCAGCAGAGGCAGGAAAACAAAAAAGTTTCTGGAAAGGATGCCATATTTCCACAGATGATAAAATTGATGCTTAAAATTAGTTTTCCTTAAATTGTCAAGTGGTAAGTGAGCTCAAACTGATACTTGGGTTGAACGTGGATGGCATAGATTAAATATTACATCAGGTTATGTAGACACAGGTAAATACCAGCATAAATAACCATGTAAGGTATTCTCAGGAATTTGGATATTCCTGTGGATTCAGAAGTAGATAAGGTAGTCTAAATAGTTGTAGGTAAGAAAGTAGCAATGAAAGACGGCCAACTAGAGCTGAAGAAGCACTGAGAAGTTAAAACCTACAAGATTAATAAGGGACACTCTGTCCTTTTCCCCAGCCATGACCTATTTCAAATTAAAGTTTTTCTTTTTATAATATTTATTTCTCCTTTTTAATTTCTCTTTTAAATGGTGCCCTTTATATATACTTTAATCACATGCTAAAAATATTATCTACTTCCAAGTCTCACATCTATTGGAAATTTATTTCTGATTATTTTACTATATTTAAAATTAATTTACATGATGACAGTGCTCTGTACTTCACATGTCACATAATATACAAATTAGAAAAGTGTAATGCCATTACATGGCATCCAGTCTAGTTTTGTTTTATTGATCAGGGAAAATATTGAATACTTGAGAAATCTAAGACATGGTAGAACACATCTAATGTCTAGTAGGCTATGATACGTTACCTTTTTGAAATGAATAGTAATTATTTTTTTTCTTTTTTTAAAGATTTTATTTATTTATTTGTCAGACAGTGAGAGAGTGAGCACAGGCAGACACAGGCAGGCAGAGTGGTAGGCAGAGGTAGAGGGAGAAGCAGGCTCCTTGCCGAACAAGAAGACCAATATGGGACTCAATCCCAGGACACTGGGATCATGACCTGAGCCGAAGGCAGCCACTTAACCAACTGAGCCACCCAGGCGTCCCAGAATAGTAATGATTCTTAAACTCTGTCTTAAAATTTATTTTAATTTTTTTCAGTGTTTAAACAGCCTACTTGCAGCTTTTACTTATTTCATTATTTTATTTTATTTATTTTATATTAATTCCAGTGCAGTGAACATACCATGTACTTTATTTGCAGGGTTTTTTTGTTTTGTTTTGTTTTGTTTTTTTGTTTTGTTTTGTTTTGTTTTGCAGCTTTTAAAGGTAACACTATGAATGCGAGGTTTGTTTATGAAGCTGTATGCCCGGTAATTGCTGGTAGTGTTTTGGAGGAAAAATTATATAAATTTCACATTTTCTTTTATTTTTAAAACTTATTGAAATGTAGTATGCATGTAGAGAAACATATGGAAATACAATGTTTAATGGATGTCATTACAAATTGAACACCACTGACCATCAGCAACCTTATGAAGAAATAAAACATTTCTGGCAATCTCATCTCCCTTCCAGTCACTGTTTACCTCAAGGATAAAACAAAATGGACATCCCAAATGCATAAATTATTTTCACCTGTTTTACACTTTATATAAATGGGATCAAAGAAAAGGGGGCGGCAGAGGAGAAAGCAGGTATAAAAATTTTTAGAACTAAAAAAATCATTCTGGCAAGATTGAAGAACATAGAATCAATAGAATTAACTGTTTTTATATACTGTCATGAATAGGAAACTGAAATTAAAACTTATACTTTGTAAAGTCTCAATTTTATTGTATGTGATTATACCCCAATGAACTTGAAATAGAAATAAAAACTATAAATTCTCAGTTGATTGGCTTTGAAGTCAAACAGATTCTGCCTCTTATTTACTGGAGGTTTAAATATAATGTTTTATAAATTTAATTTCCTTAACTGAAAATAGGGTTTAACAAAATATTACCTGTGACTGTCTTATAAATATTCTGGGATAAATAAACATTGTTTGTGGACACATCACATACATGAAATAAATATTTACTATCTTTTATATTTTATATAGATTTTTAAAATTTATATAGATCTTTTACATGGCTCTATAGTAGCTTTAAAGTTTCTTAATCAGAAATCTATCTCTTTCAGTTTCCTTGGCTATAACATAAAGTGATGGATTTTATTATAATGGAGTGAGGGGAAGACCCCAGCTATACTAACCTCAACTTCATCATTCTTGAGAATCAATCTTGGGAAAATATAACATAGACCTTAGAGTTGTAGTTTATCCCCAATCGAGCACTTATCTATAATAGGAAAATCACGCAGGGCTCCACCTCTCATTTGGACTTCATTAGATCTCTTTTTCCTATTCTGAGGAGTAGAAATATCTGTAGGTCATTGTTGTCTTCAGCTGCTTCATTCTTCTTTTACTAAATTCAAACTTAATGGAACTAAATACTTCACTTGCTAGATCTATCTCAGTGTAACAAAATTGAAAGGAACTTTAAGCTATATATATTTCAACCTTTTCCCAAAATATAGTTTGAATTATGTCAACATAATACAGTGTTCATTAAACATGGTTTGTAAAGTTTTCTTGCAGTCTATGTACTGAATCACAGCTGATATAGTAGTAGAAGAAAATTGGATAACTTATGAAATTTACAAGACCTTTTATTGCTAAAGTTTTTAGAAAGAGAACTGCCTGCCTTGTTACTGGCCAAGAGTCAGTGAATATTATTTGTAAATTTTTTGTTTATTTAAATTCTCCCCCAAATTATATCTAACTCCCAGACATTTGGTTTATCACCTACAAAAATACATTCATCAGTAGTCTTTGTAAAATCTTATTTGTGTAAACTTTAACTATAGAACACATATAATGATTTAAAAACAATTCCAGCTATTAACATTATCAGTTTATCAATAGTATTTTCATGAATATTTGTCATCACAAAGATTAAAAAAGATTCTTGTCATAAGGGGTTTCAGATATAGCAGTACACACTTTAGAGAATGTAGGATGTTTAAAAATTTTTGTTCTAAATAACATTAGAAAGTTTTCCTAACTAGAGGTGTGCTTCAGTCTGTAGGCAAGAATAATCCAATCCTTTCTTTCTAACTTGGTTATATGTTTGGTAATTAATACTGTATAATGTTATAATTAATTTATAACTTTAAAAGTATTAGACCCTTCTGGGAAATTTTGAGATACTTTACAATTATTAATCAAGATTTAGTTCTGCAGGAATTAAATTCCACTGGTGTGTTGAAAATAAAAAGAGAATAAGATTTTACTTAAAAAAATTGATTATGCTAATATGGATAAGTAGTAGTAATGAAGGTTTCGGTATACTTATAATTAGATTTTAATCATATGGATTCATTTTACTTGCTCTCCAAATAAATCCTCTAATGGAATGTTTTCTCCTTAGAGTGTCGTCTTTATATTAAACTTTCTTCAAGATGAATAAATCTCATAATTAAGTGAATTTAATAATCAGCTCTGATTGAATACATTAAAATGAAATGTACTTTTAATATTTAAGTAATTAAGATATGTACATTTCCTGGATTGGTACGGAGAATGGATTTGCTTTTACATACTACGGAACAAACAGTCTAGTGGCACATTCATTTCTTGGATCTCAGGGAAATTAGGGGAAAGTCTACCTTTTGCCATTTTTCTATTCTTTACCCATATGTCCATAAATATGTGCTACCCATTATTTTGAATCATGAAGAAAAATAAATTCTCATTCCAAAAGGGTCAATAATGGGAATTTTCTCTAATAAATAAGGGTAAATATCCTGGATATTTTCAAGTCTTGAATTTTTTTATGTGGACATTTAAAATTTTCTAACTAAATCTTTTCTATATCTAGTTTATAATGCTGAATTGTATGGATTATTTATACAGGTGCTTAACTTAAGGAATTAAATGGGAAATCAAAATGAATGTCATTGTATTTGATTCAATTTGTTAATATTGATTTCATTTGCAAAATACAAAGCGACAAAATATATATTTAAATATCATCTATCTATATCTATTTATTTTTCTATCCATCATCGTCATCTGTCCATTCTTGTGTCCATCCATTCATTCATCTTCAATTTTGTGTAAATTCTGAGGGAGAAAGTCTTATGGTGCATATTAGTCTTGGTCTAGAGAGGAAAGAGAAAACACACACCACTTTAAACAGAGAAACACAAAAGGATTATTAAGCTTTGATAGGAGAGTAACAATTAAAATGGAAAGAGAACTCTGAAAAATATACCAGCGATTAAGAGTAAGCTTACTTTGGTTAGCACTGAGAAAACATATAGAATTGTTGAATTATTATATTGTACACCTGAAACTAATTATATCTCAACTAAAAAATAAAAATAACAAATACCCTAAGGCTGAAGGAGGGCACCTGGGAATGGACAAGAGGGGGGTGTTCAAACCTTCTTAAAGAAGCGGTTGCAGCCCACTGTGTTACAGAGATTACTGGGTAGTTCAGTAGTGCTACCCCATAGTCATCAGGCAAGGCTGGAACAATCCCCTGTGGCACATATCAAATGAGGCTGGCAGCAGGCATTTGAAGGGAGTTAGGTCACTGTTGCCAGTACTGCCAGATCTGAGAGCTGTAAAAGCATCCCTAGGCAGGAAACCAGTGTCCTATGTATTGTTTGGGTAGGCTGATGGGCAGGACAAATGTTGGGTGGCTGCTCTTCTTGGAATGTTTTTGTGATTAAAATATATGATTGCATGGTTTTCTAATATCTTCTGAAAAGTTATGTTCTTAAAAGACACATATATTTCTAAACCATATAAACCTGCTGGCAGTTCTTATTTGTGTCTAAAAATAGACTGATAGTGGCTGTAGTTACCTGGATTGAAAACATGAAATTGTCTTTGAAGTCACCTCATAAATAACAAACGTGGCTCCCTATGTTGTCTTAACTAAGTTAATATAAATATGTAAATTTTTATTATAGTTGAGAAACACTCTTTTATTGAAAAAACTGAAGACAAGTTCTTCTGAACCCTCTTTTAACTTGTCTTGTCCATGGGCCTTTGGCCTGCCAGTTCATTTGTAGAGACAATTCTGTTAAGTCAGTTTAAAGAGCATCCTTTACCAAAAAAATCAAGTAAATAATAGTATAGAGTGGTGACAAAAGTTATACAGGTAAAATATGGTATATAAATGTTTGAAGTATGAACACACTAGATAAAATTGTATTCATGAGACTACTAGTAAAATCCAAAATCCTTTGTAGGCCAGAGTTGCTTTCATAATCCAATGTACCCTCCCTATTGTAAGTTCTCCCACGATTTCCCCATATCCACTCAATATCCAAGCCACAAAAGAATTTCTTTCTTACTGAACGTGGTATGTAGCTTTATGCAGTCCTGTCTTTGTTGTTGTTTCTTCTGTCTGGCTTGGCCCTGTGGCAGATCCAGTGAATTGCTTCTTTCCATATCTATTTCATCTTGAAGGAGGCGATTGAGAGGGTGTAACTTCTAGTTGACATGCAAGCTAGACCCAAGCAATCAGAGGCTTCTCCTGTGTCCTGGGATGTATGCTCTGCCTATTGTTCCCACAGTGACAACCATTTTCAAGGACATAGTCTTGAGAGAACAATGTGTTGTTGAGACTGTCCTGACAGTGTGTGTGACTGAACCTTTAGAAGGCCTACATCAACTGTAAAGATTCTGGTGGATGGATGTGGAGATCTATTTGTCTACATATAAAATAAGCCTTGTATGTGTGTTCCTTTGCTTTCTAAATTGCCACCTACCACCCCCCCCGCAAAAAAAAGATGGGAATCCTTTACCCTGAATATCTGATCAAATTCCTGATCATTACTCTTGATACCTTACAATCCTGGCCTGCCTTCAGCAAGAGTTTCATTAAGTTGGTTTAACAAGACTCTCCCTATCCTTGATATTCCCGCTTAGTAATTTTCTACGTATTGACCTCACAGTCTGCTCCTCAGCTATAAATTCCTACTTTTCCTTGTTGTATTAGTCATTGAGCTTGTTCTTTCTCATGCAGTGTAATATTCTTGACACCTATCATGATAGACCTGAATAAATCTTCTTTACTAATACTAAAAAGCATCAGAATAATTTTTTCTTTAACACAGTTCACGTGTGTTTACTTAACAAAACAGTTATTTCAGTTGGTAAAATATTGATTTGAAATATGCTATCCATATTCAGTTGAAGTTAATAAATTTCAAGATCATTAGGTGAGCTGAAGACATAATTAGATATATTGCATCTACTTCAGCAATTTGGTATTTATTCAGAATCTCATAATTTTGTGTCATTAATAATATGCAGATGAGTATTTGGCAGTAATTTAGTTAAGCTGCACAAAAAAATCTGTGTCGAATGGGTTGTTTTATTCATTGTTTATAATATCACTTTACATGTCTGGAATTTTATTTTATTTTATTTTTTTTTAAATATTTTATTTTTTTATTTGACAGAGAGAGAGATCACAGTTAGGCAGAGAGAGGAGGAAGCAGGCTCCCTGCTCAGCAGAGAGCCCGATGTGGGACTTGATCCCAGGACCCTGGGATCATGACCTGAGCCGAAGGCAGAGGCTTTAACCCACTGAGCCACCCAGGCGCCCACATGTCTGGAATTTTAATTATTATTATATTAATGTCATTATGTGATATAATAGCAATGTCATAATAGAATGCTGAATGACATAGGCATGACTGTGTAAGGCATATTATCATTATGTGGATATTTATGTGTGACCTTTTAAATTAATTTTAATAATGTTTTTATTTTAGTTTTAGACTTATAAAAAAGTAGTAAAGATACTACATAGAGATCACACATGCCCCTCACTGAGTTTCCCTTCATTGTTCTTGTATTAATATAGTAAATTTGTCATAACTCATGAATTGTGTATCAGGACATATTATTATCAACTAAAGTTCTTATTTTTCTCAGATTTCCTTCTATTTTACCTGATTTTTTTTGCTGTTTCAGAAACTTTTCCAGAATACTATATTATGTTAATTCATCATGCTTAGTTCCTCTTGGTTGGAATAGTTTCTCAGGCTTTCCTTGTTTTGGGTAACTTTGAGAGTTTTGAGGTGTACTATCAGGTATTTTGGATAGTTCTCCTTAGTTGAGATTGATTTGATGTTTTCTTCAGCATGATATTTTAGGGTTTGAAGACAACAGAAATAAAATGACTTCTTACCTTATCATTTCAAATTTACCTGTTATCCATATAACATCACTTTTAGTGTTCATCTTCAATACTTGACTGAGGTAGTGTATGTCAGATTTCTTTACTATAAATTCCACCCCTCGACATTCCATGCTCTACTCCTTGAAAGGAAATTGGTGTACACGACCTACATTTAAGGAGTGAAGACTCATGCTCCACCCTCTTCAGGGTAGAATATCTGCATACAGTAGTTAGAATTCATTCGCATGATAAGTTTGGCTCATTTTCCTCCCTCTCTGTCTGTGTCTATGCCTGTTTGTTTCTTCCTTTCTTTGTTGGCCAATATGGACTCAATAGATAATTACTTTATACTTTGGATTATAGTATAATATGTGTTAATTATTTTTTCTTCATATTGTTTCAGCTTTAGTCATTGGGAGATAATTTCAGTTGACTCCTCTGTGTCTTTAACATAATCACATCATTATGTCTTTTTTTTTTCTTTTTTAGTTACACTTTTACTTTCTGCCATTTTAAGATGTTCTAGACTTATCTTGTGTACTTCCTACCCCAGTCCTAGAATCAGTCATTTCACCAAGGACTCCTGGCTTCATTTACTGGAGAATGGTATTAGAAACCAGGATCTAAGTGCTAAATGTGTTCTTTGCTACTGGGGTAATTTTGCTTGTAGGTATTCCCAACTGACTGAGCAAGAAGGTACATGTGTATATAATAACTTAAGTATACAGGTGGTGCTTCACTTAATGGTTTGACTTACAGTTTTCCAACTTTATGATGATACAAAAGCAATACACTTTCAGTGGAGACATACTTTGAATTTTGGTCTGTTTTCCCGGGTGAGTGATATGCTGTCCTGTACTATCTTGTGATCCTGGGCAGTGCCAGCAAGCCACAGATCTCAGTCAGCCATGCCATCAAGGGGGTAAACAACTGATACACTAACAGTCATTCTTTATCCATACAAGCACTTTGTTTTTTCACTTTTAATACGATATTTAATAAATTAGATATTTAACACTTTATTATAAAATAGACTTTGTGTTAGATGGTTTTGCCCAAATGTAAGGTAATATAAGTGTTCCAAGCAGGTATAAATGTTCACAGCAAGTTTAAGTTAAGTTAGGCTAAGCTATGGTGTTCATGAGGGTAGGTGTATTAAATGTATTTTAAACTTACATTATTTTCAACTTACAATAAATTTATCAGGATGTAACCCTATCATAAGTTGAAAAAGATCTCTATACACATATCTAAAAATATTTCTCTCAGTATTCATCTTAAACTAAACGTGATTTTTGCTGTTATATCCAACTCTAATCCATTATCATATGGATGGTCAGCCCTCTCCCCTTGTTATCTGTAATATCCAACTCAAATGATGAGAAACTGGGATTCTACCATCTACTACATATTTACTTAATTGTTCAATTCTAATATCTATGTATGGCAGTATGAGACTTGTTAACCCCTGTTATCATGGGAAACAACTTTATCAAGTAGAGTACAGGGCTTCTGCATGGTTCCCTTTGCCTGTGGTCTTAGAGACTATCCATTTCAAAGTTATTTAGTTCATTTTTTCTTCTGTCTTCTTCTGTGAGATTGTTTCATACATTTGTAATGCAGTGGATTCTTTTGTCACAGTCTGCATTCTATCCTAGAATTAACTGATTTCTAAATATTTTTAAAATTTGCATATGTTAAGGTTGAATTTTTCATAGCATCATGTATCTACCATTGAAGTATGATTTAAGATAGTCTTACTGCCCTAAAAAATCTGCTGGGTTTCATCCATTCAACTCGCATCCCTCTTCTGAACTGTTGGCAACCACTGGAATATTGTGTATGTTTTTAGTTTTGCCATTTGTAAGATGTTGTATAGTTGGCCTTATGCAGTATGTGGACTTTCAGAATGACTTCTTCCTTTCAATAGAAATATTCATCTGAAATGCATCCATGTTTTTCGGTTCCTTGTTTAACTCCAGTTCTTTTTGCTTTACAATTTCCCATGATATGGGGATCATAACTGGTTTATTCACCTATTGAATAGGATCTTGGTTCATTTGAGTTTTTGACAGTTATGAATAAAGCTCTATAAATATTCATGGTCAGTTTTAGGTGGATATAAGTTTTCAGATCAGTTGAGTAAATGTCTTGGTTCATGAAAGTACCTGTTCTGAACAGATTTTAAAAATACGACCAAAAGGAATAGGAGGTTCTCCTTGATACATCAAGCACTATACTGCTAGCTCATAAAGAAGATATTTTTGAGTGGGGGAAGAAACTGAAACATGGTTTCTGGGTCATACAGAAATATTAGTGGGGGAAAATAAATTGGGATTGTTTTATGTTCTTGTCATGCTTCTGAAATTTCAAAATATCACTGCATTTTTCATTCTCTGTAGAAAAAGTTTAATCCAGAGTGGTTTGTAGAAAAAATAATAAATATTAAACCCTTGGTTAGTATGAAAGAGCATTATTTAGAAATTAGTTCTTATTTGAATGAAATTAATAAATATATAATGTAATGGTAAAGCAAAATATAAATGGTGTTTAAGACACCGTAATTCGAGAATGACAGCTTGATGTAGAGGCCAATATTTTTTTCAGGTGTTATCTGATTGAGGGATTCTGTTCTTTACTAAAACATTTATTAAATGAAATGCTTTATTCTTAATTTTGTTAGTACTAATAAGCTTCATTTTCAGAGAAGACTTTCATTTAGAGAAAAAATAAAGTGAGAAACTACACTTACATGACCAGAAATGCAAATAATTCCTACTATTAAATTTTTAAACTATACTAAAGTAAGTTGTCTTGAAAACGTAATGCATCCTAGGCCCAAGAAAGTTTTTATGGGCAAGTTATATATTCTGGAAGCTTATGTAATGGAAACATTTTTGTAATAGTTTTTTTTTTTTAATTTTTTATTATTTATTTATTTATTTATTTATTTGACAGATAGAGATCACAAGCAGGCAGAGAGGCAGGCAGAAAGAGAGGGAGAGGAGGAAGCAGGCTCCCTGCTGAGCAGAGAGCCCGATGTGGGGCTCGATCCCAGAACCCTGGGATCACGACCTGAGCCGAAGGCAGAGGCCTCAACCAACTGAGCCACCCAGGTGCCCCTGTAATAGTTTTATAATATATCAGTGAATGGATATAGATGGGAAAAGACTTGATAATGACAGAACATCTTCAGTTAGCTTGATTGTAAGATTTTTGAAATGGTTTTCATATTTAAAGATCATAAATTGGTAAAGCATAGCTCACAAAAGTACAAACTGCCTGAACAAAATTAAAGTGAGGATAAAATTCTACAGGTATTTTTCTGAAATCATAATGATATATGGAAGGGATTTTTCTGTATAAATATAATTTCTCCTTCATATACAAAATATTTTGCAATATTTTACCATTACAGTTGAAATTTATCTAAAACAAATTATATATCTCCATGACCCCATAGACATAGCATTTAGAATATTTTATTGATGACTTTGTCTTTCCATCATAAACATTAGTTACTGAACAGGTCTCTGAAACAAAAATGCCCATGGCAGTCCCATGTACTCTGCAGTAATCAATAATGGGCTCTACTTTTATGGACTTTCTGTAATCTGTTAGTTTCATTTTCCCCATTCTTTCTCTTGTAGATTTTGCTGGTTTCAGAATTTTGGCTACTTATAATCTGCTTCACTTTACACATAATTACCAAGCGGATGTGCTTCAGTTTTTAACACATCAGTTTGGAGGCTGTGCTCTAGGCAGTTAATCTGAAAAAGGCATAAATCTGAAAACCAGAATAAGTAAGGCGTTGTAGGCACCCATTATGAAACTCATAAAGGACATCTTACATATCAGGTTTCAGTCTTTCAGTGATAAATGTTAGTAGCAGTTTTAATCACTATTTCAAGTCTGGTAAACCAGAAGCCTTGAGTTTAGTTCCTTTTTTCTTTTTAAGAAATGCATACTTTGAGGTATTTTGGAAAATTAATATTTTTTCATAGGAATTTTTGCAACTCATGCAGTATTTCCCTGACTTCATGTTTAGAAGAAATTTCATTTGGAAAGTTTATCACTCATTTTATTATTCTGCTAGTATTTAATGCTGACCGATCCTTGAACTCTGGGTGACTGTGACCAATGCAGCTAGTTCATGTATTAAATTTTTAAAAAATGACATTTTTATTCTCTAAATGGTGCCATTGATTAAACTGGATCATTTATTTTTATTTTATTTATTTATCACATAGGCAGGATTAATATGCTACACTTGGTTTCTGAGTTTAGATTGCTACTAACAGATTATTCCCTCTTAAAGCTAGCTGGTGTTTGCCGAAGGAGTTCATGCTCCTAAGTAAGTCATCACTATTTTATCATCTAAGTGAGGTCCCTGGCAAGATTCAGTTCAAGCATCATCTCTCCTAACAACTTTTTCCCCATTTCCTTGAATGGGTCTTTTACTGGTAGTCCCATAACTCCTTCTTTCAGCCTTTTTCCCTGCTTTATTTTAATTGTCCTGTTTTCTCCTTACTACATTTTACTTTTGCTTCTCATTCTTCCCCTTACTACCTTTTAACATTTTTATAGGCAGCATCTTTATCATCTTCGTATTTCTAGCAACTGGTCTAATGCCTCTCTCATAATGAGTTCTTATAGTAAATGTTTTTTGTCTGAACCTCAGCTGATCAGATTTATGATTTTAGCAAGTCTTTATGTTGTTTCTTAATGAGCTTCTATTAGAGAAAGATGAAAAATACATATAGAAGAAAATATAATACAAATAGGCCATAAACAGATGTAGATTTCATAGATAACAATTAATATAAATAATATGTAGCATCCATACAAAACTCATGGAATATGATGTCCATTTACTTGCTTTCTCCATGACACATCAAAGACAATTCTAAGTGCACAATGAGATAAGAATATGGCCGGGTCAATTACTATTGAAATTGTGATAATCTAACATTTCAATAAATTTTTCTAATTTTTTCAAAATGAATATAAAGCCAAAGCCATTTTATTGTTATAGAAGGTATAGAATATAAAGATGATGAATTTTGGGGAGATTTACAGAGAATAGAACTAAATTCTGTCATCTTGATTTGGGGAATACATAGTGTAAGGCTAAAGCAAAATATAAATAACATTTAAGACACTTTGTGTTTTAGAAATCTTTTTTTCTTATCTAATAGTGAAGTCCTTAGGATTCATTTGTTGCACAATTTCTGTGAGCACATGGGCTAAGAAATGGGTAGTACACTGACCCTTTATTCCTGGCACTGAGAATAGTTTGATAGATTGTGGTGAATGAAACATTTTCACGTTTGTTTATTAATTATATTTCCTTTTACGTAAATTATCTGTACACATCACTTGCTTGTTTTTTCTATTGAGTCAGTGTTTTCTTACTAGCTTAAATACTACAAACCTTAAACATTTTATATTAAGAGGCGCCTGGGTGGCTCAGTTGTTAGCAGCTGCCTTTGGCTCAGGTCATAATCCCAGTGTCCTGGAATTGAGCCCTGCTTCAGGCTCTCTGCTAAGTGGGAAGCCTGCTTCTTCCTCTCCCACTCCCCCTGCTTGCGTTCTCTCTCTCTCTTTCTCTGTCAAATAAATATATAAAATCTTCTAGAAAACATTTTTTTTAAGATTTTATTTATTTATTGGACAGACAGAGATCACAAGTAGGCAGAGAGGTAGGCAGAGAGAAAGAGGAGGAAGCAGGCTCCCCACCGAGCAGAGAGCCCGATGTGGGGCTCGATCCCAGGACCCTGGGATCATGACCTGAGCCAAAGACAGAGGCTTTAACCCACTGAGCCACCCAGGTGCCCCTAAAAAACATTTTTTAATAAAAAAAAAATTTTTGTTAACATGTAATGTATTATTAGCGCCAGGGGTACAGGTCTGTGAATCGCCAGGTTTACATACTAAAAAAACATTTTATGTTAAAAATATTTTTTAAATCTAATTTTATTTTTTCAGTGTTCCAAGATTCATTGTTTATGCACCACACCCAGTGCTCCATGCAATACGTGCCCTCCTTAATACCTATCACCAGGCCCTCCTAACCCCTACCCCCCTCCCCTCCAAAACCCTCAGTTTGTTTCTTGAGTCCACAGTCTCTCATGGTCTGTCTCCCCCTCTGATTTCTCCCAACTGACTTCTCCTCTCCTTCACCCAATGTCCTCTGTATTTTTCCTTATGCTCCACAAGTAAGTGAAACCATATGATAATTGACTCTCTATGCTTGACTTATTTCACTCAGCATAATCACCTCCAGTCCCATCCATGTTGATACAAAAAGTTGAGTGTTCATGGAGGCATAATACTCCATTGTATATATGGACCATATCTTCTTTATCCATTTGTCTGTTGAAGGGCATCTTGGTTCTTTCCACAGTTTGGCATTGTTAAAATGTCTGTGCTGCCTAAAGCAGTCTATACTTTCAATGCCATCCTGATCAAAGCTCCACTGGCATTTTTCAAATTGCTGGAACAAACCTAAAATTTCTATGGAACCAGAAGAGACCCTGAATTGCTAAGGAAATGTTGAAAAAGAAAACAAAACTGGGGCATCACATTGCCCAATTTCAAGCTTTACTACAAAGCTGTGATCACCAAGACAGCATGGTACTGGCACAAAAACAGACACATAGACCAGTAGAACAGAGTAGAGAGCCCAGATATGGACCCGCAACTCTGTGATGAAATAATCTTCGACAAAGCAGGAAAAAATATACAGTGGAAAAAAGTCTCTTCAATAAATGGTGGTAGGAAAATTGGACAGCTATGTATATTTTTGGTATTTACTTTTAATTTAATAGGCTGTTTTCTTCATGTTTCTGAAGAAGTTTATTAACATTTTGCATTAGATTTTGTGGAACTTTAAGGCCCTTGGATAATAAATTTGTTGTGTTCTTTAATATTTTGTGAATCACTTGAGCTGATATGTCCCTGGATTAAATACTAGAATAATTAAGACAATCAATAATTGTAGTAATTATTAATTCTTGATTATAATAGCATTAACATATTTTTGTTTTTTAATTAGACTTTAAAAAGAGTAAAAGAAATGCCTAAATGTTTGAGTAAAGGTGAAAATGACCTTAAAAATCCATGAAATGTAATGTTGGCAAGTATAGTAGCCACTTTTTAATGTGTGTCTAGCCCATGATGACTCCCTCTTCACTTAAAGTGGTACTGCCTCCTCCCACTTTCCACTCTAATGGTCCTTGTCAGTCAGGTTTGTATCACATGATGTTACATACTGACAGGTTGGACTAGGCTGTTCTCCTGAACTTAAATTAAACAGCTATTTTGGCAAACTGACCATCTTTCAAGTGTATTAGCAAGTGAAAAGGATGGGTCGGGGAGTCCAAGAGAAACAAGGAAGAAATAGAGGGACAAAGAGAAAGATAGAATTTGGTTCTTAACAATTTTAGGTTTTCCTCTCTCTCTCTTAGGACAGGTCTTGGTGTGTCGATAACCTCTTGTCATTATAAAAATTCTACTTGCACAATGATTGTTAGAGAAAAAGGCTTTGACAAAGACATTAAGGATGGTGAGGATTCTGGTTATAGCCTCCTAACCAAATCCATAGATTTTTGTATATTGCTTTCTACCTCACTCTGAGAATTTTTTGTGTTCTTTCCTCTGAAATTTATTGTTGAACTGTGTGTGAGGGAGTGGTTTCCATGAATTAGCATTTCTGGAGATAATAACTTCAGTCAGACTGTAAGAAAAAATAATAAAGATCTATATTCTGGGGACAGGTGGGCAGTTCTTTGGGTCAGAAATCCTATCAGCTTGAAAAGACTAGCAATACTCTTCCCATGTGAAAATACAGTCCCTAGCCTCAACAAGAGGGAGTTCAACTATTCTGTTGTGGAAGCAGAAAAGACTGTGTGATTCACAAGTTTTTATTTATTTTTTTTCCTGCATGTAGTGTTTAATAAATATGAATTCAAGTAGTAGATATGGGTAGAATCTAGTAAAGAGAGAGAGATTGGTTTTACTTTTGAATAAAGAAAATCTATGGTGTTTTCATAAAGCTCCTTACAAGAAATTCCGTTTAGTATGCTGCTTGTATTATCTAGTATATTTGCTTCAGTTATGTTTGCTTTAGGCCCAGTTTTTTCTTGTACATCTATAATACTTTATTATAGGTGTTTTGTTTTATTTGACCCAAAATTCATTGAGGTAAGAAGTAACTTATTTACTTTTTATTTTGGCTGAATATTAGTGAATTAGCTAATTTTATGTATTATAATACATAATTATGTAATTTATGAATTTATGTATTCATTTATTCATGTTATAATTTATAACTTTACTCTTCAGCCTTTATAATGACTTATTAAATCTACTGACCTAGAAACTTGAGAATATAATGGAAAGTCTTCATGTTGGTGATCCTGATTACAAAATTTGTATTCATCAGTTTTATCTTAAACCAAACACAGGAAGGAGTCTTGATGAGATACTTGTTGGGTTCTTTACTCTTTTAAGGAAAGCTAAGCATATGCAGTTATCTTTTATTAAGCTTCATCATGAAAAAAGGATTTGATAACTTTGTGAGACTATAATATAGACTAGTCATTATTCAGAAGTTCATATTTTGGATATCAAAGCAGTGGCCAATGCTTATATTGTAGAAGAATGTCAACATTGCAATTATGATAATTTCCTAAGTGAAAGTTTTCTGGATTCCTTATAGGTAGATTTTTTTTTCAATAAAGTTCTCAAAAATGTAACTCTTCAGTTACCCAATTCTGATGTATATTATGGTTTAAGAACAGTTCCAAGCCAATGAAACTGAATTATAATTTATCATAGATATTAAATTAGCAGCTTTTATTTCAAGTGTTGTCATAAAACGGGCACAAGATTCTTTCCACAAGATCAGGAAAAAGATACAGAGCATGTTTTTCAAGGAATTTTCATATGTCCAGACTTATCATTAGTTGAAGAAGGAGTGTGCTATCCTACATCCCCTCTTAGGATCTGAAGGATGTGGTCTAAAGCATCTGTACTTAGAGAGAATACATTAACACCACACCTTTGAAGGAGTGTGTATTATTAAGAAACATCACAGAGAGCCAGATCATTGGCTATCAGGTAACCATGAGGCAACGTATTAAAGTAAATCTCAGCAGGTATGTTATAACCAGAGTTTAGGACAGGCTGCCTGAGAAGACTGTAGAATTTCCAGTGGTATTCAGTATGTATTGTGCAGATTTAGGGCAGTTAACCCATAGTAACTTTGCACCAACAAAGTACTTTTAGCACTTTAATTCACCTGAATATACTCTACAAGCATTACAATCTACATGTTAAGTAAATGAATTGTAAATAAAGTTTCTGAAGGCCTGCATAACCCCTTCCTATTTCTTTACAATCTCTAGAAATGTTTAATGTAAACACAAAATAGGGCGCCTGGGTGGCTCAGTTGGTTAAACACAAAATAATGAATCCTATGGGACTTATTTTGACTCTTTAATGAAAGTTCTATATATATGTATTATTTTAAACTCCTTAGTACTTTCTCTTTGTTAAAAACCTCACCCATATTCAAATAAATACTTTAACTTTTAGTAAAATCGTGATTACGAAAATGCTCTAAAACTGTTTTTAAAGACTAAAATTTAAGACAGCTATCAAAAATACTACACAAATCAAACATTAAGTCGAATAGTTTGAATACTAAATTTAACCATGTAGATGCACTGGTGCTATAAAATAAGAAAAAAGGAAAAATTACTATTTTTGATATTTTCTTGTTTCAAAATTTATACTTCTGAAGGTTAATTTGATTTTTTTGTGTGTATTCATAGAGTGGTGGTTATAAGTCAAGGAAAATAGATGAAGATAAAACATCACATTTTGTTTTCAATTAATTGCTGAGCTTTTGTGTTTTTTTGCAACTGACAAGAATAAACTTTTCAAATATATAGATGATGGATTTTTTTTCCTATATCACATTGTGACTAGTCTCCAACTCAAAATGAAAAAAAAAATAGTCTCTGTAATATAATATTTAAAAAAATATCTTTGGACACCATTTTTTAAAAAAAAGCCTAACCCTGGACTGATACAAAGTTAGGCTTAAGATATGAGCATAGTGATATAGAAGAGACTATTAAAGTAATTTAGGAAGAGAATAATGGTTACTTTTGAAAAATCAGGACAATGGGAGTAGTTGAGGACTTCTGGCTGACCATGTAAAGATAATTCTCATTTTCTGCTTCTTATTTCAAGAAGGAATCATTTATTCTTCCTAAAGATCCTCTGACTAACAGCTTGTAGAATATGTCAGATATAAGTAAATGTAGAGCATAAGATTCAGTTTGTGATAATTGACATTAAGAGGCTTTTGCTAAGGAGAGATTAAGAAATGTGAACAAGAGTACACTTGACCTCCCATTGAGTGTATCACTAAGTAAAGCAAGGATTATTCATAATTGCTTGAAAACCCTTCTGGAAGAAATAAAATGCAAAGTAGAATTTAGTATATAGTTAGAAAGTCAAAAATAATTTCAGAGTTAACATATTCATAGCAGCATAGGAGTAGAAAAATCCATAATGGCTTAATAATTGTAAAGTTTATTGTAACTTAAATGATTAAAATAATTTTGCAGCCAAAGTTAGAGGAATATTTTTAGGATTTAATTAAAGATTTAAATTAACATTGATCCATAGTAATATGTATTATCTTCCACATACATTTCAATAAATAATAATGTCTTTATGCTGGATTCAAAAGACCAGTGCTATGTGACAATGGGGCTTTATTGTACTAGGGAGGGCAAATAATCTTTATTCACATTCAGGTACCAAGTATAGGGACTTCTTTGCTCTACTGGTTGTATCTCACTTAGTCTTGATAAGCCTGACACCCAGCAAGTAAGTGCTTAAACTCATTCAGTAGGTATTATGTGGCAGGCATTACACTATTATCATCTCTGTTTTTAGGAGAAATTTAAAGACTGAAATCTATTTTTTTTTTTCAATTTAGATACAAACCTAAAATTTTCTAAGAAAGTCATGTATTCTGAAGAGTAAAAAGGGGTACACTCCTTGTCTAAAATTTCAAGACTAACTTTTTCTTGTATCTTATAGAGTTAAAGTTGTAATTTTTTAAGGTGAAAATAGTTGACTGTTGGCAATTTCATTATGGTTCAGTGTAATAATCTTTAAGGGCACTTAAAAATCTTTTATATCTGTTTCTTTTCTGAGCATGTAATATTTACATTAGAGTTCTGAAGCAGGATGTAATTTTGTTGTTTTCTATGTTCTATCATTTATTATAATTAATATGAAGTATAGTTGGGTAGCTAACTAAAATTCTATGTAAACGTGTCATTTTATTTGATGTCATGATTTTATTACTGTTAATTCTGCATGGATAACTCTTGGTATTGGTAATAGAATATATTTTTTCTTTTGGTTAGATCACTCAGAATTTATTAATTTGTTCTGTTGACATAGTTTTAAAAAAAGGCAAGAAAGGAGTTTTAACAGTGAACCTCAACAGAATTATATTAATACAGATGACTTTGCATTTTACATGTCATTATGTATCTTCCATAATTTAGATATTTTAGTGCATCAATACACAGGATGGAACACCTGGGTGACTCAGTAGTTAAGCGTCTGCCTTCTGCTCAGGTCATGATCCCAGGGTCCTGGGATGGAGCCCTGCGTCTGGCCCCCTACTTGACGGGAAGCCTGCTTCTCCCTCTCCCATTCCCCCTGTTTGTGTTCCCTCTCTCATTGTCTCTCTTTCTCTGCCAAATAAATAAATAAAATCTTAAAAAAAATACACAGGGTACCATGGTGAGACAGATTATAGTGTTTCTTAGGACGCAGAGTTAAAATGACTTATTTAAGCATACCCTAATTCAGGGCAGAAGTGGAAATATAATTAAGAAGTACTTTTGGTTAACTTGGACCTAAACTTAATAAATAAATATGTATTTTAATTTCATTTTATGCACTGTACCTCATATTAATCTTTAAAAAAGAAGCTGGCAGGTATGTGATCAGTAGAGGGTTGAATTTTATATTTAGTCTGTATGGACTAGATTTGAATGTGAAATAGATTTACTCAAACTGCCTAGGTATACCTTAAGCAGACTTTTATTAAAATGTCCTGCTTTTTTTTAAAAAGAGTGGACCCAAAAAGTAACCAAGGTATTTTAGGAGTTATTCTCTCCAAATTCTTAAAAATACAAGGATCTCATCTAGTGCATTTCTGACATCCGGTGCACAAACACTGAAGACATCAGTTTACAGCCTTGAAGGTAGTCTGCATCTCACTTAACAGTTCTGGCAGTTATTTTTGTGTCTCTGTAATTCTGATCATTGTTGAAGAACGCATGAGAACAGCAGAGTGGAAGTCTGCTCTGCCTTCTGTGTGTTATTCATTCACTCATTCACCCATTAAATTCATTTATACTTAGCCAAATGGCCAAAATGCATATTAGACCCTGAATGTAGAAATGGTTATTAAAAATCTGTGGCCCTAAAAATAAGTGAGTCAGTCAGACAATATGATGAATGCTAGGAAGTACATTCAGAGTTGTCACAGAAGCTAACAGGACTGCTGATTCTCATCAGTGAGGTTGGATGTCAAGATAGTCTTCCAAGAGGAAAAGGCCTCTCCCTAGAGCAGCTATTTCTGATGTAGACAAAAGGAGAGCAGGAGTTTCAAAGAGGATTTTAATTTGCATGCAAATTGAAGTGAATGGAAGTGACATTCAGATGTTTTAAGAAGAGGTTATTGCACTCATCCATTTTTCTCTTTCCGGATCTATGTTTAGTTCATAATTACTTATTAGATGGTTTGTTTTCAAGATAACTTTATTAACTTCCCTCTGTGACAGTTTAAGTTTTCAAGAAATGTGGTGTTTAAACAGGACAAAGTTATCTGCATATCCAGAGTGCCTTCTGATTTATTGGCAAAGAGCACTGTTAAAACCATTTAAAACAAACAGAAAACAACAAACAAATGAAAAACAACAAAAATATTGAACTGAGTGATCTATTGAGCTAATAAGACTAATACACCATAAAGTGTAAATATCCCACCACATGTTTATTTTCTTATTGTGTAGATGTGACTCTCATAATTTAGTGGTGTTTCTAATGGAGCTATGGATGTTGAAACGAAAAATTTTTAAATGCTAATTGAGCAACATGTAAATTAAGTACATTTTTTTTACATGAATCTCCTAGTGACATTCTTTAGGGGCAAGGTAAAGGAGATTTTTTTTTGGAGCACACATTCATTGATTTACTGAATTTCTCACCTGGTCCACGTCAACCCTGTGAAGACCTAGTTTGATGTATTTCTCTCATGCTGAAGCACAAAGACTTAAGAAATAAGAGGTAGTTGAGAAAAGAGAGGAAAGCAGGGTGAGAAAATCCATGCTGCAGTGATAAGCAACTTTCAGATAGCAGAGTGGCTGCTGCACATATATGCCATCATTAGTCATAGGTCATTCGACTTTATACCTGCTCACACTGGGAACTAAAGAGGATAGAGTCATTGAATCCAGGGATTCAGAGTAAACACAAAATTGACAATCAGCTTCTGGCTGTTGAAGATGTCATCTTGTGTGACTCTTCAATAGCAGTGTCAGAATAGACCTTTAACTAATCTTTGTACATATATAAGAAATGTTTTTTCTACTTACTAAACAGAAAATCCTCATATTAACCTATATAAGAAAGAATATTTGCATAGTACAATTCTGAAAGCATTTGTTTTTTTTTGTGTGTGTGCCTTATTTGATATTTAATTTTGTATCAGCAGTCAGTGTATCCTGATGGTTAAAAAGCAAGAACCCACCTGCTTCTTAAGATTTATACATCAGTTTTACTACTTAGTACCTGTGAAAACATGCCTTGAGCATATTGTTTAATCTTTCTGTGTCTTAGTTACAGATAAAATAAGGATAATGGCCAATTTACTGAGTTGTGACCATTTTACTAGGTATGTAAAACAGCTAAAACTCTCTGTGGCATATAATAGATGTTCATTTTAAATTCAAGCTATTATTGTATATTGACTCATTTAGTTGTTTCATTTCTGGATATGTTACTGTCCCTCCCTAACCGGGTCCATGGTTGCTATGGGAAAGGATAGTGGTGGTCATATAACTTCACCCCAAGTGTAGATGGAGTCTTACTATATGTGGGCTGGCTTGGAACCTTGCTTTGCTAATCAACAGAGACAGAACAACAACAACAACAACAAAACAAAAACCCCAAACTGTAGACTGATTGATTGAGTGGTTGGTTGATTACCAGCCTGACTGAGTCCCACTTGTCTATTTTTACTTTTGTCACCTATCGTAGCCAAGAAATCATTTTCAAAAGCAGTGTCAAGAAGACTTTCCCTTTTGTTTTCCTTCAGGAATTTTACAGTTTCGGGTTTTACTTTGAATTGATTTTTGTGTATGATGTTAGATAAGGGTTCATTTTCATTATTTTGTATGGGAATATCCAATTTTCCCAGTACTTTTCGTTGAAGAGACAATCCTTTCCCCATTGTGTATGCTTAGCACACTTACAGAATTCAATTAACAGTATATTTGTGGCTTTTTTTTTCTGGGATCTGTATTCTCTTATCTTGCTCTGTATGTTAGTGGCTAAATATATCAGCACCATACTCTTTTAGTTGCCATAGCTTTGTAAGATATTTTTAAATCAACAATGGTGATGCCTCCATTTTGTTTTTCTTTTTCAAGATTGTTTTGGCTGTTTGGAGTCTTAAATGGTATATATCCTTGAGGGAATGGTATCTACAAAAATTATTTGGAATAATTCTACACTGAAGATTTGTCTGTTATCCCCATTTATTTATTTTGTCATTTATTTCAGTATGAACTCATGGATTTTATCTTGTAATTTACAGTATTTTTATAATTGTTCCAGTATTGGCTATTGACAGAGGACACAACTCCTGTATCCTTTTAATATATCCTCATTATTGTGAGGTTTTGTTCTGGTTTTGTTTGTGTGCTTGAGCATGTGCATGTGTTGTGTGTCTGTATGTGTATGTGGATGTGGATGTTTGGAGCACTTCTTTACTTTCTGGCCCAACATGAAGCTCCACATGATCCAGGCTCATTTTTTATGTTTCCTGCCCAAGTTGTGGAATCAGCCATTTATCCAAGGGTCCCTGGTTCCCTTTACTGAAGAATAGTATTAGAAACCAAGATCTGGACACTAGGTATACTTGTTGTCTCTTGTCAGCTTATTACAACATATTACAATGTATGTAATATCTCAATTTAGTAGCTATTGCATCTATAAAAATTAAGAATACATACAATTTATATCATTCCATTTAAATTTCTCTATAATCATGCGAACCAAAAGTTTTCAGAAATATTGAACACTCAGTAACTTGCTCACTAATATTACTCTGTAAGATATATAATATTAAATATTAAATAGATATAATGTTATTAACATTACTGCTAATTTAATGAGAAAATCTTTTTATACCATGAAAAATAGAAAATGAAATATTTAAAAATATTTCAAATTTTAAAATTTCATATGTATTTTAGTGCAATATAAACTTATTAAATAATAAACATGTATTGTTATTAATATAGAATATTATTATATATTATTAATTATTAATATATATATATAATATATATATTCCTCTTTTTCTCAACCCTTCCTTCGGAGCTATTTCTGAGACTGTTATTTCAACATAGATCAAATAGCAATGTTTCAAATTTTAATAGGCATAAGAATCAACTGGGATTCTTATTCAAACTACAGATTCTGATTTGGTATGCTAATGTTTTCTTTCGCTATGTGACTAATTACCACAAACTCATGGCTCAGAGCAACACATATTTATTATCGTACAGTCTCTGTGGGTCAGGATTATGAGTGTGAGTTATCTGTTTTCTGCTCAGTGTCTCAACGGGCTGAAATCAAGGTGTTGCCAGGGGCTGCAGTATCAAGTAAAGCTTTGGATCCTCTTTCAGACTTGTTGGTTGTTGGCAGAATTCTTTTCCATGTGGTTTTAGAACCAAGAACCTCAGCTCCTAAAGGCCTCCCACTATTTCCTAACATGTGGTTTTCCTGACGAGACTTTCTTTCTTTCTTTCTGGCAAGCAGGAATGCATCTCTACATCTTCAAGTGTCTCTGATTTTTCTGGTTCTGTGGGTGTACTTTGGTGAAAATTGTTTGAGCCACACATTTAATGACTTTTTTCTTTCATATTTAGGTTATACTTCTATTGAAGTAAAACCTCATAAAAAATTTGCTTTAAGGGGGTATCTGGGTGGCTCAGTTGGTTAAATGGCTAACTCTTTTTTTTTTTTTTAAAGATTTTATTTATTTATTTGTCAGAGAGAGAGAGGGAGAGAGAGCGAGCACAGGCAGACAGAATGGCAGGCAGAGGCAGAGGGAGAAGCAGGCTCCCTGATGATCAAGGAGCCCGATGTGGGACTCGATCCCAGGACGCTGGGATCATGACCTGAGCCGAAGGCAGCTGCTTAACCAACTGAGCCACCCAGGCGTCCCAAAATGGCTAACTCTTGATTTCAACTCAGGTCCTGGTCTCAGGGTGTGAGATCCATCTTCCCCTCCTTCCCTGTGTGTGTGCACGCATGTCCTCTTTCTCTCTTTCTCTGAAATAAATAAATATATCTTTAACAAAATTATCTTAAGACTTAAAGTATTGTGATTTTGAATTCTAAAAGGGAATATAGTTGAAAAAATGAGAGTTTCTAAAAAACAATTTCAACTTTCAGTAGAAAAAATTATAATGAAAAAGAAAATCATCTAAAGAAATTATTGGTGCTATATTATAAGCTCAGATTGTGAAAAAAATGCTCAAACTTCACAAAGAGTGATATATAAATGTTGAAAAACATTGTATGTTGTGCATTGGAATTCTTGAGTCTCTTCTTAAAGATTCACAACAAATTGAGGGTTTTGAAAAATGCCAAAACAACTAAGTATCTTTGAATCCTTAGAAATCATAATAAAATGGACCAAAAAAGGCAGTGGTGGTATAATCTGATGTATTAGATAAAGGGCAGAAATGTATTATTTCTGTGACTCTTTTTTATGCTAAACACATCACTGTTTAAATATGAAAGTAAAGGGCGCCTGGGTGGCTCAGAGGGTTAAGCCTCTGCCTTTGGCTCAGGTCATGAACTCAGGGTCTTGGGATCGAGCCCCGCATCGGGCTCTCTGCTCAGCAGGGAGCCTGCTTCCTCCTCTCTCTCTGCCTGTCTCTCTGCCTACTTGTGATCTCTGTCTGTCAAATAAATAAATAAAATCTTAAAAAAAAATATGAAAGTAAAGCATATACATGGTCAAACAGGACAGAAAATATGAGCTCACGAACAGAATGCTCTACATGGGAGACTGGTGCTGGCTGTTCAATGAGAATGTCAAATGTTAATTAGGAGTGCTTCATTGTATAAACAACATGTAAATATGCTATTTATGTATTGTTCTTTGAGGCTCTCCTGGATGATCCTTTGAAGTCAGAACTAAAGAATAAGGAAAAACCAAACTGCTTAAAGTTAAGAAGAATGAATGTGTGAGTGTGTGAGTTTGGAAAAGACCTTCCAGAAAGAGGAAACTTTGAGCAAAGTTGATACGCATGTGCATATGTGAAGTTCATTAATGCCTGGATATTGAAAGTCATAAATAGCTGTAATGATGAACAGAAACCAAAAAGCATAAATAAGATGATAATATATAAAATTTTCTATTTTGATTTTCAAAATAAATGACATACTTGCATAAGAATTAGTGGAAATCTAGATACAAATTGGAGATTTTTCTTTGACTACAGGTCATATAGACATGATTTGTTTCTGGTGAGGACAAGCAAGAGGACAGACATACACATACTGCTGTAAAAATATAGTACCAATAGGGACGCCTGGGTGGCTCAGTTGGTTGGGCAGCTGCCTTTGGCTCAGGTCATGGTCCCAGCGTCCTGGGATTGAGTCCCGCATCGGGCTCCTTGCTTGGCGGGGAGCCTGCTTCTGCCTCTGCCTGCCATTCTGTCTGCCTGTGCTCGCTCGCTCTCCTCTCTCTCTGACAAATAAATAAAATCTTAAAAAAAAAAAACATAGTACCAATAGAATAAGTGTCCAAATATGGAGAACATATTCTCTACCCATGATCTTTTGTTTGCCATTCCATTGATGGCACATTTTATCCTGTTGTAGGTGCCATATAGAAAGAGAAAATTGACAGATATTCCCTAAGCATTTTTTCCCAGTGTTTGGAGGGTTCATATGAAGGACAAGTTAAGGCAGCTGTGAAAGTTTGGCCTGAAGAAGAGACGATAAACCAGAGACATTACTGTATCTCACAGTATCTGGAAAATTTATCATTTGGAAGAAAGTTAATATATATAGTGTGTTTTCATAATGTAACACTAGGAACAATGGGCAGGCATATTTTCAATCTAAATAATAAAGGGCTTTTCTGAGAGTAATAAGCATTCCAATTAAAGGAATCATATTCACCATACACTTCCTGCCATGGACTCATTTTAGGGGAGACTAATGCCCATATCTTAGGCATGCTGTACAAGGTATTTCTTCACTGAGGTGGAGATTGGACTGTATGACCCTTCTATCTCTCAGAGGCTGTGATTGTGTTTTTTGTACTTTCTCTTTATTATGCTACACTGCTAGGAGAGTAAAGCCTGAGGTGGTTTTAAATTACTTGTCCAGATGCTAGTTTCTGATAGTCAGAACAGTAGCTGATTGTGGTTGTTGACTTAGTTTTCTGTTCAGATGAAAGTCTTCAATTTGATTATGTTAGGGTTATCTCTGTTGGGGACCCCCACGCACACAACAACATTTTAATAATATGAAACACAGAAATGATAGTAATTACCCTTTTATGAACTTAAGAGCAGCAACCATCCTGTGTGGCAGGGTAACCATCATTAGAACATGACATGCGTTTATTGTCCTAGCTTTATCTGCATTTCAAATAGCTTGGAGTAGCACTCTATATGATATTTTAACATTTTTGATACATTGATTATATGAAAAGGTGTCCTTCCTTGAAATAATTTTATTCCCTACATGTCTGTTCTCTTTTTCTGTTCTCATACATGACATTAGTTATTTAGTATTTATAGCATAAAATGCCCAGAGTACTTTTTTTGTTAGGAAATAAACACACACATATACACACATTTATACACACACATTCAGTCTCAATCTCTCACATACATAACACATACCTCCTTCTTTTCTTAGTTAGGGTTTGGTTTCTGACTTCATCCTTCCATTGAAAGTACTTTAAAATAATTATTTAAACCAGTATACTTAAGTATCAAACTTTGAAGTTATACATCAGGCATATTTTGGAAACTGTATCTCAGTGTTCAGTCATGGACCTACTGAGTAACTTAGGTAGGGACATGTAATAGGCTGCCTTTGTTCTGAATATGGTATCATGTATTAAATAGCATACTGAAAACATTGTATGTTGATGATATACCCTGGTGATGACAGACTATAGTTACCAAAGTTGCTTAGAATAACATTTGACACTTTATTTCACATACTTTTAGTTTTTTGTGTGTGTTCTTGAGTTTAGTTTTGTGTTCTGTCAATATTAAATTGTCGGTAATTTGAGATATTGCTGTCTGAATAGGAAATATTTGTACTATTGATTAGTTTTAACCAACCTTCCCCTCCCCTTAAAATGAACAGCTAATTTCTGAACTATTCTCTTTAGAAAGGCACTCCCCACTGCATGTGTTCAAATGATTTTATTTAGAAGTCTACAATGCAGAATAAGCTCCTTTAACTATTTCTGCTAATATGATAGTCAACCCTGGAGGATATGTCAGTTAGTGGATCATAGAAATTATTTCTTTAATTGGTGAAATGAGTGTTGATGGTGTGTGAATCACCAGAAATAGTGTACAAGAATTCCTAGCCTTGCAAGAATAGGGGTGTAAGGATGTATCCAGCTCTCTAATCTGAACCATTTAGAATGATGCCCTGGGCTTATTATTTCAAACTGGTTTTGTGTCCAGAAACTGACTCAGAGGGTCCTTTCTCACATGACTGTAAATGCTCAGCTGAATTTTACCTCTAGAATATGGCTGCACCTGCCTTGAATGAATTTTTCATACAAGGTGCTGTCATAGCTTCCAAAGAACAAAGAACTATAACTGCAGTGAGATTAGAGAACACCTGCTACCCATGTATTTTGGATAAGTTTGTTGCTAAGATATGTGGTGGTATTCCATGTGAAAATTGTAGTAGTAACATTATACACAATAGGTTGTCAGTGGGGAGGCCAATATTCATTACCTACCTCTATAGAAAGGACTGACATTTACCAAAAAGAACATAAGTATGAATCATCAAACTGCCTTAGGTTCATGTGCAGTAGGGAGCAATATCACAGAGAGTATTTCCAGTGTAGATTGTTCTGGACATCACTAAAAAGATGATAAGACAGCATATTTGTGATATTTCCTTAATCAATAACCATCTTTGAGTCATTGAAAGTGAGTTGTTTTAATAACACTTTAATAAATTTGACAATATAACTTAAATGTGCTTGATAGTAAAATTTCAAAGTTCCTGAATAAACTTTTCTCATGTAATATTCTGTTGTTACCTGCTAGGTATGTAATAAAGGAGTTTGCTTTAGGAGAAGAACAACAAAGTAAAACAACAACAACAAAAGGATCCACCCAGTCCAGGACTAAACAAAACAAAGCAAAACTAAAAAACAAGCAAGCAAACAAACAAACAAACAAAAAAACAACCATGAATTACCAGAACTTGTAACGCAATAATAATATTATTTAAACTAACTTCCAATGGTAAAATATTCTTTTCTGTCATATCCCTCAAATATATAAATAGTGTTCTGTTAGGACAGTTGTTTATAACTCACAAGTGTTTTTGGTTGACGTGAAGCTCAGCAAAGATTCACCTTCCAGGAAGGATTTGTTGCCCCAGCTACTGGGAGCATGGTCAGTAGATACCCTTCATCCCTCAGCTCCCTTGAGCAATTGTCTAAGGTTCAGTGAGCTATTTTGCCAAAAGTCATGCCTCCCATGTGCAGCCCACCCACCATTGGTATAAGAGATAATAAAGTTAGTTATTTGAAACCAACCCAGCCCAAATCTGATGGACCTTGCTTGCTCCAGAGGTTCCCATGTAGCCAGAGGAGGCAATTACCAGCATTGTATTTGAATTTGTTCACCTACTCAAATCTGCTCTTTATCTCTTCTATATCTTTTGATCCCAAAGGCATTCTCTTACAGGCATTCTACACATTGAATTCCATCTCAAATTCTGCTTCCTGGAGATCCCAACCCAGGATACTACTCTTTTGTTTTTTCATCCAGTGTCTTAGTTTTTTTTGTTTTTTTTTTTTTAATATTTTATTTATTTATTTCAGAGAAAGACAAAGAACATAAGCAGGGTAAAAGGAGAGGGAGAAGGAGACTCCCTGCTGAGCAGGGAGCCCGACATGGGGTTCGATCCCAGGACCTAGAGATCATGACCTGAGCTGAAGGCAGATGCTTAACCAACTGAGCTACCCAGGTGCCCCCAGTGTCTTAGTTTAAAAAGTGTTTTTGTGTGTTATGCTTCATCAATCAGAGGTATACACATGTGTAGTTTTCTTGAATTAATGTATCTTCTCTATTCTTGATAGGGTTTAATTAGAGCATACATAATAGTTATTTTATAGGTAATTATAGTGACATAAATTTGGACATTTTATCTTCTTAAATAGATGTATGAAAATATTTATTCTTCCCCAAACATACTGTTTAATTATATTCTCAAAATATAAAAATTTTAAAAATTCAAATAATTTACACTGGATTCGAAATCACTGGAAATCCTTGTTAAAGTGTAGATGTTAGAAACCCATAAAGATAAATCAGCCAAACAATTTATGCTTTAGGAGACATATAGAAGGGCATTTTAAGGTACTAAAATACTGAGCAGCATATGGAAACTGCTGAGAGATGTTCCTTTCTTTCTGTGGTGAGAAATAATGGAAGGGGGCCTGACTATATTGTAATGCCGAATGCTTGTAGTCTGCCCTGCGGTATGCATTTTCCCTTCTGTAAAGATATGTTCTGTAAGAACCACATTTTGTCTGTTTAATTTTACGTATTTCATCTTCTCTTTTAAAATAAGATTTTATTGTTTGGATTGCAGAATGGATAGAGACTTCAAAATTTTATTAAAAACATACTATTTCTTTACTGTATATTTATTGATGCTCTGCTGAGTCTAATTGCAATATATGCTGGCTCCTGCAAAATCAATTAACAGATTACCCTAAAGTTAAAATATGCTTCCATTTTGGGGGAACACCTGGGTATCTCAGTTGGTTGATTGCCTTAAGCTCAGGTCCTGGGATGGAGTCCTGCATCGGGCTTCTTGCTCAGCTGAGCGATGACTTCTCCCTCTGCCTTCTGCTCCCCCTGCTTGTGCTTTCTCTCTCTCTCCCTCTCATACATACACACACAAATAAATAAAATCTTAAAAAAAAAAAACCAACAAAACCAAAAACAAAATATGCTTCTACTATTTATTTATTTATTTTATAAATGGTGGGGAAGGGGGGCAAAGGGAGAAGAAGAAACTTTTGCAGACTTCACACAGAGCATGGAGCCTGAATTTGGGCTCTGTCTCACAATCCTGAGATCCTGACCTGAGTCCAAAACTAAGAATCAGATGCTTAACTAATTGAGCCATCCAGGAGCACCCTATGCTTCTAGTTTGCTGTAAAAGATGTAATCAGTGATCTATGTAAAAACTTGTTCTGTTGGTAAAAATGATTATATGACCCAGTTTACTTTCTCCAATGGAGATAAAATAATAAAAATGCCCCTTTTATTTAATAGAATATTCTGAAGATCAAAAACAGTGAAAATACAATGTAATACATGCATAAGGGTATTTATTAGCTTATATTAACATAAAGTATTGGGTAGTTTACTATTATTAATAATGATTTGATTAGCTTCCTAATACATGTCTTTCATTTATTAATTGCCTTTTAGTGAAGAAATCCTACTTAAAGTCTAACCAAATATTTTGTGGTTTCAGTTTTATTTTTTCTTCTATGAAATGTAATGAAAACATGTCAGTGAAACTCAAATCATTCTTTAACTATTTGTAGAAACTCATTGTTTCCTTCTGTCTGCTTATCTCAAAGCTTGCCAGCTGTAAATCTTTTTCATTTTCCTCATTGGTACAGTTTTCTTTCTGAAATAATTCCCTTGATATTTTTATGGATCTTTTTAGTTTACTTTAATATACACTTCAAAATGAGAAACAGCGCTTATGTTCCTGGAGTAGAGAGCTCTCAGCATCTTTTTGTGGGTCTTGCATGATAAACCTTTTCTTTTCTAGAAGAGCAACAACTCCATGCAGATTTTAAACAGATATGAATCTTGAGCTTTTTGTTGACAAGCTTAGATTAGTTCCTATCTTCCCTAACATTTAGCTTTTCCTAGCTTAATATTGATTATGAGATGTAACTTTATTGTGTGCCCATTTATTTTTTTCTTATTGTATCAGTTTTTAAATTCTAAAATAATACTTACTGATAAGTGGAAAATTTAATGGCATATATTATTTCCTATAAAGCCAGTCTTACTGATGGACCTAATTAACGCCAATGGCCTGTTGAATAAGCATGTTCAGTTTTTCTCACATTCCTATACATATATTTAGATATAGACAAAATGACTGTCATTTTTGCTAAAAAAACAAACAAACAAAAAAAAAAAAAACAAAAACCTGGTGCTAAGCAGATTTTACATTTTAATTTTCAACTTGTCCTTCTCTTGAAAAAAATTACTAAAATGTAGCTATAGTTCACTCTATATTTATAAAAAATTCTATAGTATGGTTTAGTTGATATTTATTCAGTATTTCCCTTATTGATGGATATTTAGGTAGCTTTTATTCTTTTTTGTTTGTTTTTCATTTTAAAAATGATTTAAATAATAACCTTTGAGTTTATCTTTAAATAATGTTGCTTTTATAACTGAACGATACATTCTCTAAATGAGATTACTATGTCAAAGATTATCTCTATTTTAGTTTCTCAAAGTCTTATACTATGTTGTATGTTTGTAGTTAAACAAAGCCTGTAACTATTCTTCTAAGTGGAATTTTTTTTTCCTTTTAAAGCCATGTCTCTACCATTCAATATACATACAGTTGGCTATGAAGTCAAAATATAGAAGTATGCAGTTGTGTATGTTAAATTCCTTTAATTGAATGTTTAGTCATGGTAGAACACCCAGATATTTGAGAACATTTCTTCCATCACCAAACAAATATGTTGCTCTCTGTCTTTTAAATTATTTCTATAGTCACTTAATTTAAGGGTGTAATAAAGATTTCAGGAGTAGCCAGAGGTATTCACTTCACACAAAATTGAAGGCCTCAACACATCCTCTAAAACTATAAATAAAAAGGAGAATAAAAAAAACATACAAATCAAATGCATTCAGTATAACTAGAAGAAATAGAGTTCTACAAATTTCAAATTATCTCTGGTAGAAAAAGTCTGAAAAGAACAAAAACTGCCGAGGAGAGAAAATAAGGAAAGGCAGAGTTTAAGTTTAAAATAAATACACCCCAGAAAGAAGCTCTCATTTAGTGAAAAAATACAGAAAACGCTCTTTGAAAAAAACAAACAAGAGGTAATACTTAAATGTGAGTAAAGGATTTGTTTCTTAACATGAGATTTATCCTGTTATCTAAAGCAAACAAAACATATATGTTAAAATGGTTTACAGGCGGTTCAGAACACTGATCCCTGAGTGAGGAAAACAAATGAATCCTACAGTGCCCACAGTTTACTAACTAAAGAGAGTTTTGAGGCTGTAGAACAGAGAAGGGAAATAGAGATATTGTCCTGAGTTGAGTAGACAGACTTGAGACACAGGTCACAGCAACTTGAGTTCACATGGTGGAGTACTGAACTGGAGGAAGAAAAAGAAAGAGAGAGAGAGAGAGACATAGAGATAGCTGTGGAGAGCCCCTTGTGAGTCTTCACCTAAGTAGTCACCAGTGAGTACATGTGAGGTCTAAAGAAGGTCAGGGAAAATTACTCAAAAAGTTTGTATTTCTGACCAAAAAAATCAAAATCATCATTTATGGGACATTAGGTAATGCACACAAGGTTTTTGTTGTTGTTGTTGTTGTTGTTGTTGTTTTTCATCAGTATTCTGGCAAAATTGGCCCTAAAAGACTGACCCTTTATATTAAAACTTAAGATCAAACTGTTTCCCAGTAACTCGATTCTATTTTAGAACAAAGCATGAGAATATTTTACATGGAACAAACATATCATACATACAATGATGTGAAATTCACAATGTCTTGTATCCAAACAAAAACTATAAACCATGAATAAAGGTGGAAAATATGAACCATGATAAAGAGGAAAAGCATTCAATAGAAGCAGATACATGAACAACACAGATAATTATCACTGTTATATATGTTCAAGTGGGTGGGGGAAGGAATGAGCATGTTAATCAGAAATATAGAAGATGTCACAAGAACCCAAAGTCCTACAGATATGAAGTACAATATCTTAAAAATAAAATAGTTGAGAATAATATCAAATTAGCCCTTCTAGAAGACAAATTTGGTGGAGACATAGTAAGACAAACTATCAAAATTGAAACTCAGAAAAAAGACTGAGAAAAAGTGGCCAGTATTAGGGAGCTGTGGGACAACTACAAGTAGCCAGAAATGCATGTAATTTGAGACCACATGGGAGAAGAGAAAGGGTAGAGAAAAACATTTCAAAAAACAATGGCTGAAATCATCCGAATTTAATAAATGCTATAAACCGACAGTTCTCAGCGGTTCAACAAACCCTAAGAACCACAACAAAATAATGAAGAAATGAAAGCACATCTTAGTGAAATTTCTTAAAACCAGTGATAATGAGAGGATATTAAAAATATCAAGAAAGCAGAGAAAAGAAAGCTAATTTCTCATTTGAAAAGACACAACCAGAGAAACAGTAAAGAATCCTCTTCAGAGTGTTGATATGAAAACACAATCAACTCAGCAAAAATACATGTCAGAAATGAGGGTGAAGTGAGGATCTTTTGGGATACATAAAAGCAGAAGGAAATCATCACTACAAAAATGTTAACGGAAGTCCTTCAGACAAAGGAAAATGATATCGCGTGGAACTGAATTTACATTAAAGGATGAAGAGAAACAAAAACATTAAATAAGTAAAAATAAAGTACATTTTTACCATTTAAAAATCTCTCAATGAGGTAATTCACTTGTTAAAGCAAGGTTAACAACAATATACTTTGGGGTTTATAACATCAGCAGAGTTTGGGGCACCTGGGTGGCTCAGTACTTAAGTGGCTACCTTCCACTCAGGTCATGATCCTAGGGTCCTGGGATTGAGCCCCGAATTGGGCTCTATGCTCAGCGGGAAATGTGCTTCTTCCTCTCCCACTCCTGCTTATGTTCTCTCTCTCTCTCTCTCTTTATCTCTCTCTCTGTGTCAAATAAATAAATAAAATCTTACAACATGAGCAGAGTTAAAATATATGGTAACAATTACACAAAGGCTGGAAGGGGAAAATGGAAGTGCACTACAGTTAAGATTCTTATACAGTATGAGTAGGTATACTATTTCTTGGTGGTAGACATTGATAAGTTAAACATATACACTGTAAAACCTAAGTCAATTACTAAAATAGGGGAAAATGAATTATTACTAATGAACTAAGAATGGTATCATAAAAATTACTCAGTTAATTCAAGAGTGTAAGGAAAAGAAGGTAAAAGGATCAAAGAGCAGGTGGGAACATAAATGGCAAGATGACAGACTTAAACCCAGGCATGTAAGTAATCCTATTAAATTTAAATAATCTGTAACAACTGAAAGTCGGGGTTGCCGATTTAATTTTTAACTGTACAAGGTACAAAGGTATGATCCTTACAAGAAATCTATTGTTAAGATTAAGAAACAAAAGTATGATAAAGATATACCACGTTAACACCAATCAGCATAAATCTGGAGCATTTTTACTCATATCCAACAAAGTAAATTTCAGAGCAAAAAAAAAGTGTTACCAAGGATAGAGGACATAGCCATTATTAAGTATATTATGTATATTGGAGCCTACATACACACAAAGCAAAAACAGATCTGCAAAGAGAAATAAGTAAATCCTCATTAATCATTGGAAATTCTGTTACTCTTCTCTCAGTGATTGATAGAACAAGTAGAAAATTAATAACATCTGGGGCACCTGGGTGGCTCAGTGGGTTAAGCCGCTGCCTTCGGCTCGGGTCGTGATCTCAGGGTCCTGGGATCGAGCCCCGCATCGGGCTCTCTGCTCAGCAGGGAGCCTGCTTCCTCCTCTCTCTCTACCTGCCTCTCTGCCTGCTTGTGATCTCTCTCTGTCAAATAAATAAAAAAAAAAAAAAAAATCTTTAAAAAAAAAAAAAAAAAAAGAAAATTAATAACATCTTTAAAAGACTTGAGTGTCCATATAAAAATTCCCCAGTTATTAGGAAACTTAACAGTATACTTATAAATAACCCAAAAGTTAAAGAAAAAAATGTGGTAGAATTTGGGGAAATATGAAATAAATGAATATAAAAATATGTTACAATATGTGGGATATATCAAAAGCAGTACTTAGAGGGAAATTTGTAACACAGAACACCTCAGGTTCTGTATTGTGGAATTTGAAAACAAAGAGCAAATTAAATCCAAAGGATGAGAAATAATAAAATGAAGATGCGAAAAGAACAAAAAGGAAATCAGTAGGGACTGCAATACATCCAAAGTGAATGAATCAAAAGGCCTACATATTGAATGGGAAGAAGTAAAATTCTTATTACTTATAGATAGTATGTTTGTCTGTGTAGGAAACCTTATGGACTCTGTTAAAAATCTAATAAGCTTAGCAAAGTTGCAAAATGCATCATAATTAAATAAAAATTGTCTCTGTATAACCAATGAAAAATTAAATATTGAAATTAAAACATTTCACAAAAGCATCAAAAATATTCAGTACTTCATGATGTTTCTTAGAAATGATGTGTAATACCTTCATGGTGAAGTTTACTAGGCATTATTAAGAAAATATTAAAGAATATATAAATAAAGAGATACAGTGTGTCCATTAATTGGAATATTCATTATGGTTAAGAAGTTAATTATCCTCAAATTAACCTATAGATCCAAATTTATCCCAATTAAAATACCAAAAATTTATTATTTTGTAGAAATTGGTAAGCTGATTCTAAATTCACATGGAAATGCAAATGTTCTGGAATAGCCAAATCAACTTTGGAAAAGAATACAGTTATGCTCTCTGATAGCAAAGCTTGCTAAAAGCTGTAGTAATCAATACAGTGTGTTTCCACAAAATGAAAATATGGATTAGTGGGACAATAGAAAGTTGGAAAATAGAGTTGCAGCTACATGGAGATCCAGACCTTCATGAACTGATTTTTGGCCAAGATACACAGGCATTTCTGTGGAGAAAAGATAATTTTTTAAACAGATGGACCTGACTCTGTGTCACTGGCTGTCGTTTACAAATCATCCTTACTGATTTCACTATATCTACTTGATTTCTTACCTTGGAGTGCCATTGTACTTGACCCTCAGACCACTGTTTATATCCATATTGATTCCTTTATTTCATCCAGTGTAGTGGCTTCAAATGTCATCCATCCATGATGATGACTCTCAAATGTTGTATACATCTTGTTTGGAATATAATCTGACTTTCAGACAAATATCTACTTGGCCTCTCCAATTTGTTGATTAACAGGCATAATCTGTCGCAGCCGGTGCGACAGCCGGTGTGACAAATCGACCAGGAACGTGAGGGTAAGAGGATGGTGAAAAGAAATTAAGAGATAAAGAGATGGGGGCAGGAGGAGCACTGAGGAGGATGTCCAACAGTGCCGATTTTATTCCACATCTTATAATCATTTATAAGGCAGACCACAATAGAAGGAGTAATACATCAGTATCTAGTCAGATAACCGCCAGTTCCTATAACAAGTTTACATTAACTACAAACAAATCTCGTGATGCCAGGTAGTCATGGCTAATGCCATTAGCTAGTGTTGATACAAGATGTTACAATCAACCAGGGAGTGGGTTATGGGCAGTACAGGAACAACAAGGACCAACTCAGAATTATGACCCTAATCACATTGTTCCCTTCTGTAAGGAGAACATGTGGGAAGTCACGTAGGCAAGCGCACAACATGTAGCACAGACCCTTTCTCAGTGTTACTCAACTTTCCTGTCCTTAACCCCTTATCAAGGCGTCTGGACTTTAAAGGAGACACAAGTCAGGGCCTGGTTTGATCCACGACTCCAGCCATGCAGTGGCCTCCAACAATAATTAGAGCAACAAATTGAAAACCAAATTCCTGATCATGCCCCTAAAACTGTACTACCTGGCCTGTTTTGACCCTAGTTAATATTCCAATTTTATGTCCATTAGAATATACTGTTTATGAGGGCACATGTTATTATGTTTGGGTTAGGTCAGCTTTCTTGATTACTACAGCTTTTAGCAAGCTTTGCTATCAGACAGCATAACTGTATTCTTTTTCAAAGTTGATTTGGCTATTCCAGAACATTTGCATTTCCATGTGAATTTAGAATCAGTTTACCCCTTTAAAAAGAACATAACAATATTTGTGAATAAATAGTTTGACTTAATAGAAGCCTCCTTCCATCCTAATGTTTATCCTGTTCTTACTGATCTAAAGAAAATTTTCCTTTAGAGAATTAAAATTAATACTAGCAACAGAGTAGGTCTGGTTTATCTCTGTAGTTGATTTGTCATAACAAATATTATTTCATAGTTGTTCCATATAATCTCTTCTTGATATTTGTTTATGATGTAAAGATTACTGGACTTGTAATATAATTAAGGTTAACTATATTAAAGTTTCTATGTTGTTTATTGCTATTCACTTGCATAGAATAAATCATAATAAAATACTTTTAACACTGGAGAAATAATTGTTTACTGGAATACTTGTGGCCTAAATAAGAATTTAAAAGGAGATGCCTCTTTATTTTTTAAAAATGGACTTTTGTTTTGTTGGTAAAACCTGTTTAGTTTTTGTTTCAATGATAAAATTTTTTTAATGATAAAATTATCTTTTCTTGATTTTTTTTTCAATTTCTTCTCAGATGGCAGGCAGACTTTTATAAGGCTGTCTTAAAAATAAAGTTCTTCTTTAAGATTTATTTTTTTAAAAAAGTTAATGTGATTCTTTACAGTTAATATAGCATATTTAGCGTGTCATGGATAGAAAAGACCAAGAGATAGTCTATATCTGAAAACAGTTTTTAAAAATCTCTTCATGAAATTAGGATTTGACTTTTTTAATGGAATACAATGAAATGTTTAATTAAATACAGGTAAGTTGAAGAACCGGAAGATCAAATTTTAGTTTTGTCACCTTTACTTCATATCCTCAGAATATGACATCTGCTGAAAACCTAAATTAAATCTCTGGCGATGTAGATAACACTGACTTCTAGCTGAGGGGCAAATGAGTTGAGAAATTGACTGTATGATCTCTTAGGTAGAAAGTACAATAATTTTGAGAGTTTGAGTGAGACAGCGAAGATGCTCTATTCCAAATTTAATGAATTCACTCAACTGCTAGAATTCTTTTTCTTCTAAAAGTTGGCTCCGGAAATAGAGAAACTTTCCGAAGTGACTAAACTCAGACTGTACCTTGTTTGTAGTTTTTTGATTGAGAGGAAAAAAAAAAAAAAAGAATAAACCTCACCCTATTTTTTTAACTTATTGCATGAATAGGGTGAAGAACTGTCTGAGATTTTTTACAGTCATTGTTAAAAAACCAAAATAGTAATCTGTTAGTAATATAAGCATGGCAAATTTCTTAATTAATCAGAAAGATAGGTCTCCAGATGTTGGATTGTGTAGGATTTTCCCCTCCTTTTTCTTATATCATTTTGTTGCTATCATTGCCATTTTTATGAGGGAGTAGAGGGAGGAGTTGGCTGATTAAATGTTTGATAGTGAATTGTTTTACAGTTTACTCCTTTATTAACCAGACTATTTTTCTTACATTTATAATGGGCTATATTTTCTTGATTCAAATGATATAACACTGTTTTTTTAAACCAAAGTCTTTACGTTTCTATATACTCTTCCATACTCTTCCATAGAACATCTTTTGAGGAGTGAGGGGGACCATGTATAATTGGCGTAACTTTTATATGATCACGCTCTTCAGAGGTTCCTCTAATTTATATTTCATCCTAATATTGAGAACATTGTCACATATCAAAGTTTACTTAGATTTATCATTTCCTTTAATTTATATTTTTTTCTGAATTCTGTGTTGCTTATTAAATATAATTGATTGGAGCTGATTAGAAGAATTGACATGAGCAATCTTAAAAACCAGAGATTAGACACAGTAACCATTTAATATTTGATTATTTCTTTTATAGTTTAACAACAACCCCCCAAAAGCTATTATTCAAGTAGCCCATATATTTATATTTTTCTATCAAAGTAATCCCTACATTGTGACATTTTTCCTGGAAAACTTCTCATTTCTATGCTGGTTTTTTTTTTTTTCTTTTCTTTTTCTTTTTCTTTTTCTTTTTTTTTTTTTTTTTTCATCTTAGGCACCTTCTGAATGGGTCTAATTCTGCTTTAAAACAGCAAGGACTTCTGTGGGTATTTATCTCCATGCAAGTGGCTAACACAAAATACCTAATAATAATATTGCCGGGGCGCCTGGGTGGCTCAGTGGGTTAATAAGCCTCTGCCTTTGGCTCAAGTCATGATCTTAGGGTCCTGGAATGGGAGCTCTCTGCTCAGCAGGGGTCCTGCTCCCCCCACCTTCTCTGCCTGCTGCTCTGCCTCCTTGTGATCTCTCTCTCTCTCTGTCAAATAAATAAATAAAATCTTTAAAAAACATAATATTGCCAAACTTGACCCTCATCATTGTCCCTATGGCATTCCTTCATTGATCATTATACTGTGATTGCAAAACATTGCTTCACTGTACATGAAAAGGAAAGACTTAAAGTCTTTTTTCATGTATGATGATAATGTTTGAACTCATGGCAATTATGAAAATAACCGATATTATCCAAATTGGATTGATTCTTAGAATTACTATTCACAGTATTTTGGAATTACATAAGTTGGATGTGTAAGGATTATCTTCAAATTTGGAAACTGCAGCTTCTAGGCATTAAATAATTGCTTTAAGATCGAACCATGGACAAAATAGTGATTGCTTTATTCTAATTTCAGATGTGCTATATTACCTGAGAGTTGAATGACAGCATCATCAGAATGCCATCATTATGCCCATGATCAGTCATCTTCTCCAGACTTGTTTTTATAGTTGAGAAAATAGCATGTAGTCCAAATAGTGGCCTATATTCTCAAAGAAATCCGTGTTTAATCCAAATTAGTTATTTCCTGATATCAATTTTATCTCAGCAAAAAGTCCTCATAAAATTAAAGTTTTTAAAATTTTAGATACAGTCTCATCTTCATATTTTTTATTTTTATTTTTTATTTCACACTTTTAAAAATGCTGATATAATAAAATATGGTTTCAAGTCAAATCTTTCGTTATTTGATTAAATTAATACTATACTAACATATCTTGTAACTTCTGGCAAGAAAGAGTTGTTTTCTTTAATTACCTCTGTCTCTCTTATTACCAGAGTCTAAACTTCCATGGCTTGTAGAGTATGAATTAAAAAACTTGTTAGGCCTTCACTTAGATATTAGGTTACCTAAAATACATTTTGGAAGTAATACTGATTGAACATAGTTATGCACTGAATATGACTTGAAAGTTAAATAGTATTCCTTGTTTTCTTTTGCCTATACTTTTTCTTTACTAATTTCTTCTTTTATGACTTTTCTGTGTATCTTCTTCATCACTGTTATGAGTTGGAATAATCTAAGAAGGGCTGTTGATGGTATTACACTGTTGGTTTTCCATGTGTACTGTCAGTTCTCTGTTCTGCTTTTTTTGCCTGTTTTAGATTATTATGATTACATTTGATCTCCACTTTGGCTTATTTTTTATGCTTCATTTCTTGTTTTAGTGAGTGTCAGTGTTTACAATATTAATTAGTTATGGTCTCTCTTGAATATTACACTATTTCACATACAAGTACTCTATGCCAGTAGGCAATACAATTCCTTCCTCTCATCTGTTGTGCCCTTTTTGTAAAATGTTTTAATTTTGAGTGCTATAAACCTACATTACATTTCTCCTAGCTTTTGATAGGAAGTAACCATTAAGTGAAATTAAGGAAAAATGTCTAGTGTGTTTTCATTTTTTAAGGTAGTGGAGATCTACATTTCCTTGTGCAGGTATGTCTGAATCTTATATTCCCCATGCCCAAAGAACTTTAAAATTTCTTCAGGTATATGACTGCTATTAACAAATTATATTAGTTTTCGTTTGTGCCAAACTGCCATAATGACTTCTTCAGTGATAATTTCACTGAGTTTAGAGTTTAAGATTTATAGATAATTAAAAAGGACTTTAATTATGCCAATTCATTGTACTCTGACAAGAAGTCTGATATAATTTTTGTGAGATTTCTGCCATATGTAATTTGTCTTTTCTTCCGATTGCCTTCAAAATTTTGTCTTTGTCTTTGGTGTTTGAACTTTAGATATTCTATATGTAGGTCTTTTTAATTTGAGGGAGGGGTTATTTATTTATCCTAACTGGAATTTCTGATGTTCTTGACTCTGTAGTTTAACTTAATTTGGGGAACATTCTTAGTAATTATCTTCTTTAATTCTTCTGCTTTGTTTTTCTCTTCTGTTACTGAGAACAATTAATCGTATGTTAAACTATTTGATATCTCCCACAACTCTCAGATGCTGTTTTTTTGTTTGTTTGTTTGTTTTGGTTTTGTGTTTCACTTATTTTTAGTTTTTTCTCCCCTGTTTGTGTTTCAGTTTACAGTACAGTACAGTACAGTACAGTAACAGCAGTTTATAGAAATTTTATATTTAAAAACCCATCTTTATCTTGTTTTTTTGTTTTTGTTTTTGTTTTACTATAACCACACATAAATTGACATAATGAGTTCAAGGTTCTAAAAACCATTTAAATGTGCCCGAGTAGATCAGTTGGTTAAGTATAGGCCTTCAGCTCAGTTTCTGATCCTGGGATCCTGGGATCAAGCCCTGCATCTGGCTTCCTGCTCAGTGGGAAGCCTGTTTTTCCCTCTCTCTCTGCCTGTGGCTTCCTCTGCTTGTGCTCTCGCTCTCCCCCCCCCCCAATAAATAAATAAATAAATACTCTTTAAAAATTTTTCAAAAAGCATTTGAGGAGGAAACCCATCCTGGTGACCCTCAGTTCATCAAGGCAACCAAATATTTATTTGCTCTCCTGCTCAAGAAAACAAATTAATCATTTATCATGGCATTAGATAGTTTGCTCAGTTCTGTTTTTTGCATGACCTGTCTCTTTCTGTGTAAGGTGTATGTCATTAAAAGTGAGCCTGCAGATAGTGTTAACATTCAGGTCTTTTGAATAATGTCTGGAGGATAGAAGAATGGATACAAAAGTCATTTGAAATTCACCACCACCTTTAATTAGACTAGTTTAACCTTGCAGGCTCAACAAATGAGCCTAGCTATATCACGTGAGTTTTTGTTAGTGTTTCTAATATGATCCTAGATATTAATTGAAGGGCTGACCAAAGACTGAGAATTGATGAGGCATGTGATATGGGTACACTTGTGGCTCCAGAGAAACTGTGACCTCTTTAATGTTGAGGAAATGCATAAGGGCTATAGGGGAATTTTTTTCTAGCTTCCTGAAGGAATTTAGTATAGATTTGCTTAGACTTTTCCTTGGCTTAATAGTCAGTTACAGCTTTAAGAGCTAAATTATCTGACATAAGCAGAAGTTAAGTTCTCATTAGAACAAACATTCACTATGAGCCTATGCTACTTTGCATTTGATTATCATGCTTATTTTCTCTAATTAAAAATGATTCCTATGTTGAAATTGAATGGAAGGGAAATCTTATAGCGAGGGCATAGTATTAGGCAAATGTTAAAACTTCTGTTCTTTAGATGGAGATTCTCAGCAGCATCTAGAAGCATGCTGATTTATTGCTAGCTCCAAAAGAAATCAGAAATGTTTAAAACATGCTAACTTAATCACATAATGTTAAGTGTCTCTGCATTGGTGCTTACAAAAGTACTGCAAAGTCACATTAGGAAGAGATATTAAGGCACATTCAATATTCTTCTCTAGTTGGAATTACATTATAATGACACAGTACTTATTTCAGGCATTTCATCAAGGATTGAAAAGTACATTACTGATAATGAAACTTTCTGTGTCCTTGCAAAAATTAGAATTTAGAGTAAAATCTCATTAATTCAAACATCAGTGTTCCAGAATTTGAAGAAATTTAGACAAGTATTAGAATGATGCTTAAACTCATACTATCTATAAGTGTTTGCTATACAAACGTATGTTCTGATAATTACTAAACTACTTAAGAAGACACACTTTAAACAGCCTCAGTTCCTTCAGAAAATCAGATTTAGTTAAAAGTAATCTGTAAACTTACAGATTGTTTTTTATCCATTTAATACAGCAGATTCATAAAGACATGTAGGCCATGCTTTTTTCACACAGTTTTGGAGACAATTGAATATTTAGTATGGTCAAGTAACATTATTTTTCCTTTTGAGTATACTATATTTTAGCTTTCTTATATTGTAGGGTTGTCCTTCAAATTGTTGACAGTAATTGAGTGTCATTTAATTAATTTTTATGTAAATATGGAATGGTTTGTAGGGATACATAATTTCCCTCTCTCCTGTCTAAGCCCAATGACTGACTAAATGCAAAGTTATTAGAATTATTTAGTTTTTGTATAGTCCTTTAAATTCTTTTGTGTTGTCTCTTGCAATTGCTTTGCAGTCTTATTATATATACTTCTATGAGTGAGATTTCTATTGCCTTCATTGTAATGAATTCAGGGAATAAGAAAGCAAAGTTTATGGTAGACAATGATTTACTTTGCCCATGTTCCAGTATACATTCAGCTACATTTCTGACCTGTCTTCTCACTCATTTAATTATGAAATTGGTGAGTATGGCTAAGATTCTCCATACATTCCCCCTTTCATTTTTAGTAATAGAACATAAAATATATCTCAGGCATCGATGACTCCAATAAAGATGAAATTTACCACTTTTCATTGCAGTAGTTGTGATCATCTGAGTTTTTACTGATGAAGAAGAGTTGCTTAATGTTTTAGGAAGTCATCTTAAAATGGAGGATGGGTTCTTTTTCTTTCATTTGTCTTTGTTGCCTGATTGAGTATAAATGAGATGGTGGTCCTGTTATTATTGATATTTAGAAAGGTCATGACTTGTTCAGAATGAAAGCAAGGAGAGTTAAACAGAGGTATAGCACTCATGGAACACTTGTATCTGGAAATCTGCTATGATGTGGATCTGTCTTGTTTTGTTATTGTTATTTTGTATTTTACTGTGACAAGCAGCCAAACAAACTAAATGATGCTGTGACTTTGAGAGAAGTTGCAGAGCATGCTTGTCTCAGCCTTTCCTTTCTCTGCCCCTGATTTGTAGATTTGTCTGCCTACAGAGTGGTTGGATTTGGGACTGCTTGCTCAAGGTTAGTTTGCAGATGTCAGCTGGGTTGGGACCAGGAGTAAATTTATCTAATTATGCAGCATACGACTAGAAAACGTATTTAGCTGCAGATCTAAAAGCAGCTCTGAAAACTGCTTCATCATTAATAAAGTTCATATTTTTATCTCCATCTGCCCTGACTCACTTGTCATCTGTGTTGACATCATTGTGAATTAGTGAAAATAATCATATAGCTATATACAGTAGTGTACAGGTAAATGTTCAACAAATGACTTTCTGGGAATAATAGCCTTGCTTGTTAGTGTTTGCTGATTTTGGTGATTGAAATACCAATTTTAAGCTTCAAATGTGACATCACTAAACAAATTGGACAAACTGTTACAGTAGCACACCATTATGCAGTATTTCTGCCAAACAGATATAGGAGATGTAAATCTCAAGAACTTCTGTAATGGTAACACCTGATAAAATAATCAGGACATTATGACTAGTATGAATTATCTTCCTATTTTTCATAATTTATTTGATTATTATAACTTTATATAATTTAGTTTTTTTTTTTTAAAGATTTTATTTATTTATTTGACAGAGAGATCACAAGCAGGCAGAGAGGCAGGCAGAGAAAGAGGAGGAAGCAGGCTCCCTGCCGAGCAGAGAGCCCGATGCGGGGCTTGATCCCAGGACTCTGAGATCATGACCTGAGCCGAAGGCAGCGGCTTAACCCACTGAGCCACCCAGGCGCCCCATAATTTAGTTTTTAATAATAGTTGTATTTAACAAGAAACTGAAAATTTCTGAAAAGTAAAAACTAGTTTTCAGGAGTCAGTATATCCTGGCTTTTATACTTATGCACAACATTGAAGAATTATACATTTTAGAGTTACTGTTTATGAAAATTCTATTTGTAAATATAATTTAAATGTCATATTCATAACAGAATATTGCCCTATTTTATTAATTTTTGTTGCCATGTTGCAACTTATTCAATACTAGTCAGAAGCTAGTTAATTAATCTCATGAACAGGTAGGATGTATAGGTTTTTGTATCTTTCTTCTACATGAACAAAATAGAATGATTTCCTATACTTCTCTCTTGAAGTATAAGTTCCTAGTATTCAGTGATTACCCTTAATAACATCCTGTAGTAATTTCTGATGTTTAGTTCCATGAATAAGGTTTCAGGTATGGATAGGAATAATATTACAAGCATTAGGTTGTAATTATTAAAATGCCTGGTTTATTAAGTTGATTTATATTTAATTTTTTTAGTAAGCAAGTACTATTGCTTCAGTTATTTTTCCAAATCCATCCTTCATATTTCAAAGCATTGTTCAAAGTTCCTAGGAGTTGATCACTAAAGAAGTGGAAGTTTTACTCCTTTGGTGAAGAGTTTCCATACTCTATCATTTAATATTATTTAATTATAGTGAAGCTCACTTTCCTTATATGTAAAACATGTAAACAACAATACACTGAAGTTACCCTGTAGAGATTAATTAGAAGGCAGATGGAAAGCCAACACAGTAGTAATTGGTACCTACCAAGATTTCTCCATTTGATCATTCTTAGTCTTGCTTGACTCGCATAATGCCAAATTTGCATTCCATATGTGAGAGTTGGATTTCTGGAAAGCAGCTTACTTAAGAGAGGAATTAAGAAGTGATACATAGGTATTGACACTTTGGATTTGTACCCAAGGAGAATTTAATGTCAGAAGGAGGAGACATCTGGATATCAGGTCATAGCAGAAGAAGGTAATTGATAAAACAGTGAACAAAGTCATTGATTTTTAGACTCCTAGTCTAAAAGTGCATGAAAAGGTCGAGAGGTCCTTTGTATTTGGTGCATAAGGGGTAAACGGTGGTGCTAGAGTTCTAGAATGTTAAATTAGGGTGGTTAGATTTGCCACCTCTAGTCATTAAAAGAAAACTATTTGTATCTGACTCTTAGAAGAGATGTGGACCCTTCTATCAATCAGAGAACGTGTTTAGACAGTTGATGTGAATATAAAATGGAAGAAATCTACTTATTGTGAGTAAGGGTATAGAAAAGAAGTTATCAGAATTTGAGAGTTGATGTTTCAAACTATACTCTTGATTCCTTGACTAACCTTATGACTTTTCAGCTAATACTTAAGGCTTTATTATAATAGAAATCTGAATTTATTTGTTATAAGTATTCCTGTAAAGATCTTAGATCAAGGGATATGAATAATATATAAAAACTTACTTTTCCTATATGTTTTGTAGTATCTGGTTATGCTGTTATAGTGAACAGTGTCAGTATCATGAGGAAAATGCATTTCATATTTATTCATTTTACTTTAGATGAACTGTTGCCCTATAAATAATTGATTTTACAAAATGGAAAACATTATCAAAGAATTAAGCAGATGCTCAGAGAATTTATTTATTCTCCTGGCAACTGGCTGCCATTGTCAGCGTGTCATTCAAAGCTGCCAGCCTGCCTCTCAGTGCTGACAGTTGCTAGGGGCCTGGTTTTCAATGATGCCACTTGAGTCCATTCTAAAACCTATGAAACTAAAAGTAAAGGTGATTTAGTATTTCCACTCTCTTTGGGTAAAGAGCTGGTAGTGGAATTATTGGATGCACCCTGTGTTTATTGTGGCATTATGTATATAATAGCTAAAATATGGAAGCAACCCAAATGACCATTGATAGATAAATATGTAAATAAGAGGCAGTATACATACACAATGGAATATTACTCAGCCATAAAAAGAATGAAATCTTGTCATTTTTTGATAACATGGATGGACATAGAGACTATTATGGTAAGTGAGATAAGTCGGATAGAAAAAGACATGATTTTATTAAAAAAAAAACAAAAACAAAACAAAAAAAACCCCACAAACCAAAATAAATGAACAAAATAACAAACAGATCTCAAATGCCTGGTGGTTGCCAGTGGCGTCGTTGGGTGTGGATGGGTGAAACAAGTGAGGGGATTAAAGAGGTAGAAACTTCCAGTTATAAAATAAATAAGACATGGAGATGAAAAATGTACTATAGGGAGTATAGTCAATAATATTGTAATAGTGTTGTATGTTGACAGATTTAACTGTACTCATGTTGGTGACCATTAAGTATTGTGCAGAATTGTCCAGTCTCTTTGCAGTACAACTAAAATACAATACACAGCATTGTATGCCAAGTATACTTCCATTTTAAAAAATTAACAACAACAAAATATTGATTCTTATTGCAAAAGAACATACTTTACAGTTGGAGGGCCTTAACTGGTACATCTATCTGAAGTCCTTGGTGCTCGTGGCTGCCTTAAAGAAGAAACTAAGCGTAGAAAGCCTCATGCACAGAAGAGACAACTCTGGAATATCTCCAGGGGCCTTTGTTTAAAAAGAAACAAATGACCATCCATAGTACTTCTTGTATGTCTCTCTCTAATTAATAACTGAATTGAATAACTAGTACAAAAATATCTTATGCTTATGAGAGCCAAGTGTTTGGGTTGGATATCAGATATTATTTCCTTTCTTCTATTTGTGCATCTAGGTGCTGCTTCTTTTCCATAGACAATTTATAAAAGTTTCATGTGAAAGGACACAAGAACAGGGTGATTAGTGATTAGCCTCTATGTAAGAAAAAAAAATAGCAAAATTTAAGATTTTTTTTTTACCTTAACATAGGTAAATATACAACATAAGATTAAGTAATGGGTTCATAAATCAATACTCCTTACATCCTTGGGCCAGTAACCTAAACTCATTTCTGTTTCTACTTTGGAAAAACAACAATAACAACAATAAAACCAAAACCAAACAAACAATGAACAAAATAAGCAAAAAAAAAGAACAAGGTACCACAGTTATCTGGACTTTCCCCATTACTCCTTAGCTCTCCTTGAATAAAGATACAAGTTATTGTAATATGTTAATCATGATTAATAAAACTATTTCTGCACTGTGTCATGTTCTTTATCTAGAGTACTGTTGTTGTTACTTCCCTGGCAAAAGGAAGAAGGTCCTGACAAGGAGGCCAGGACCTCAGGCATGGTGCTGGACCTCCTTACATAATCCCCTGGAGCCCTTGCAAGACTTCACTTTTAAGGTTTCTGACATCTGTTGAGATTTCAAAATGTCAAAAATATGTATCCTGCTTTCAGAAGAGGATACTTATATGTTCTGGCTACCTATTGTGTAAAAACTTATTCTAAAACTTAGGGCTTAAAATGACCATTGTGTTTTCATACCTTATAACTTTTTGGGTCAGGAATTTGGGACCTGTCTTAGCTGGATAATGCTTTCCCTGTACATGATACAGACTGAGGAAGATGCAGCTGGCAAATAAGATGGTCTGGGATGTTCAGAGTGGCTTCGTGCACATATCTGACTCATTATCTGGGAATTACTGGAAGGCTGGGGACACCTAGGATTGTTAAACAGAATATCTACATGTCACAGCCTTTCATTTAGGGCTATCTCAGTATAATAGGACACTTCTGGAGCTTCAGGGCTCCCGAAGAGATTGTTCATGAATTTGGAAGTAGAAGTGACCTGTGTCTTGGGTTCTGAGGATAGAGTGTTGTACTTGCTCTTTTCTATTGACTAAGCAGATACAGTGTCTTCATAGATTTAAGATTAGAAGTAGACCTCTTCTCTTGGTAAACGTAAAATCAAAGAATTCCTGACCACTTATCTATCACAGTAGGTATTTGTGAGCATTAGTAGATGATATCATGCCTCAAAACGACCATGCCCATTTGAAGTCTCTACCAAAATGTTCTTTACTAGAAGGAAGCATAGGGGTTACTATCTAAATATTTTCAAGCTGTTTATGGACAAACATTTCAAACAAGATTATAAGATTAATGATTCATATGTAACTTTCTATAATCCTCAATCCATCCTCAATTTTAAATCCTTTTCAGCAATCTCAGATCAACTGATTCTGCTTTTGGCTTTATAAATGTGGCTAGTCATTTTAATTCTGTTGACCTCACACTCCTTAGGTCATATTTTTTTCTGTCTCAGTCTTTTCTATTGACAATTACTCAAAGCCATTAAAATATTAATTAAATGGATGCCTTCTATAGGGGAATTGCCTCTTACTATTTCCATAGATCAGTTTTTTCGAGCACCAGAATCACTTGGAGGAGGGCTTCTTATAACACACACTAAAGTTTCTTATCTGTGGTATGTCCCCAAAATACGCATTTCTAATAAGTTTCCAGGTAATGGTGATCCTACCAGTCCAGGCATCACCACCTGGCCGAGGTTATTTAAATTCTGATTGTTCTCTCTTAGTTACTTTTCTTGGTACTTTGCTACAGTCTGTATTGCAAGAGATACATCTCCTGCTTTGGCTCTGAATGGGTTGTTCCTATAAGGAATATTAGAGTTTAAATACAATAGAAATTTAGATTATCAAAGGTATCAAAATATTTGACTTATCAACAAATAAATTTTATATCTTCTCATTGCCATTAATTACAAGCATTCTAATACATCTTGAATAACAATCAAAAGAGTGCAAATAAATTAGCTAATAAAAATATTTTTTGAAAAAAATTCTGTAGTATCTTTCCCGAGGATTCTTGTCAGTTTAGTTTGGTTATAGAACATTGTTTTACACTTGGAAGGCACTTTTACTTTATTGTTTTAATCCTGTGTCTAAATATTAAACATTCTGCTTTTAAGTTGATCTTCTACAAACTTTAACTTCGTGAAAAGGTCAGTATGGTTGTCCTTAGGCTAGTACCAAACTGTCTTGATTATTACCGCTTTTTACTAATTTTTGAAATTGGGAAATAAGACTTTTCCAAATTTTTTTCTTTATCAGGATTGTTTGGCTGTTATGTTGCTTGAATTTCCATTGCTTGGAATTTTAATAGTAGATTGTCAGTATGTGGGAAAAAAAGTTGAGAATTTGAAAATGATTATGTTAAGTCTTCAGATAAATTTTAAGAGTATTGCCATCTTAATTATATTGTCTTCTAATCCATGAACATAGGATGTTTTTCTATTTATTTAGATCTTTAATTGTTTTTTTGAAATATCTAATAGTTTTCAGAGTAAAAGCATTTTTTTTAAGTTTTGTTTTTTATTTTGTTGAATTTCTAAGTTATATTATCTTTTTATGGTATTGTAAATAAAGAATTATTAATTTATTTTTTGGGTTATTTATTTACATTATAGTAATGGAATTGACTTTTAGGTATTAGTCTTACATCTTGTAACCTTGCTGAACTTGTTAGTCTAATAGATTAGTACTGGATCTTTCAGAATTTTCTACATGTATCATGCTATCTGCAAATAGAAATGTCTTTACTGCTTTTTTCCCAACCCGGTTATCTTTTTATTTTTATTTTTTAAAGATTTTATTTATTTATTTGAGAGAGAGTGAGCCAGAAAGAGCATAAGCCGGGGAAGAGTCAGAGAGAGAGGGAGAAGCAGACTCCCTACTGAGCAGGGAGACTGATACAGGGCTCAATCCCAGGACCTTAGCTGTAGGCAAACACTTAATTGACTGAGCCACCCAGGCACCCCTCAGGTTGCCTTTTTAAAAAATTTTCTTGCCTCATTTCCCTAGTTAGAATCTCCAGTGCAGTGTTGAGTAGAAGTAGTGGGAAAAGATGTCTTTGTCTTTTCCTTGATCTTAGGCAAAAACATTGTCTTTCTCCATTAAATATGTTAGTTGCAGATTTTCCTACATGCATTTAATCAAGTTAGGCAGTCTCCCTTCTATTCATCATAAAGTATCATTAGATTTTGTCAAAGAGTTTTTCTGTGTCTATTGAGGTGTTTGTGTGCTTTTGCCTTTATTCCATTGATAGTCTGCTTTATAGTGATTGATCTCCTGATATTAAATTAATCTTACATCCCTAGGATAAATCCTTAGCCATATTGTATAATCTTTTTTTATATATTGTTGTACTTGGTTTAATGGTATTTTTTAGAATGTTTGCAGTCATGTTTGTAAGCAGTATTATGTGTAGTTCCCTTGTCATGCCTATCTGATTTTGGTAATAGGATATTAGTGTTCTCATTGCATGAGTTGAGGAATGTTTACTGATTTTTTTATTTTTTAAGAGAGTTTATGAAAAATTGGTATTCCTCTCTAAGCATTTGAAAAATTTATATTTTGGGTTGGGATTTTTCTTTGTGGAAATATTCTGATTATTAAGTCCATCTCTTTACATCATATATATATATGGTTTTATATTTCTTGTTTTTATTTTTCTTATATATGAATATAAAATACTAATTCTGTCTCTTCATAAATATTTTTATATTTCTTGTTCATATATTTTATATATATATATTTTCTCTTCCTTTTTTATTTTTATTTTATTTTTTAAGAATTTATTTATTTATTTGAGAGAAAGACAGAGATAGCAACAGAGGTGGTGAGAGAGCATGAGTGGGAGAAGAGGGAGAAGCAGGCTCCCACTGAGTAGGGAACCCGACATGGAGCATGATCCAGGACCCTGGGATCATGCCCTGAGCCAAAGACAGTCACAACCAACTGAGCCACCCAGGTACCCCTATATTTTTCTATTTCTTGTTGAGTCCATTTTCATTGTTTATGTCTTTTTAAGAATTTATCCATTTCATCCAAGTTATTTAACTTGTTGATATGTATTCTCTTATAATGATTTTTATTTTTGTGAGGTTGGCATTCATGTCTCTTTTATTCCTGATTTTAGCAGTTTTATTCATCTTTTTTTTTTTTTTGGTTACTATATTAAAGCTTTCTTAATGTTGCTGATTCTTTCAGAAAATCAATTTGATTTTGTTAAATTCCTCTGTTATTTTTTCTATTCTCTATTTTATTTATTTCAAATTTAGTCCTTATTAAATTTTTCCTCCTTATTGTTTTGGGTTTGTTTTGAGCTTTTTCTCTAGTGCCTTAAAATTGAAGGCTAGGTTACTGAATTTAATTCTTTCTTCTTGTTTAATAACAGCATTTGCAGTTATACATTTACCTGTGAGCACTGTTTTTATTGCATCCCACATGTTTTAGTATTGTACTCTGTTTTTATTCATCTCCAATTTTCTTATGTTTTTTTCTTTGACCCATTGTCTATTTAGGGGTGCGCTGCCATTGTTTAATTTCTACATATTTGTGATTTTGCGAAATTTCTTTCTTTAAAAAAAATCCTTTTATTATAGTTGGAGACTATACTTTGTATTATTTAAGTATTAAAAAATTATCATTTAAAAATTTTTTTTTAAATATTGTATTTATTTATTTGACAGAAAGAGAGAGAGATCACAAGTAGTCAGAGAGGCAGACAGAGAGAAAGGGGGGAAGCAGGCTCCCTGCTGAGCAGAGAGCCCCATGCGGGGCTCGATCCCAGGACCCTGAGATCATGACCTGAGCCGAAGGCAGAGGCTTAACCCACTGAGCCACCCAGGCGCCCCTCATTTAAAAATTTTTAAAGATATATTTACTTATTTATTTGAGGGGGAGAGAGAGAGAGAGTGAAGCACAAGCGAGGTGAGGGGCAGAGGGAGAAGCAGACTCCCTGGTGAGCAGGGAGCCAAATGGGAAGCTCAATCCCAGAACTCTGTCATCATGACCTGAGCTGAAAGCAAATGCTTAACTCACTGATCTACACAGGGACCCTTAAAAATTTTTTTGATGCTTGTTTTATGGCTAGTTTATGGTCTCTCTTGGATAATGTTCCAGGTGAACTTGAGAAGAATGTTTTTCTGCTATTTTGGGGTAAAGTGTTCTGTTAGTACTAGTTGCTCATAGTATTGTTCTATTCACTTGTTGATCTTCTGCCTCATTGTTCCATCAATTATTGGAAGGGCGTTATTGAAATCTCTGACTCTCATTGTTGAGGTGTCGTTTCTTCCTTTAATTCTGTCAGTTTTGCTTCAGGTATTTGCGGGGGTTGCTTGCTAGGTTCATAGTTATTTTTTAATTGTCATGTACATCTGATGGGTTAACCCTTTTAAAATTATAAAATGCCTCTCTCTGAAATGTCTTTTTAATGTGTAATGTCACATATAGCCTAATAATGGATAATCATCATGTTCCTATACAACTGCTAATTTTTAAAATTCTAACCTTAGTCTTTTAAGTTAGTGCTGGGTATAACTACTACTGTAAGTAGAAAGTCAATTTTGTAACATATTTTAAATTTAAAAGTGCCCTTGTTCTAACTAAATAGGATTCACAAACAAAGACAAATGTTATTTGTTCAGTGTGGTAAGTGAACGGTAGAAGTGTTTGTGTGGGTCCAAACCACACAGCTGAATATATGCTTAATTCTGTATCAAGGAAATGTTTGTTTTAAAGATTGCTTATGGTAAAAGATGATAATTGATATGGATCTTAAAGAGTATGAATGAAGAATTCCTCAATGGGATGGAGTAAGTAAGGTTTATGGAAAAGAGTAATATGTGCAGTGGCACGGAATTGAAAATTTCAACGCATGATAAGGCATCAGGAAAGATAACTTTACTAAAATCAAATAGTGAATTGTGGAAACAGGCACAAGGAGGGACGTGATGTAGACTCTTTTTAGAGTAGTTATTTATTTCCACATTTATTGCCTTTTTGTGCCTCATATTGTGAATCAGTCAGGAGAGGAAGCTATTGCTGAAATGGAACAGAGAGGTATTGTGAATGTAGATTTCAGGAATGATGTACCATTTTAAAAAATTAACTTACCCTTTGTTTTTTTTTAATTTTTTTTTAATTTTATTTTTTTAGTGTTCCAAGATTTGTTGTTTATGTACCACACCCAGTGCTCCATGCAATACATGCCCTCCTTAATATCTACCACCAGACTCACCCATCCCCCTCACCCCCTCCCCTCTAAAACCCTCAGTTTGTTTTTCAGAGTCCCCATTCTCTCATGGTTCATCTCCCCTTCCAATATCCCCCAATTCACTTTTCCTTTCCTTCTAATGCCCTCCATATTATTCTTTGTGTTCCACAAGTAAATAAAATCATATTAAAATTGACTTTCCCTGCTAGACTTATTTCACTCAGCATAATCTCCAGTCCCATCCATGTTGATGCAAAAGTTGGGTATTTTTCTTTTCTGATGGCTGTGTAATATTCCATTGTGTATATGAACCACATCTTCTTTACCATTTTTTCTGTTGAAGGGCATCTTGGCACTTTCCACAGTTTGGTAATTGTGGACATTGCTGCTATGAACTTTGGGGTACATATGGCCCTTCTTTTCACTACACAAGCTCAACACCCAAAAAACAGATAATTGTGTCAGAAAATGGCCAGAAAACATGAACAGACACTTCTCCAATGAAGACATACAAATGGCTAACAGACACATGAAAAAGTGTCCATCATCATTAGCCATCAGGGAGATTCAAATCAAAACCACATTGAGATACCACCTTACATCAGTTAGAATGGCAAAGATTAACAAGACAGGAAACAACGAATTTTGTTAAGGATGCGGAGAAAGGGGAACCTCTTACATGATTGGTGGGAATGTAAGTTGGTGCAGGCACTTTGGAAAACAGTGTGGAGATTCCTCAAAAAATTAAAAATAGACCTACCCTATGACCCTGTATTAACTTACCCTTTTGTACTCAAAATGTTTTTATAATCTGTGAATATGTCAGGTAACAAACCAATTTATCTTTGAATTGGAGTCACTTCAAGAGGCAAACCAATAACATCTAATAATTCCTTTATATAGCAACAAGTAAGAGAGTTTGGGGACAAGTTAAACATTTATGTTTCTAGTTGTTGAAATCAAGAGAATAATTACAAGTTCGAAGTTTCAGATGAGGGACTGGATATGAGGAAAAGTGCTATTAACACACCTGGTGTTTCCCCCCATTTCTTAAATATTATCAGGTATTTCAGCTCAATAGCATCTGTATTTACCTGTTATTGTAGGACAAATAAAATGAAAAATAATGGAAAGGGATAAAAAGATGAGAGAATGAGGGATTAAGTGTAGAGGTTAAGGAAGGGTAGATGACAAGATGCATATATGGGAGCATTATGTTAGATCATGAGAAAGAAACTGGTGGTGAGGAGTGAAGGAGTGACAGAAGAGCCAAAATTACAGAAAACATCAATGAGACAAACTTGTGTTTTATTGCATTTATTCATAAACTATATGATGCTGACATTCTGCTTAAAATTCTTACGCTGGGGTCCCTGGGTGGCTCAGTCAGTTAAGCAGCTGCCTTCAGCTCAGGGCATGATCCCAGGGTCCTGGCATCAAGTCCCACATCAGGCTTCCTGCTTGATGGGCAGCCTGCTTCTCCCTTTCCACCACTTGTACTCTCTTGAGTGTGTGTGCACTTTCTGTTGCTTTCTCTCTCTCTCTCCCTCAAACAGATAAAATATTAAAACAAAAACAAAAACAAAACCCCTCTAACCCTTCCTCCAATATTGGATTCATAGGCCATTGACTGTCCCTAAGAGTCTGAGGTTATTTTATTCTGTGAGAAACTCTAATTGTGTACTAGCAGATCTAAACCATTTTTAGCCATTTATATTAAAAGTACTCTTCTGTATATTGATAATTAAATGCATTTCCTTTAAATTTTAAGATATATAATTAACATAGGAGGGTGGATTGTTTGAAAAATATACAATACATATAATTACCATAGAATTATGGGGAAATACTTTTCTTATTTCAAAATTTTTACATTTTCTGAGCTTCAGGACTAAATGATAGCTATTTTGATTATTTTGTTAAAGTTGAAATAATTATGCATGTACCTTATTAACACAGAGATAGCTTATTGACTGTTTCTATGTGATATACTAAATTCTAACTTTTAAAATCATTAATTTGGGGCATATGGGTGGCTTAGTCAGTTAAGGTTCCAACTCTTGATTACGGCTCAGGTCACGATATCAGTGTCATGAGATTGAGCCCCTCATTGGGCTCTGTGCTGGGTGTGGAATTTGTTTAGGATTTATCTCTCCATCTGCCCGTCCCCCACCCCTGTCATGCTTACTCTCTAAGGAAAAAAAAAAATCATTAATTCATTATTCTGAAGTATTTACTATATGTTCACTCTGAACCACATGTAATTTAGAAACAGGAGAGTCAGCAGTGGACAGGACAAAAAAGTATCTGCAGTTATGGAGCTTAACTTTTATTAGAGAAGAAAGTCCGGAGGAAATGAAATGCATGAATAGGAAAGTATCAAACAGTAAGTGATATGATATAATAAATGGAGTATCCGGTGTGTCTTTTAGTAAGGTTGGCAACAGAATGGCTCATTGAGCAGGTGGAATTTGAATGAAACCTGAGAAGTCTGAAGGAAATGGCAGTGTGAAGATCTGGGTAGGAACTTCCTGGGAGAGAGAACAAGAGCAAAACAGTTTTAAGGGAACTAAAAGGAGAGTAGTGTGGCTAGAGTCAAGTGTTCAGAGGGAAGAGTTGGAGGACATGGAACAGAAACCTGGGAAGAGTTTATGTCAGGGAATCTCAGATTCTGTTTAAAAATTTTCTCAAAGATTCCATATAAGATATTTTTATTTGATATATGAGTATTTTAATAGTCTAAATGTTTTGGTTCTCTCCCTCACCATTTGCCTCCCATTTATATATGAAACTTTAACTGCCAGGGTGATGGTATTTGAGGTGAGGTTTTTGGAAAGTAATTAGATTTAGGTGAAGTCATGAGATTGCGGCCCCCATGATGGGATTATGTCCTCATAAGAAGAGGAAGAGACACCAGAACTCTTTCTTGTTCAGCCATGTGGAGGATACAGAGAGAAGGTGTCTATCAGCAAACTAGAAAAAGGGAATATATACCCGTGCCCATGTGTGTGTGTGTGTGTGTGTGCACATGTGTGTGAATGTGTTTGCATGCATCTGTGTGTGCATGTATAAATCTCTTTATGTTGAAGAGAGTGGGAACAGGAGCATTTTTTTTTTAAAGAAACTGTTATAAAGGGGCATTTGAGGCCACTGCTTATAAAAAAATCACTGAAATTTACAATTTTGAGAATGACTTCAAATTCTAGAACATCTTTGCTAATGTCTTCTAATAGATGATTATTTTAAGTCATTACTGAGTTGCACAGAAAGACAATTTAGTAACTGGATTTCTATACACATTAACTAAAAGACCCACAATTTCTGTGAAAAGGAAGCAATTGCTCTGGTGATCCCTATTAATTCAAGTTAGTTCTTATGGTATATTGTTACAAATAGGCTTCTTGGGACATTTGAGTATTTATTATAAAAATCTTGGGAGAATCAATGATAATGATGCAATTACTGTGTGTCAATTATTATATATCACTTATAGTCACTTTTTAATTAAAAAGCTCTGAATATTCTGGCATTCATCTGCATAGTGTGAATAAACAGAAGAGCTAATTGCAGTAAAATACTTCAGATTAGACTTTAGAGAGTACATTTTTATCTAGATCTCTGTCTACATGCTTTTGAAAAGTACATCTTGGAAAATTACAGTTGACAGTGTACTTTCCACATTGTTAAGAGGAGGAAATGTCTCTGCACATACTATTTTCTCTGGTTGTAAATTTGATTAAAGAGAAAACAAAAAAACCCATGAGAGACTGGTGTTTGTAAAATTCCATTAAATGAAAGTACATATGAGAGGATCGTGTTGTAACCCAGAACTGAGCTTCCAGATTGGGCCAGATTACATGATTTAGATGCCCCATGTCCCTTGTGGAAAACCTTGGAAGCTGAGAGGCACAGTTTTTTTTGTTTTGTTTTGTTTTAAGATTTTATTTATTTACTTGACAGACAGAGATCACAAGTAGGCAGAGAGGCAGGCAGAGAGAGAAGAGGAAGCAGGCTCCCTGCCGAGCGGAGAGCCAGATGCAGGGCTTGATCCCAGGGCCCTGGGATCATGACCTGAGCTGAAGGCAGAGGTTTAACCCACTGAGCCACCCAGGTGCCCCTGAGAGGCACAGTTATGGAAAAATGCTACATTTGGCGTTTTCAGTTTGAAGGTCAAGACATAAAGTTAACCCATGTTCTATCCTTTATTCAAAAATTATCTACAGTATAAAAGAATAGCCAGATATAACACACAAACTATTTCTGGAGAAGCTAGGAGGTCACAGATGACCTAAATCAGAATTATAATAAGTATCTTCCTGGGGTAGGAAACAGAGACTAGAAGCTTCTGTGGCCTCTCTGAATGAGTTGACAGAATACCTTTCATGAAAGGGATTGTTATAACCTGAGGTGGGAGACATAAATCTTATGTTTACAAAAGTAGTGACAATGTGCAGGATATGCTGTCAGGATCATCTCTAGACTATATTTAGCTTTGAGGAATAGAAAAAGTGGCTATAAAATGGAATACTGCAAATAAACCGTATTTGTAAATAGCAGTCCCTTTCCATATTGGACAGTGAGAAGAAAATACTTCCCGCCTGAAAAATCCATGATTGCTTAACTTTATTTATTAGGTTAGAAGTAAATGCTGAATAAAATAAAAATAGGACACTTGGTCATAAGTCTGGAACCTAGTCTTGTATATTTCCCAGGGAATCAAAATAATTATCACAAGTTCAAAAAAATCCCATAAAAATAAGTAATCAAAAAGGATATATATATATATATATATATATATATATAAAGAAACAGGAATGAAAAAATTTAGGTGACAAATACTCCAAGAAAATGCTTCCATAGAATAGATGAACATTATGAACACATTTTTATTTTAGAATTTAAGAAAATGATGGACTAAGTCTCAAACAAATTGTACAGTCTGAAATATAATAAAGAAGGAAGAGTTTACTCTTGAAAAAATTGTAGTTGAAAAAAAAAAAAAAAGAAAAAATTGTAGTGAATGATAACATACCAGTGAGTATACCTTCCCCTACCCCTAATCCCCAAAGGCTTGATTAAAATGGTAGCATGAGGGAGTTTACATGGGAAAGAAGTTGTGAAACTGTTTCTAACTGTATTGCTGGTTACATATATCGGTATTCATATTAAAATTGATAGGATATGCACCAAAAAGGTGAATTTTAGTTATGATAATTAAAAACATAAATTAAAAAGTGGAAAATAATCTCAGACACCTGAATACAAATGAATATCAGTTTATTCAACTTTACAAAATGATTATTTTGTTTTTCATGTTAAATTCAAATATTTCAGTTTCTTTAGTTGTTGTTTTAAGCAAAATATCTTTTGACCCTGTGTTGACAAATGGAATTAGAATTAACTTTAAAATATCTATAACATATTTGAGGTGACTAAACTATGAAATATATGAGTGATTTTTAGCTAAAGTATATTTAATTTAGGAAAACAATTATTTTCTTCTGAAACCATTACTCTACTTCTCAAAGTCTAGCTTAATTACGTCTGTGTAAAAAGTAAATTCTGGAAATTATTGCTAAGTAACATTACAAATAATTCTGAAATACCTGTTATTTAAGACATTAAGGTAATAAAGTTTTAAATATATATGGGATTATCCACATCTGTTTTGAAATACACTAGAATCTTTTATTTTTTTATTTTATTTTTATTTGTCAGAGAGAGAGCATGAACAGGGTACCGTGAGGCAGACAGAGGGAGAAGCAGGCTTCCTGCTGAGCAAGGAGCCTGTTGCAGGACTTGATTCCAGGACCCTGGGATCACGACCTAAGCCTAAGGCAGACATTTAACCAACTGACCCACCCAGGCATTTCTAGAATCTTTTCAAACACTAATTCTTGTTCACTTACTTGATTACCCAAATGCAGTTTAGCTAATATTGCCCAGTCCTGCATTTTTGCTTATTGCTTTCTAATCATCACTAAAGAAATCACTACATATTTACCAATTCTTTTGATGGTATATTAAAAATTGTTCCAAACCCTTATATTAATGTTTCCTGGCATCAAGTTTCTTATTACTAGCCTGAAATAATATTCTATTTGTTATATTTTCATGATGAGCTACAAAAAACAACCATTTGTAACCAGCTTCATTTAAATATTTTCTCTTTTAGGGGTGCCTGGGTGACTCACTTAAGCATCAAGCTCTTGATTTCTGTTCAGGTCATAATTTCAGGGTTAAGAGATTGAGCCCTGCATTGGGCTCCAAGCTGGGCATGGAACATGATTAAGATTCTCTCATTCTCCCTTTCCTCTGACCCCCGACCCCCACTGCTTGCACTCTTTAAATAAATAAATAAATAAATAAATATTTCCTCATTTAAGTAGAATACCTGTAATATAAATAGTTAATTAAAAATTTAGACACTATAAATTTATATAATTAAAATCCATGCTTTGAACTAATTTAGAAATAATTTTTGAGTTCTCTTTTGGGCTATATTACTTATAAAATCATCATTTTTATTACAGTTTCATAACAGCTTTATTATTTAATGTACTTGTTGCTGTGTCTATAGCAGGAGATTTATGAAAAACTTTTCTCTAGTCCTAATTACCTCTATTGTTAGTTCTTTGTGGTGTTTTAGGTGTTTTTTTCTTTTAGATTACTGTACAGATATATACTTGTACACAAACATAAATCAGTTGTAAATTGATAAATATTATGAATTTTCAGTTCCTTACTTGAGTACCTTCGATTGAGAAAAGAAAATTTGACTCTTAAACATGCATCTGTAATTATGCTTTTGTTCTGGAAATCCAGATAAATATATTCAGTTGTCTGCTCAATGTTGCCGCTTAGATTACAAATGAATGCTTTTCTTTTTTAGTTTTGAGTAGTAGACTTTATTTTCTAGAGCAGTTTTAGGCTCACAGCAAAATTGAGTGGCAAGTAGCAAAGGCTCCTATATATTCCCTGCTCCAGTATCCACTCATGGCGTCTTCTGCTATCAGCATCTGGCATCAGAGTGGCACATTTGTTACAACTGATGAACTTACTTTGATACATCATTATCATCCAAAGTCCATTCTTTACATCAGGGTTCACTTTTGGTGGTGTACGGTGTGTGGAGTTTTGACAAATGTTTAGTGACATTATCTACCATTATATTATACAGAAAGTTTCACAACCCAATAATCCTCTGTTGGAGCCTGTTTTTCAAGTCAGGTATTGACTTTGAAAATTTAACTTCCTTGACATACCCGATCTCTTTTCACTGGTGGGTGCTTGCCACTATGTGCTTAGCTTTGTCCCTTCCTCCTTTCCTCATTTCACTTTCTAAGGCTGGATAGCTCAGGGGTTAGAGCACTGGTTTCCCAAATGAACATTTCAAACTGTCCCCAACAAAAGTCTTTATTTTTCCCTTCCCCTCACATCAGTTGTGCTCATCTCAGTAAATGACACCACCATCTACAAATTGCTTGAGCCCCAAATCCTGCCGCCATCTCTGATCTCTTTCTCATAGTAGTAGCATCCCAATCTGCAGCACTTGCTCCCTGCTCTACTTGAGAATAACGCCAAACCTGACTGTGCTTTACAGTGCCCACTCCTGCAGCTGTTAGAACCAGCCACTGTCATTGCTCAGCAACAGCCTCCTCATAGGTCTCTCTTGTTTTCCTCCTGACCCCCAAACAATGAATACAAAATTTTAATGACAGCAGGTTCTATGTGATCTGCCCCTGTGATTGGTGCCACTTCATTAACTATTGAACTCAATGCATTTGGGCCTTTCCGCCATTCCCCAAACCACTGAGGTCATTTTTACAACAAGGCTTCTTACTTGTTATTTCCTCCTTTGAAATACTATTTCCTTCATGTGGAACAGTTTCCCTATTCACTTGCATTTCATACTTCATCATTTCATTCAGGACTTGCTCAAAGTCTAAGTCCTCAGCAAAACCTTCCCAGATTCCATTTCTAAAAAAGTGGACCTGTCAATTGCATCTCTAAGTCTGTTTTTTTTTTTTTTTCATGGTAATTAACAATCATAGATCTTTTATATAGGTTCACTCTTCACATTTATTTATTTAATTTATTTATTTATTTATTTATTTATTTATTTATAGGTTCACTTTTTACTTCTTCCTTGACTGTTTCCTCCAGTGCAAGATAGCTTCAGAAGGGGAGGCACTTTCTTTTTTTTTTTTTATTTATCTATAGAACCTGGCTTCTTCAAATAAATTTTCTGAACCAACATATGTTGTCATATAGATAAGTCAGTCTGAGTACCAACAGTTTACTAAACCAGAAACTGCACTCTCATTTCCCTATCTGCTAGGCTGTTGTACTTTCTCCTGCTGCCATATCTTTTTGTCTTAGCTCCAGTAGCAAGAAATCTGGTGGACCTAAGTTCAAGTGACTATGCATGACTAAAAGGACAGTGGTGATATTCTTTGTAAAATGACTTATAATTCTCCCTTTGCAGTAATGTAGCCTAGCATTTTCTCCAGTTTGTCTTTAAAAGCTTTTACAATTTCATCTCTGTTTATTTCAGTGGAATAAAAAGAAAGATTTGTGAAATAATATAGTATAAAGTTGAGGGGAAAGATGTCCAAAAATAATAAGGATATTGATTAACTATCAAATATTGAAGTGATCATGAAATTAATTAATAGTTGTTTTCAGTAATTTCAGACTTTAGGAAACATACTAAAATAAAATGTATTAATTTATATCTAGCACTACTTTAGAGAGTGTAAATAAACCAACAGGGACTAAAAATTTAACTCTCCAATATCAAAAGCTAGGCCTTATTTTCCCAATATGGCATGGTACTTGGAACTTAGAAGCAGCTCAAGTGAGTGTTTGTTAAATGGAAGAATTTAAAATTCTATACTGAAATTTAGAATTTTTTTTTTCTACATGGTAGCATATGATTTCAATAAATACAGTTCTCATTGTTCTTGACTACCACTTTTCTTTATCTAACAACTATCTTAAGTACTCTAGTTTGAATTTTTTTTCCTGTAGGTGCTCATTAATTCTGAGCCCTAAGTATTAGGGTTCAAATTAGAAACCCCTAGACATGGGTAATGAATAAGATGAGAAATAAAAAATCTCTGAATGTCACGTTTGTGAGTTTCTTCTTTTTTTGCTATTCCTGCCTTTGGATCATGTTCATCTTATAAAATATTTTTATTCCTCTAGAGATATTTGTAATGTTCAGGACTGGCCTTAACATGGAGCGCTGTAGGAAAAACTGACAGAGCATGGTTTAAGGAGGGCCATGGTGTCCCTGGTATTTTAAAATGTTGCTTCCATCAGCCTGTCAAGGTCTGGTTTCTTGTTCATTAAAGAAAATCTCTTTCCTAAAATTATGTTCTTACCTCATCCCAAATCTCATTCCTCTTTACTCCGTAGCTGTCTGCTCATATGTATGTGATATTAGGATATGTCGGTAGATCTGTTTATATCTTTGAAGAATTGTTTTTTTTTCCCCCTGAGTATTATTTTCTATATTTCTGGCATCTGCTTAGTGTCCCATAATATACATTACCATATTTTGTATAATGTTGTAGCTATTGATACCCATCTCTCGTTTATAACTTTCTGTTATCACAAGCAATGCTATAATGACCATACTTACACATATAATTGTGTGTTTTGGGTGTTTAAATCCAGCAGTAACTTTGCTAAATCATGGGGTACAGGTGTACCTAACTTTTCTGAGTGATAGCATGGGGATTTCCAAAGAGTTTATACAATATACATTCTAGTTTTCATTTTATCATATCTGAATCTACATTTTTTTATCACCTAACTCTAATTTCTGATATTTTCTTTTTTTTAAATTTAATTTGAATTACAATTTCTCTGTTTATGTTTATTTAAAAGACATTTATGTCACAATTACTATGTTCAAGTACCCTTTAAATCCCTTAAGTATATTAATTCAGTAAGCCCTCATTGCAACCCATAATAATTTATATATGGTGTAGAAACTATTTTATCTCAATTGAGTGTATTAGGGAACAGGCACAGATGTGTTAAGAAATCTATTCTACATCACAGAGTTAATGAAGAGTAGAGATAGGATTCAAACCAGGCCATTTGGTTCCAGGGTTTGTGCTCTTAACTTCCTTCTCTTGTAGGTCCTAGCCACTTGGATTTCCATGTATTTCCCATTTCTGCCTTTGTTCATGTTTTCTACCTCAGTGAAGAAAGCAAAGTATTTGCTGCCATTGGAGTAGATTGTGAGCGGTGCTATGGGAAAAAACTGGAAAAAGGGAATGGACAGTGCCAAGGTGTATGGGTATTTATACTTCTCTCTAACATTTATCAAATAAAGAGCTTCTTATATTGTTATATTTAAGAAGAAATTTGAAAAAATTGAGGGATGAGCCAGTGGAATACTTGAGAAAGACTGTTTCACATGGAAGGAACAGGTGGTCAAAGTCACAGAAACAGACATGAGGTATTTGAGCAAGGAGTCCAGTGTGGTTGAAACGGGGTGACCAAGGACTCCATGTGGTCGTAGGAGATGAAGTTAGGCATGCAATTGTGTAGAGGGTGATGGGACAGACTGTGTATATAAATTTATATATATTCATGTAATCTATTGGTCTCTGGAGAACCTTAATATATATGAAGAGATTATAAGGCATAAGGAATTGGCTTACACATTATTTGAGACTGAGAAGTCCTACAGTTTGCCATTTGCAAGCTGGAGAACCTGGGAAGCCAGTGGTATAATTTAGTTCTAGTCTGGGGGTCTGACAACCTGGGGAGCTGGTAATGTAGGTTCCAGTCTGGATTCAACTGCCCAAATGCTGGAGTCAGGAGCACTAAGGGGAAATATTTATGTCACAGCACAATCAAGTATGCAGGGCCAGATCCTTTCTTCTCTGCCTTTTTGTGCTATTCAGGTTCTCAGTGGATTGAAGAAGGCAAACCGCTTTACTAAATTCACCAATTCAAATGATAATTTCATCCAGAAATATACCCTCACTCTCAGAAATAATGTTTAGCCAAGTATCTGGTATCCTGTGATGGAGTGAAGTTAACACATGAAAGTAGCCATCACAGAAGTTCTTTGGCTTTTGTGCTGAATAAATTGGGAAGTGAATAGAGAGTTTTAAGAGAGAAGTGACAGAACCTTAGTTCTGGAATGGAAGGAACACCGCTGCTGGATAGAGAAAAGACTATATGGAGGTGAGGGTAGGAGCAAGGAGATCAATTCAGATGATACTGTAGTGATGTAGGCAAGAGATCATGGTTATGTTCTACTTGATCATGATGTATAATTTTTGATACATTGTAGCACACAATTAGCTGATGATCTGTTTATCATTTCTCATGCATATTTACCTATTAATTAGCCCTATCTATGTTATTCTGTTTTCTTCTTTTTGGTAAAGTTACACTGGCTTGATACTCTGAATTAGATCTCTCTTACCTTTCCTTTTTACTTGTTATTTTTATTATTTGTACCATTTCATATAATGGGATTGAATGTATGTTAGAGGACTAGAAATCCCCTAAAATATCATCTGGGCATAGCATTTATTTATGCAAAGTAGATTATGACTATCCCTTCTATCTTTTAAATATATATTTTTCAATATTTTTCATTCATTCTTATGTACTTTTGGAATTTTGTAGTTTCCAAGAAATTTAGTAATTCTGTTTTTAAAACAATTGTCTTTAGGGGCGCCTGGGTGGCTCAGTGGGTTAAGCCGCTGCCTTCGGCTCAGGTCATGATCCCAGGTCCTGGGTTCGAGCCCCGCATCGGGCTTTCTGCTCAGCAGGGGGCCTGCTTCCTCCTCTCTCTCTCTGCCTGCCTCTCTGCCTACTTGTGATTTCTCTCTGTCAAATAAATAAATAAAAAATCTTAAAAAAAAAAAATAAAAATAAAACAATTGTCTTTATCTTCACAATTTTTTTCATTCTGTTTGTTTGTATCTTCCCTTTTTTTTTTTAATGAAACTTGCCAGAGATTTAACTTATTCATTCTTTCAAAGCACCATCTTTTGTTTTCTGATTGGTTTTATTCTTTAATTTATATACTGCCTTGTACTTTATTATTTTATTTTTTCTTATTCCTTTGATGTTCCTCTATTCCATGATTCTGGTTGTTGGGTTGAATATGTAAGTCATTTCCTTCCTATTTATTTTTTGATAAATAAAATATTCAGTGTATTGAAACTCTTTTTCTGTTTTTAAATTTTTGTGAATAATATATTCAAAGCTCTATTACTCTTCTAAGCACTATATTAACTATTTGCATAAATTTGCTGTGTAATTTATTGTGTATATAAGTGTTTCATACATTTTCCCTTGGATTCATATTTATCTTTGGATTATTAATATTTTGTTTTGCTAAATTTTAGACCTTTGTCATTTTAAGCTATTATTTGGTTATGGATTTGTAATTATATTGTGTTATTTGTTCTACATCAGTGGTTCTTATCATTGAACTGTTAACACTTACATCTCTGCATCTCAAGATTTATTTTAATTCTTCATCCTTCATGTCTTCCTGATATTGTGCAGGGTGAGTTTCTTGATTTCTCTACCCTCTAATTTATTCTAAAGCTATTGTGCTAATTAACTTCTCTACTGAATATTCTAGTTTTTGTATTTTTTGTACCCAGTGACTCCACTTTGCCATTTTTATTACTGATTGTTTTTATTTCATTTATCCCATGTCTTTCTTATCCTTTTATTAAATTTACTTTTATGCATATTTAAATTCTAAACTCTCTGCTTTATCAGTCCTGCTTATTTTTTTTATTAATTTTATTTTTTATAAACATATATTTTTATCCCCAGGGGTACAGGTCTGTGAATCACCAGGTTTACACACTTCACAGCACTCACCATAGCATACCCTCCCCAGTGTCCATAATCCCACCCCTCTCCCAACCCCCTCCCCCCATCAACCCTCAGTTTGTTTTGTGAGATTAAGAGTCACTTATGGTTTGCCTCCCTCCCAATTCCATCTTGTTTCATTTACTCTTCTCCTACCCCCTTAACCCCCCATGTTGCATCTCCTCTCCCTCATATCACGGAGATCATATGATAGTTGTCTTTCTCCGATTGATTTATTTCGCTAAGCATGATACCCTCTAGTTCCATCCACGTCGTCGCAAATGGCAAGATTTCATTTCTTTTGATGGCTGCATAGTATTCCATTGTGTATATATACCACATCTTCTTTATCCATTCATCTGTTGATGGACATCTAGGTTCTTTCCATAGTTTGGCTATTGTAGACATTGCTGCTATAAACATTCGGGTGCACGTGCCCCTTCGGATCACTACGTTTGTATCTTTAGGGTAAATACCCAGCAGTGCAATTGCTGGGTCATAAGGTAGTTCTATTTTCAACATTTTGAGGAACCTCCATGCTGTTTTCCAGAGTGGTCGCACCAGCTTGCATTCCCACCAACAGTGTAGGAGGGTTCCCCTTTCTCCGCATCCTCGCCAGCATCTGTCATTTCCTGACTTGTTAATTTTAGCCATTCTGACTGGTGTGAGGTGATATCTCATTGTGGTTTTGATTTGTATTTCCCTTATGCCGAGTGATGTGGAGCACTTTTTCATGTGTCTGTTGGCCATCTGGATGTCTTCTTTGCAGAAATGTCTGTTCATGTCTTCTGCCCATTTCTTGATTGGATTATTTGTTCTTTGGGTGTTGAGTTTGCTAAGTTCTTTATAGATTTTGGACCCTAGCCCTTTATCTGATATGTCATTTGCAAATATCTTTTCCCATTCTGTCAGTTGTCTTTTGGTTTTGTTAACTGTTTCCTTTGCTGTGCAAAAGCTTTTGATCTTGATAAAATCCCAATAGTTCATTTTTGCCCTTGCTTCCCTTGCTTTTGGCGATGTTCCTAGGAAGATGTTGCTGCGGCTGAGGTCGAAGAGGTTGTTGCCTGTGTTCTCCTCAAGGATTTTGATGGATTCCTTTCCCACATTGAGATCCTTCATCCACTTTGAGTCTATTTTCGTGTGTGGTGTAAGGAAATGATCCAATTTCATTTTTCTACATGTGGCTGTCCAATTTTCCCAACACCATTTATTGAAGAGGCTGTCTTTTTTCCATTGGACATTCTTTCCTGCTTTGTCGAAGATGAGTTGACCATAGGGTTGAGGGTCTATTTCTGGGCTCTCTATTCTGTTCCATTGATCTATGTGTCTGTTTTTGTGCCAGTACCATGCTGTCTTGATGATGACAGCTTTGTAATAGAGCTTGAAGTCCGGAATTGTGATGCCACCAACCTTGGCTTTCTTTTTCAATATTCTTTTGGCTATTCGAGGTCTTTTCTGGTTCCATATAAATTTTAGGATTATTTGTTCCATTTCTTTGAAAAAAATGGATGGTACTTTGATAGGAATTGCATTAAATGTGTAGATTGCTTTAGGTAGCATAGACATTTTCACAATATTTATTCTTCCAATCCAGGAGCATGGAACATTTTTCCATTTCTTTGTGTCTTCCTCAATTTCTTTCATGAGTACTTTATAGTTTTCTGAGTATAGATTCTTAGTCTCTTTGGTTAGGTTTAGTCCTAGGTATCTTATAGTTTTGGGTGCAATTGTAAATGGGATGGACTCCTTAATTTCTCTTTCTTCTGTCTTGTTGTTGGTGTAGAGAAATGCAACTGATTTCTGTGTGTTGGTTTTATATCCTGACACTTTACTGAATTCCTGTACAAGTTGTAGCAGTTTTGGAGTGGAGTCTTTTGGGTTTTCCACATAGAGTATCATATCATCTGCGAAGAGTGATAGTTTGACTTCTTCTTTGCCGATTTGGATGCCTTGAATTTCCTTTTGTTGTCTGATTGCTGAGGCTAGGACTTCTAGTACTATGTTGAATAGCAGTGGTGATAACGGACATCCCTGCCGTGTTCCTGACCTTAGCGGAAAAGCTTTCAGTTTTTCTCCATTGAGAATGATATTTGCAGTGGGTTTTTCATAGATGGCTTTGATAATATTGAGGTATGTGCCCTCTATCCCTACACTTTGAAGAGTTTTGATCAGGAAGGGATGCTGTACTTTGTCAAATGCTTTTTCAGCATCTATGGAGAGTATCATATGGTTCTTGTTCTTTCTTTTATTAATGTGTTGTATCACATTGATTGATTTGCGGATGTTGAACCAGCCTTGCAGCCCTGGAATAAATCCCACTGGGTAGTGGTGAATAATCCTTTTAATGTACTGTTGAATCCTATTGGCTAGTATTTTGGCGAGAATTTTTGCATCTGTGTTCATCAAGGATATTGGTCTGTAGTTCTCTTTTTTGATGGGATCCTTGTCTGGTTTTGGGATCAAGGTGATGCTGGCCTCATAAAATGAGTTTGGAAGTTTTCCTTCCATTTCTATTTTTTGGAACAGTTTCAGGAGAATAGGAATTAGTTCTTCTTTAAATGTTTGGTAGAATTCCCCCGGGAAGCCATCTGGCCCTGGGCTTTTGTTTGTTTGGAGATTTTTGATGACTGTTTCAATTTCCTTACTGGTTATGGGTCTGTTGAGGCTTTCTATTTCTTCCTGGTTCAGTTGTGGTAGTTTATATGTCTCTAGGAATGCATCCATTTCTTCCAGATTGTCAAATTTGTTGGCATAGAGTTGCTCATAGTATGTTCTTATAATTGTCTGTATTTCTTTGGTGTTCGTTGTGATCTCTCCTCTTTCATTCATGGTTTTATTTATTTGGGTCCTCTCTCTTTTCTTTTTGATAAGTCTGGCTAGGGGTTTATCAATCTTATTAATTCTTTCAAAGAACCAGCTCCTAGTTTCGTTGATTTGTTCTATTGTTTTTTTGGTTTCTATTTCATTGATTTCTGCTCTGATCTTTATGATTTCTCTTCTCCTGCTGGGTTTAGGGTTCCTTTCTTGTTCTTTCTCCAGCTCCTTTAGTTGTAGGGTTAGGTTGTGTACCTGAGACCTTTCTTGTTTCTTGAGAAAGGCTTGTACTGCTATATATTTTCCTCTCAGGACTGCCTTTGTTGTGTCCCACAGATTTTGAACCGTTGTGTTTTCATTATCATTTGTTTCCATGAATTTTTTCAATTCTTCTTTAATTTCCTGGTTGACCCATTCATTCTTTAGAAGGATGCTGTTTAGTCTCCATGTATTTGGGTTCTTTCCAAATTTCTTCTTGTGATTGAGTTCTAGCTTCAGAGCATTGTGGTCTGAAAATATGCAGGGAATGATCCCAATCTTTTGATACCAGTTGAGACTTGATTTAGGACCAAGAATGTGATCTATTCTGGAGAATGTTCCATGTGCACTAGAGAAGAATGTGTATTCTGTTGCTTTGGGATGAAATGTTCTGAATATATCTGTGATGTCCATCTGGTCCAGTGTGTCATTTAAGGCCTTTATTTCCTTGTTGATCTTTTGCTTGGATGATCTGTCCATTTCAGTGAGGGGAGTGTTAAAGTCCCCTACTATTATTGTATTATTGTCGATATGTTTCTTTGATTTTGTTATTAATTGGTTTATATAGTTGGCTGCTCCCACATTAGGGGCATAGATATTTAAAATTTTTAGATCTTCTTGTTGGATAGTTCCTTTGAGTATGATATAGTGTCCTTCCTCATCTCTTATTGTAGTCTTTGGCTTAAAATCTAATTGATCTGATATAAGGATTGCCACTCCTGCTTTCTTCTGATGTCCATTAGCATGGTAAATTCTTTTCCACCCCCTCACTTTAAATCTGGAGGTGTCTTCAGGTTTAAGATGAGTTTCTTGTAGGCAACATATAGATGGGGTTTGTTTTTTTATTCATCCTGATACCCTGTGTCTTTTGATTGGGGCATTTAGCCCATTAACATTCAGGTTTACTATTGAGAGATATGAATTTAGTGCCATTGTATTGCCTGTAAGGTGACTGTGATTGTATATTGTCTCTGTTTCTTTCTGATCTACTTCTTTTAGGGTCTCTCTTTGCTTAGAAGACCCCTTTCAATATTTCCTGTAGAGCTGGTTTGGTATTTGCAAATTCTTTCAGTTTTTGTTTGTCCTGGAAGCTTTTATCTCTCCTTCTATTTTCAATGATAGCCTAGCTGGATATAGTATTCTTTGCTGCATGTTTTTCTCGTTTAGTACTCTGAATATATCATGCCAGCTCTTTCTGGCCTGCCAGGTCTCTGTGGATAAGTCTGCTGCCAATCTAATATTTTTACCATTGTACGTTACAGACTTCTTTTCCCTGGCTGCTTTCAGGATCTTCTCTTTGTCACTAAGACTTGTCAATTTTACTATTAGGTGACGGGGTGTGGACCTATTCTGATTGATCTTGAGGGGGGTTCTCTGAACCTCCTGGATTTTGATGTTTGTTCCCTTTGCCATATTGGGGATTTTCTCTCCAATAATTCTCTCCAGTATACCTTCTGCTCCCCTCTGTTTCCTCTTCTTCTGGAATCCCAATTATTCTAATGTTGTTTCATCTTATGGTGTCACTTATCTCTCGAATTCTCCCCTCGTGATCCAGTAGCTGTTTGTCCCTCTTTTGCTCAGCTTCTTTATTCTCTGTCATTTGGTCCTCTATATCGCTAATTCTTTCTTCTGCCTCATTTATCCTAGCCGTCAGAGCCTCCATTTTTGATTGCACTTTATTAATAGCTTTTTTGATTTCAACTTGGTTCGATTTTAGTTCTTTTATTTCTCCAGAAAGGGCTTTTATGTCTCCCGAGAGGGTTTCTCTAATATCTTCCATGCCTTTTTCGAGCCCGGCTAGAATCTTGAGAATCGTCATTCTGAACTCTGGATCTGACATATTACCAATGTCTGTATTGATTAGGTCCCTAGCCTTTGGTACTGCCTCTTGTTCTTTTTTTTGTGGTGAATTTTTCTGCCTTGTCATTTTGTCCAGATAAGAGTATATGAAGGAGCAAGTAAAATACTAAAAGGGTGGCAACAACCCCAGGAAAATATGCTTTAGCCAAATCAGAAGACGTCCCACATCGTTGGGGGGGGGGGGGAGAAAGGGGATAAAAAGAGGTTTAGAACGAAAGAAAAAAAATTAAAAAAGGAAAATCAATAAAGAAAAAGTATAAAAAGGAAAAAAAATATATATATATGATAAACTAGTTAAAAATGTTAAGAAAGAAAAGGTAAATGTTAAAAAAATTTAGCAGAAGAAGAAAAAAAAATTGAAAAAGAAAAGAAAAAAAAATTAATTTAACTGCAAGGCTAAAGAATCATGGGGAGAAAGCCATGAGTTCCGTGCTTTGCTTTCTCCTCCTCTGGAATTCCGCCACGCTCCTTGGTGTTGAAACTACACTCCTTGGTAGGTGAACTTGGTCCTGGCTGGGTTTCTTGCTGATCTTCTGGGGGAGGGGCCTGTTGTAGTGATTCTCAAGTGTCTTTGCCCCAGGCGGAGTTGCACCGCCCTTACCTGGGGCCGGGCTGAGTAATCCGCTCGGGTTCGCTTTCGGGAGCTTTTGTTCCCTGAGCACTTTCCGTAGAGTTCCGGAGGACGGGAGTGAAGATGGCGGCCTCCCAGTCTCCGGCCCGGAGGAGCCGAGAGCCCGGGGCCTCACTCCTCAGCGCGCCCCCAGAGAACAGCGCCCAATGACTCCCGCCACCCTGGCCTCTGGCCGCACTCCGAGCTGACCGAGCCTGCGACCGGTTCAAGGTAACCCCGAGCTGAGAGTCACTCCTCGGCTCTGTCTCTGTAGCCGGCTTCCCCGTTCTAATACCTGTGAGCTCTGCGACACTCAGACACCCCCGATCCTTCTGTGACCCTGCGGGACCTGAGGCCACGTTGATCCCGCGTGGGCTTCATCCCGGTTAAGCCTCTGGAGCGATGTCCCTCAGCGGAACAGACTTTTAAAAGTCCCGATTTTGTGCTCCGTTGCTCCGCCACTCGCCGGGAGCCGGCCCCTCCCCCTGCGGTCTATCTTCCCGTCGCTTTGGATTCACTTCTCCGCCAGTTCTACCTTTCAGAAAGTGGTTGATTTTCTGTTTCTAGAGTTGCTGTTCTTCTTCTCTTCGATCTCCTGTCGGATTTGTAGGTGTTTGTAATCTTTAGATAAGCTATTTAGCTGATCTCCCGCTACCTGAAGTAGTCTCAGCCTGCTACTTCTCCGCCATCTTCCACCCTCCTCAGTCCTGCTTATTTTGCCATTGGTTGTGTCAAAGCCAGAACTGCACCAGACTATGTGAAGTAGGCAAGGAACACTTTATTCAATGCTATTACAATGAGGGAGAGAGACCAAACACAATATGAACTCATTTCCACAAAAATAAAATGTAGAAGATATTTTATTTATTTATTTATTTATTTTGAAGACATTTTAAGAGCTAGGATGAAGAGGGGCATCTTAGGCCTTTGTGTTTGTTAATTGTCTTTTCCCAAAGGAAAAGTAAACATTCTGGTATCTTTATGACAGGAGAGAGTTTTGGAATTTAGAGCATGGTATCTCCTGAAGTTAAGGTCTTATCTTCCCCACAGAAACTGGGAAATAGGGGCACTATCATCCTTGATAATTATGTTTGAAATCCCAAGTCTTTAAAAGAAACATTTTTGGGTTGTAAAACTGGCAAGAGACTTTGAAAAAAGAAAAAGAGATTTATATTGCATATGGGAAGAGAAAGAACTTTGAATTAAAAACTTTCTAAAGTTATATGTAAACAATGAATCTTGGAACACTACATCAAAAACTAATGGTGTATGGTGACTAATATAACACAATAAAAATTAAAAAAAATAGTAATTCCTTGAAGAAAAGAGGAGGTCAGTGTCTAGAGTCAGGAAGAAGCCTGTCTAAAGTTAGTGCAAGCTGAGGGGAAGGTTGTGTATGTTGGTCAGTTGTTCAATTAGTTGTCTCTGTCATGGTAGTCATGATCCACAGATATTTTGGTATTTATCCCCAGGAATTCACAGTTACTTCCAATAACAGCTGCTTTGTGTGGCAATGTTTTAGAGAGTGGTGAAATCCCAGAGTCTACTTTGTGACTGATCCACTGATTGTAAATGGATATTTGGGGTGAAAGGGAAGGAAAACTTCTGTGGGTGAGAGGATGGACTACTTTTCCATCTTAATCTCAGAGATCTTCCCCTTACCTCCATTTGTGAGAATTGTAGTTTTTCCAAGTGCTCCCTCCACAGTGGAAAATATCTAATCTTTGGTGATGAGGTAGTGGGAGGAGGAGAGAGAGAAGGGACTGAAGGGGGGATGGTCAGAGTCAACTCATGTACCTGTTCATTATCCTCTCTCTCATAGACCTGAGCTCTGGTGTATTGTCATGATGCTACCACTTAAGTAACACTTAGCAGGGGTCAAGTACTACCATTTTTCTTCTTCCTGTCAATTGGGACAGGCAGTGATCCATCCAGGGTGATAGAGTGCAAAGTCAAAGGAACATGAAGAAAGGCTGGTGCTATACTGCCCTCTATCCAAAAATCTAGACCCTTTCTACTGAGGATGTTCTCTTCCCACAAAGTGGACCTAACTTTTTTTAGTTTTATAGGTGGTTCATCCAGCATGTATGTCCTTATCTACCTATGTTCCCTAATGCGGAATTTTCTGAGCTCCTTGCAGATCCCATTATTTTTCTATAGTAAATTCGCTTTTTCTCTCATCACAAACTTTTTCATATCTTTTTTTTTTTTTCTAAAGATTTTTTTTTTAATTTATTTGACAGATCACAAGTAGGCAGAGAGGCAGGCAGAGAGAGACAGGAGGAGGAGGCAGGCTCCCCGCTGAGCAGAGAGCCCGATGCGGGACTCGATCCCAGGACCCTGAGATCATGACCTGAGCCGAAGGCAGAGGCTTTAACCACTGAGCCACCCAGGCGCCCCTCATATCTTTTTCTTTACTCTCCAAAATTCCTGCCTTTTTTCCCATTTGCTTTAAGTTGATGACCTTACAACATACTTCATTGGGCAAATAAAAAGCCATTAGACAAGTGCTTCTTTTAACTCTTTCCAGGCAAATCTATAAACCAATGAGTGTTGGTGCTGTCTTCATGTCTTGTTCTCTAATGGTTTTTAGATAGGAAAACCAATTGGTAAAACAAGCAAATTGAGAATTTCTTCAGTTTTGTCCTTGAGTTTCTGTCCTTGGATTCTGGAACACATTTATACTGTCATCACATTTTCAGGCATCTAGTTCCTTTTTTTCTTTCTTTTTTTTTTTTTTTTTAAATCTTTCTAAACTCTCTTGGGTCACTAGCCCTTCACTGTGTCATTCCCATATCTATACAAATGAGTACTGCTTACTGGGAAGATGCATGTTACAGTTCCTGACACAAGGGTTTAATGAATGCTAAATGAATGCATGCGTGGATGGATGGATAGATGGATTTATGCAGAGTGTTCAGTAGTTCTTTACAAATTTGCCAATTTATAAAAACTACATTGATAAAAAGACCTTAACATTTAGATAGAGTTATTTATTAAAAAATGTCTACATATGGGGCACCTGGGTGGCTCAGTGTATTAAAACCTCTGCCTTCGGCTCAGGTCATGATCCCAGAGTCCTGGGATTGAACCCCGAATCAGGCTCTCCGCTCAGCTGGAAGCCTGCTTCTCCCTCTCTCTGCCTGCCTCTCTGCCTAGTTGTGATCTCTGTCTGTCAAATAAATAAATAAAATCTTAAAAAAAAAAGTCTACATGTGACTCTACATGAAGTATATTACATATATAATCGGATATTGTATAGTTGTATTAGGCAAGAAATTAAGAGGCAAAATTCTGTCTCAGAATATCTCTAAGTAAGATATCACATATCTACCCTGAGAGGAAAAAAAAGCCTTGATTAAGAAGTATATGTTATAAGGGAAGCAAGATATATTTTTTCTTTACAAAATAGATTATAGATGCAAACACTATTGGGAATTTTCCTATAGGCAACATTATTTTAATGTAAGAGCAGTAAAGGGTTGGTATACTGTCAGCCCATGATCACCTACATCTCTGAGAACACAGACTAGTGGGGAAATTATTAGCTCTGTTTCCTCATAATTGAGACTATACAAGGTAATGCCAATCTTCTGTAATCCTAGAATAAGGATAAAAAAAATACTATAGAAAGAGTATATTTGACTTTAATTTGATTCTTTTTTTTGAAGAAGACAAAAAATGCACTGAAAGTAAAGGCAAAAAACAAAGTCAATTAAATTTAATGGCCTGCACACAATTGTAGTTCTTTGCTTATTATCCAGTACTTGAGTTTCTTGGGGGGAAAAAAAGTGTGAATCCAAAACAATATTATGAAAAAGTTTGGTGATTAAGATAATTTTTATTGGTCTGTTAGTGCTATATTGGATGGTGATGTCTTCCAAGGGATTTCATGAATGAAGGTACCCACTGTTGATGTCTGTAACTCAAAGGCACACTACTAGTCTGTTTTTCAATTGCCTAATCTCTAATTGCAAAATGTTCTGTGAAGCAAGACTTGGGCTTTCTTCATCTCTTAAGCTTTTTTATTTTTATTTTTTTTGTTTTTATTATTATTTTTTTAATAAGCAGAATCAGGAAATGTGGATGATGATCCTGAGAATGACCTTCTCATTGATAAAATGATGCTTGTAATTTCACACATTGCCAGTTTTAATGGGAGATAACGGGTTATTTTGTTCTGAGTCTTCCCTCTCCATATTATTTGAGGATTCATGTAGCATGCCCTCTCCTCTGGCTAAGGAGATGCAGGAGCAAAAATGAAACTAAACAAAACCAAAATCAAAACCAAACATGCAAGTCTAAACAATTCAGATTCTGCAGAAGCAATTTATTTCACCTCATTGTGACTGTATTTTTTTCCAAAATAAAATTGGCAGTGCCCTTTGAGTGAGGGCACCCTGCCATACAAACAGATGGACAGGGAAGTAGGTAGCTTAGAGACCATGTTTATTTGTCAGATTTGTTTATAGAGAGCGATGTTTGTAGCCAGAATGTGGTGAATGTTGCTCTCTCAAAGTTTCTCTGCCTTTGGGAAGACTCTCTTTTAGAGCTGAATGTAACTAAAATATAAATATATAAAAATAAAAATATAAATATACATACATACATATATATGTGTATACACACACACACACACACACACACACACACACGGTTCATTGTCAGACCCAAGAAAACACAGACTAAGTGAATCACTTTTTCTAGTGGAATAGTATCACGATGAATTATCGCATGACTGTCTACTATAGGGAACTGCCACTAAATCTTTTCATAAAAATAATCTTTGGAAAGGCAGAGATATACTTTCAATGAATTAAGGCTTAAAAAGTTGAAAACAGATTTTATAATTTCTCTTGACTTATACAAGCATGGTATATGGGCTTAACAGTGCATCATCAAATTATCTAGCATTCTTTCTTGGCTGTCTATGAAAATGAAAATTGTAGGATAGAAGTCTAGTTTCATCTCTTGCATCTGGCTACCCAGTTTTGCCACTGTTATTTATTGAGGAGACTGTTCATCCCCATTTTATATTCTTGTCTCTTCTGTCATAAATTAATTGGCCATATATGCATGGGTTTATCTCTGTTCTTTTCCATTGATCTGTGTGTCTTTTTTTTATGCCAATACCATACTATTTTGATTACTTTGGCTTTGTAATATAGTTTGAAATCAGAAAGCCTAGTGCCTCTAGCTTTATTCTTTTTTTTTCTCGAGATTGTTTTGGCTGTTAAATCCTTTGGGCTTTCATTAAAAAGTTGGGATTTTTTTTGTTTCTGTGGAAAATACTATTAAAATTTTGAAATTATTTATTGAATCTATAGAATACTGTGAGTGTTATGAGTATTATTTTATATTTTTGTAATATTAATCCTTACAGTTCATGAACATAGACTATCTTTCCATTTAAATGTTTCCTCTTCAGTTTCTTTCTTTAGAGTCTTAACGTTTTCAGTACAGATCTTTCACCTCTTTGGTTGAATTTTTTCCTAAGTATTTTATTCTTTTGATGCTGTTGTAAATGGGATGCTTTTCATTTCTCTTTCTGATGGCTTATTGGTGTAAAGAAACACAACTGATTTTGTTCATCAATTTTGTATCCTGCAAATTTATTGACTTCATTTATTCTTAAAAACAGTATTCTGGTGGAGTCCTTAGGATTTTCTACATATATTTCCTTGTCATTTACAAGTAGAGGCTATTTTACTTCTTTCTTTCTTATTTGAATGACTTTTATTTCCCTTTCTTACCTAATGCTCACTAGGATTTCCAGTACTACGGTGAATAAAAGTGGCGAGAGTAGACATTCTCATCTTGTTCCTGATTTTAGAGGATTTCTAGCATTTCACTGTTGAATATGATATTATCTGTGGGTTTGTCATATATGGCCTTTATTATGTTTAGGTATGTTTCCTGTTTGTTGAAAGTTTTTATGATGAGAGTTTGTTGAATTTTGTGAAATGCTTTTTCTCCATTTCTTGAGATGTTGATATGATTTCATCCTTCATTTTGTTCATGCCATTTATCGTATTTATTCATTTACAGTTGTTGAGTGATTCTTGCATCTCAGAAATAAATCCCATTTGATAATGGTATATGATCCTTTTAATGTGTTGTTGAATTTGGTTGGCAATATTTTGTTGAGAGCTTTTGTATCTGTGTTCATCAGGTATATTGTCCTTTAATTTTCTTGCAAGGACCTTGTCTGGCTTTGGTATAAGGGTAATGCTGCCCTTATAAAGTGAGTTTGGAAGTGTTCTCTTCTGTTCTATTTTTGAAAGAGTTAGAGATGTTTGGTAGAATTTTTAAATGTTTGGTAGAATTGACCAGTGAAGCCATTCAGTCTTGAACTTTTCTTTGTTGAGAGGTTTTTGATTACCAATTCATCTTTATACTATTAGTAATAAGTTTGTTCAGGTTTTCTATTTATTCATGACTTTGTCTTGGTAGTTTGTATATGCCTAGGAATTTATGTATTTCTTTCGGTTGCCCAATTTGTTGGTGTATAATTGTTCATTGAAGTTTTTTATGATCCTATGTATTTCTGTATACATAGGTATCAGTTGTAATATTTCTTTTTTCATTTATAATTTTATTTATTTCTGACCTCTTTTGTATTGTGTTAGTCAGCTAGAGGTTTCTATATTTTGTTAATCTTAAAAAAACAGCCCTCAGTTTCTCTGAATTTTTTTTCATTGTCTTTTGTCTGCATGTCACTTATTTCTGCTCTGATCTTGTGTTATTTCCTTCCTTCTGTTAACTTTGGGCTTCAGTTTTTCTCCTTTTTCTATTTCCTTGAGGCATAAAGTCAGGTTATTTGTTTGAGATCTTTCTTTTTTCTTGATGTAGGTGGTAAAGCCTCCCTTTTAGAAATTTTTCTGCTGCCTTCCATAGATTTTGGTAAGTAGTGTTTCTATTTTTCTCAAGAGATTTTTTGCTTTTTCTTTTATTCCTTCTTTGGCCCATTAGTTTTTTAGGAGTTTGCTGTTTAATCTCCAAATATTTGTGAACTGTCCAGTTTACTTCTTATAATTGATTTCTAGTTTCATATCATTGTGGTCCAAAAGGATGTTTCATGTAATTTCTATCTTCTTAAATTTATTATGACTTATTTTGTGGACTAATATATGACCTATCCTGGGAAATGTTCCATGTGCATTTGAGAAGAATGTGTATGGTGTTACTGTTGGATGAAATGTTTTGTATATGTCTGTTAAGGGCCATCTGATCTAATGTGTAACTGATCATTAACTTTCGATCTGGATAACCTGCTCTTGAAAGTGGCACCTGGGAGTTTCCTCTTATTATTGTATTGCTGTGTATTTTCCCCTTCAGATCTGTTAATGTTTGCTTTATATTTTTAGGTGCTTCATTTTGGGTATGTAAATATTTATAATTATTATATCCTTTTGATGAGTTGACTCCTTTATGCTTATATAATGACCTTTTTTGTCTTTTGTAACACTCCTTGACTTTAACTGTTGGCTTTCAGAGCTGGGTGTTTGAGAGCCTATCCCTCCAGTCAGAGGCTTGAAAGTTGAGTTGATAGATGTGGGGTCCCTTTTCAAGGGAGAAGCTAGGAGTTGGGGATTCCCTCTTGATGATATAGCACTGTGTTGGTATTTATAGGCAGAATGTGTCTAAGCCTTTCCTACCCATTTCTGTTTGGGCATTTGTCATTTGTCTGATGTGTAGGAGTTGCTCAGCTGTTTTCTGGATCTCTTTCACAGGTAATTTCTGTAATTACCTTTAATTATAGAAATTTTTGTGTAATTTCTGTAATTTCTCTGTGTATAGCCATACATGTGGTGTATCATGAGAGCAAGAGAGCTCATGATCCCTGAATACATCAAAGAAGCTCTTTTATTTATTTATTTATTTTTTAAAGATTTTTATTTATTTGACAGAGAGAGACCACAAGTAGGCAGAGAGGCAAGCAGAGAGAGAAAGAGAGAGAGAGGGAGGAGGAAGCAGGCTCCCTGGCCAGCAGAGAGCCCGATGCAGGACTCGATCCCAGGACCCTGAGATCATGACCTGAGCTGAAGGCAGAGGCTTAACCCACTGAGCCACTCAGGCAGCCCCAAAGAAGCTCTTTTAAAAAGCAAAATTACTTCATGGTAGTTTAATCGATTAACCAAATGTATGCCACCAAATTATTAACAGCCATGGCATTACTTAAGGCAACAAACAAACAAACAAACAAACATCACTTACTTTCTTTAGATCATTTGCATTTATTTGTAGAGAGAAAAGTAAAATGTACAAGCCAAAATTTTTGTCAAAATGATACATGAATTATCCCTGTTTTTCCAAGTCCCTACGTTTTATTTTAGCATGCATAGCTGCTAAGGCAGTATTCACCGTGTGAGCAATAGGTGCCGATACTCCTTAAGATTAATGGGGTATGGCTATATTTGGTGGTTTCCGTGTGCAACTGCACAAGCATTGATATTGTCATGACAGGGTTACTGTGTTGTAATAAAGAGATAGGGAGCTCCTGGGATGATGTGCTTGTGTGTCCTTTCTATCTTATCTCTATGCACATCTTTTCTTGCACTGTTCTCCTTCTTATCTCGTCTACTTCCTGCCATAATACTTCCCTTAAAGCATAAACTGGAGATACTAGAGAATGAATATCTTCCTTTTTTCTCCTTTATCATGCAGCATTTCAGATTGAGTTGTGCTCTTTCTGATTATCAGTTGCAATAGCACCAGTAACGGTATCTCTCTTTTATACATAGTAGGGGACAATTTCTTGTTCCTCTAGTTTGGTGACACTTGCTGGTTTGTTTGGGGAATGTTTCTGAGCTTTTGGATTCATTATGGAGGAAATTAACTTGAGGAGAAGATTAAAAAAGTAAATAACTTGAACCAAGGAACCAGTAAGGTATGCTTGGCCAGGATCTTTTGTTTTGTTCTGTTTTGCTTAAATCCATTAAGCAATCCATTTTCCATACTGGGAAATTTGGGGTGATGGCTTAACTTTATGTGCTCAAGTTTTTGATCTGTAAAGTGAAATAAAGCATAAAAACTGTTCAACATAATATCTTGCACGTGTGTGTTATATAAAAAGTACTAGTTCTGTTTACCTTGTTCATGCCTCTCAAGGGCAGGGAGCAGGACTTGCTCTTTGTCAAATCTTTCATCATTGTAGAAACAACTGTGTACTTGCTCTTGTGTGTATACCTAGTAGGTATACCTAGATAAATGCTGTGTATATTGTGTGTATACCTAGTAGGTACACCTAGATAAATGCTTGCTGAATAAATGGACATAAAGACATTCTGTTCATGGTGTTTGGTTTCTTAAGCCATCTAAGGATCAGGCTGCTGAGGATATAGTTTCCATTAAAGTAAAAAGAAATGCAAAATGTTCTCCATTTCTCTGATACTGGTCCTATGGTTTTGTAACCAAACTCATTTAAGTGATTTGAACTTGAATTTTATATTTATTAATCTTGAGTGAATTCTTCAGTGGTGTTATACCATTTTAAGAATGGTAATTCAGACAATCTACAGAAAATTATTGATCATATATTATGTGAATTATACTGAATTAAGTGCTATATCCCTTTAACTTATATTCTCGAGGGGGGCCACATTACATAAAGCAAGAGCAAGTCTGATGATGCAGACGTCAGCCTTGGGACCACAAAATTGCTTTTCTGTTATTAACTGTGTGCCCTTGAGGAAGTCTGATAATGTTTTGAGTCTCCTTTCCTCATATCTACAGTTAGAATAACAACTACTTTTGAACTTACAGCTTTAAATGTAAAGCAGAAATGAGACAGTGAGGTGATACCACTTTGAAAACTGCGAATAAGCATATGATTTTATATAGGCTAGAAACATAATATTAGAGGAGGGGAAGAACAGCATGAGATGGAACACTCAGAGCAGTGAGACTTGGGAAGCAAAAGGGAGAATTAGGCCCGACATCCCTGGCTCTTCCAGAAGGTCATTGAGTAGGTAGCTGGGAGCAAAGGTGCTTGTCTCCATGCCAGGAGAAGGGGACAGGGCTCCAGAGCACATTTTACTCAGCTGTGTGAAGAGAGTAGCCTGAAATGGACTGGACTCGACTCCTCCATATGGAAGAGAGATTTAGGTTGCTGAGAGCATCATATTGAGAAATTCAAAGCATATTTATGATGACACTTCGGGAAAGTGTCTATGTTTTGATGGAACATGGGGTAAAAATACAAATGTTTCATAGTGTTAATTAGAAGCTGAGGAAATAGAAGGGAATTCAGCCTGTGTGTTGCTGGCATCAGGCTTGTAGCAGAAGCAGCAGCTGCTTCGGTCTGTGGGGATCCCTCTAGGTCACTGGGATTCTAGTTGGAGTCCCAGTGAGTCTTCCAACCCTGTGGGTTAATCATTTAATTTTAACCTGATCCCTGGAGCCTGGCCCATTGCATTTGATCAGGCAACCATTCCTTGGCAGCCCTCATTTGACTTTGTTGGCTTTCAGGCTCTTCCCTGTGTTACTTCTTGTGCCCTGGGCTTGGTTTGCTGGCATACACACTGCTCAACATACTCTCTGGATTTGATGTCCTTGCCTCAAATAAGGATATCTATAAATTTGGCTGACAGCATTTTCAGTTTGGAGATTAAGAGTCTATGAAAGAGGAGGAGACAGGTAATTGTCATCACTGGTAGCAAATGAGCACTTTCAGGCAAAGCTAACAGTTCCTTTGGCACCATGTAAGAGTACTGAGAAGAGCTGGCCAGGTAATAATGCAACTCACTGCACCTGAGTAGTTAAGAATTTGATGGCTTGTGCATTTCATTTAGTTCTCAAAAGTGCCAGTTTGGTTATGTAGCTGTTTCTTATAAACTTAAGAAGCTTCTTTTTGTTTTTATTCATTTTTTCCTTCCTTTCTCTTCCCTTCCTTCCCTTCTTTATTTCCTTCCTTCTCTCCCTCCACCCCTTCCATCTGTGCCTCCCTTCTGTATTTCCCTCTCTTCCTCCCTCCTTCTCTTGTGTGTGAAAGAAACACTACATAGACAATGCTAAGTGATGCCTGTAAAGACTTACACACACACAGTAGTAAAAATACTTCACATGACACCTACTTCTTAATTTTTTTTGGTATATAATACAATATCACTATCTATAGGTACAACGTTGGCACAGCAGATATCTAGAATTTCCCCTTTTTGTTTAACTGAAATTTTAGACACATTGTTATGCAACTCCCCATTCCCTCCTCCTAACAAGTGGCAACCAACATTCTATTCTTTGATTCTGTGAGTTTTTAGATACCTGATGTAAGTGAAATCATGCAACATTTGTCCTTCTGTGACTAACATATTTTCACCAAGCATCATGTCAAGTTTTATACATATAGTTGCATATGGAAGGATTTCCCTCTTTTTTAAAGGCTGAATAGTATTCTGTTATATGTATATGTCATACTTTTCTTATTCACTCATCTGTCAAGGATATTTAAGTTATTTTCTACATCTTGGCTATTGTGAATAGCACCTCAATGAACATAAGGGTGATATCTTTAAGATCATGAGCCTGGGTGGCTCAGCTGGTTAAAGCATCTACCTTAAGGTCAGGTCATGATCTTGGGGTCCTGGGATCAAGCCCCACATCAGGCTCCCTGCTTAGCAGGAAATCTGCTTGCCCTTCTCCCTCAGTCCCTCCCCCTACTTGTGTGCACTCTCTGTCGCTCTCCCTCTCTTCTTCTCTCTCACAAATAAACTAAATCTTTAAAAAATGATAATGATTTTACTTTTAAATACTCAGAAGTTGGATTGGTGGATCATGTGGTTGTTCTATTTCTTATTTTTTTAAAGATTTTATTTATTGACAGAGGAATAGCACAAGCAGGAGAAGCAGTAGGCAGAGAAGGAGGAACAAGCAGGCTCCCCGCTGAGCAAGGAGCCTGATGTGGCGCTTAATCCCTATACCCTGGGATCATGACCTAAGGCAAAGGTGAATGCTTAACCTACTGAGCCACCCAGGTGTCCCTATATTTTTAATTTTTGAGGAAAAAAGGACTATGGAAAAAATACTGTTTTTCACATTGGCTGCACAAGCATTTCCATCAATGGTATGCAAGGGCTCCAATTTTTGCACATCCTTGCCATTTATCTTTTCTTTTTTAATAGCCATCCCAGCATGTGTGAGGTATTATCATGGTTTTGATTTACCTTTTTGAGATTATTAGTGATGTTAAACATCTTTTCATAAGTTTGTGGGCATTTGCATATGGTCTTTGAAGAAATATATATTCAAGTGTGATGCTGACATTTTAATTGGATTATTAATTTTTTGCTGTTGAGTTGTAGGAGTTCTTATATATTTTGGAAGTTAACCCCTTATCAGATTTTTGGTTTGCAACTAATTTGCTGTGCACAAGCTTTTCAGTTTGATGTAGTCCTTCTGGTCTATTTTTGCTTTTTCCATGTCACATCCATGAGATTATTGTCAAGACTAATATACATAAGCTCTCCTTCTATGTTTTTTTTCCTAGGAATATTATATTCAGTAGTATATTCAGAACTTGCATTAAAATATTTTATCTGTTTGGGGCTGATTTTTGTGATTGCATAGTATAAGTATCCAATTTTATTATTTTGCACATGATACTCAGTTTTCCTAACACCATTTGTTAAAGAGACTATCCTTTCCCCATTGCATAAGCTTAGCACCCTTGTCAAATATCACTTGACTGTATATGCATGGATTTATTTTTGAGATCTGTATTCTGTTCCATTAGTTTGTATGTGCTTTTATGCCAGTACTGTATTTTTTTTAAAGCAACTCTATGCAGTATGACTTGTGGCAAAGTATTCATCTTAAGTGTGTAATTTTTTTTTAAGATTTTATTTTTTTATTTATTTGACAGAGAGAGAGAGATCACAGGTAGGCAGAGAGGCAGGCGGTGGCGGTGGGGGCAGGCTCTCTGCTGAGCAGAGAGCCTGATGCGGGGCTCAATTGCAGGACCCGAGATCATGACCCAAGCTGACGGCAGAGGCTTAACCCACTGAGCTACTCAGGCGCCCCTTAAGTGTGTAATTTGATTAGTTTTGATATATGTGTACACTCATGAAGCCTCCATCACAGTCATGATACAAATCAATTTCATTATGCCAGAGATTTTTCACACCCCTTTGCAGCTCATCCCTTCTTTCACCCTGACCCCACAGAACCACTGATTTGCTTTCTGTCTCTGTAGATCAGTTTGAATTTTCTGATGGAACTGCTCTGAGAATCATCTGTATAATGTATATTAGTTCATTCTTTTGTGCTGAGTAGTATTCTATTGTATGCTATATAACATTTTATTTATATGTTCATCTGCTGATGAGCATTTGGATTGTTTCCAATTTTGGACTATTATTAATAAATTGCTCTGAACATTTATGTAGACATATGTGCATCATACTGTTTGAATTACTGTAGCTTTGTAATATGTTTTGAAATCAGGAAATGTGATGCTCATAACTTTTGTTCTTTTTTTAAATTTTTATTTGTTTGACAGGGAGAGAGTGAGAAAGGGAGAGAGAGAGAGAGAGAAGGTGAGAGAGCAAAAGCAGGGTGAATGGCAGAGGGAGAGGGAGAAGCAGACTCCCTGCAGAACAGGGACCCTAACACAGAGCTCAATCCCAGGACCCTGGGAAGATGACCTGAGCTGAAGGCAGATGCTTAACCAACTGAGCCACCCAGGCAATCTGCTTTGTTCTTCTTTTCAAAGATTGTTTTGGCTATTTGGGGTCTTTTGTGATTTCAAGGGATATTAGAATTATTATTTTTTTTATTTCTATAGAAAGGATTTTAGGATTTTGATAAAAGTTGTATCACATCTATAGGTTACTTTTGCTTTTACATTTAAATATTTGAATTACTTGGTGGGGGTGCCTGGGTGGCTCGGTGGGTTAAGCCTCTGCCTTTGGCTCAGGTCATGATCTCAGGGTCCTGGGATTGAGCCCTTCATCAGGCTCTCTGCTCAGCAGGGAGCCTGCTTCCCCTTCTCTCGCTGCCTGCCTCTCTGCCTACTTGTGAGCTCTTTCTCTGTCAAATAAATAAATAAAATCTTGTAAAAAAATAAATATTTGAATTACTTGGTAAATTATTTATCTTTACCTCCAAAATTTGGGAGTAAGATCAACTCTTTAGAATGATGAATTATATTTATCCTGTGGCTTTGACCACTCAACATAAGGCCACGTGTTCCAGGTGAAAAAGTTCATATACTGGGTAAATTATTTTTAGCTGCCTTTCTTGTAACTCCCCTCTTTCATTAGTTTTCTATGATTCCCTGTACCCTATTCTTGTTTGCTTATTCTATACCTAGCCTTTCTGTTTTTCTTAGTGATCAGAATATTGACAAATAAAGGGAAAAGAACTCTAGTTAACATGAGAATTTTTACAAATGCCCATTTGAACTACTGAAATTCTGGAGCACCTGGGTGGCTCAGTTAGTTAAGCATCTGCCTTTGGCTCAGGTCATGATCCCAGGGTCCTGGGATTGAGTCCTACATCAGGCTCCCTGCTCAGTGGAAAGCCTGCTTCTCTCACTATCTCTGCCTGCCACTCTGCCTACTTGTGCTCTCTGTTGAATAAATAAGTAAAATCTATAAAAACAAAAACAAAAATTGCTGTGAACTATTGAAACTCTAAATGATATTCTCATTTCTAAAGAAAATCTCTAAAGCCAGTCATTTGTATAATTTTCTCTTTATGTCTTTGTCTAGGCCATTTTAATCTTTTAAAAGTTTAACAACAGTCAGGTGTGGAAGGGGTACATAATGCCCTAGCCCCTCATTCACTCATCCTATATCAGCCCTTGTTCTGTCTTTTCTAGTCCTACCCACACACCTCCCTCCTGGTTTCTAAGAGTAAGTGAGATAAGTTCACGAAGATCCACCATAGAGCTGTAGCTAGACATGTAAATTGAGTTTTATTTCCTTTCTGAAGTAAATTGATATATAAGAAAGGACTTCTCCAAAGATTGTCTCCCAGGACAACTTAATACAGTACATAAAGACTCTTTTAGGAAAGAAAATAAAAGCAAAGCAATTAAAATTCAAAGAAACCTATTGATTCTCTTCCTATATACCCTTCTTTAAAAATTAATCAAGAATGTTGATGTATAGGGTTTAATCTTGGTTAGTAAGGTCTTTGAGCCTCAAAAATTCAAAGTGGTGGGGTAACTCTACTTAGTTGGGAGAAGTGCTGATCATTATCATTATTTTGCTAATAAAATTATCATGATTTGAAGAAACTCTCCAATAGTATGTTTTCTGAAACTTTCTGAAATATTCAAACTTTAGAATTGAGTTTATATTGAGATATGTCATCTAACATTTTCCAGGGAGTGATGCCAACTGTTGTCAGTTGAGTTAGGTATATGATTTCTCAAATCACTTCAAACAAAATCACCTGGTCACAGAGCACCTTCACTGGTCCTACTATGCGTATCCTTTACTCCATCCAGAAATTGTGTAGATGGGCAGATTTTTAGTCTGTATCACTACCTTTATTGCTCCTTTAGTTAGAGCATTTATTTTTTTTCTTCCTCCTCCTCCTCTTCTTCCAACTTTTATTTTCTAAAGGAGTCTGCATTGTTTGACAAAGTTTATATTGATTTTTTCTTTATATATTTCCACATATTCTTTATTATACCAATCCTGTATTAAAATTAGATCAGGGTTCAAAGTCTAAGTATACTTAGGAGGATGAAGGTTGTATTTAAAAAAGGATTTTATTCTCAACTGAAATATGTTAATGTAGAAATGTTAATGTTAAGTCACATTTTTAAGAAGTTGTGTTTTTTTACTAGAGATCCTGTATGAACAAATGATTTCAAATTGAATTACTTGGAGTTGTGGTTGATATCTGGCACAGAGACTGCTGTGCACCAGGTCACTTGCTATCTGTTTTATTTAAATGTAGTAATGAGCTTTAAAAACTAATTCAACAAATTTAAAAGCAAGTCTTCCTTCCTAATTATGTGAGTTTAGAGCCTTTAGAGGAAAAGGAAGGAGAAAGAAAGTAGGGTTACATGAAGAGAGATGAATTATAAATCATTCTGTAACAATCAAAATACTGTAATTGTGTAGTTTCAAAAAGTGTCAGAACATTGAGGTTTTTGTGGTTTTCTGTTTACTTGTTAGCTGCTTAAAATCTTCAGTATTACAAAGAGTATTATTGTTCAAATGCTTTTTAGTTCTATTTCTTATTCTAACTGTTGCACATATTTTTCCTTTTTTTCCAAGATTTTATTTATTTATATGAGAGAGAGAGAATGAGAGAGAGCATGGGGTGGGGGTAGGGTCAGAGGGAGAAGCAGACTGCCCACCAAGCAGGGAGTGTTGAGACAGGACTCGATCCTGGGACTTTAGGATCATGACCTGAGCCAAAGGCAGGTGCCCCTGCTGCACATATTTTTCAAAGGCATATTGTTTTAGTACATTTTCAGTAATTCCAATATGTAATCAAACATATTGGCTATTCAGTTTCTGTTTTCTCCTTGCACAAGATATTTAAAAGCAAAGATTTGATCTGAATTTCATCAGTCTTTAAGTTCTCTAGGGAAGTAATTTTTAAATTTATGAAAACACTCTTTACATGTTTTTTTTCCACATGGATTTATTTCATTTAGCCTTTATATCTTGACTATTTCAATAGTCATCTTAGCAAAAGTTTAGGTACCATGATTTCTTTGTTTGTTTGTTTGTTTTAATTCAGCCTTCCTCTATTGATTCTTTTCATAGTAGCAAGAACTGAGATACCAGAATTCCATTTTTCTTTCCTGTAAACTAATACTTAGGTTTCATAGACAAATAGCAACATTTAAAAATAAAAGCATCTTAATAGAAAGAGGGGGGGGGAAGGACCTTTTCATGCTAAGTAGATTTTATTTCCTCACATTAGACTTTAGAAAATAAAACAAACACATCACTGATTTTATGTTATTCTTCCCAGACAAGGAAGCAGTGAGCAATTAACATTCCAAGTAACTTTAAAAGTTATTTTTAAAATAAGAATAAAACGAGGCTTTATTTCTAATGAATTAACAAGTTTCAATTATTCTATAAAGCTTTTTGTGTGGGGGGGGGCAAAATCCAGAATAATTAAGATGATTTGAAAACGATTCTTCTTCATTAATAATTGTAAAACATTTGTGAACCTGGCTTTTCTGAAACTATGTCAAATGTAACAAAAATTTAGATTTGCAACTATATGTATTTTAAAGATTTTTTAAAATTTATTTATTTGACAGAGAGAGACACAGCAAGAGAGGGACCACAAGCAGGGAGAGCGGGAGAGGGAGAAGCAGGCTTCCTGCTAAGCAGAGAGCCCGCTGTGGGGCTTCATCCCAGGCCCCTCGGATCATGACCTGAGCCAAAGGCAGACACTTTATCCCTGAGCCACCCAGACGCCCCTATATATACATATTTTATTTATTTTTTTTAAAGATTTTATTTATTTATTTGAGAGAGAGACAGTGAGAGAGAGCATGAGCGAGAAGGTCAGAGGGAGAAGCAGACTCCCCATGGAGCTGGGAACCCGATGCGGGACTCGATCCCGGGACTCCGGGATCATGACCTGAGCCGAAGGCAGTCGTCCAACCAACTGAGCCACCCAGGCATCCCTATATATACATATTTTAAATGAATATGTTATACTTACTTTGAGGATGTATATGTCACCAAATATATATTCTCATACTATTTACATATTCATATATATATATACACACATACATACATACATATAATGTATATATATACTATTATTTGTTGTCACCAAAATTTATTAAACTATATTCCTTTTTAAGTTTTTATTTAAGTTCTAGTAAACATATTGTAATATTAGTTTTAGGTGAACAATTTAGTGATTCAATACTTACATACAACACCTAGTACTCATCACAGCAAGTGCACTCCTTAATCCCCATGACCTATTTAATCTATCTTCCCACCCATCTCCCCTCTGGTAACCGTTAATTTGTTCTCTATACTTAAAAGTCTGTTTCTTGGTTTGCCTCTCGGTCTCTTTTTTTTTTCCCTATGCTTGTTGGTTTCATTTCTAAAATTCTACATATGAGTGAAATCACATGGTATTTGTCTTTTTCTGACTTATTTCACTTAGCAAAATACTTCCTAGTTCCATCCATGTCATTGTTGCCATGTCATTGTTGCCATGAAATGGCAACATTTCATTTGTTTATCGCGGAGTACTATTCCATTGTGTATATATACCACATCTTCTTTATCCATTCAGCAGTCAGTGGACATTTGGTCTGTTTTCATAATTTGGCTATTATAGTAATGCTGCTAAGAACACTTGGTGCATGTATCCCTTTGAATTAGTATTTTTGTATTCCTTGGGTAAATACGTAGTAGCACATTTGCTGGATCATAGGGTAGTTCTATTTTTAACTTTTTGAGGAACCACCATACGGTTTTCTAAACTATACTTCAAATATAAACTATATTTCAAATAGATATGTAAAAACACTTATATTCAACATGTAATTCATATAAACATTCCTGATATTTCTGATATATACTATATTTCAAATGTGTATATACACACATATATACACACACATACATATATGTACATGTTTCTTTGTCTATATACTTCAATACATAAATATGTTTATGCTGTTATGAATCTGGTATTCTTTAGAATTCTGTGTAATTTACTTTCGATGATAAATTTAGCTTACATCACGGTGTTTCTTCTGGGTTGTTTCTATTAAACATGGATAATTGGCCAGGGTAATTTTTAAATATTATTAGGGAGATGAAACCTATAAATGATTTTTTGAGAGCTAGGTGAAAGCCATCCTATGAAAACTATTAATTTTAGAAAGTAAAAGTAAAGAAAGTGATCATATTAACATTTAAAATACTCAAAGTGAAAATTTAGGGCAAGTGATACTTTTTCATTATAAATAATGATCTGAATTTTTATACTTATCCCAATACAGTATCTTAATTATAGTAGTCTTTTATCTTCTCACCATAAACTTATTTTAGTTATATTTAAATTTATTAATTTTTATAGCTTTATTGCTATGTAATGGACATATAACATTGTGTAAGTTTAAGGTATACAGGGTGAAGGAAGTTTTAAATTTATCCATTTTTTATTATACCAAATTAGCTTTCCAAAATTAAATGATTAAATACAAATTCTGGTGGTAAAATCTTGACTACTGATATATGTGTATATATATAATTTTTATTAGCATATAGTGTATTAATTTGTTTCAGGGGTACAGGTCTGTGATTCATCAGTCTTAACACAATTCACAGCACTCACCATAGCACATACCTTCCCCAGTGTCCATCACCCAGGCACCCCATCCCTCCCACACCCCCCAGCAACCCTCAGTTTGTTTCCTGAGATTGAGAGTGCCTTATGATTTGTCTCCCTCTCTGATTTCATCTTGTTTCATTTTTCCCTCCCTTTCCCTATGATCCTTTGTCTTTTTTCTCAAATTCCTCATACCAATGAGATTATATGTTAATTGTCTTTCTCTGATTGACTTATTTTGCTTAGCATAATAATTATGTGTATGTATATATTTTTTCTTCTCTTTTAACCTGCAGGAGAATTGCTACTAGTCATGTAAATGCTCTTTTCTATTAAATTAACACACAGAACTCAAAGGCTCTGTTATTCTTTATGTGAAAGCAGAACTATTACTTTATGTCTAATACTGGTTAATTTGTTACTCTGTTATAGCTAGAAAGGTATACATTTTTGCCTGGAGAGTAGATGGAGAAAGTTGGCCACTGGAAAATAGACAAAGAGAGGACCAACTTGTGTGTTAGTCATAGTGGCCACAATGGGCCCAAGGTAAACTTAACTTTTATTAGGGGCCCATACAAATGCTTAATTTATTTTAGAATCATAAAAAATATCTGAAGAAAAAATAATATATTAATATATTCATATTTATACCAAAAGCACTCATGTTATTTTTATTTTTCTTATGGAGGAAGTGGCCCATGAATGCCATAGTTCTAAATGGGGTAGAGCCCATGCAGTATATAGTACAATCAGGAATGTGAATAAATAGGGATTTGATGACATAGGGGTTACTGTCTCAGATTTACTTTTCTGAAGAAAGAATAAAATAAATACCAGGCTTTTATGCCATGAAATTTTCATTAACATTTATAAATTGATAATGATGGCTGAATGAATACTCATGTGAGCCATCACCTCCTCCTCAGTCGACTTTGTTGTGCAGCAGAATTGCCTTGGAAAGAAACTCTGCCCCTCAGTCCTCAGATAAAAATACTAACCACAAAGAACAACATCCCAGTTTTTCTGTTTCAACTATTTTATGAGTTTATTAAGAGATTTTATGCAATTCTTGAAGCACCTGGGTTGCTAACTTGGTTAAGCTTCTACTTCAGCTCAGGTCATGATCCTGGGGTCCTGGGATCAAGGCCTGCATCGGTCTCCCTGCTTAGTGGGGGTCTGCTTCTCCTCCTCCCTCTGTCCTTCTCCCCACTCATGCTTTCTCTCTATCTCTCAAATAAATAACATCACTAAAATAAATAAATAAATAAATAAAAATAAATGCAACTCTTTATAAGGAGACACTTTCTTTATTGGCTATTTTGGATTATATCCTATAGAAAACTAGCTCATATCTAGGTACGTTGCTTATCAAATCTTCTCATAAAGCCGTATTTTCAGGCAGAAGGGGAGTTGTTAAAAAAATCAAACTATCTGAATCACTCTCTAAGTGAAATTGCAACAGAGAAAGAGTAAACAAAGAGTAAGGAAAGATTGGGAAAATTTGGAGTGAAAATGTCATTTATACTCTCTTGCTCATATCTTTTTTTCTCTAGGCTAGTGTTTTAGTTTAATAGTTTAGTTTAATACAAATATGTATTGAGAACATCTAATTTCATTGTCATAATTGAGCAAAATTTTTGAGGGGAAACTCCTGATCTATAAAAAAAATTAAACTCTGGGGGCGCCTAGGTGGCTCAGAGGGTTGGGCCGCTGCCTTCGGCTCGGGTCGTGATCTCGGGGTCTTGGGATCGAGTCCCGCATCGGGCTCTCTGCTTGGCGGGGAGCCTGCTTCCCTCTCTTCTCTCTCTCTGCCTGCCTCTCTGTCTACTTGTGATCTCTCTCTGTCAAATAAATAAATAAAAATCTAAAAAAAAAAAATCAAACTCTGGATCAGACAGTTTCGAAGATTATTGTGATAGTTTATTTTATGTGTCAACTTGGTTAGGCTGTAGTGCCTAGTTGTTTTTCAAACACTGAAGTATATACGTTGTTGGGAAGGTATTCTTTTAGATGTGATTAACATTAACAGTTGATTTTAAGTACATGGCCTCCAGACTGTGGGTGGGCCTTAGCCAATCAGTTGAGGGCCTTAAGAGCAAAGTCTGAGGTTTTTGAAGAAGAAATTCTGCTTGAAAACTACCTGAGTTTCCAGCCTGCTGGCTTGCTGGCTGCCTCTACCAATTTCAGACTTGCCAATACCCACAAAACTGGGTGAGCCAGTTCCTTGAAAGCAGTCTCTAATAGCAATGTATATATGTGTGTATATGTGTATATATATGTATACACATCTACTTAGAATTAAAAAAACAGCTTTATTGAGGTATAATTAACTACAAAATTTCACATATCAAAATTTGTAATTTGAGAAGTTCTGATGTATGTATTCGCAAATCAAATTCTCACTATAATCAAGATAGAGAATACATCCACTACCCATAAGTTTCTACTACCCTCATTGGTTGTTTCTCTGGAGAGCGCTGCCCCCACTATAACAGACAAACAGAATAAACAGGAGTGTGATAAGCCCTTTGTGAATCAAAGTTGGGGGTCTGCAATGCCAGGAGTTGGTTTGGTGGTCTAGATCCTGCTCATCAAAACATGCTGCAGAAGTTTTTTAAATGTTAAGCAAATGAATCATTACCCTTTCTACTTTTCAATTTTCTCAGTACCTCCTAAACAAAGTACCTATGGTGATGTATTGTATTGCCAGTAAAGCAGTTTTAAATGCCTTCGGACCAGGCATATTCTTTCTTTTCACACTCAGGCACAGTTTCTGTCTATAACTGCTGCTCAGTAGCTATATTCTTAAATATCCTTAGTATATACTGTTCTCTGATTCCATGTATACTATCTACAAGGCTAAAGGCTGGTGGTAGCTCTAACCTATACAGTGGTACATTTGAAAGTAGCTCTATTATATAACGAATTCTATCCAATGGAGTTCCTTTTAGTAGCTTGCTGCAATTTCCAATTGCAATTGCAAACACATTAAAGCATGTCTGCAAAATGAATTTGTGTCATTTCTTCTAAGCATCCAAAGGATTAAAAGCAGCATTCTACTTACTTACTTTTTTTTTTTTTTTTTTTTTTTTAGCATTACAATGCTTTTCCACTTGCTGTACTCTATTTTCCTGGGTAGAGGATCAGAAAATCTAGCATTTTAGTAAATAGCCTTGTGGTAAGAGAGGTAAAGTGACCTAAGTAGATTTACCTATTGCCCTCAAATTTCAAGGACTTTATATTTTTTAAAATGATGAGATGCCCAATTTGGACTGCAAGCTTTCTTATTTTTCTTTTAAATTGAATGTTTAGAGTCAATTTTGTGTGAAGCTCTGAAAACTACAGGCCTGCAGAACTGGAAAAAGAACATTGCCTATCTCTATTTAAAAACACTGATGGTTATCGTTAAGGAATTAAAAAAAAATCTTGGCTTGCTGCCTATGTTTCGCTCATTCTGTGCTGTTCTTTCTGTTCCTTTTCATTCTTTTAATTTGCTGTTGTGTTTGCTATGACTTCTTTTTCTTGACCATGTTACACTCTTTGTTGGGTGTTTTTTCTTGGCCTGCTTATCTATTTCCTATTCTGTTCCTTTTTCTTCATCCTTTTCTTCTCCCCACCTCAAGGCCTCTTGATGATCAAGATCACTATTCTTAGTCTGTAAAACTACCTTTTCTTTATTTTGAAAAAAACTTCAACCCATAGACAACCTTCCTGTTGGTCGTGCAGCTGACCCACAGAAGTTCTTCACTGGCTGGCTGGTTGACGCTTTCACAGAAATGTGTGTCCTCTCAGTCTCTGAATATATAAATCACAAGCCACTGAGCTTTGAGAGGCAAGCTGTGCTCAGGCTGAGTTTGTGGGGAAAATATTGCTCCCCCTCACATTTAACCCTGAGAAAGAAATGCGGGTTCTTTCTGAGCAGGACATTGGAAGAAGAAGTGAGAAAGGAATGTGTGTCATCATCAGCCTCTATCCTTGACATTTGTTGATTATGGGAAGAAATTGCTGTAATTGAATTAAGACTTTGTACTTAAACATTTAAATATTTCTTCAGTTGATATCCATTTTTATAGTTCATATCAGAAAAGAATACCTGTTCAGGATGTCTCTGATTCCAGAATTTCTCTTTATGTGAGATGGAATCTTGTATTTTCTTTCCTTCCTTTTTTTCTTCCCTTTGTACTTTCTTCCACCCTTACTTCACTATCACATATCTATTTAATAACTTAAGTGAGCTTTTTTTGTTTCTTTTTCTTCTTTTTTAATCATTTGAGAAATGTGAAATAACTAATACCAGAGTGAGCACTATATCCAGGAATGGGAATTAAAATTTTAATACTTTCAGTTTCTCTTCATGAAAATTCCTATCAGTGTTTTATTAGATGTGCAAGAGAGTATATTATACATAGTACTGTACTTTAAAAACAAACAAAAAAAACCTTCCATGAGTTATTTTGCTTTGTTTTGTTTTCTTGGAAAACAATTTATTCATCTACCACATTGCAAGAAACAGGTTGGGTTCACAATAAGTATTTATTGAACAGATGGTGTTTAATTGGATACAGTTGAACAAATAAGTGTACTAGATATATTCAAGGCTTTGTTCTGAACTGAAGGTACCCCCTCCTTTCCCTAGTATTTAAAAAATGTCTTTTTAACATTTTATCATTTTTATTCCTGTCTTTTCACTCATCTTTCCTTCTCTATTTCGTTGTTTTTAATGCATGGTTTAGATTTTCCCTATTTTTTTTCTCCCAATTACCATTTAAGGAAAGTGTTTTTGGACAGGGATTATGCTAAATTTTAACGATACAGAAATGAATAATGTATCTTTCATTCAATAGCTCACAGTAAACAAGTACATAAAACCTAATAACGCAGCAGGATAAATGTACATAAACCTCTAAGGAAAGGAGTACAGTGATTACTAGTCAAACTGCTTACTAATATTATAATGTACTAATATTTACTTCCATTTATAGATAGGCTGCTGCTCTATGTTAGGTAGAGTATTACCCTGAACGTTACATTATCTTTTAGTGTTGGTGGATGTATTTCCTTTTATCCTTTTTAAAGAAAAATGGTCTTTTTTTTTTTTTTTTTTTTTTGATCAAACGGTACATGTTTATTAAGAGCAAGGCAGTAACAAGTCAGGAAACAACAGATGTTGGCAAGGTTGTATAGAAAGGGGCACCATCTTAAACTGTTGATGGGAATGCAGTCTGGTGCAGGTACTCTGGAAAACAGTGTGGAGGTTCCTCAAAAAGTTCAAAATAGAGCTACCCTATGACCCAGCAATTGTACTACTAGGGGTTTATACCAGAGATACAAATGTAGTGATTTGAAGGGACAACTGCACCCCAATGTTTATAGCAGCAATGTCCACAACAGCCAAACTGGAAAGATCCCAGATGTTCATGGACAGATGAATAGATAGTGAAGATGTGATACACACACACACACACACACACACACACACACACACACACACAGTGGAATATTACTCAGCCATCAAAAAAATGAAGTCTTGCCATTTGTAATGACATGAATGAAACTAGAGGATATTATGCTAAGTGAAATAAGTCAGTCAGAGAAAGACAGTTATACGATTTCACTCATGTTGGATTTAAGAAACAAGATGGAGGATCATAGGGAAAGAGAGGAAAAAAATAAAACGAGGTGAAACTAGAGGGAGACAAACCATAAGAGACTCTTATTTGTAGGAAACTGAGGGTTGTTGAAGGGAAGGTAGGTGGGGGGGTGGGATAACTGGGTGATGGACACTAAGGAGGGCATGTGATGTGATGAGAACTGGATGTTATATAAGACTGATAGATCACTGAACTCTGCCTCTGAAACTAATAATACACTATATGTCAATTAATTGAACTTAAGTAAAAATAAATAAAAATATTAAAGAGCAGGTCAGGCAGTGCATCTAAGTTAAAAGAGGAAAATTAAAGTCTGGCAGGCTACAGTGACCCTGAAAGGACTTATTATGAACATTATGTGAGTATATCTATACAAGATGCCTACCTATACATTATACAGAGAAGACAAAATGATATTTGAAGGAAAAAATATTTGCTACCTTTAATTTTTAATAGTTAAAATGTTAATATTAGTTGGTTTAAAGAGGTAAAAGAAACAAGTTAACTGAAGAAATGTTGATAAATGATCCTTCATATCGTGCTATATTCTTCTTGAAGTTTATGGAAAACATGGAATTTATTTTAATAATATTTGAATTACATGTTAACTTCTGGGCAGTGTTGAAAGTCACTGTATCAAAGTTGTAAAAACTGTTACATCCTTCTACCTTCACTTCTGATATACTGTTAATTTTTAAAAATGACATTGCTATGCTAGTATTTATATAACTATTTTAAGTTAGTTGTATAATACATTATTATTTCCCATGGTTTAGGTACATGACATTTACATTTTTTCTGTAAAAATAATCCCCACATAATCCCCACATAAACTTCTGTTTATTTTTTTATTTTAAATAAATCAAAAGTATGGTACCACCTCTTTAAACATGCAATTTCCATTTCTTAATGCTTAATTTTGAATCATTATTTGGTAAGATTTCATTATCACATCATTTCTTTAAAAAGTGATTATAGATTCTGTTTTTTCTGTTGCTTGTCTATTAACTTCAACCTCTTATTATTTTTAACTTAAATACAAATTTGTCTAGATATAACATTCTTGGATCATATTCTTTTACTCAGATATCTGTATATGTAGCTCTACTATCTTCTGAACTTTAATTTGGTTATGGAGAAATTTATTTTATTTTATTTTATTTTATTTGTAGTGCAATAAATTAATTATGGATTTAAGTTGTATCAGTTTTTTCTGAATTCATTATACATTTCCATCTAAATTTATAGTTCTTTTTACAGGTTAGGGAAATTTTTCTGCATGACAACATTGAATGCTTTTAAAATGTTATTTAGATTATTCTTCTTCATACCCTACCAATATCTTTTGGTTTATATCTACTTATGTACTAATGAGTTTTCTCTATTATTCTTTTTTTTTTTTTTAAAGATTTTTATTTATTTATTTGACAGAGAGAGATCACAAGTAGATGGAGAGGCAGGCAGAGAGAGAGAGAGAGAGGGAAGCAGGCTCCCTGCTGAGCAGAGAGCCCGACGCGGGCCTCAATCCCAGGACCCTGAGATCATGACCTGAGCAGAAGGCAGCAGCTTAACCCACTGAGCCACCCAGGCGCCCTTCTCTATTATTCTTAAGTTTATTTTTTCCTACTCATTTATTACAGGTAATTCAGTACTTTCCTTTCTGTTAATAATTCCATTTCTAGCAGTGTCTCTTCTGTTTAATTTTGTTTTATTACCAGTTTAGTTGTTTACTAGTATGTTTTTGATCCTTAGCTTGCTATCTTTTCTGGCCCTCACTAGAGGCAGAGTATATGGTCATTTTACAACCAAGGTAATAGTTTCCAGGTAAGGAGGCAGCATCTAGAAAGCGCAAAGATTTTAACACTGGAGTTGGAATGAATGAATGAACAAATGAATGAATGAATGAATGAATGAATGAATTTATTTTTAAAGATTTTATTTTTATTTATTTATTTGAGAGAGAGAGAGCATGAGAAGGAAATGGTCAGAGGGACAAGCAGACTTCCCACTGAGGAGGGAGCCCAATGTGGGATTCTATTCCAGAACTTCAGGATCATGACCTGAGCTAAAGGTAGTTGGTCAACCACTTGAGCCACCCAGGCACCCCATGGAGTTGGAATTTAAACTCCTATTTGCCTGACACTTGTTTATCTTCTACATTTTGTACCATTGTCTTTCCCCAGGCAGATAACCGGTAATAATTATTTCTTAATTGTTTTTAAACCAATTAAATAGAGGCTACAGTTTGACTTATTTGTTATTACTTATTACCAATGTTTTTAGTTACATAGTATTTTTAAGAAAATAGTTTTTGAATATTAAAGCCTGAGAAAATAAGATATTCATTTAGTTGCTTATTTACTTAAGTATACGTTGATACACAAAAGCAAAAACGTAGCTGAGAGAAAATATTGTAATGGGTGGCTCGATTCAGTGATATTTGATGGATGAATACAGTAGAGAGTTCAAGAGTTGAAAGAAATTTAAAATTGCAGAAATCTGTTAGAGGAGGCAACACACACTGTTTAGTTTTAGTTATGTGCTGTCTTGCTGGAAGAGGTGATTATACCAAATAACCTTTTGCATTTCTATAAATAAGAATTTTGCCAAGAAAATTTTGTGTCCCATAGTCATAGACACTTAGATTGCTCCTGGCCCAAAAACTGCTGTAAGACTTAAAGCAAAATAAAACAACAGTGTTTTTAAAGTGATTATTCCCAGAGCCATTGGCAGAGACTGAGCTTCCAGTAAAGAGCTGAAATGTCCATTTGAAAATTAGGATCCAAACTCTAGAGACCAATGGAAAAGACTGTAAAATGAAGGATTCTAGAAAAAGTTAATATGACATTCATTTGCCAAACATACATTCCCTTTTTGTTGGGGAGACTAATAATCATGGGGAATTTGAGCAACAAGAGTCCAGTTGATTGTGGTAAGCCTAGATAGCTTCAATTTGTATCAGAACACAATGACCAGTAAAGAAGTGCTTGACTTGGAAAGAGAAAGATTAATTCTTAATCTGTGATGTTAGGAAATAATATATCTAATTTTACACAGTCTTTTTGCCTGAAACAATTATGAATCATAGTAAGTGTTTGTGGAAGATGGAAAATGTAATAGCACAAGGTCCTTAGGCTCAGAACTGGACTCCAACGAAAGAGATTCTGAAGCATCAGGGCGTGTGTGTTTGTGTGTGTGTGATGTCATGTGTGCACGCATATGTGTATAAATAAGGAATAAAAGGACATTTGAGACCCTGGTAGTGGACCAAATTCTTCTTGAGTAGGACTCTGAAACACTTCACATTGTAGGACTCAAACATTTCAACAAATAGATCCTTTATTGCCCTCCTCTTACTGTCCTAAATCCTATTTTAGTTAAATGTAAGTAAAGCTGCAATAGATTCTAAACACTTTGTCTTTATTTTTTCTAGGTTCTATTTTGTAATTCAGATTTTACTAACTTCCTTTGTTTTGAAGATCTTAGATGATTCTAAGTTTTGATTAATCTCATCGTTCCTGAAATACCTAGGAGGTATTTGTTCAATACATTGGGAAGCTTTCAAAATGTTTAGTGTCTTTTTATCCAGTTTATCTAGTACTTTGAACTACTCAGAACTGTAAGAATAATCAAGAAATAAATGGAAATATTTTTGAACATCTTTTAAGAACCTAAATTAGGTCCCTGAAAACTCATGTTACCCAGAATATGAATGACATTTTCTTTCTTTCTGGATTGCAAAATTCTAGAATTAATTTTTGTTTTATAAAGCATTTTAGATTAATACTGTAAATTAATATTTGATCAGACCAAATGTTCTGCTGATTTAAGCCTTCTGTATCCATTGGCAGATGTCTGACATCTCTCCACACATTTACATCTTAAACTCTAGTTTTCTTTTGTTTTGTTTTATGGAATATTTACTATTCTGTAATCATTTTAAGCTATTTATAACTGGCCTAAGAAATGGGCCCCATTCTGACTCTGAGCAGCCTGTGTCCTCTTTCTTTCTCTTTAGTACCACAAAGAAATATTCAAGACTTTATACTGTTCATCTCAGTTTTGGAAAGACTCAGACTGGTTTAATAAATAGTTTTTCATTGTGTTAAATAGGATTGTCAAGCCTTTGAACACAATTCATTTTTTTTCTAAAGAACCAATTTTATTTTGCGGTAATGAATGGATATAATATGCCTACACAACTGTAAGAGTTCTTTGTCTGTGCCAAACTGAGGATCAGAGGATTTATCTTTGGTTTGTATTCTGTCCTGCTTCCTTTTTCTCCCTCTTAGGAAATATAGCAATTTTTAAATCTGGAGATAGCAGTGACTCTTGAAGAAGTGTGTTGTATTGCAATTATTTTTTAGCACAAAGCATAAGTGTTTTGATAGTTGATAGTATTTATTCATCTGGAGCTCTGGGTAAAGTTATTCTGCATAAAAATAAACAGGCTGATGAAAGGACCTAGAGCCTGAATCATTTGATTTAAATATTCACATTGAAGTTCTATAATTGTGCGTTACCTGGCTCTTAGATGAAAGTGTTTCTCATGCAGAATAGCAAAGGACAGACAGCAAATATATTCAATATTTTCATTATTTCTAAAATTTAAAATATAGATGTATATATATTTTGTTCACTGGAGACAGAAAAAACAAACAAATCTCCTTATGATTACTAAACCTAATTTTAGCTTACAGTCCCAAACCTTCTACCTTCAAATAGAAGAAAAATGGTTTTAGTATGCACCCCCCTTTTTTTTAACAGCTAATGGGCAGTGAAATACATTAAAAATACACAAGTTCTTTTTTTTTTTTGTAGTTACTTTTTTTTTTTTTTTTAAGATTTTATTTATTTGAGGGCGCCTGGGTGGCTCAGTGGGTTAAGCCGCTGCCTTCGGCTCAGGTCATGATCTCAGGGTCCTGGGATCGAGTCCCGCATCGGGCTCTCTGCTCAGCAAGAAGCCTGCTTCCCTCTCTCTCTCTCTCTCTGCCTGCCTCTCCGTCTACTTGTGATCTCTCTCTCTGTCAAATAAATAAATAAATAATCTTTAAAAAAAAAAAAAAGATTTTATTTATTTGAGAGAACACAGAGGGAGATTGAGAGGGAGAAATGACTCCCCGCTGAGCAAAGAACCCAATGCAAGGCTAGATCCAGGACCCTGAGATCATGACCTGAGCAGAAGGCAGATACTTAACTGTCTGGGCCACCCAGGCACCACATAAAGTACACAAGTTCTGTGATAACCCTTGGGCTCCATCTATAGGAGCCAGAAAACATGAGGATGTGTTTGTACATGCTTGGGCATGTGTTAACCTGGGAATAACTCTTATGCCAATTTTAACTGGACAGATCTGAAACTATTTTAGTGAAGCCTTAGCTACTAAGAATCTTTTTGAAATCTGGTAAAATATTTCTCCAAACTGGAATTTCAAGTCAGGCAAACTTTAAATTATTTCTCAACTTTGCCACTTATTAGCTGGGTGAACCGGGGTGTTACTTAAATTAACCAATAAATAATTTAAATTCCTCTATAGTTCAAAATTTATCATCATACTTATATTGCAGGGAGAATGTTAATATTAAAGTATTTATTATGTATGCTACTTATAGCAGTGTCTCTAAATATTACCTTAATATTAATATGTATATTAGGTATGTATCATAACTGTGTTTTTCTTATAGATTCTCCTTCTGCTTTTCCAGTCATTTTGGATTAAAAAACAGGAAATTGTTGTTTTTTTAAAAAATAAAACTAATATACATACTTTATTTATTTATGTATTTATTTATTTTTAAAGATTTTGTTTATTTATTTGACAGAGAGAGAGACAGCAAGAGAGGGAACACAAGCAGAGGGAGTGGGAGAGGGAGACGCAGGCTAAATTAGGGAGCCTGATGCAGGGCTCCAAGTAGGGAGCCTGCCAAGTAGGGAGTAGGGATGCAGTGCTAAATTCTAGGACCCTGGGCTCATGACCTGAGCTGAAGGCAGACGGTTAACAACTGAGCCACCCAGGCGCCCCAATCTACTTTATTTTTTAGAGAAGTTTCAGGTTAAAGAAAAATTAAGTAGAAAGTACAGGCTCCCTATTGATTTAGTGGTAAGGTTTGAGAGAGGCAAAGCAATTTTTAATCCTGTGATTAGGTCCTAGTTTTTAGATAGCCTCTATCTCAAGCCCAGGGAACCGTGATATTTCTTTGTAAATAAAATGTTGGTGCTTCTCAAACTCTAGTGAAATATTACATATTTTTTTTCAGCTGCTGTTTTAAAGGAATTGAAGAATTAATGTGCTATAAATACATGAGATTCTCATTTTTAAATGCTAGTTTGTATATATTTCTAATTTAGCCTCTGTTTGTGTTATAGATTTACTATGACATTTTATTTTTTTTTATTTATTTTTTTTTTTTAAGATTTTATTTATTTGACAGACAGAGATCACAAGTAGGCAGAGAGGCAGGCAGAGAGAGAGAGAGGAGGAAGCAGGCTTCCTGCTGAGCAGAGAGCCCGATGCGGGGCTCGATCCCAGGACACTGGGACCATGACCCGAGCCGAAGGCAGAGGCTTTAACCCCCTGAGCCACCCAGGCGCCCCTACTATGACATTTTAAAATGTAGTTAAACTGTCCATTTTAGAAAGTATTTGGACTTAGAGTTTCTAGACTATTAACAATTTATTGATACTCCAGATTTTGCTGATCCCTTGATTTTTTATGAAATCTCTAGGAGGCATTTGTGTAATCCATTTGGAGGCTTTAGAAATACTTTCACATCTTCCTTATGCAAAAATTTTTCAGTATCCTCAACTTCTCATAATAAAGAGTGGAGTCTAGAAATAGGTAGAGATATTTTGGGTGTCCTTTAAGAAGCTAAAACAGAAACTTCAAAGTTCATTTTAAAAGTCCATATACTTGATTTTTTAAAAGATTTATTTATTTATATGAGAGAGAGAGAGAGAACATGAACAGAGAGGAAGGGCAGAGGGAGAGGGAAAAGCAGACCCCCAGCTGAGCAGGGAGCCCAATGCCAGTCTGGATCCCAGGACTCTGGGATCATGACCCAAGCTGAAGGCAAACACTTAACCAACTGAGCCACCCAGGTGCCCCAAAAGTCCCTATACTTAAAAAAAAAAAAGTCCATATACTTATTTACAAATGAATCATCAAAGCCTATGGACAGAGATACGCATTTTATAGATTTCCATGAAGTTGGTTATCTAACTTATTCCTAAACTGTAACAGTTGTCAGTAATGTTTCAGTAGAGGAGAAAGTAGGAAAGGTTTAGAGCCATGACAACATTTTTTTTTTTTAAAGATTTTATTTATTTATTTGACAGAGATCACAAGTAGACGGAGAGGCAGGCAGAGAGAGAGAGAGAGAGAGAGGGAAGCAGGCTCCCTGCTGAGCAGAGAGCCCGACGCGGAACTCGATCCCAGGACCCTGAGATCATGACCTGAGCCGAAGGCAGCGGCTTAACCCACTGAGCCACCCAGGCGCCCCCATGACAACATTTTTAAAAAGAAAAGCATACTAACTCAGTTTAACACATTGGCAAACTGCTTCATTGGCCAGAATTGACATCATATAGGAGAAGAAAAAGAATTATGAAGATTACTCAAGTTTTAGGAAAAATACATACATATATATGTATGCATGGATGTTATTTTGTGTGAAAACACTTTAGAAATATATGATTATTTAAAGTATGTGGAAAATCTGATGAATTTGAGACCTCTGGGTTCCTGGATAATAGTGGATATGTGATGAGTTGTATAAAACAGGTAACTTGGCTTCCATAGAGTTTGACTTCCAGCAAAACTAAATTTTCAACAGGAGCATTATGAACAGAATGAAAATCATAGAAAAGGAGAGAAAACTATCTAAGAGTGATATTTTCTTTCTAGTGAAATGTTACACATAAATGGTAATTCTTATTTTTTAGTTTGGTTCTCTTTTAATTTGGTTTGGTTTTGTTTTTAACCCTTAAGTTTCTTTTAAAGACAATGCTCAGAGGTAGTCTTGACTTTATACATAGGACTGCAATCTCAATATTTCTGGAATTTATACTCCTTACTGTTTTGAGATAATTTAAAATGTTCCTTTTTTTTTGGACTAAATTTAATAACCTCTTTTGGTATCAATTAAAAAAAAACTTCCTTTGAAAGAAATCTTCTCTTTAACTATGCTTGTACCAAATACATACTAGCTCTAATATAAATTTATAGATTCAGTATTGATTTAAGATGGAATAATCATATGAATAATCACGTTAAATATGATTGGTTTATAAACTACTTTTTTTTAAAGACAGAGGTTGAAATATTGAATTTAAAAGGCCCAACTAAGTGCTACCTGTAAGAAATTCTTTGCAATTATAAAGACATAAAAAGATTAAAATTAAAGAATGGAAAAAATATACCATGCTGCCACCAATCAAAAGAGATTTTCATTGATGACAGTATTAATATCAGCCAAATTAGATTTTAGAACAAAGAATATTACTAGGGATAGAGAATATAATTTCACAATACTAAAGTGGTTAATTCACCAAAAGTGCATTATGATCCTAATATTTAGGTACATAATAAATCTTTGAAATAGGTGAAACAAAAACTGATAAAAATTCAAGAAAAAATAAACTGAGAATTAATTTGTTGTTTGAAATTTCACATCTCTTCTCGATTATTGATAGAATAAGTAGATAAAAAATAACTATGAATAGAAAATATTTTAATACCACTATCAAGCAGTTTTACCCAGTTGATGTTTATAAAATGTAACACCCAACATCAACCAAATGCATATTCTCTAGTGCACAAAAATAGACTTTATTCTGGATCATAAAATAATTTCAGTGAACTTAAAATGAATAATATACTTTTAAATAATCTTTAGGTCAAAATAGTGTCAGTTGGAAAATCAGAAAGTATTACAATGTGAACTAAAATGAAATCAGAATGTATCAAAATTTGGAAATATCCCTTAGGCAGTACTTAGGGAGAAATTCCTTGTTCAAAATGCCTATATCAGAAAATAAGAAAGGTCTCAAATCAAAGACCTCAACTTATACCTTAAGATTTAGGAAAAGAAGATGATTTAATTGAAAATTAATAAAAAAGTAATAAAGTAATAATCAGAAATAAGTAATAAAGTAATAAAAAGCAAAAAGTAATAAAAGAGCAGAAATCAAAGAAATTGAAATAGAAAAAACAATATAGAAAGTTAATGAAACCAATAATTGGTTCTTTAAGATGAATAACACTGATAAATTTTTAGCCAGACTGATGATGGAAAAATTTTTTTAAAAGTGAAAACTCAAAATACCAATATCAAAAGAGATAGCATAAATTCTATAATTATTTAAAATATAATAAAGAATTTATGAAAGTTCTCCTGACAACAAATTTGACAACTTTGATGAAATAGCCAAATTTCTAGAAAGAAACAATTAAGGCTAACTCAAGAAAAATAGATAGCCTGAGTAGTCTGTTAAATAAATTGTGTATATAACTAGAAACTTTGCCACAAAGAAAAGTTCAGGAAATACATTTTCACTGATGAACACTAGTAAATTAAAAAAAAAAAAAATCCCATTTCCACACAAACATTCCCCCTGATTCAAATGTATGGGCATTCTCCAGCTTATTCTCTTGGGCAACATTAAGCTGATCCTGAACTCAGACAAAGACACTGCAAGAAAAACTGTAGTAACAATATATTTCATGAACATACATGTAGAAATTCTAAACAAAATTTCAGTAAATCAAATTGTGTTATACAAAAAATATTATAACTCAAGACTGGTAAAATTTATTCCATAAAAGCAAGGTTAGTATAACATCTAAAAATCAAACAGTGTAGTTTGTCATATTGATAAATGGTGTGAGCAAAGTGTTTTGGATGATGGAAAAATTCTATATCTTCATTGTGGTGGTGGTTACATGACTGTACAACTTTGTCACAACTTATAGGACTATATCCATAAAAAGGATGACCATTTTCTAAGTAATTTTTACCTCCATAAATTTGATAAAGACAATTACCTTTGCCAATTTGAAATGTATTATATATTTAAAAATATTTTCCTAAGTATATATAGCTAGATATCTTAAAGATTGTGTTTTTTATATTTTACTTAAAGGGCCTATTGATTCCTGATTCCCTGACCATAGAGTTAATGCTGTCTGACAATTAGTCAAACATTATTTGTGTTGAGGTACAAAGCTGAACATAGTGTCTTCTGCTGTAAATCTTCTTGACCATATGGTAAAGGTACAATATTGGCACTGAACCCTAATGTCCATCTGGATAGAGATACATTTACTGCATGAGGTAAAACTTTCAAAATCAACCAGCTGTATGCCATTTTTGTAAAAACCAAGAACCTGTAAATAAAACAATATATACAAAAAAGAGTGATTACAAAAATAATACGATATTTAGTTTGCAGAGTTAAAAGCCTTTCAAAAACCTGTACTGAGAATTATCAAATGCAGTATTTTGCTAACTTGAAAATATAAATACTCTATATTATTTGTGCAATAATGTCTAATATTTGTATTGGTCATCAACACCAAAAGCTCTGTACCTATTTTTACTTAAGTTCCCTTTACCTCATTGAGGCCAAACTAGGTTTTTATGGCTTTATTAAAAAATACTCATTGCTTTTGATGTTTTTGGATTTCTACATATCAGCGAGTAGAGAAGTAGATTAGTAAATGAAGTATGTTACGTATTAGGAATTGGTAGTTTTTCCTTAATTACATGTTACTTTCCCAAGCAGAAATATGAGATCATTAAAAGCACAGATCTTGAAGTCATAACATTAAAATTCAAACCCTAGTTTTTCCTTTTGTCACCTGTGACCTAAATTTGACTAAATTTGTGCCTCAATTTCCTCATCTTTGAAGAAGTAATAATAATACTGGTTTATTGGTTGCTATGAGGATTAAGTGAGATCAGAGAAGGTGAAGTAGAATTATTACTTGTCATGAATAAAATTTGTGCTATTATGATTATTATCTAAAAAATAATTGTGTTTCTTACTCACGCTTGAATAGTGAGGGTTTGATGAATTGAATCCCCTGGGAGATGTGGAAATAAACATTGAAGACAATATTTCTTTTTCATTTTGTTTGTTATGAGGTAGCTTAAATATGCTATCCTGTATCTTATGTCTCAACCGTCTCACAGTTTACAGTGGGCTAATGTGGACCACTTGAGAATAGAATGCCTTCAAGGTTTGTTATAAAACAAATTTCTTTTTTAGCATTTCATATGTTGCTTACCATTAGACAAAAAGAATGAGAGTGTTAGATATTCTAATAAGAACTTCTGTGATTGATGTGAAGAGAGTGCTTTTTCTTTTGGATAAAATAGTTCAATTGAGTTTTATTTCAGATGAAATTAGAAGACTTTCTTTGAACAAGGTCTATAGGTTAAGTTATTAGAATGCAAAGTTCCAGATGATTGTCAAGGATAATTAATTTGAGCATATTCTTTACTTGAAGTTTTTTTATGAAATTAGATCAACAGGATAAAAATTATTTTCCTTCCTAGTACTAATAAGCACTAGAGCATGAATATTTCAAGAATTTGGCTTCATGCAGTATTTCTGATTTTTGTTTGTTTTTGTTTCTTTTTAATCTTATTTTTAAATAAAAATTATATATACTAAGGTACACAAAATGATTATTTGATATACATATACACAATGAAATGATTCCTACAGCTAAGCTAATTAACATATCCTCTCCTCACATAGTTAGCATTTTTTGTGTGTGGTGAGAATATCTGAAATCTTTCTTAGTAAATTCCTAGTGCTCCATACAGTATTATTAACTATAGTCATTATTCTGTTCATTGGATCTGTAGTTACAACTGCAACTTTATACCCTTTGACCAATACCTCCCTATTTCTCTCACCTCCTCCCAACCCCTGGTAACCACTGTTCTACTTCCTGGGTCTTAGTATTTGACTTGTTAAGATTCTACATGTAGGTGAGATGATGCAGTTTTCCTGTGTCTGGGTTATTTCACTTGCCATAAATGTCCACCAGGCTATTATAAATCACAAGATTTCTTTCTCTTTGAAGGCTGATGACATATCCATCTTTCTGTCTTTTCACATTTAGCCACCAATGGACATCAGGTTGTTTCTATATCTTGGTTGTTGTGAATAATGCTATAATGAACATGGTAGTGCAGATGTGTTTTCAAGATCCAGATAGTTTAAGTTGTGAGCAGACAACTATTCTCTAAATGCAATGGTTGTTCTATAGAAATACTGTGTGATACCACTGAACACATATTTATGTGTAACATGTACCTATTTATTTATTTTATTTTATCTTTTAAATGATACTAAACAGTTAAGATTATCTGATACACATTTAATTGAGTTTGTTATTGTGCACTATGGAGAGTAAACATAAAGAGTAAGCATTTGATCTGCATTGGTGTAATTTCTTCTGACATGAAGCTCCCCCCCGCCCCTCAACATAAAGCAGTAATTATATATATATATATGTATATATACACACACACACACACACACACACACACACATATATGACAGTAATTATATATAAACTGAGTTTTCTTTTACACCTGCAGGTTTAATTATCCTAGCTTTTGATATAGCCTAGATTTCCAGTTGCCAAAGATGAAATTTTATTTTCTGTATATTCATGAGTATACATTAGGAAAAACACTCAGAAAATTCAAATATTAAGGTTATTTTAGGACCTTAATAATTCAATTAAATAGTTGGTTTACTGTTTTATAAAGAATGTTTTGAAGTTACCTCATCTACAAAATGCATTAAATCAAAAGTGATATAAAGCACTATAAATTTGTAAATAATAATTCAAATAATCTGGCACTTCCATAGTAATTTCCTAGGGCTACACTAACAACTTGCCACAAATTTGAGAGAATAAAACAACAGATATTTATTCTTTCAAATTTTTAGAGATCATCAATAAAAAGGAAAGGTTATTGGCAAGGTCATTCTTCCTCTGGAAACTAACAGAATCCTTTCCTTGCCTCTTTTGTTTCTGCTGAATTCCTTGGCTTACCATAGCATAACTGATCTCTGCTTCCATCTTCACATGACCTCTTATTCTGTGTCTGTCTTTCTTCTTCTCTTAGAACTCCCACTTGGGTCCACCTTAATCTTGGATGATCTCATCTGAGATCATTAATTTAATCACATCTGCAAAGTCCCTGTTTCCAAGTAAGGTCATATGCACAGGTTCTGGAGGACATATCTTTTTTTTGGGGGGTGGGAGGGTTCACCATTCAACCTACTACACTTTTTTCAACTGTTTGAACTTCTTCCTACTCTATGTTCCTTCAAAAGAGATTTACCTAGTTTTGCATATCTTACTTATTTTTGCATGCAGGCCCATAAAATAATTGTATCCAAAGTGTTTTAATCTTATTATATGAGTCTTGATGTGAACTTTGGTGTAGATGAATCTAAAGCTTCCTCATTTAGCATCAGTATAGCTACTGATTTTCATAAGAAGCAAGGGTATGGTGGAGTGCTAGATGGTTTTGTGGAACATGCAAGTACAAATACCCATACGATTTAGTGATTTGGACTTTATATGTATTATAATCGACAAAGTTTGAGGAATCAGCTCTACAAAGGTTGTGAACTCACTTTTAAAATCAAAACAATTTTAATGTAAAAAATAGCTCAAAAACACCAAGGAGACAACTGAACATTAATCATAGGAGAGTGGGGTTTTAGTTCCTTGCTGAAACAAATCATATCTGCTCTCCTATCTAGTCTATACATGAGTCACTGGGTTTTTCAATTTATGAAATAAAGAGACACATTTATGTTTGGTAGTGAGATTTAAAAAATAATGTCAGTGATCTTAAAAATCCTTCATATACTTATTCTGGCAGACTTCTGGTATTTTTAGATTATATATTGGTGAGCTATAGGAATACCTGTTAAATTTCTACTGCCATAAAATAAAAGAAATCCTACAATAAATGTACAAAATATATATGTTTGGAATATGGTTAAGTGTTTGTGACCAGTACATTTTGGGGATAAGATATTAATGAAAGTCAAGACTGTCAGAGAAGAAGTGCTTTCTAAGCTTTCACTAGTTTCAAAGATTCACCGGTTTCCAGACTCAACAAATTAAAGAAGTATGGAGTGGTTAAGATTAGAATGGTGTAAGAAATTATCACTTTATAGTAGTTATATTAAAATAATATTTCATAAATAATAATTATTTCTTTATTGTTAACTAATGAAAAGAATATTCCTGGGACAGATGACCTTGTTTGATTCTGGCTTCTTTCTAATATCATGATTTGGGGCAAGTATCAAATCTGAATTTCAGTCAGTAATCTAAAATAGGAGTAATAATGCTTACCTAGCAAGTTATTTGGAAAGATAAATGATACAGATAAAACTAACTAGCAGTGCTTGGATTACAGCATGTTAACAATAAATATTAAGTTAAAATTTCAGTATATGCACACTGAAATTTGTGTTTTAATCTGCCAAATTCTGATTTTTACCAAAATTTAGTAACTACTGGTACATAAAGTACTGATAGAATTGCACATTCACTTTCTTTTTGATAACAACATTTAAAATACTCTAAAGGTCAGTTTAGAGTATTTAATTAAACTCCTGAAATCAAAGCAAAGCAAAAACAGCAATCTTTCTTTTTCCATGTCAATGAAGGGTCTGAGTCAGGCATGTCCTGTCACAGATAGTGTTGTAGCATAACTGCTGTCCATGAAGAATTAAAAAATACATTTTTGCTGCTGCTGATTTGAAAAACTCGAGCTTGTCATGAAAGAATGAAATGTGTGGAAACTTTCCTACCTTTCTTGTTTATGAGTGGTCTACTTAAGAGAATAGGTAACCTACATCTTTTGCTGCTCTTAATCAAAGATTACATATATTATTTTAATTCACAAATCCTGGAAACTATCTTAGTTGGCTTTGAATACCAACAACATAGGGGATTAGGGCAGTATTTTTAGGCATTGAAAGAAAGGACCTTGATTCTGTTAGTTACTCACTTCTGTTTCTGTGGGCTTACAGAAATGGTGTGACTTGTTCTGGAAGGAAGGTCATTGTATCGTGTCTCCTAACTTACTGTAACATAAAACAATTTTGCCTAAAATAATTATCTTAAAATTTATTGATTTTATATGTGCTCAACACTTGGAGTTGGAAATGATTTAGAAGAAAATATGACATTATTGCCCTTAAGGAGCTTAAAATTTACTGGGGGTGCAGCACAAAAAATTACTAGAACTCATTATTTAAATTAACTTAATCAAGTATATTAGGTAATCACTATTCTTGGCCTTTAGAGAAGTACAGATTAATGTCGATTGCAGTAGTCTGAAAAAATTGTCATGAGGGAATGCCGACTGGAGGTAGATATTGAAGAATGGGTAGTGCTTATATAGGTAATGAGAACAAAGAAGGGAAATTCAAATCCTGTGAAAGCCATAATGTTGATGGTATGTTCTCAGTGTTGTGATGGAATGCTGGCTATACAGAGTCTTCCTGTTATGTATGCACAATCGTTGTTAGACATAAAGACACGGACTTAAATTTAGACGGAAATGGGTAAGCACAACTCTACAGGCAATGGAAATTCATTGTAGGGTTTAGAGATATGACATGAATTGATAAAAGAGATATTTAGAGGGCTGATGCAATGCCATGGTGTGAATTAAAAGGATACAGTATTTAAAAAACATGAAAGGCCATTACAGTTATCTGGACTTGGAATGATAAAAATCCAAACTAGGAAAATGGAAGCAGGAACAAAACATTGTATTACTCATGGAATAACCTTTTGAGGTAGGTGAAACAGGTGCTCATTATTAAAATCAAAACAATACCACCAAAAAAATCAAGGCACTGAGAAGTTGAGTTAAATAACAAAGTCAAGAATGAAAATCCACATATCCTGGCTCTGAGTGCTGGCTGTTTTGCAGTAAATAATAAAAATGAGTCTTAATAAAAATTAAGTCACTAATAATGTTTTAATTTTGGTAATGAAACAAATTATAATTTGTATTGTCACCATTAATATTACATCTGTCTTTACCCAATTATCTTCTCCTCTTGATATGTAAGAAAGCTTCATCAAATTATTTTTCTGACAATACTAAAGGTAATTAGAATTTCTCAGCATAACAAATACTAAAGTGTGTTCTTCAAAGGATGGTGTTAAGAATGAATGATTAGAAAGTAACTGTCATACTATATGGCATATGTTACTGTAAAATATTATGATTCAAGTATTTATATTTGTAAAAATAGAGTCAATATGACTTTCATTCAGGTGTTTATTATTTTCTGCTATCTGTCACTTCCTTGGCTTTTTACTTGTTCTCCCTTGGTCGGGAACGTCATTCTTGATCAATCCCTGAGGTTCCCTGACCTTAGCTAATTCCTAATCCTTAAGACAGAGGAAGGTTTTGCTTCTGTTAAGAAATTTTCCTGATCCCTTTCAATTGGGTTAGGACTTCTTATTCCAATATTATCTTACACACTTTTTTTTTCTTCTGTGGCAGTTATCATAGTTATATGTGAAAATTCCAGGCTCTGTAATATCAGGGATTGTGTATATCTCTTCCACCACTCTCTCCTCAGTACTTAAGTAGCTTCTCTATTTCGTAACGATGGAATAAGGATTGTTGAATGACTAATGGGATAAAGGCACTGAAATTAACTGTTTCTGGTGATCAGAGCATCCTTCTCTAAGTGCTCACAATATACACCTCCTTTGTATTCCCGTGTAGTTGGTAGCTTTGTCCTCTGTAATGCCACAGCTTTAGATCCATATAATTTGTATTAATAAATGCAATAGTTTATAATTACTCTCTTTGCCTTATATTTACAGGGTACCATTTGTGTCTGGAAAATCAGCCTCTTCTCTTGAAAAGAGTGGTGGCCATCTATCATTCAGCTGGGTGATAATGTGCTTATTTCATAATCTCAATTTCTTCAACTCTGAACTTAGAGAAATATGAATAATATACTTTATAGGAGGAAGTAGAGGTCGAAAATTTCAAAATAAATGAATTAAAGCATATGAGTATACCGAGTGTACTCACCGGAAAGTAGTAAGCTGTCAACCAATTTCTGTGTCTTTTTAAAATTTTTATTCTGTATGTTTCTTTCCCTTCCTTCCACTTCTCTTCCTCCCTCCTTCCTGTCTTTTCCTAAGTGTTTGTGAACAAAGAAACTCTGAGACTATTACTAAATTTAGTTCTGTGTCACTAGCAGTAAGCATAGTAGCAAAGTAGCTAAAATATGGTAGTTACACAATGGAGACTTTAGGGCATACAGATAATTGAATGAATGATAAACAACAAAAATTACTCATTTCTGTCCATATTCTGAATCATAAAGTATACATGGTGATATTGAGATATAAATTGAAAAGAACTTCTCTGTTAGTAACATCCAAATATCCCCTTCATCTCTGCTTCTTACAGATAATAGAAATGTAATTATTGTGATTGTTTTTCTTTTGTAATTTTCTCAGAGTAAGAACATTCATTTCATGAGAGAGGGAACAGACCAAGGCAAAAGACAACTTTAAGTTAGAGTTGCAACATATTTCAGGTTGTTGTTCCATTCATTTCCTCATCTATCGTTTCATCTCTTGCTTTCATCTCATTCCTTCCTTTTATTGTGATATTTATTGAATGATTTTTGCAGATGGCCTTTATCAGGTTGAAGAAATAATATCCTATTACTAGTTTGGTGAGAATTTTTATAAGATTTTTAGATTATGTTCAATGCATTTTGTGTTTATTGAGATAATCACGTCATTATCCTTTTTTCACTTAATATGGTGCATTGCATTAATTGAATTTCAAATGTTAAACTAATTTTGCATTCCTGAGATAAAGATTATTTGGTCATTGTGTATAAATTATAAGTTGATGAATTTGATTTCCTAATAAGTGTGTGTGTGTGTGTGTGTGTGTGTGTGTGTGTATGTACTTTTTTTACAATTGATTTTTGAATATTTTCTTGCTGAATTTTATGTTTGAGTTCATGGAGGCCATTGGTCTATATTTTTAAATTATTTTATTTTATTTATTTATTTTTGGCATTTCAGTACCAGAAGGCAACTATGGCATGCGTGTATGTATGTATGTATGTTTATATGTATTTATTTATTACTTAGGTATAATTAATATGTAAAGATGCACATCTTTAATGTATATCTTTTGATGAGTTTTGTGCATTCTTTGTGTTTGGTATTGGGATCAGAGTAATATTGACTCAGTTATATGAATTAGACAGTGTTCTTTCCCCCCTCCACTTTCTGAAATTATTTATCCAATAGTAGTGTTATTTCCTCCTTAAATTTTGATGGAATTCATCAATGAGCTGTCTGGGTCTGGAATTTTATTGTGAATTGAGCTTTTAATTGATAATTTAATTCATTTATTTGTTATAGGTCTCAAGATTTTTTATCTCTTCTTGAGTTGTTATGGTATTATGTCTTTTTCTTGAAATATATCCATTTCAGCAGAATTGTGCAATTTATTGGTATAAAGTTTTTGATAATGTTGCTTATAACTTCTAATATCCATAACATCTGTACTGATATATACTAATTTTGGTAATACACCTCTTCTCTCTCTCTCTCTCTCTTTTTTTTTTTTTTGGCCAGTCTAACCAAAGCTTTATCAGCCTTGTTGATATTTTCAAGAAGCAGCTTTAGGCTTCATTCATTTTTCTACTCCATTTATGTTTTCTATTTCATTGATTTTCGCTTTTATTTCCTTCCTTTGCTTTTGGCTAGATTTGTTCTTATTTTCTGACCTCTTGAGATAGACACTTTGATTTTATTTCTTTTCTTTAGGATTATTTGTAGATATATACATATATCACACACCATAATTAGCTGAATATATTAGAAATATATAAATGACAAAAAACACATACACACAAATATACTAAATCCAATATTTTTTCCAATCACAGTTTATATTAACTACTGTTTTTGAATATAGGTCATATGCCTCTTCTTCTTCCTTTTTTTTTTCATGTCTCAATTTTTTTTGGTTGAAAATGGAAATTATTGATACAATATTGTAGCTAAATCGTATTTTGAATTTTCTTAAGTCATTCTCCTTTCTCTCTCTTGCTCCTTCTCTTCTTTTTTATTGTCTTTCTTTTTTATTTTATTATACCTATGGACTTAAACTATGGAATTTACCTGCTATTTCCTTTCCAGTTTGTAACTACTTATGTCTCTCCCCAAACACATTTAAACTGTAGGACTTCCACTGTCTGCCAATTAATCAGTGTAGGTTTGGAAGCACGTTGTAAGTTCAGCCATTTGGCAAGCTTTTTTGGCTTTCACTTTCAGGTGGTATTATCTATGGGTCTCTCTCCAGATGTATACACTTCACAGTTAGCTAGTAAAGTATGAAGAGCTTGTCATTTGTTTTCTGGCTCTCTCTTCCGAGAATCTTCACTCTAACCCCCGCCCCCATCCCACCGCCCCTGGGGACCTCTGAATGTCCCATCTTGGATAGAAAGGTCAGGTTAGCAGATATGAACCTTTTCCCATTTGTGTCCCTCTCAGTTGCTAAATTTACTGACAGTGTCTCCAGTGGCTTAAAACCAAGACCATACCTTCTGGCAACAGTATTGCTAGTTTTCCCCTTCTTGTCTGCACTGGTAAAATCTTTCTCACAGCTGTGTTGGGAGGATGGCAACTTGGTGAAAAGGCTGCATACTTACACTACTGTGCAAAGCTCTATGGGGTTTTGTGAGTAAATGCTCCTCAATCTCTTGTTTTTCTTTGAGTACCTTCTAGAACTAAAATGTTTGTTTGTTGACAATTGGATGTTAATGATTGTTAATAGTTGTTAATAATAATTTTTAGTTTTATACTTGTCATTTTGGAAGAGGGTTAATTCAGCCTCTTCAAACTATTATAGCCAGATGTCTGTAGAAGTGTCTGTGCCTGGGTCCTTATTAAAGGAAGATTGATTGATTGATTGATTGATTGATTTAGTTTACTTCTAAAGACCAGAGATAAGAAGAAAATGTTTCTTGATTGAGGGTGAAGTGTTCAGATCAGCACAGAAATGAAGCCTGGGATAAACCTATTTCATGTCTTGATTTTTCCAAGGACAGATCAATGTATGTTGGTAAAAGTATTATGTCTGTAAACATTTTGATCATAAGGAAATAGTCCATAGAGAGGGAAGAATTAGGGTTAGTAGACTAGGTTTGTTTTAGCTATGTGTTTTTGAATGATCTGAGTGCTCATTTAATCTCCGAGATTCAACATCCTTACACTAGTATAAAGAGTTTGGACCATATGGTTTGGCAGTCATCTCCAAATGCCTGGATAGGGAACAGCTGCATTAGAGGCAGTTTTAGTATAAAATTCTTGTTCTTCTTCCTAAATTCCCCATTTAGTGGAAGAAGAGGAAAGGTGGGGCCTTTATTTTTCACAAGCATCTCTGCAGATTTTCTGTGGAACCAGGATTTGGAGGCACTGTTCCCTCACACTCCCCCCACAGCTCCACTGACCTTTCTTACTTCTTCCTTTAGCATATATCAGGTATCATAAGTGGACATTCTTTTCTGGACAGTTATACACCATCTGTATGGTATTTTGTTGGTGCATGGTACTTCCCTAAAAATAATGCATGTCTTGTCCCCCTCTCCACTGATTATGGTACCTGGTTCAGATACTGGATATAGTTTATGTAGGTGTTAGCAGCTCAGCAGAAGGAGTATTGTTTACTTAGTGAAAATGCTGGCATAGCCCTCTCTTCATGGGCCAGTAATGTATATAAGGCCAGCAAGGTCTGGGAATATCCCTGCATAAGTCATCATGCTATTTGTTCATATCCCCAAAGAAAAGGTGTTTTTGCTTTTGGTCTCTCACAGACTTCTTTTTTAAAATTCCTAAACCCTAAGAGAGAAGTAGAACATTAACAATAACAAAAAACAAACAAACAAGCAAAATATAGTGTGGCATAAGCTTTCTGGGGATATATAAAAATTTGCAGTGTATTAGAATGTATTAGACCCACTAGTAAAAGAAGCAGAGAGCCAGTGCTGGCATGCATAGGCACTAAAATTAAATCCATGAGCAATGACAAATAAAAAGAGATCAGACTGCAAGAACTAATAGACTCTCTCACTTTTGCCTCCTGATGTTTGTATATCACTAGAAGTCTAAGAGGCACACATCTATAGTAGCTATAAAGTACTAATTATGTTCTCTTAGCTTAGTGGCATAGAAAGCTAGTGAAGGTAATGAAGGATGTAATTGGTAAAAATGCCTAGATAACATAAAAAATCATGGACTATGTTTTCATAATTATAATAGTTTAACATTTATACTACTTTTACATTTTAAAATATTAGTTTTGCAGTCAATTGCCCTTTTGTGCATCACACATTTGTGAGTTTTGCAGAAGAAGAAATAGTGGCCTCCTTTAGATCATAGGAAACTGACACAGAAAAATTGCTTGCACAAAACCATAGGGAGAGAAATGGATGGTCTGCAAGAAAGACTCAGTTTGAGGCAAGTAATTGTGATCTCATTCACAAAGGTGGAGACTCTTCTAAGACTTGGGAGGTGATGGTTTTAGAAAACAAACAAACAAAAAAACCCCAAACAATTCTGGAGAACTCGTAGGTACAATTCATCACAAAATGTGAATGACCTAGAAAGCAGCTCAGTGTCCTAAATCACTAGCAAATGTGCAAGTTTTTCCATCTATCACCCATCGACATTAGAAATGACATTACTTGATGAAGGCAATAGATTTTATTCTGAGATTTGCTACTGGATTTTATCTGAGTTCTTTTGAAAGAAAAATTTGTCACTGTTTTGTTAAACATATTTATTAATCTCCACATTTAAAATGTATTTGTGCCGTTCTTAGAAATGGTAATTTTACTCTTCTTTAGTCTCAATAAAACATAACTCCCCCGATGCTGGTTCTTGACAAATCCCCAGACACACTTAGCCTTTAAAATCAATTCCATCTTCATTTCTTATTATATCAGAACAAACAAGACACACAGAAGTGTTGTGTATATTTGGGATCACAGATTATGATTTAAAATGTGCTGATATACCCAAAAGAATAACTTTAAATTAATTACTGTGTATCAGAGCAATTTTCTGTCATTCTGTATTCTTCAAGTCAAGGGTTTTACTCTAAATGAACACATATTTCTACACTAGCAAATGAACATTAGTAAGTACATTTGGGGTAAAAATGAAGTGAAAATGAAATAGGATTTATTATTTAAGCCAAAATTTTAGGCAAAATTTGTATAAATGAGGCAGTTGATTGATAAAATGGAATTATATGTTTATATTATGATATAAGTGGATTTATGGAATTTTTTTCTTTGAAAAATTATAGAATTTTTATTAGTCTAAGGAATGGCTATGATTTATGCCTCTCAGATCTGACAGGTCTAATCTGCTGGCCTGGAACTGCTGGTTTCCTCAGGTTGGCTATCTTGCAGCAGGGAGGTATGGGACTCAATCCCAGGTCCCTGGGACCATGACCTGAGCTAAAGACAGATGCTTAACCGAATGAGCCACCCAGGCGCCCCTAAAATAGAGATCCTTCTATGAGATGATTCTGCGAATGTCGCTTAGAAACTTCATGTATTGGGATATCTGGGTGGCTTAGTCAGCTGGGTGTCTGACTCTAGATTTAGGCTCAGGTCATGGTCTTAGAGTTGGGCTCTGCACTGGGAAAGGAGCCTGCTTGAGATTCCCTCTTTCCCTCTGCCCAGCCTGTTTTCTCTCTCAATCGTGGGGGAAAAAAAAAAAGAAGAAGAAAAGAAAAAAAGAAACTTCATGTATTATGGGCCAAAGAGGCTTATCCAACATGAGAAGAAACTTGTGATCAACTTTTGACAATTGTCTGTGTCCTTAACATTAGTTATTAAAGCTTGACGCTGTTAAGATCTCTGATCCATGTGAGTCTGATCTGATGATCTGGTGTTGTATATTAGCTCAGGAATTTTGCCTCTGGATTTGAATCTTTGTTCCCCAGTTCCTTCCTGTGGGGAAGGGACTTGGGCAAGTTACCTAACCTCTCAGTGATTAATTATCTTACCTATAAAATAGAGAATAGGAATAGTTCATATTTTGAATTAAGCATGTAAAATGTAGAACATTGTCTGACATATAGTAAAGTTATTGTTAGATATTGAGATTCAATTTAAAGGTGTGGACATGATAAAAACCAACATTCATTAGGTATTTGGTGTGTATCAGGTACTGGTTCAGGCACTTTAAAATAATTGTTTTCCTCTAACTTTTAAAATCAATCCTGTAAATAGTGAGAAGAATTTCTACAAATGTGGAGAAGGAGAATAAGAGTAGGGTTTTCAGTTTGTCATTCTGAATCATATATAAGTCATGTTACTCCCCACTCTCAAAATGAATGTCTCTAGGTCCTTTATATTCAAAATACTATCTGTGGCATTGGTATCACCTGGGAACTTGTTAGAAATGCCAACCCTCTGGCTCTATCAAAGACTCCTGATTCAGAATCTGCATTTTAATAGAATCCCTGGGATGATTTATATGTCTGTTAAAACTTGAGAAACCATTTAGGTAGTTTTAGATGTTTCTTTCCCATTCATTTTATCAAGTATATCTGCCATGATTTCTAATAAATACATTTTTAATTGCTGCATATTTTCATTGAACTTTGTGCTTTAATCTTCAGCTACAACCTGGGAGTCATTTTACTCATGGTCAGTGCTAGTACTAAGGAAGGAGAAATGTAAAACAGAAAATTAAGGAAATTTTCCTTAATTGAACCGAGTTTCTCTCCACATAGTTCTGTTCATACTGGGTTAAAAAGGAAAAAACCCTGTCACATGGAATTTAAGTTTATGGTTTATGGTTTTAAGTAGAAATAAATCTAGCATTTCCACTGTCTGCATTTTCTTTTACTTGTGTCTCTGCAGAATGAAATCAGATATGGAACATAAGTACTTGATAATTCTCAAAGCCACTGGCTTTAGGGAATGTAATTTACTCAGATTTTGATCCAATGTCTTTTTTCTACTGTATGATTTATGAAAGATTTTGCAGAAGTTTTATTATATACCATTTATGAATCAGGTTTAATTGGAGAAAATTATGCTTCTTGCACTTGCCCTATTGATTAGAATTCCTGAAATACCAATAACATTTTTGTTTCATAACAGTACTAAACTTCCATGCATACTAAATCAATTAATTAAACAATGTTGGTCATACTGTAGCAATACATTTTAACTTAAACAAAATTAATCTTACTTATTTCACCATAATACTCCCAGGCTCTATTCATGTTGTTGCAAATGGCCAAGATTTATTTATTTCTTTATGGCTGAGCTATATTCTGTAAGTCAGAAAAAAACACCATGTGGTTTTAGTTATATATGGAATCTAAAACTCAAACACATACAAATGTACAAACAAAACAAAACTCATGATACAGAGAATAGATTGGTGGTTGCCAGAGGGGAGGATAATGGGCGCCATGGGTAAAGGGGATCTAAAGGTATAAATTTCCATTTATAAATAAGTAATGGAGATATCATTTACAGTATGATGACCGTAGGCAGTAATATTGCATTGCACATTTGAAAGTTGCTACAAAGGATATCTTAAAAGTTCTCATCACGAGAAAAAAAACTGTAACTTTGTATGGTGACAGATGGTAACTAGCCTGTTGTGTTCATTTTACGATGTATACAAATGGCCAATCATTATGTTGTATACCTGAAACTAATCTAATGTTCTATGTCAATTATACGTCAATAAAAAAATAGTGTAATTTTGGGAAGCATTAAAACAGTAAAGTGAGGGAGAAAAAAAACACTCCGAACCTTGTAAAAATAGTAGCCTGTCATTGATCTTAATTTTCAGTTTGCCCAGAGTCATTGAAAACATAAAACAGCTTTAGGGCTATAAAAATTCATGAAAATAACCTCAAAGACAACAAAGGGTGTTTTTTCAAAGTTTGGGGGTCAGGTGGGGGGGAAGGAAAACTTCATGTGTGCCTTCATTGGAGGTTATTGACATGGAAATTGGAGAAGGGCAAACTAGAATCACAACATCTTAACGTATTTGATCTGGAATACCTGTTTATTCAGCTTTCTCTAGTTGCTCCTGAGATGGAAGCACAGACAAAAATTAGGGAAGCTGGCAGTTATTAGCCATATCCTGATTATTTTTAGCCAATTGCCATGGAGGTTGTGGTTTGTTTCCTGGGCTGGTTGCAGCAGAAGTTGTAGGTCAGAGTTCTATTTTTATATATCATCTAGTTACCATATATTCATTCTTCCAGGAGAGAATTCAAATTTTGACATGAAGAAACTAAAAATATTAAACCTGAAGTTATTATATATTTTTAAAAAGAAACAATGTTTTTACTTGGTTTTAAGCCAGCGCTGTCAAATATTAAAAGTTATTGGGACACCTTGTGGCTCAGTAGCATCTGCTCAGGTCATGATCCCAGGTCCTGAGATTGAATACCGCATTGAGCTTCTTGCTGGGGGAGTTTGCTTCTCCCTCTGCCTGCAGCTCCCCCTGCTGGCTGTCTCTCTCTCTTTCTCTCTCTCTCTCTGGCAAATAAATAAAATATGTCTTTGAAAGTTATTTAAAAATAATACGTGTAAGGATTTGACTATTTCCATTTGTGCTGGGTAAAATGCTGCTTGCCAGAGTTAAAGGAGAAATAAAACAAGTTGTTATTGAGGTGATTTGAGAGCTATTACTTTTGATATCTTTTGGACCTCAAAATAAAGCTGCAGTGGGGATTTTAGAAGAAATTTTTAAAAAGATGGGTATAAAGACTAAATTTATGGTGAGATTTGGAATCATCAGTGCAACCTTGCAAGCAGTTCAGTGATGGTTGAGTGAGAAAGATTGGTCAGCAGTGTAACAAGCTCTAGTTCAACTTGTGGGACTAACTAAAAAAATGAACCAATTAAATCATTTTAACCAACATTTAAACATTTATATTGTTCCAAGCATAGTGTTATGGGCTTAGTGAATATTAAAAAGAATAAGATCAAGGTCAATCTTTGTGGAAATTCGTACAATGGATAGACATTCAGTTACTTTTATCCATATGCAAGAATCTTTTCAAATATGACACTGTCTCTTTAGGAATGGAAAGTATATTTTAACCAATTGATGGGTTATACTACTTTCAAAGGATGGTAAATTTATGCTTTTTATACATTTTTATACATAATGTATCTCTTTTACCTGCTATTAGGAGTGTCATATACAAGCACATCATCAGAATACATATAACTTGTCAAAATGGCTTTTTAACTTCTTTTTAAAATCACTTAATGTCAAATTTTAGTATATTAATTAAAATTACTATACCACCTATGTATAGCCAGTTACAAATGGAAGAATTTATAGTTAATTCATCTTCAACCTTCATTAAGGTTTTGGTAATTAAAGATAAATAGCACCAGAACCTGGTCCATTTAGTTTATGTACTTCTTAGTTATCAATGAAATTCAGTAAAGAACATTAATATTTTCATTGGATTTCTGAAAGCTCTTCTGGGGTTCTGCAAATATTACCCAATCCCCACTTTGGGATTCTGAATTAATAGTTCCCAAAGAATTTTCCAAGTTCTTCCTTGGCTGCAAATTCATATCTATTATAGTGTGTGCTCATATGGTTAGTTAATGAACTAGGCTAAGATAAATAAAATTGTTTGCAAATTGGACAGGCTTAAAGTGTGCTTGAAAGAGATTTGTGTGTTGAAAAAGAATAAAATTAATATAGTTAAACTGGAAAAAATAGCAGACAGATTCTGTTTTCAGAAGTTTCAAAGAATTTTTACATTGTGTCAGACTGAGTTAAATTTATGCTCTCAATATATGCAGTGTTTGTTCTTACTTTTAATTTGCTTGTGTTAATGTTTCTTGTTCATGATTTATTTGGAAATTTAATGCTCTGAGAACCAGCAGATGAAGATAAGCTCTTCTCTTATTTTAAACTTAATGTCTCTCCTACAGTACTCTTCACACTCCTGAAACCCCCGACATAGTATCTCTTCTCTAGAGACCCCTCCATTGCCTTGCTGGTCATATCTCTGAGCTTCTCTCTCTCTCACTTCCCTTATTTCTCCTTTGACTAATTATGCATTGTAACCCCACCCATCTTCAAATCTAATAAAGGTCCTGCAACTAATACATCTGTAAAACAAGAATCATTCTAGATACCATCTGTGTTTCTGTTTCTAGAGCCTAGTTTTGGAGTTTAACTGCAAACTCCTTCCCTGCCCTCCCTCCCATGCAACCAAGTAACTTACCTGTCCAAATAATGTGCCCCCCTCAAATGAAAACATATGCAATACTGTCCTCTAGGTGAATTTTCATACTGGTTTCTAAGTGTAGTCAGTTTTAGTCAAGTACATACACCTGCTACAAACCTCCCTTCTCCCAGTTTTTACCTTTGTGTGTACATTTTAAAATTACATTTTAAGGATCTCTTCAAAATGAACATGTTTGTTTGGTCAAAATTGTAAGGGTGCCTGTGTATATGTATAACAACATTTCTCACCTTTAAAATTATAGAAATCTGTTCTTTATTCAAATTTCACAGACAAAACTTTGTAAAAATCAGCATTATTCTTAAGAGGTCAAACTATGGACCCTTTAAACTTTTTATGTAAAATGCTCCATGTAAAATATACCCATGGTTGTGAGTGTGCAGTGCTCTAGAAGCAACTTTAATTATATTTCCTGTGAAAGAAAGACTATCCCAAAGAAATTTTTCTTTAAACTTCATTAAATAAATGAAAAACATGAAAATGAAAAGAAAAACACTCGTGGCTATAACAATATTTAGAAACATTACTAAAAAGTTAGAGAAATAAAATGTTAATGTTTTTATGGATAAAATACATTTTATTTTTTATTTATTTATTTATTTATTTATTTATTTATTTTTAAAGATTTTTATTTATTTGACAGAGAGAAATCACAAGTGGGCAGACAGGCAAGCAGAGAGAGAGAGAGAGGAGGAAGCAGGCTCCCTGCAGAGCAGAGAGCCCGATGTGGGACTCGATCCCAGGACCCTGAGATCATGACCTGAGCCGAAGGCAGAGGCCTAACCACTGAGCCACCCAGGTGCCCCCTAAAATACATTTTATTAAAGCCTACATATTTTTGGTGATTTGATTTTTCTGCTGACTCATGAACAAGACTAGTTTATATGTCACACTTGGAGAATTATATGGTAGTTTAAAATTAAATTAATCTAAATTAAATAATTAACAAGTATATGTCTTATTTGTGAGAAATAATCTTAATGGGGCTCCTGGGTCATATAGTTGTTTAAGCGTCCAACTCACGTTATTGACTCAGGTCTTGGTCTTGGGGTGGTGGATTGGAGTGTCCCTCTGACTCCTCCTCGCTCAGTGCAAAGTCTGCCTGGGACTCTCTCTTCCCCCTCTTCCTCTCCTCCCCCCCCAACCCCACTTCACCCCCGCCATGCATGTTCCTGTGTGCTCTCTCTCTCTCTCAAATAAATAAATCTTTTAAAAAATCACCTTATTATTTGAAAATAACTTAAAAGCAATGAAATAATTTATATATCCCTGATACGGGAAATGTCCCTTTGCATTTGACCTACTCATGATAGAACACGTGCATTCTAGGTACCGTTGTAAACCAGTAAACACTGAGAGTGATTTCATTAAAACCCACCCTTGGGGTCCCCGGGTAGCTCAGTGGATTAAGCCTCTGCCTTTGGTTCAGGTCGTGATCCCAGGATCCTGGGATCGAGCCCCGCATCAGGCTCTCTGCTCAGCAGGGAGCCTGCTTCCCCCTCTCTCTCTGCCTGCCTCTCTGCCTACTTGTGATCTCTCTCTCTCTCTGACAAATAAATAAATAAAATCTTAAAAAAAAAATCCACCCTTTTCTCATGCGTCTCTAGATCAGCCTAGTCCAGGAGAAATAAAATGCAAGACGAACCACATATGTAATTTTTAATTTTCTGAAAGTGGCCATGTTTAAGTAGTAAAAATAAACATATTAATTTTAATACATACTTATACAAACCAATATGTCAAACTTATTTTTTACCATGTATATAATATAAAATTAATGAGACATTTTTCATTCCTTTTTTTCTAAGTTAAATCCAGTGTGTACTCATTACTTATAGACATCTCAGATTAGACTAATTCTATTTCAAGTGCCTAATAGCTATATATGTAATGACTCCCATATCAAAGAGCATAGCAATTCCATTTATCCTAAATTTTCAACTGCTACTGATGAACAACTTGATTAAAAATCCTCGAGTTTGATCCTGCACTAGAGGATCGATGCAGAGAAATGGAAGCATATAAAAGTAGGGAAATTTAGCAAAGCAAAATGCTTTGCTAAAGTAAGCAATAGGTGCTACTTTTGGTATAATTTAATAATTTAATAACTTAATAACTATGTTTTCCTTTTATTTTCAATTTATTACCTCTAATTTTTGGTTAATGCCACTGTGGCTCTATGCTAAAAAGATTATCTTCTTTCAGATGGTAATTTGATTTGTTTTAATAAGTGATCTTGAAGTACACTAGAGTTTTGGAATTTCCACAGTAAAAATGTCTATTATCCTAAAACAAAATTTAGAATAATTTTTAAGGGAGTTAGACTTTATCATAAATAGAGAAAAATGTAGAGAATGTAGATTTCACAGTTAGAGGGTTATCCTTTTAATTAGGAAGTCATAGCAATCTTAGAAAATAGGCTAAAAGGAAGTGAACAATCTAAGGATACTTAGAATAACCCATAAACCTGTGTATTAAAGCTGTGTGGTTGATTAATTTGGTTATATACCATGCCTACAAGTTATGTTTAGTGAATAACTAACTTCCTACAGACTACTTGATCCTGGAGAATTTTTTTACTGTTGTTTTTGCTATTTTACATTTCTATTTTTTACTGATTCTAAGTAGTCTTTAATATTGCTATCCAGCTTATATGTGGTTGGTCTTAGAGAAATGGATTAAGTAGATATGCCCAGCATTTCTGTACATTTGTAGACTACATGACTAAGCTCCTTTTTTTTTTCTTTTTAGATTTATTTATTATTTTAGAAAGATACTGAGAGCACACAGGGGTTAGGGGCAGAAGGAGAGAGCGAATCTCAAGCAGACTTCCTGCTGAGCATGGAGCCCAAGGCAGGGCTCTGTTTCACAACCCTGAGATCATGACCTGAGCTGAATTAAGAGTCAGACACTTAACCAACTGAGCCACCCAGGGGCCCCATCACTAAGCTATCTTGTTAAAAAATTGTGTGATCAAGTCACATCAGTGCTTTAAATATTATCAGTTTTGGATTCAGTAAAATTAGATGGATAGTAATTTAGTACAAATGCCAGCACCTGGTGGTAAGGCATGCACACACAGGCATCCCCCATCCCCACGTATATCTGAACAATAAATGAACAGTTTAGAAAACCTATGAAATATGTGGTATATGGTCAAGAAAAGTATATCCATAGAGTACATGAAGCTGAGCATTATAATGTTTTAACACCCTTTAATCAAAGACTGTTATTTCTGTATGATTAAAATGACTAATAAAATAATTTTATGTCTTATGAAAAGCCAAATAAGGGAAACAACTTATTATATGTAGTATGACTTACCCTTTTAAATCTGAATTTCTAGGTCTTCTCTTGGCATGTATGATTCTATACTGATTTTTATCAGCCAATATAATTTTGTTCATGATTTAACTTTTTAAAATATCATTTAACCTAAAGGAAGTAATAGAAGACAGTATGCCTTCTATGGTTGAAACAACTATACAGATTTAAACATGAAATATAACTTAAAGTGCTCTAAGTGCTGTTTTAAAGATTGTGTCTGGGCATTTCTCTTACTTCCCATCTCTTTTACTTTAAGGGTCTCCAGTAAATTCAGTTATTTCTGAAACCCTCAAATTCAGATATACTTTTTTAAAGTCTCTATCTCTCCCTTGATCCTTCCTTGATCTTTTTTTTTTTTAAGATTTGTTTATTTATTTTAGAGAGGGAGAGAGAGCAGAAAACACATGCTTGAATGGGGAAGGGGGGAAAGCAGAGCAGGGGAAGAGAGAGAATCTCAAGCAGAGTCCCCACTAAGCATGGAGCTCAGTGTAGAGATCATGACTGGAGTCCTATGCTTAACTGACTGAGCCACCCAGGTGCCCCAGTCTTCCCTTGATCTTAAAGATGGACAGGCACTTAACTTGCCTATACATAACTGGTCATTTGTGCCTTATGTGCCCTTGTGCATGAACATGGCATGGCTTTACTTGCTTATTTCACCTGACTTCTAGCCAACCTTCAAGACTTTCTTCAGTGTCAACACTGCAAGAAGTCCTCCCTGATTCCCCAATTGAGTTAGATGCCTCCCTCACTGCATTTAGAGTTACCAAGGTAAGAATGCTTAGTAGCGTGAATAATGCTTCTCCTTCACCAGATTGTGAGCTCTTTGAAGACATGAGCTAGTGCTTGGCTTTATATGCGGTCTCGTGCTGAGACCACATTACATTTAGTATTTATTGGAGAAATCAGTGAATGAATGGATGGATGACTAGATGTTGAATGAATGAAGGTACATTTGGCATGCTTTGTTTGCCTAGACTTTATCTCATCACCTTTATATAGAAGATACATCAAGCAAGATGCAAATCAAGTGGCAAGAAGACTCATTTCATTTGGTATTAATTTTGAAATTCACCCCAACTTTTTAATTATTACAGAAGTACTTTTTTCCTGAAAGCTCCTGCTTATGACTTTGATTGCATTAAAGAGAAGAAAGAATAATATATTATCAGTATGCTATTTAGCAGGTTTTGGTTTGCTTTGCTTTCTTCTGTCATATTCTAGAACTTGAATGACGCTGAGCTCATTTTTAGCTATCAGATCTATTAGGGTAAAATAGTTAGATTTACTATCATTAATCAAAATTGCTTTGGAAAAAAACACACCATTTTGTTGGGAAGATTTTTGGTTGGAGATCTGTGCTTAGTTTGTGTATGTGCATATTTATGCCCAATCTAAAGCTAGAGTAACTGCTTTTGTCTTTTGCCATCATGAGTTTTCCCACAGTGCCATTGTTTCCTTAATAGTTGAAGAAACATTCCAAGAAACACTAAAACTGTCTCTGTAATCATTGCATTGAGTGATTCTTAGAGCCACACATTTGTTCGAAAATAACTATGATGTTGGACTTCTTCCAGGCATCATACATATTTGGAATATTTATTTTTAGTCAGTCAAAGAGTATGAACACATGTCTCCTTTCTTAACCAACTGAGCCACCCAGGCGTCCCTGTCTCCTTTCTTAAAGAAAAGCTGTCTCCGCTCACCTCATGCACGGACGTAATAAAGTCTCTGCAATGAAGTAGTGTTGATTATTGCTTCGCACAGTTGCAGCAGCCTCATTAGTTTCACTACATAGCTTGAAATGGTTTCATGCCAAATTAAAAATGTAGGTCATTCAAAGGACTAATGGTGCTAGTTCAGCATGAAGTGATTTCAAGCTCACCTATATCCAAGCCTTTTATCTTATTCTCTTACAAACCACTTCTCACAGTGGTTATAATTTTATATGTCATTTTTATGAAATTATATGTAATTACATTATTAGAAACACAGGCTTTATATATGCCCTCCAGATTATGGACTTTAAGGCAGTAATTTACAGTGTCTGATAAAAGTACTCAGGACGTTTGTTTCCTTTAATTTTAGGGAATAATTATCATAATTTCATGTTTTCCAAAAATGCATTCTGTAAAACACTGATTCTGTTGTTTCTTGGGATGTGCCATTCAAAGAAGAAACAAATCATGAAGTAAATTTGGAAAACTATGAATTAAACACTTTTAGATGAGATTCAGGATTGTGGAACATCTCAGAGTCTGATATATGCATTGATAAATCTCACTAATGAATCAATGACAATAAAAATATTTCAAGCTTCTTAAAAAATTCACTTGCCCTTTCAACAGTGTTTAGCATTATTGACTGCTTATGTTATTTTTCAAAATTAAAAGTCTAATTATTAAAGATTAATACAGTTGCATATTTCAAATGTTGGAAAAGTTACAAACGTATAAAGTTAAAAAGTTTGCATATGCTTTTCCATACTCTGTCCCTTCCCCTACTCAGGTATTCATTGTCATTAAATACCATCTCTTAAAAAGTGACAAACATTACCTACATATGTATGCATGTATATATGCAGATATGTATATACATATATTTCTTTTTAAGATAAAGATTATCATATCTTTCACAGTATTCAATACCTTTATTTTTAACCTCTCAGAATAATTGAGTTTTTTTCTCTGTTAATACACAGATTTTTTTGTTCTTGTTGTTCTTTTGTAAAGATGTGTGGTATTGTGTGAAGTGTGATATTGTGATAAGTGTTCTTTGGATGTAACAACTTTTTTTTTTTTAAGATTTTAATTTATTTATTTGACAGAGATCACAAGTAGGCAGAGAGGCAGGCAGAGAGAGAGAGAGAGGAAGAAGCAGGCTTCCCACCAAGCAGAGAGCCTGATGCGGGGCTCGATCCCAGAACCCTGAGATTATGACCCAAGCCAAAAGCAGAGGCTTTAACCCACTGAGCCACCCAGGTGCCCCTGGATGTAACAACTTTTTTAGTCTGTCCTATATTTATGGACATTTAAGTATGTTATTACTATAACAAGTCATCAATCTTGTTCATATATTGTCTCACATGTATAGTAAATATTGCATTGTTTTTCCCAAAGCAGAATTGCTAAGTACAAAAGTACTGCATTTATAATTTTGATAAACATTAGCAGATTGCCATTCACAGGGGTATTATGATAACATTAGTAAGAGAGTACCTGTTTCTACCCAGATTGGCCAAGATGATTTATCAAATTGTAAAATTTTTTTTCTAGTCTTTTTTTCTGATTTGGAGCTCTCTTCATTATATATCCTGTGCTAAGATGCTGATGTTAATATTTAATTTAGGAGTTTTGCATTGATAGCTTAAGTGAACTTTATTTTGTTATGCAATTTTGGTCACATATTGGTATTAGTGTTGTATTTGCATCAAAACATTTGGACAATTAAATCACAAATTAAGTTCTGAAATAATTTAAATAGCATTTGAACTATCTACCTTAACGATTTGGTTGAGTTCTAGGAAAACACTTGGATGAGTTGCTTTTCTGGAAGGCAGTTCTTGGTATAATTTCTGTATTACCTATATGAAAAGCTCAAGTGATTAGAATATATTTCTCTTTGCGCTTTTCATGTTAAGTTTTTATATATAATGAAACTCTGTTTTATAAGTTCAAAGTAAATGAGACTTAGTCATATATTTTTTTAAATTACTAAAAGGACAATTGAGTAAGTAAATTTCCATTTTATGAAGGAACTTAAATTTAAATGCACATCCAGATGTAAATGATCTTTGTGGAAAAACAAATAAAAGCAATAAAAAAACATTTTTTTCTTCTTTCTAAAGCCTGACAGTCTATCCTAATTATCACTACTGCCTGATCTAAGGGGTAAAAACTAATTTTTTCCACTATATTTACATTTCACCATAATGGATGAGTCTTGGTCCATGGAGCTTTTCATGCTTTCTTCAGAATATAAATCAGAAAACCCTTGAAGCAGATTCCTACATAGCTCAAGAGATACTTTTTAGCATATAATAACCTTCAAGGTAGAAGGAATTTCCTTTTCTTAGGACTATATTAATTTCAGATTCCTAAAGCCAAGTATACTTAATGAAATATTGAAGTCTTTTGTATTCTGAGCAGATGTTCAGTGGCCATTTGTTAAAATTCCTCTTTGGACTGAGTGATAGGCAAAGATGTTTAGATAAATGTGCCATCCCTTGCTTCCATTTGGCTGTGCTGACCTGTTTTGAATTCTGGAAACTAACATGTGTATGTTTCATCAATCTGATTTGTGCAAAGTTCATTATGGATTTGGGAACAGATGGTCTGCCTATAATACCCAGTGATATCTGGTCCTTGGGCTACATCTACTTTCACAACCCCATAATTTTTTTTAATAAAAGGAAGAAGAATAATTAAGTAAAATAAATGTTTCTTATATTTAATTAAGTAGACAGATACTATGTGATAAGCATCCATCACTTTATTTTCTAATTGTATTTCAATCTTTGTGTGAATATATTAAATGTCTCTAGTTCATATTCTCCTATAAAATAATCAGCAGGGTAAAGAAAGACCTTCTCTATTAGATAAGCTGTGGACAGGTGGAGAATATATGGTCCATCCATATTCATTTAGAATTTTCAGATTATAGTAGTTTCTTTAGATCTAGGCCTTAAAAGTATTGTGTGTTGTATAATTCTTAAAAAAAATCAACTAATGTTTTCTTTGTTATGAAGAAATAGAATAATATTTATTGCTCCTATGGGATTGATAACAGAAATGGCAAAATGCACCAGTTAAATTAATTTTTCTCTTATGCTATGCTATATGATGAAAGTATTTCATGTGGATGCTGTGATTGCCTAAAAGGAGAAGATATCTTTGTGTAACCTGTTTTCTGTGGCCAGTAAAAAGATACATAAATTTTCCTTATATAGGCACTTACATTAAGTCATTTCCCACATTTCTGTTAGCAAAGGTGGTTTGAGCAGTACTCTCTTAACCTTTATTGACACTGAATTTAATTATTTTTTGCAATTTGGTGGAATAATTTATATTACATTTACTCAATCATGCTCTATTTAAAGTAGTACTACTTAACATATGAATCATAATAGGACTCTTCTTAGTGATAGAAATGAACTTTCCAAAAAGAGATTAAATGATGTGTTTGGTTTTTTTATGTTGGTGGTGGTTTTTTTGTTCAGCTGATGTGGTTCATCATCCGAAACATAAGGAGAACCACATTTTCACTTCTTACTATAGAGTTAGTTAACAAATTGTGCTTTTGGTGCTCTGGAAAGTGTTTTTTATTTTATGTTTTTTTAAAGATTGTATTTATTTATTTGACAGAGAGAGATCACAAGTAGCCAGAGAGGCAGGCAGAGAGAGGGGGGGATGCAGGCTCTCCGCTGAGCAGAGAGCCGGATGTGGGGCTTGATCCCAGGACCCTGAGATCATGACCTGAGCCGAAGGCAGAGGCTTTAGCCCACTGAGCCACCCAGGTGCCCCTGGAAAGTGTTTTTTAAATGCTTTTATTTATGTGATTCAGTTTTTACTCTATTAGTTTATGGCAATCCACTTTAGTTTTCCAACATTAATCTCACTCTTCTAGTTTATATAAAATATCTCTGTTATAATTTAGTTTTTACCAAATATCAAAATAACTGGGTTAATAAGATGGGTACATGAGTAACTGCTGGGAATATGGTGCATGTTTGTCAGTCCTTTGCCTAAATTTTATTAAATCTACTCCAAAGTCCAAAAACTTTGAGTGTATATGTCTTCCCTCTTTTTCATGCCTGGCATTCAGCTTCTGTAACTTTTATTCCAGTTTCCAAAAATTAGAATAGAATACATATCTCATATATTGTATTTGTCAATGAAAACATTCAAAATAACTCCCTCCTTGAATAGATTTCAACAGACCTTTGCTTTTCAAATAGAATGTCAGTGACTTTAGAGGTTTTGGTCTCCACCTTAGACATCTGCACAAATGAATGTCTTTAAAACATTCTCTTTATAGAGTTGGGAATTACCAAATGAGGCCCATTGGAAAGGACATCCTTTTTATTTTAGATGTTTGCATAATTGTTATTTACCTGCAACAGCTGAGATTGCAGAACAAAAATGAGTCAGTCAGATGTTCATTTCATTGAACCATTAGAAAAAGTGCACCTGCCTTGCCAAAGGCACTAGTTCTTTGAGAATAATAACATTTTTGCACATATAACATAAAAGATACATTGCACTCTCAGAGAAGTTTTGTTGCATTAGATTATGGTAATTCGCATTCAGAAGAATTTAGATTTAGTAATATTTCTGTCATGTATTAATTACTTCCTATACATTCTTTTTTTTTTTTTTTGCTTCCATGAGTGTCATTTCCTAATATTTGAAATAGAGGTCATATTGTCTGGGTTGCCTGCTTCTTAGGTACTTGTTGTCCTATTACATGGAAAGCAAAGTCAGGGTGAGTGATAGTTCATATTGACTATGTAAGGTAAAATGGTAAATCCAGAGATGGTGAATGGTTTAATTTTAAATGCATGTTTATCTAGAGAAATCCTAAATAACTGTATTTCCCAATGTGTAAATCTAGTTTACAGAGGGAAAACTCATATGAAGAGATGTGTATATTGTACCCATTTACTCTAGAAAGACTGGAGGAGCCTGTAGAAATCATACATGTAGACTCTGGAGCCAAACTGCACTAATGAGAATTTTGCTGTATCATTTAATAGCTTTGTGATCTTGTGGAGATAATTAGCCACCTTGTGCCTCAGTTTCCTTATCTGTAAAACCAGGATAATAATGTCACCTACCTTATAGGGTTCTTAAAGATGATAAAATGAGTATTATACTGTCTGACATATAGTAAGCTCTCTATTATAATAATAATAATTATTACTTAGCTGTACACTTAAAAATTAGTTAGGCACTTTACTCACCAGTCAGGTATGGTATGGTTTTTCTTTGAAATATGCCTGGTCTGTTTAGAAATAAACTATAATGTATAAAATCTGGACATCAGATAAGTCTAAATGGATGTGTCTAAGAAAGAGATGTCTTTCTCCATTCAATTATCTATTTAAGCCAAAGACAAACTCCCACAACATCCACAAAACTAAATTATTTCCTTATTTCTTTATTCAAAGCTATTTGAAAGGAGGAAGTACAGTATATTTTAGTCACACACTAGTTTTGTGATTCCAACTCTACTAGCTACAGTATTTTAGTCAAATTTCTAAACCTTTCTGAGACTCAGTCTCTACATTTGCAAATTGGGTTTGTTGTGGGGACTTAATGAAAGAGGTGGTTTTCCTAGAAATGGTCTCTGGAACATAGAAAAAACACTAATAACAAAGAGGTGGAGGAGGGAAGAAATAATAATAATCTAATAATAGATTATTAAATATTTTATTGCTATTATTCATTTAATAACTTAATTAACATGGAAATTGGGGGATGACTTTTATTTTTTAAGATTTTTTTTTTCTTTTTTTTTGAGAGGGCGAGTGAGAGAGAGATCAAGCAAGCACAAGCAGAGGAACGGGCAGAGGGAGAAGCAGACTTCCCGCTGAATAGGGAGCCCGAGGGGCAACTCGACCCCAGGACCCTGCAGTCATGACTTGAACAAAGACAGATGCTTAACTGACTGAGTGACTCAGGTGCCTGGCATTTGTTTTCTTAAGAATTTTTAGCAATGACTCCAAAGTGTCCATGCACATAGTGGGCTCTTAGTATTGCCTAAGTGAAGAACTGGTGAATGGGAGAGATCCTGATGATATTTCAGAATGAGGTATAGGCTTCCACCTGTGGAATGAATAACTCATGAGAATAAAAGGTACAGCATAGAGAATATAGTCTATGATACTGTAATAGTATTTTATGGTGACAGATGGTAGCTATACTTGTAGTGGACATAGCATAAAATACAGAATCTTTTTTTCTTTTTTAAAGATTTTATTTATTTATTTGACAGAGAGAGAGAGAGAGAGAGAGATCACAAGTAGGCAGAGAGACAGGCAGAGAGAGAGGAGGAAGCAAGCTCCCTGCTGAGCAGAGAGCCCAATGTGGGCCTCGATCCCAGGACCCTGAGACCATGACCTGAGTTGAAGGCAGAGGCTTAACCCACTGAGCCACCCAGGTGCCCAAAATACAGAATCTTGATGTTGTGCACCTAGAACTAATATAACATATGTTGTCAACTACAATTAAAAAAAAATAGGAGAGAGAGGAGGAGTAATTAAGATGGCAGAGTAATAGAGGTCCCTGGGCTTGCCTTGTCCCTCGAACACAGGTAGATCAACATCAAATCATTTGGAACAACTAGGAAATTGATCTGAGGATTAAGAAAACAATCTGCACAGTTGGAGGAAGAGAACATGGCAGATGTGAGGTTCAGAGACATGAATTGGGAGAATGAAAAGCTACAGTGCTACAGAGGGCTGGGAGCCCTTTGCACAGAGAGAAGTCAGGGAGAGAGGGAGAGAGTGGGAATGAGCACAGCACATAAGGGTTCCTGCAAGGTCCCATGGTGTGGGGATCCCCTGGGTCACATGGGGAGAGAACATTCCCTTTCCTGGAGTGCATTTGGAAGAGGGTTTTTGTTTTGTTTTGTTTTGTTTGACTATCTAAGGACAAAAGACTTACCAGGGCAGCGTTGAGCAGCCATCCAACTGCAGGAGACAGAGACACATGCAGAGGGCAGATAACCTCGTTGTAGCTTTTTGCTGTGCTACAGCATAGACTCAGGCACTCACACAGGCATGCTACTCTTTTTCTGGGACTGAATGGTACCAGCACAATGCTGGAAGGCTATCCTCTAGGGCAAGGGGTTGGGTCTGCCCCCTGCCGGTTAGTTTGAATTCCAGAGCTGACTAGAGATAAAACACAGGAGAACTGTGGTACTGGGTATGCAGATAGCCAGGCACAGACAAATTGAGGGCTGGGATCAGATGAAAGCCTGGGGCACGGACAAGAAGACTGTTCACTTTTCTGTGAAAGCCTCCTGAATAGTAACTCCAGGAGTTCCCCTCCCTTGGATGAGAGGGTGGGATGACACCACCTTCCACCATCCCCTCACCATAAGCACCATTGGACTTCAGAGAGAAACACAGTGCCTCCATCAGAGGCTGGAATCTCTTGCACCAAGACCCACCCCACTGGATCCAGCAAGGGCATCTTTATTCAGGCAGGTCTGATTGTGGAGCCAGGGAAGTGGGCCTCTCCCTCAGAAGACCAACACAGACCCTCTGCATGCTTCAAGACTGCTGATCCTAGAGTGTTCCAAAGCATTTGCTTCAGTTCCATTGGAAATAGGATGCGGTTTTTTCCCCTTCATTTATAATTTTGTATTTATTTATTTTGTTTTATTTTATTTTTATTTTTAATTTTTTTTCTCTGACATTAGGCTTATGGTTTTTGTTCATTTGTTGGCTTGTTTCATTTTCTCCTTTTTTGGAGCAGGTCTTTCTTTCTTTTCCTTTGGAATCAGGCTTATACCTTTTTGTTTCTCTGTTTGCTTTCTTGTTCCTTTTCCTTTTCTCGGGTCAGCCTTAATTTTTTTTTTTTTTTTAATCAGGGTATCTTAACAAACAAATCAAAGCACACCTAGTTAAAGGTCCAAACATTCCACACTGCAAGCAAGGAAGAACTCTACAGAGGACTGAACCTGTAAGAAAGAACACCCAAAACACAACAGCAGAGTGCACACAGCATTCACAAGAAACACTTCCCTAAGCATACCTTGGACAGCATAGGACCCTTTCTTAATATAGTTTTACTCTCAGGAGCAGGAAGGATAATGAGTTTTCATAACACAAAAAAGACAGAAACCTAGACATAATGATAAGTTGGAGAGACTCCCCAAAAGAAATATCAAGAAGAAATCACAGCCCAGGATTTGCTCAAAACTGATATAAGCAATATATCTGAACAAGAATTTATAACAATAATCATAAGACTATTAGCAGGGCTTGAAAGAAATAGAGAAGACACCAGAAAAACCCTGACTGCAGAGATAAAAGACCTAAAAACTAATCAGGCCAAAACGAAAAAGCTATAACTGAGATACAAAATTGACTGGATGTAATCACAACGAGGATGGAAGAAGCAGAAGAAAGAATATGGATGATAAAATTATGGAAAATAATGAAGGTAAAGAAGAGAGAATGAAAATTATTAGATCACAAATATAGACTAAGGGAACTCAGCAATTCCACAAAGTACAATAATATTCATACCATAGGAGTCCAAGAAGAAGAGCAGGAGTAGGGGGCAGAATTTGATTAAATTATAGCTGAAAACTTCCCTAATCTGGGGAAGGAAACAGGCATTCACTTCCCAGAGGCAGAGAACTCCCTTCAAAATCAACAAAAACAGGTCAACGTCAAGACATGGCATAATGAAAATTGCACAATATGTAGATATAATTCTGAAAGCAACTAGTGACAAAAGGTCCTTAACTTACAGGGGTGGACACATAAGTTTAGCAGCAGACCTGTCCACAGAAACATAGCAGACCAAAAGAAAGTGGCATGATATATTCACAGTGGTTAATGGGAAAAAAAAATGGCAGCGAAGAATACTATATCCAGCAAGGCTGTCATTCCGAATAGAAGGAAAGATAAAGTTTCCCAGACAAAGGAAAACTAAAGGAATTCATGAACACTAAACTAGCTCTGTAAAAAAAATATTAAAGAGGACCCTTTGAATGGGAAAAAGATATCAGAAGTAACAAAGACTAGAAAGGAACAGAGACATTCTAAAGGAATAACAACTTTACAGGTAATACAATGGTACTAAATTCATATCTATCGATAATTATTCTGAATATAAATGGACTAAATGTCCAATCAAAAGACAGGGTATCAGAATGTATTTTTTTTTTAAAAGACTCATTGATATGCTGCTCATAAGAGGTTTATTTTAGACCCAAACACACCTCCAGATTGAAAGTGAGGGGTTGGAGAACCATCTATCATGCTAATGGACATCAGAAGGAAACTGGAGTACCCATCCTATGTCAGGAAAACTAGATTTTAAACCAAAGACTGTAATAAGAGATGAAGAAGGACATTCTATCATAATAAGAGGTGTATCCAACAAGAAGATCTAACAATTATAAATATTTATGCCCCCAACTTGGGAGCAGCCAAATATAAGGTCAATTAATAACGCACTTAAAGAAACTCATTGATAATAATACAATAATAGTAGGGAATATTAACACTCCACTCACAGCAATGGACAGATCATCTAAGCAGAAGATTAACGAGGAAACAATGACTTTGAATGACACACTGGATCAGATGGACTTAACAGGAATATTCAGAGCATTTCATCCTAAAACATCAGAATATACATTCTTTTCAAGGGCACATGGAACATTCTCCAGAATAGATCACATACTAGGTCACAAATCAGGCATTGACAAGTACAAAAAATGATTGAGATCATACCATACTTATTTTCAGACCACAACACTATGAAACCAGGATTTAACCACAGGGAAATTTTTGGGAAGACCACATATACATGGAAGTTGAAGAACATCTTACCAAAGAATGAATGGGTTAACCAGGAAGTTAAAGAAGAAATTTTAAAAATACATGGAAGCAAATGAAAATGAAAACATGACAGTCCAAAACCTTGGGGATGCAGCAAAGGTGGTCCTAACAGGGAAGTATATAGCAATGCAGGTCTTCCTCAAGAAACAAGAAAAGTCTGGGATGCCTGGGTGACTCAGTAGTTAAGTGTCTGCTTTCGGCTCAGGTCATGATTCCAGGGTCCTGGGATTGAGTCTTACATCGGCCTCCCTTCTCAGTGAGAGGCCTGCTTCTCCCTCCCCGACATCTCCTGCTTCTGTTCTCTCTCTCACTGTGTCTCTCTTTCACTGTCAAATAAGTTTTTTTTTTTTAAATTTTATTCCCGTGTGGAATTTTTTAAAAAATTTTATCTATTTTTTAAATTTCTTTTCAGTGTTCCAGAATTCATTGTTTATGCACCACACCCAGTGCTCCATGAAAAAAAAAAAAAAAAAGGTCTCAAAAACACACTGGAATCTTTACACCTAAAGGAACTAGGAACAGAACAGCAAATAAAGCCTAATACAGGCAAGGGAAGGGAAATAATGAAGTGGAAATAAATGATATAGAAATCAAAGAAAAATAGAAAAGATGAAACTAAGAGCTGGTTCTTTGGGACAATTAACAAAATTGACAAGCCCCTAGGTAGACTTATTAAATGAAAAGAGAAAGGACCCAAATAAATAAAATCATGAATGAAAGAGGAGAGATCACAACCAGCACTGCAGAAATACAATTTTAGGAGAATATTATGAGCAACTATATGCCAACAATTGGGGCAATCTGGAAGAAATGGATAAATTCCTAGGTACATATAAACTACCAAAACTGAAACAAGAAGAAATAGAAAATTTGAATGAACCCAAATCCAGCAAAGAAAGTGAATCAGTAATCAACAATCTCCCAACAAAAGAGTCTGGGACTGGATGGCTTCCTAGGGGAATTCTACCAAACTTTTAAAGAAGAATAAATACCTATTCTTCCAAAGCTATTCCAAAAAACAGAAATGAAGGAAAACTTCCAAACTCATTCTACAAAGCCATATTGATTCCAAAAACAGAGTAAAACCCACCAAAAAGAATTACCAATACTCTTGATGAACATGGATGCAAATATTCTCAAGAAGATACTAGTTAATCTAATCCAACAATACATTAAAAGGATTATTCACCATAATCAAGTGTTTATTCCTGGGCTGCAGGGTGGTTCAGTATCTGCAAAACAATCAATGTGATACATCATATTAATAAAAGAAAGGATAAGAACCATATAATCCTCTCAATAGATGCAGAAAAGGCATTTGAGAAAATACAACATTCTTTCTTGATAAAAATTCTCAAGAAAGTAGGGACAGAAGGAATATACCTCAACATCAAAAAGGCCATATACAAAAGATGCATATCTAATATTCTTCTCAATGGGGAAAAACAAAGAGCTTTTTCTCTAAGGTCAGGAACATGACCAGGATGTCTACTCTCACCGTTGTTGTTCAACATAGTGCTGGAAGTCCTAACCTCAGCTATCAGACAACAAAAAGAAATAAAAGGCATGTGAACTGACAAGGAAAAAGTCAAACTTTCACTCTTTGCGGACAACGTGGTATTCTATGTAGAAAACCCAGAAGACTCCACCAAAAAATTGCTAGAACTGACACATGAATTCAGGAAAGTCATAGGATATAAAATCAATGAACAGAAATCTGTTGCATTTCTAGCAATAATGAAGCAGTAGAAAGAGAAATCAAGGAATTAATCCCATTTACAATTGCACCAAAAACCATAGTTACTTAGGAATAAACCTAACTGGAGGTGAAAAATCTATACCCTGAAACTCTGTAGCACTTATGAAAGAAATTGAGGAAGACACAAAGAAATGGAAAAACTTTTCTTGTTCATGGATTAGAAAACAAATATTGCTAAAATGTCTATACTACCCAAAGCAATCTACAGATTCAATGTGTAGGAATCCCTATCAAAATAACACCAACATTTTTCACAGAGCGGGAACAAACAAACCTAAACCTGTATGGAGCCAGAAAAGACCCCAGATGAGCAAAGTAGAGTTGAAAAAGAAAAACAGAATGATAGGCACTACAATCCCAGACTTCAGTCTGTATTACAAAACTGTAATTATCAAGACAGTAGGGTATTGGCATAAAAACAGACACATAGATCAATAGAACAGAATAGAGAGCCCTGATAGACCCACAATTACATGGTGAAGTCATCTTCAATAAAGCAGAAAATAATATCCAATGGGAAAAAGACACTCTCTTCAACAAATGGTATTGGGAAAACTGGACAGAAACATGCAGAAGAATGAAACTGGACCACTTTCTTGATGAACCTCATCAAGATATTAAAAAAACAAAAAACAAAAAACTTCTACACAGCAAAGGAAACAACAAAATTATAAGGCAGGTGATAGAATGGGAGAGAAATTTGCAAATGACATATCAGATAAAGGGATAGTACCCAGAATCTGTAAAGAACTCATCAAAATCAAAACTCAAAAAATAAATAATCCAGTTAAGAAATGGGCAGAAGACATAAAAAGACATTATCCAAAGACCTATAAATGACTAACAGACACATGAAAAAATGTTCAGCATCATCATCATCAGGGAAATATAAATCAAAACCACAATGAGATACCACCTCATACTCGTCAGATTAACTAAGATTAACAACTCAGGAAACAACAGATGTTGGTGAGGATGCAGAGAAAATATAGTCCTCTTACACTGTTGGCAGAAATGGAAACTGGTACAGTCACTCTGGAAAACAGTATGGAAGTTCCTCAAAAAGATAAAAATAGAACTACTCTATGACCCAGCAATTGCACTACTAGGTATTTATCAAAAGGATATAAAAATGCTGATACGAAAGAGCACATTCACCCCAATGTTTATAGCAGCACTATCAACAATAGCCAAATTATGGAAAGAGTCCAAATGTCCATCAACTGATGAATGGATAAAAAAGAAGTGGTATATATAATGCAGTATTACTCAGACATCAAAAAGAATGAAACCTTGCCTTTTGCAACATTGTGGTTGGAACTAATGTGTATTATGCTAAGCAAAATAAGTCAGTCAGAGAAAGACAAATACCATATTACTTCACTCATATGTGGAATTTAAGAAACAAAATAAATGAACATAGAGGACAAAAAACAAAAAGAGGCAAACCAAGAAACAGACTATTAACTATAAAGAACAAATTGATGGTTACCATAGGGGAGGTAGGTGGGGAATGGGCTAAATAGGTGATCAGTATTAAAGAAGCATTTGTTTGAGGTAACCATTGGGTTTTATATGTAAGTGATGAATCACTAAATTTTAGTCCTGAGACTTAATACTACACTCTACGTTAATTAATTTGAATTTAAATTTAAAAAATAGGAGATGCCACTGTAGAGAAATTGCCATACCTGCCCTTGTTTGAATTGGGCCAAAACCTTTGGACTGGGCAAAATGGAATTATTTTAAGCATCTATTAAAAAAGTTAGAAAAATAGACATCCCAATATCTAGTTCAATGATTGCAAATTTTCTGAAGTTAAAACCAATGGTCAGTCCATATGTAACTCAGAGTGGCTTAGCCCATTGAAACACCCATAGAAAACTTTCTCTTTTCTTCCACTCATGTAATTGCCCTATTCCTTTTCCATATGTCGGGGGTAGGAATGAGGGTGAGAATAGGACATACCTGTGTTTGTGGATGAAGCTTTCCTTAATCTGCCGTAGTTCTCTGATGGCATTCTAGACATATTATAAGAAGATCAGTTAAGCCTAATATTGTAAACTTTCTAATTAGCAATATTTTGAGAGTTTAAATAATTTGATCTAACATATAATATTTTGACTCATTGAAAAGCACTACCTTCTTTTCTAACGCAGTGTGCAAAATTCTGGGAATTATCAGAACTCAAGTATATTACTGATTGATAGTGCTACACTGAATTTTTCAGTTAATTACTCTTCAGTTACAATCATGGCATCATCTTTTAAGAGGAACACAAATTTTGAACCATCATTTTTGAAGTTTTAACTCTTTAATTTTGGAGATAATCAACCTACATTATCTAACTCATTTGATTGTATTGAATTATTTTGTTAGATATCTATGCCAATTTGAAGCTAAATTTTTCCAATGTGGAAATTATCTTTTTATCCTCATTTTTACCACTGGGAATATATACAAGTATATAAAATATACTATATAGATTAATTATTATAGAGTTGACAACGAGGTAGCATCTAAGTCAACACAAGAAGTAGATTTAGGCCTTATATTTTATGAGTAAATTCATCATAAGGTTTTATATCTTATCAAGTCATCTCACCTTTTTAAACAACATAAATAATAATGAACAGAAAATAAACAAACAAAAAACATAAACAAAATCTTTAAATTCTGCCTCACACCAGGCATAAAATTAACTTGAGCAGAATTGTTTACCTAAATGTGAAAGATGAAACAAGCTTCTGGGGATAGCTTTATAAGTTAGGATAGCAAAATATGTCTTATACAAGATACAGAAAATCTAATATGTAACTAAAAGATTGCTAAATTAGACTTGTTAAAATTAAGAACTTCTGCTCATCAGAAAAACACTACCAAGAGAGAAAAACCAAAGATAATAAGGAAGAAGATATTTACATTACATGAATCTAAGTATTCATATCCTGAATATAAAAAGCAAAGTTTAAATGGTAAAATAACAGTCTAGTTTTTAAAATGGGGGAAAAAATAGGATTATTTGAAAATTTTAAAAAATTCCAAAATAGTGTAATATAGTTGAATGTAGTTCACATAAGAGGGTCTTGTATTTCACAGCAGGAATAGAATTTTCAGATGCGTTAGTTAAAGAATGTCAACTGCCCAGCTGATTTTTTCTCTAAGTAGGTCCATATAGTCCAAAGTGGAGTTCATGATTCCATGAGAGGAAGAGGGAATTACTTAAATTAGACTGCATCACTGTATGGGGAATGGTGGCAACTGCTCCTATTTGGAATGAAAGATTTGACAGTAATAAAAAAAATTCAATGGATTAGTTCACTCTTTTTCAGTTATGTTGTTAAAGTTTACTGTTGAAATACTTGCTCTAGGGAATTACCATTCATTTAGTTTATTTGCAACCTCTGTCCTGTATAAGAGTAAGACTACTTTCCCCTCAGAAAGATGAAATTGCAACAGCACAGTGAATCTCAAATAACAAAAGCAATTGTATTAAGAAATACAAAACAAAATAAAAAACACAGTGTTTTAAGACTTTCTAATATAGGGGCGCCTGGGTGGCTCAGTGGGTTAAAGCCTCTGCCTTCATCTCAGGTCATGATCGCAGGGTCCTGGGATGGAACCCCACATCAGGCTCTCTGCCCGGTAGAGAGCCTGCTTCCTCCTCTCTCTCTGCCTGCCCCTCTCCCTACTTGTGATCTCTGTCTGTCAAATAAATAATTAAATCTTAAAAAAAAAAAGACTTTCTACTATAAATATTAGATTTAAGACAATGATTAATATTTATTTAATGTATTCTAAGGTTATTCAGAATGTAAATAGTGAAGCTAAGAAACAAACAGCATACAAATGTCTAACTTCACAGAAATATCCCTCACTTGTAGGATTTTATGACTCATGTATTCATTGATAATCAAAAAAGAAATCAGTTATTCTTTATTTTTCTAATTATTTACTAAAAAAACTTTCAAGTAATAGTTTTCAAATTCATTTGATGAAAGCCAGTTGAAACGGCTTTCAAAAAATGGCTTTGAAGTCATTCTTCTTTTCCCAAACTCACGAATAAGAAAGAGTCACTGGCTGTTATTGACATATCTTTTAATAAACCTGGAACTTTTTGAGTTGGTTCATGTAGGGTTTATTCCCTTTATGTTCCTACTTATTTTGTGTCTTTCATCTTTAACTTTGTTCTCTTTCTTATGAATTCCTCTCCTGTTATTAAAGTGCAACCCCTTGTACCTAAAACATATAGTTAAAATTGACATGAACTCCATAGAAAAATGAGCAAAATACCGAGGTGGGCACTTCAAATATTAGGATATAAAGGGTTATAAATTTATGAAAAGGTAACCAAATTGTGTAGCATTTTTAACTTTATATTCTTTAATTTTTTTTTAAAGATTTTATTTATTTGACAGAGATCACAAGTGGGCAGAAAGGCAAACAGAGAGAGAGAGAGAGAGGAGGAAGCAGGCTCCCTGCAGAGCAGAGAGCGGATGTGGGACTTGATCCCAGGACCCCGAGATCATGACCTGAGCTGAAGGCAGAAGCTCAACCCACTGAGCCACCCAGGTGCCCCTATATTCTTTAATTTTATACAAAATGTACACATATGTTTTTTTTTTAATAGAAGATTAGCTATTATTATTTACATAACAAAACAATGTATTAGCTCTCTTTCCCCAGTGTTTACTACTGGATTAACCCAATGGAAGCCAGATGTAAAAATTTTCTATGTAAGAGGCCAGAGCTTGCAAAGAACTTTCATTTTCTCATCCTATATATGGGGAAAAGTGGCAGCTCCTCTCTCCTCTCAAAAAAAGAGGTTAAACTTTAGTCCTTGGAAATGGGGTAGAAAGAATTCTGAGTTCTCCTGTTTAACTTTTGAAATGTAAATGCAGCTCTTTAAGGGTCAGATGAGCTCTGGTGCCTCCAGATTTGGGGATCTAAAGTTACCTCCGAGGCCTTGGACCTCATTCCTCCTTGAGATGTAAACACATACCTGATTTTTTATTTCTCTTATATTTATTTATATGAATGTTATTATTTATAGTAACTTTAACATCTGGAGATTTGGAGATCACTCATTGTTGAAAATAATCATCAACTAATTAACATCACAAGTGCCGGAGACAAACTACTAGTTAGGACTAACAAGGAGGTGTTAGGACTAACAAGAAGGTGACCAAAAAACTTAAAAGGAAAATCTGGAGTATAAGATGTTCTTAGGAGATCTTTAAAACTTCCCACATACTTCTGGGAATCTAGAAGAACAGATGCATATGCAGGGCTCAGTGCTGTCCAGGAAATACCTGAAAAACTCATAAACTTTCACTCTGTCTGGTCAGAGTCTGTACAATCCTAAATGGAGCACTAAGGGAGAAATGTAAATTACCTACAACAGTTTTGAAGGCATATTCTGACATAACAGTGAGTACTTGACAAAGGCTGGGAGATATGTTAGTTCAAGAAATTTAAGTAAATTTCTGTCTGATCATTAGTTGAGCATTGAGCAGAGACTTCAGTATCCTTGAATGATAAGGAATACAGACATTATAGAATTAGTACAAGAAATTCATTAAATAAACAGAACAACAAAAATGACAAAGGGCAGAACAAGAGCTGTTGGAGGAATCTGATTTGCAGATGAAATGCCGATTTGCATTGTGGAATCTGATTTGCAGCAATGCCATGTTATACTAATTTAATGTCCAGTATTCAGAAGAAGTTGTGAGACATCTAAAATGGGAAATTATGGTAGTGTATAGTGTGTGTCTGTATACGTCTCTCTTTATATATCTATTATATATATAATATACAGATATTATATATATAATACATATATCTGTATGACAATAGAGACTGCCCAGACTTTGAACTACTAGACAAAGACTTTAAATCTCCAATTATAAATATGATCAAAGAACTAAAGAAATCCATCTTACAAATTAAGGGAAAGTAATTTAGTACCTTACTAAGTTAAAAGAATAAAGAGATTATAAAAATATAATTATATAGAAATTCTGGAGTTGAAAGGTAAAATAATTGAAGTGAAAAATTTATTAGAGAATTTGAATAGCAGATTTGATCAGGCAGAAAAGAGAGTAATATTGATGATAGATCTAATCTTCAGAGTAGAAATAAAAAAAGAAAAAGGAATTTTTAAAAAAATGAACAAAATATCTGAACTGTCTGGTGGCTCAGTCAGTTAAGTGTCTGCCTTTAGCTCAGGTCATGATCTTTGGATCAAGCCACATGTAGGCACCCTGCTCAGTAGGGAGCCTGCTTCTCCCTCTGACTGCCACTCCCCATTTGTGTTCTCTCTCTCTCTCTCTCAAATAAATAAATAAAATCTTTTAAAAAATGAACAAAATATCAGAGATACATGAAGCAATATCAAATGTACCAGTGTACATAATGAGAGTCCTATTAGGAGAAAAGGAGAAAAAGAAAAAGACAGAGGTGCAAAAAAAATATTTAAAGAAATAATGCTCAAAATCACTCAAATTTTGATTGAAGGCATTAATCCATACATCCAGGAATGTCAATTAACCCCAAGTAGGAGAAAAGAAATCACACTTAACCACCTCATAGTGAAATTGCCAAAGCCATAGACAAAGAATATAATTTAGCAATAAAGAGTAATGAAGAACTGATACATTCTGGAACACAGATGAGCACTGAAAACATGATGCTAAGTGAAAGAAGCTAGATATTTTAAAAAGGCCACATATTGATGATTGCTGTCAGAAGAGGCAAACACATAGAAGCAGAAGGTAGATTTGTATTTCCCAGGAGTTGGGAAATTAGGTGGGCAGTGACAGTGAATGATTTCTTTTTGGGGAAATGAAATGTTCTACATTAGACAGTGGTGATGATTGCACAACTACATAAATATATACTAAATGTATACACACACACACACACACACACACATTTTGCCTAGCTTTTGGGTATTTTCCTTTAGAAAGCCATAGGTTTTAATGCTATTTGCTCAAAATACTCTGTCATATTTAGTAAACAAAAGTAACAAGATGTTTCTTTTCTAGAGTTAAAGCTAACATTTCCTTTTATTCCAAGTATGTTCTATAATTATTTTAATTTTATGTATAAAGTAATTTAAAAAGTAGTTTGGGGGAGAAGGTGTAAATTTTGTGAAGAATTCTTTGTTTTGGATTTTCTTCTAACCTCTGACTAGAGGAGAATTGTGTGAGAGTTAAAATACACAAATCTGTATTCATTCATTCAATAAATATTAATTGAACATTTTCATAGACTAGGCAAATAGTCATGGACTCTGGAACTTACGGAGTTTATTCATCTAGTCCAAGACAGCCTTTTATTAAGTATATCATATTACACAAATATATGACATGGAGAGAGTAAAAATCTAAGGAAACATTAGCTAGGATAGCTAAGGATGATTTAATGTACCTTTACATGAATATGTATCTTATTTATTTTTTTTAAGATTTTACTTATTTAACAGACAGAGATCACAAGTAGGCAGAGAGGCAGGCAGAGAAAGGAGGAAGCAGGCTCCTTGCTGAGCAGAGAGCCCAATGCGGGGCTTGATCCCAGGATCCTGAGATCATGATCTGAGCTGAAGGCAGAGGCTTTAACCCACTGAGCCACCCAGGCACCCCTATGTATCTTATTTGTATTATAATTATGTATTTGTCCTTCAACTGATGATTTTGGTTGCTAATATTATGTCCCATATGTACAACTGCAATAAAATACCCAGTGACCAGCTGCCCCTTCTGTTCTGACACTCTTGTGAGCCATTTGACAAATTATTATTTTAGATTCTGCCAGTAGAGTCTGTATCTGTCTCCAGAAATGCTGCTTCTTACCCTTGCAGCCACACCATGTGTTCCTTCAGAGTCATGCTGCTGCTGATTGCTTTATTCTATCCCAGTCTGCGTCTGCTTCTCCCTGCCTTTGACATTTATGCCACATTGCTTTATATTATGCTCTGTGCATCCCTGAAGAATTAATCCTGTCTGCCTTTTATACAAGTCTCCTTTTTTAGGTCATTCTACTTTCTCAGATTTAACATTCAGGTAAAATTCTTTAGAGAGTGAAAAGCCCAGTATGGGTGAATTATGAGCAGTTTCCTCCACAGTGACTTACTGGAGATTTTACTTTTCTGTCTTCCAATGTAGCTTATGTGAATAGAAAATGAAACCCTTCTCAGGGTGTGTGAAGAGAAGGACTGAGTCACAAACTCAGATACAACTAAAATGTTTCTGAGTAGAGAAATTATATATTCTTTTTATATTCTTTTTAAAATATGTGCAACCCTGATCATAACCTTGTCTTCTCTGAAGAGATGTCAAAGTAACTGTATCTTAAACTTATGTGCACTTCTTCATGTGTTCAATGAACAACCACTAAAACAGTTTCCAGTGCAAGGGTTATCTAGTTCATCCCATCCAACTGATCAGATTCTTGTTACTATAGTTTAAATTATTGCACAGAAAAACAGAACTCCTGTTCATTGATATGGCATTCTGAAAAGGGTGATGCTAACCTGAATTTTTCCAGACAGGTCAGATTTACCTAGCCGAGGGGCTATATGCAGTAATAAAGGGGGAAAAAAGGAATATGGCATATTTGGACTTTTGAAGTAGTTTAAGAAAAATAACCTTTCAATACCTGGTCTTTATCAGTCAGTTTCTATAGATAGTGTTGTCTTTCCCTCACACTTACTATGTTCTGCAAATGCTGCCCCTCTACTTTCAATGTGAGCCTGAGAAATTATCTAATCACTCCATTTTTTTTAACCCCCATTCCCTGTTTTGTTTTTAATTTTTGATTTTTTTCCCTCATGTGTTCCCTTTGCCATATTCAGTTTTCTTCAGTATGGGTGAATTATGAGCTTCTGCTGAGCAAGGAGCCCGCTTCTCTCTCTGCCTGCCGCTCCCCCTGCTTGTACTCTCTCTCTCTCTGACAAATAAATAAATAAAATCTTTATTTTAAAAAGTGAATAAAATAGACTCACAAAACAGAAAATACAACAGTACTTTTCAGTGCTGGGGGTGGGGTAAATGGAGAATTGTTGCTTTCAGTTATGCTAGATGGATTAAGTTCTAGAAATCTGTGCAACATGGTGTCTATAATTAACACTTCAAAATTTAAGTGTTCTTACCACAAGAGAAAACAAAGGGACACAAGGAAGTTTGAGAATGTGTTCAATATTTGCCTTTACTGTGGTGATAATATAAAAAAATATTTGTAATAACCCCCAAATCACCAAATTGTATGCATTAAATATATTCAGTGTGTCTAATATCAATTATATTTCAATAAACTTGTTAAAAAAAGAAAAATAATAGTGAAAGGAAACACTTAAACTCTCTTTCAGTGAGAAGAAATGTAACGGATTCTCTATTCTACCACACTTGATATATTATAAAAAATTTGTAGGCAAGAGTAGCTCTTGGCTTTTGCAGATTAATTCAGCAGCCTCTGAGGAGGGTCTTGAGAGTTAAAGCATACTGACTTTAGGAGCTTCCTAAAATATTTAGGAGTTAAGATAGCCTCTTGTGACATTGATGGAGGGTAAAGGATAGGGTAGAAGTATCATATGATAGTCACTTTCCACCGCACTCTTTTTCTTTAATTGGATTCATCTCTTTTGACTTAGCATTTATAGGAAGTTTTGGGTAATAGAAATTAATAATTTAAAAGCTATGCTTCCAAAATGTGTTCCTTAGAACACTATTCCCTTAAGATGCTCCTTTAAAACTGTTTTTGGAAGCGTAAACATTTTAGGACTTCTGTCTGAAGTAATCTTTTGAAAAAAATTATGTGCTTTATTTCATCCTATATCCTCTAGTGAAGGATTTTGTTTAATGTTCTGGAATTCAATATTAACTAAACTTATTTGACTACAACAGAATTGATCTATATTTATATTCATTATAGAACACCTCTTAACATCCTTGTATTCTATCTTGGATTTTGTTTTCTTCTAACATAACACTTACTAACATACCAGGTAATTAGGCTTCCTTCAAACACCTCAAAATAATTATTAACTCTTCTCTTTCTGATTTATCTATTATACTAGTTTCAGAGCTCATTTTTTAGTCTTCTGAGAAAAAAAACTGAAAAAGACACTTTGGTTTATAAACTCAAGTTTAAAGTATGTTTTATTAAATATTCATGTATGCTATGATTACTATAGTCTATATTCAGTATACCTGATGCATGATACATGCATAAATCCCCCTAAATTTCAGTCATACTAAACGATTTCCCCTGAGCAATTCTCTACTTGTATCTTAACCCCTTAAGCGATATTATTTTAATCTCTCTGTATGTCATTTCATTGTCTTCTCTTCCAGTCAAAATCATACTCATCTGTCATGGTTGCTGAATGTTAAAGCTGTATTTTACCTAAATATAACCTCCTTTACAAGCCTTCTAGAAAGTTAAATTTTATACTGATCTTTCATCTGTATTCCCAGACCTCATGAGTTATATCTCAATTATAGAATGTATTCAGATCCAAGTTATTCTATAGTTTATTTATAGAATTTTTGTCACTTTCACACTTAGTGCTTTGTTTTGATCATATGAGGTATGTGGTGACTGACAAATGATGAGAGTCCATATTTTAAATGAAGTTTTCCTAATTATTTTCCCTTCTGGCATTCTTAGTGTTCATTGTCTGAAACACATTTTTGGATACTTTGTTTCTTCTTCATAAATACTCATAGGCAAATTGTTCAAGGCAGAAATATTTTTCTAAAAGATTTTTATTTATTTATGTGACACAGAGAGAGATCACAAGTAGGCAGAGAGGCAGGCAGAGCGAGAGAGGGGGAAGCAGACTCGCCGCTGAGCAGAGAGCCCAATGCGGGGCTCGATCCCATGAGCCTTTGGCTCATGATCTGAGCCAAAGGCAGAGGCTTAACCCACTGAGCTACCCAGGTGCCCCGGCAGAAATATTTTTAAATATCCTATAATATATGAAACAGGACTAGGAAAATAGCAGAGTTAATAAGCACTTGTGTAGGTGGAAGGCATTTCTGGTTCTTTTTTTTTTTTTTTTTTTTTTTTTAGATGTCCTTACACTCGTCTAAACATTTCAACAGGAGTCTTTAGAACATTTTAGAGAAAGACAATAGTAATAGACAGGACTACACAGGGAGTCTAGAAGTCTAGTTTTATTCAACAGTATTTGCATAATTAAACTTGATAGAGCAGCAAGGGAGGCAAACACATTTTACTTAAAGTGAAGACTTGTGCTCTTATAGAATTCTGATACATAAAGCCTACTTGTTGGCCCATAGAAAATAGAAAATTATGCTCTGTGAATGTCCAACCAAGCTAAATATGCCTAGAAAAACAGCTTTTCCATCACATCCCATTATATGGGTGAATAGTCAAACAGGTAGTAAGAGGCTTATATGTTTTAGAATTTTATACTCACGATCTGTTTCCTCACATACACAAAATGAAAAGCTAAGATGAATAATTGAAAATTTTAGGGAACTTTTGAGCATATTTGTCACTGCTATATTTATTGCTCACATTTTCTCATATTTTTACGTTTCCTCAGTTCCATATTCAGTGAAGTAGGACTGCTTCAATTTATATCATCAGAGCTATCTTACATTTAGATTTGTTCATTTCCTAGTATAAGCACATTGATGATCTATTTTGCATATGGGGTCTGAATTATTTAGAGAACATCAGTGATTTTCATTTTTCTTTGAACTTGGGGAATCATTTTCTGTCCTGTTATGGAGAGAAGAAGCATATTGTTGAAATATTGGTGAACTTTTCTATGCTATCCAAAACACCTGATTTTTCTAAGGGTGAACGGTAGACAGTATTGTAAATATTTTAGGGTCAGAAATACTTCTGAGTCAAATGAAATCCTTATTCATTTCTGCTAAGTCTTCATTTTTATGCTATATTGAGGGGATTGTAAGGAAACTGAAAGAGACCTTGACTGCCTTTTAAAATGCCAGATATAAAACTCTTCCATAGCATTATAGCTACCACATAGGGAGTGTTTTCTCGTATCTGAATAATATGCAACCATCTCGAAAAGTGGTGTTCTTCAGCATTCATGGTTTGCTCGGTGAATAATTCAATTTGTTATCTATACTCTCTGTATGACTGAGTGCTATGAGAGAGCCACTTTTTAAACTGACATACATATATGGCTATATAGAGACTTCTTCATAAAGACCATTTCAGCATGTCTTTTGTTTACTCAGGAGTGGAGAATTTAGTGAATTTCTGTTTAATTATTTGGAATCAGTCAACACTTACCAGATTAACCACTTTATCATCCCTTTCTTATTTTCTAGCTTATTCTTTTTCTTGCTGACCTGCATTATTTTTCCTTCTGGTCCTAGCTCATAGAAGTATTTGTCTCTGCGTGTCTATATGAAGATAAAGAATGTGCTGTTCTCTGTTTCCTTTTTCTTATACCTTACTCTCTCCTTGTGTTATCTTCTGTCAGTGAGACACACATGTCTACTTCTACTACTATCGCTAGTAACTATGGAAATGGGAGGGGGAAGGGAAAAGAGTGTGCATTGACTCTTGAAGGCTTCACTCCAGAGATTTTATGTGTCCTTTATACTCATATCTCATTAACTATTAGAGTAAAATGCAATCCTACTTTGTGATTAGAAGAGACAGAAATACTGTATATCAGTACAACTACAAGCAATTAGTTTAACCCAATAGTATCCTACAATTTATCTTTAATTTTTAATGAGAAGTAAGTGGCAGTAAATGAAAGTGTTTAATTCTAAGAAAAGCCTTGGTCTACAAAAATAAAAATGTTATTGAAAATACAGAGCCATGATTCAGCTTACTACAAAAAGTAACTCATATTATATCCTATGTGGTATCTGTTAATTGTCACAATACTGTGGTTACAGATGGCAGAAAGGAATGTACCTAAACCACATTATTTGAGAATTGGGAAGCATATCAGGATGGATTACCTATCTTGTCTCTTACTTTGAGGCTGGTGTTGGGCAGGAAAATACATGTTGAGATAATTATTCTTTGTTCCTCATGAATTATTCTCATTGGTAGATATGGACCCTGGAAGTATAAATTAGTTTTGCATATTATTGGCATAGTTGGATTTTTTTATTTTCAAGGAGTAATTTGGCTACTGATAACCTACACTGGGTATGGCTTGGAGAATTCCCAGTGGGAGTTGAAGAATGTTGATGTCTTCCTTGTGCTTGCATGTTTCAGATGTAAGCCATAGGATTAGAGATTCTATAGAATTTATGGAATTTGGGTTCTCCTTCTTTAGCCATCTTCTTTCTGAGGCTTAACTTCTCAATTTCCAATAGATGTGGATATGGTTTTCCTGTACTTTTTCCTCTACTTCTTTAAGCCAGCAGGTGTGTTTATTGGAATTTTAGTCATCTCCATGGCACAGAATGGGTCATTCCATAGGGTCAAAGCCATAAAAACAAGATATTCAACTAATGTTGATTCCTTCTTTAAAATGTAGTCTTCCTTCTGCTTTCTGCCTACTTTCATAAATTCTTCAGTGCCTCTGATATATGCATTTCTATCTACATAAGCTATGTACAATAGAAGATCTACAACCACACCTGCAACACAATTCTTAAATATTAACATTTAGAATTGCTCTCAAAGAATGTATTACAAAAGTAATAGAAGTACATTATCTGAATCTCGTGACACATTCTGCAAAAACCCACAGTCAGCAAAAGCCAAAATATGAGGGGGTGATGTATTGTGGAGAGGAGGCGGCACAAAAGCAGGGTGAAGAGAGTGTTCCTAGATAGCAGCGGTCTGGCCTGCCTATTTATCTAAAGATATAAATAGGCAGAATGACACGCAGGCATTGGTGTAGTCCAACAGGGATGTCAAAGCCCAATTACAATTAGAAGCTGGTTTTTATGAAGGGATTGGTTGGCATGGTATATTGTAACTCAGGGGTAGAGGGCGTTCAAGCGCAAGATATGGACATAACACATAGAGTCGAAGCAGAGAGAAGATGTGCTTACGGAGGAGGATGTCGTAGCAGAGATAGGAGATCAGTTACACAAGGAGAAGATGAGATAATGGAATAATGTATTACATTAAGGATACTTGGAGACAGGTTACTCATTTTCTCAGAATGGAGTTCCAAACCTAGAAAGGGGATCAGGAGTCAACATGTCAAGCTATTTTCAAGTAATTCAGGAGGAGTTTTTTGGTATTTATTGTATTTCCAAAGTTTATATATGTTTAAATATGTTGTGTATATTTAAAAAAATAATTTTAAAAAACCTTACTGAATCTCCAGTTTCAGATCTGACATGTATAGGACATTTACAACTGCCATTATAAAAAACAAGAAAAAGACCCTAAGCTGAAAATCAGTGATATTTCATGGACACATAACAGAACTGAGTTTACAGGGCAAACTACCATCCAGAAATCTTGAAATACGGGAAAATCCAGACAGTCATAACATAGATGTACTACTTGGAACTGAAGCCCCTGGAGCCATAAACTGGTAGGATCACTTGTAAATTTGTTGAATTACTATTGATTCACTGTATGACAGAATGCCACTGAGAAATTCTTGGGACTTCAGTATTAGGGGGGGCATCATAACCTAATAATTAGGTTTTCCCTCCAGGAACCTCTGACAAATGCTCATGAAGAAAATTCAAGAAATATCCCCTCTGGGTTTGGAATGAGAAAGGTAGGAACAATCATTTTTAAATACACCAGTACCTTTTACATAACAAGGTCCTGTTCTCTATGGGTAAAGATAATGTCTTTGGAAAAATATCTGAATTTAAAACTGGTGGTATATATACAACATGAATCTGGAGCATCCTATAGTGCCAGAAAATAAGGCAGTACTCAAAAAAAAAAAAAAATCACTATGATGAGAGTATGTCAAAGAGATATAGAAACCCAACTAAAAAGACTCCTAATGGCCAAAGATGGAACAACTCAGCAGAAAAATAAATAAGATAGTATCATACTATACACAGATGCATAAAATAAATATTCATGTATCTATATTGATATAAGTAAATGACTGAATAAATTAATAAATGGAGTGGAAGAGATAAATCTCTCATGAAGAATAATTCCAAATAATTTATGTACATATTTTGCCTTCAAGAAGATGGAGTATAACTTCCCACTCCTTATATTGGTCTCTGCCTAGTAATTTCTTTCCAAAGAATGCAGAATGGAGAAGGAGAGACCTATAAAACATTGCCTCAGCCAGGTGATCAGTGTTAACATCAACCGTGATCTATCATGTTAATAGTATGTACCCTTGATAGGTATGATAAAAATGGTACTTTATTTGCATGATCTTCCTCCCCCAAATCCATAACCCTAGCCAATCATGACTACACAATATACAAATTCCAGTAGAGCCACATCCTACAAAATACTTTATCAATATTCCTCAGAATTGTCAAGGCAATCAAAAACAGAGAAAGTCTGAGAGAAACAGCCTCCAATTGATGCTTATGGAGATAGGACTACAAAAGGCAATTTAGTAGTCTAGATGGTATCCTAAAATTAAAAAAAAAAAAAAAAAGATGCTGGGTAAAAAACCAAGAATCTAAATGAAGTGTTGATTTTAGTTCATATTAATGTGTTAACATTTGTTCCTTGATTGTAACAAATGTACTATATAATAAAAGATGTTAATGATAGGGAAACTATGTGTTGTGTTTATAGGGATTCCCAGTACTATCTTCACAACTGTTCTGTTGATCTAATTCTATTGTAAAGTAAAACATATGCTTAGAAATATATTTCTGAAATTACTTTACCATGATTAAAATGTCTTACTTATAAAAGAATCATTTCATCAAAAAATTAAAAACTCAGTTAGGCAACTCTTGGGTCAAACTGGAAATCAATCCAAAATTGCAAGATTTCTGAAGCACGGGAATAATGAAAATGCTGAATATTTAATATCTGTGAGTTCCAATTAAAGTGGTGATCACGGGCACCTGGGTGGCTCAGTGGTTCAGCCTCTGCCTTCGGCTCAGGTCATGATCTCAGGGTCCTGGGATGGAGCCCCGCATCAGGCTCTCTTCTCAGCAGGGAGCCTGCTCCCCCCCACACCTCTCTGGCTACTTGTGATCTCTGTAAAATAAATAAATAAAATCTTTAAAAAAAGTGGTGATCATATGGATATGAAAGCTTTAAATATTTATATACAAAAATGTAGCAAACTAAAGATGATTAGACTAAATTTTCAATATGAAAATGTATAAAGTATACAACAAATGAACTGAAAGGAAGCAGAAGGAAAAATAGCAAAGATAAAATGAAAAATTAATCAGAAAATAGTGGAACTAATTTTATTTTATTTTGGAAGTAACTGATTTTAAATGATTTTTCAATAAAAGATATATAGTCAAATAAGATAATTGATAACCTAATGAACAAAAAGGAAACTATTCAAAAATATCAAACTAAACATGTCAAGGGGGAATTAGCTATTGAGACATGAGATATTTTAAAAATCTATGAGACAAATTTGTATAACTTTCTATACATGTATTTTTTAAATAAGCAACATTAATTGAATGATTTCCTAGAAAAATACGATTTACAAAAACTGACCTCACAGAAACCTTACATTAGACCAAGTGATTAAATATAGCATTATTAATTAAGGGGCCAACCTAACATTGTGTGCTTTTTAAAGATTTTATTTATTTATTGAATTAAGAGAGAGAACATACAAGTAGGGAGAGGGACAAAGGGAGAGGGATAAGTAGACTCTGTGCTGAGCATGGAGCCTGATGTAGGGCTTGATCTCATGAAATCATGATCTGAGCTGAAATCAAGAGTCAGATGCTTAACTGAATGAGACTCTCAGATGGCCCCAAGTTTTTTATTTTTTATTATTTCTTATTTATTTATTTATTCATCTTTAATTTTAATTTTATTTTTTCACTATTCCAAGATTAATTGTTTATGCACCACACCCAGTGCTCCATGCAATATGTGCCCTCCTCAATACCCACCATTAGGCTCACGCATCCCCCCACCCATTTCCCCTCCCTGTTTTTGTTTTATTGTATGTGGGGTTTTTTTTAAGATTTTATTTATTTATTTCACAGAGAGAGAGATCACAAGTAAGCAGAGAGGCAGGCAGAGAGAGGGGGGAAGCAGGTTCCCTACAGAGCAGAGAGCCTGATGCAGGGCTCAATCCCAGGACCCTGAAACCATTACCTGAGCTGAAGGCAGAGGCTTAACCCACTGAGCCATCCAGGCGCCCCAACCCTCCCTGTTTTTTCTTTTAAAGTAATGTAATACAAAGTTCAAAGGATTACCTATGAAGTATTTTTGCCATAAATGAACCTGAATTTTATCAAGCCTCTAAAATTAACTCTCAATTTTTAGAGAATATAACTTTCAGTTTATAGAGAATAATGTAAAGATCCTTTAGAGAATTCTATATAGAGAATATAGAATATGTGTAAGTTAAAAGAAAATATAAAGAGACATCTGAAAACATATATATGTCATTTTATAATGTTCTTGGCTTAGTGTTTTGAGAAAAGAAAATACTAGTAAGAAAAACAGGAATGACTAATTAAGTACATCATGGACCCTCTTGATTCCTTATATGACACCACTTTGGTGTGAAAGGACTCTAAGTCTTACTTATTAAAACTTGAGTTTTACTATCTAAGAATATCTATTATCTCTTGAATGTGTTTGAATTTTCCCCTTACCAACCATAACTATAAAATGACTTTAACAAACTATATTCTTCTTTTCTTTTACTTTGTATATTAGTTCTCCATTTACAGAATGAAGGGAAGTCAGATGATATAGCATAAGAGGCAAGTCTTTGTTAGCCAAGAGTTGTTTACAAAGATTGTTTCTCCAGGTCAGCAAACTATAGCTTATGGATTAAGGCTGGCAAGCTATGTTTTTCTTGCTGTTGTTTGTATGGCTTCAGAGATAAGGATGGTTAATACATTTTTAAAATGACTATGCAAAAATCAAAAGTAGAATATTTTGTAACACATGAACATTGTGTGAAACTCACATGCGTTGTCTGTACCTGAAGTTAAGTAGTTGTGTTAAAACGACATAGCTAAAAAACGTTTACTGTATAATCTGCTAAAGAAACTTCGCTGACCCCAGCTCTAGAACAGTGTGAAGTCCTGCCTGAGCATCAGATTATCAACAACCACTTGCTATGTATCACAGCCCTTTGCAGAGCATTCTCTTTCTGATATCATGGTCCTACCCATGTCTTGGTGTAATGACTTATTTCACTAAGAAAGAGTATGGTGCAGAGTAAAGGCTTTTCTACTTTTAATATATTTAAAGTAAAAATGATGCAAATATAATAATATAAAGATCCTAATGTAGGAAAATTCAGTGATGCCATTTAACCATATATTTAAACCAGATGAAATAATCACTTCAGAAGACTATCAGTATTTATCAAACTTAAACCAATTTTTAAAAATGCACACACACACACACACACACACACACATCTACTAAAATCAGCACTGCTGTGGGGTGTATGATCAAGATTAATAAATACATATTTCTACCAAGGGGCATACACAAGAAAGCTCACAGAATCTTTATTCATAGAGGTCAAATATTAGAATAACTCATCAACAATAAAATGTATAGGGAAACTATCTTATATTAATACAATCCAATACTACATGTGAATAATATGGAATAAAGGAACTTCACATAATAAGATAGTAAAGAATTTAGGCAAAATATATCATATGATACTATTTATATAAAGTTTATAACAAAAAAAGTTTAGAACTTACAATGAAAATACAGAAAGGGAAATTAGAGAATTGATTCCATTTACTATAGCACCAAGAACCATAAGATACCTGGGAATAAACCTAACCAAAGAGGTAAAGGACCTGTACTCGAGGAACTACAGAACACTCATGAAAGAAATTGAAGAAGACAAAAAAAGATGAAAGACCATTCCATGCTCTTGGATCAGAAGAATAAACTTTGTTAAAATGTCTATACTGCCTAGAGCAATCTATACTTTTAATGCCATTTCGATCAAAATTCCACCGGCATTTTTCAAAAAGCTGGAGCAAATAATCCTAAAATTTGTATGGAATCAGAAGAGACCCTGAATTGGTAAGGAAATGTTGAAAAACAAAAATAAAACTGGCAGTATCACGTTACCTGATTTCAAGCTTTACTACAAAGCTGTGATCACCAAGACAGTGTGGTACTGGCATAAAAACAGACACATAGACCAATGGAACAGAGTAGAGAGCCCAGATATGGACCCTCAACTCTATGGTCAAATAATCTTCGACAAAGCAGGAAAAAATATACAGTGGAAAAAAGACAGTCTCTACAATAAATGGTGCTGGGAAAATTGGACAGCTATATGTAGAAGAATGAAACTCGACTATTCTCTTACACCGTACACAAAGATAAACTTGAAATGGATAAAAGACCTCAACGTGAGACAGGAATCCATCAGAATCCTAGAAGAGAACATAGGCAGTAACCTCTTTGATATCAGCCACAGCAACTTCTTTCAAAATAGGTCACCAAAAGCAAAGGAAACAAAAGTGAAAATGAAGTTTTGGGACTTCATCAAGATCAAAAGCTTCTGCACAGCAAAGGAAACAGTCAAAAAACAAAGAGGCAACCCACAGAATGGGAGAAGATATTTGCAAATGACAGTACAGACAAAAGGTTGATATCCAGGATCTATAAAGAACTCCTCAAACTCAACACATACAAAACAGATAATCATATCAAAAAATGGGCAGAAGATATGAACAGACACTTCTCCAATGAAGACATACAAATGGCTATCAGACACATGAAAAAATGTTCATCATCACTAGCCATTAGGGAGATTCAAATTAAAACCACATTGAGAAACCACCTTGCACCAGTTAGAATGGCCAAAATTAGCAAGACAGGAAACAACGTGTGTTGGAGAGGATGTGGAGAAAGGGGAACCCTCTTACACTGTTGGTGGGAATGCAAGTTGGTGCAGCCACTTTGGAGAACAGTGTGGAGATTTATCAAGAAATTAAAAATAGAGCTTCCCTATGACCCTGCAATTGCACTACTGGGTATTAACCCTCAAAATACAGATGTAGTGAAAAGAAGGGCCATCTGTACCCCAATGTTTATAGCAGCAATGGCCATGGTTGCCAAACTGTGGAAAGAACCAAGATGCCCTTCAACGGACGAATGGATAAGGAAGATGTGGTCCATATACACTATGAAGTATTATGCCTCCATCAGAAAGGATGAATACCCAACTTTTGTAGCAACATGGATGGGACTGGAAGAGATTATGCTGAGTGAAATAAGTCAAGCAGAGAGAGTCAATTATCATATGGTTTCACTTATTTGTGGAGCATAACAAATAACAAGGAGGACATAGGGAGATGGAGAGGAGAAGGGAGTTGAGGGAAATTGGAGGGGGAGGCGAACCATGAGAGACTGTGGACTCTGAAAAACAATCTGAGGGTTTTGAAGGGGCGGAGGGTGAGAGGTTGGGGGAGCCAGGTGGTGGGTATTGAATGGAGCACTGGGTGTGGTGCAAAAACAATGAATTCTGTTATGCTGAAAAGAAAAAAAAAGTTTAGAACAGACAAAACTATGGTGCTAGGTGGTAGAAGTCCACCTAATAATTACCCATGGGCAGTATGAGTGGGATGGGTGTTGGAAATGTTATGTGTTGATATAATTAGTGCTTTCACAGATACATAACCTATTTCTATCACTATCTATACCTCTATTCCTAGATCTCTATTATATACATATTCACAAACATACATAGTTATATAAATGTTCATTGGGATACATACTTAATATTTGTGTATTTTACTGGTTGTATGTGGTCCCACAGTTTAAAAATGAAGACAATTCCAGTGGCACAGTGAAACAGAAATCTTTGGTAGTCCAAAGTTATTTAAAATGATATTTGGATTAAAAAAAAAAAAACAAAACTAAGCCAAACAAGCAAAACATCCTTAAATATTTGGTTTTCATCTTCTGAAAAAGCATGTTCAACATTGGTTCATTTTGTTTCATATCCTTTTACAGATGAAATACTGTACAAAGAGAGTAACTCTAGTCATTTGGCAAATATGAGAATGTATAGTATAAAAAATGAATTTAGATTGCATAGTGCTCCCCTGAGGAAAGGGTGTAAAAGATGAGTTGTTCAATATATGAATGAATTATATGAATTATATAGGCTGTTCATCTTCCAAAAGTATGCAGTAATATTGACATTGAGACCAGAATATAAGCATAAACATTTAGGAGAAGAGTTTCAAGTACCATTTGAAGAACCATATCAAGCTCCTTTTTTCACTTCTATTTAATTTTAGTGTTTTCAAACATGAAACATATCAGTATTATTGCTATTAAGTACAATTTTTAAAATCAGGTTGGTGGTTAAAGTACAACTCTGCCATCGTACTAAAAACATTTCTGAAAGAATGCTCCTCTGTTCTATGTGCTATCATTCTGTTTCAAGGTATCACTTTACTCTGAACTCCTGTGTTCAAACAAATTCAGGCACTTTCTTGGATACCACTATAGTGACATTTACTGACAATTGACCTGTAATGTTTTCCCTTGGGAGAAGATAACATAAAATCTCTGCTTGGTTTTCTGGAACTCTTTATGCTCTAATTTAATTTAATGGATTGACTTAGAGTAGCCAAATATTTTATATATATATAAACTATATGAGATATATATATCTCACATAGTTTAGGAACACTTCCTACAAATCCACCATGAAGTTTCGATGGTCTCTTTATATTAAAGACAAGGAAATCATTATTTTTTTTTAAAGATTTTATTTATTCACCTGACAGAGAGAGATCACAAGCAGGCAGAGAGGCAGGCAGAGAGAGAGGAGGAAGCAGGCTCCCTGCTGAGCAGAGAGCCCGACGCGGGGCTCGATCCCAGGACCCTGAGATCATGACCCGAGCCGAAGGCAGCAGCTCAACCCACTGAGCCACCCAGGCGCCCCCAAGGAAATCATTATTAATCAACAAAATTAACTCTAAGAAACCTGCACAGGATATAATCTTTCCTTTTAAATTTCCCTTTTGAATTAAGAATAAAACAATAAAAATAAAAGTGTATCAGGAACAATTGTTAACTTGACAGGCTTAAAGTACTTTAAGGGCAAAAACAAATCTTATTATCAAAACAGATACTTTGCATAAAATATCATCAAGAAAACATCTTAGGGATATTATTGTAAATTTATTTTAGTATTTTATTTTTCTGCACTTTGCTTTACAAAGAAAATCCTTTCCTTTGTAGGAGTTTGCAATAAGCAAAAATGCTGGAGCAATTTTCTATCCATTTTTTTTTCTTTTTTAAAAATCTAGTTTTCCTGCTAGAGACAGAGCTGTTTCTGGAGGAAGGCATTAAATCATGCTTCTAGCTCACCCACATTATTTTATACACTTCAAGGTGGAACTGAAAATACCTTCAAATAGAAATTTATATGGCAGCATTAAATAACTTCAAACTCAATGTACTTCTTCAAGGATCAACTAAGTGTTCATAGGCAGTTTGTACTTAGTAGTCAAGCAGAAGCTCATTGAAAATATTGAAAGAGTAGAAAAAGACAAGACTTTCTACAGTTTTTAATACTGCAAGTTTTCATTAATGACAAAACAGTTCTAATAACCAGTGCCTTTTATGGCCCATTTTTTCCTGGGAGTTGCGTTGATCAAAATTATTTTGGTAGCTATAGCTGAACAACAGAAAGATACCAATAACAGACTATGTAGTTAAACAAAAAGCAAGACAAAAGGTCCTATGTGAGTATATAAAATGGGTATTACCTTACATTAAAATCTACTGTAGCAGACCAGAAGCATATGAGCAAAATTAAAATTAACAGGCTGGTGTTCCAGGCTGGAAAATATTCATTTAGTTCCTACTAATGATCCCCTAATGGACAGCTCCAGTGTATGATGGGGCATATTTTCATATGAACTGACTTTCTTGCCTAGATCAGATTTTATAAGAAATGAAAATGCTTAAAAGTGAGAATTTTACAGGAAAAGGTAACTTTGTGCGGAGACTTTCTGAAAGATAGCATTACAAACTAGCACTCCCTTTCAGAATTATCTGCATATTCATTCAATTGTCATTTGAAAAATGGAATCATCTGCTGGCTGCATTTTGAAATGTTCAGGGCTAAAAGGTTATGAAACGATGTTGGTACTCGGTTAATTCTATAATCCTGTTGTCAGGGCAGAAGTCAGTAGTGCAAGTTCTGAAAGTAAATGCTCTTTCTAGAGAGGGGTATGAGAGCAAGTTAGAGTACCTCATGATGGTACATGCAATTTTAAAGCTAATATGTTTGTACTGACAGGATAGGATATCCTACTGGAGGCCCTGAGGGAAAGACTTTGACATTGTGCCTAAATAGCAATAAAGGTTATCTATAATGTAATTTACTTTAAAGGCCATTTTGAGTATCTGGAATCACTATCCCAGCTATATTTCCATTTGATGACTTTAACATTGCTAAAGTGCTAGTCTTTCTGAGAACACAGTAGAATGAAGCCAATCTGGAAAATTGGTTTTATTGGCACTAACCTGAAACTTACTAATATCTATTTTTGGCTTCTATTCACAGATCAGACATTTCGTGGGGCTTCTGTAATCAGTAAGATTAAGATTAATTCAGTAAGATTCATTCATTCACTCATTCATTCATTCAGTAAGATTAAGATTAATATGGTAAATGAAATGTTTGTTGACCAACACCATGAGTATTTACTGAGAGTTGATGAATCTCTGATTATGTCTATTTGCACCCTATTGGTTAGACTTTTTAATTGAGCACAGAGCAATGCTGCCATAGCAAAATGTCACATACGGCTCAGTGTGTTTTATATATACATTTATAAATAAATAAAATAGCATATAAATTTATAGTAGCCATTTTTAAAAGATTTCTTTCTTTATTTGAAGAGAGAGAGAGAGAGTATAAGTGAATGGAGGAATAGAGAGAGAGCGGGAGAAAGAGAATCCCAAGCAGACTCTGCAGAGCCTAGAGCCTGATGGGGGCTCAATCTCACAAGTCTAAGGTCACACTCTGAGATCACTACCTGAGCCAAAACCAAGAGTTGGTCACTTAACTTGACTGTGCCACCCAGGCACCCCATGTGTGGTAGCAATCTTATTTTGAGCTTCTAAGATCTTAATAACATCTTTAAGATAAAAAGTATGAAGTTTCCACTATTCAGAATTTGTAATTATTTTACTCAGACTATGTTATTCCCAAAATGATAACTTATAAAATGAAACATGCAGAAAGATATAGTATTCCTGAGTAATACCTGAAAGATAATAGATTATTTTCTAGAGTTAGCACAAACTTTGACTGCATATAAGCCCTCAATATTATAAGTAATTTTTTTTGTTCATTATTTAAAAACCAAATGAATCTCTATTATTTAACACTTGAATAATGACAACTATTTGCTATAGGTTCTTCACAGGAAGAAAATGAACTTTTCCTTAAGCAAATTAATTTGGATTGTTCTTAGAATTACTAAGATTTCATTTTATTTAAGGCACTATAATTGTCTGGCATCAAACCCTATGCTTTTATGTGATTTAAAGAATTAATACTTAGTATTCTTCACTTGACTATAAAGTTTTTTTTTAAAGTACTAGTGGAATGTAAAGCATCTCTTACTTATCATACAAGAAAGTACCTATACTTTTATCCATATATGATGGATATGTCCTGAAAAAATAAAAGTAGACTTTAATACATGTATTGAATATTCTGTTAGAATCACATTCTATAAGCTCTGTCTCCCAGGTGTATTATTCTATCTGTATATTGTTTTAAAAGTATAGATTTTTTTAGAATATGCAGTAGTAGGAAAAGATGCTTTCCTATACTTTTTACCCCCCTTCTGTTGTTTTCCCTTTTACTAATTTACTCCTTTGATGATCTGTGTGATCATGTGAACCAATCATATTCAATCTTAGAAGAAAGGTAGAATGGCATGAGGAGTTTTTTAAATATGCAAATACCTGGCCCAACCCAGATATTTTGATTAAACTAAGAGGAGACCTGGCCTAGGTTTTGGAATTAATTTTTTTTATTTTTTTATTTTTTATTTTTTTTAAAAGATTTTATTTATTTGTCAGAGAGAGAGGGAGAGAGAGTGAGCACAGGCAGACAGAATGGCAGGCAGAGGCAGAGGGAGAAGCAGGCTCCCTGCCGAGCAAGGAGCCCGATGCGGGACTCGATCCCAGGACGCTGGGATCATGACCTAAGCCGAAGGCAGCTGCTTAACCAACTGAGCCACCCAGGCATCCCTGGAATTAAATTTTTTTAAAAAGAGAAGACCAAACTAAAACCAAACTCCCAAGTTTGACTTTAATATAGCCAGGTTTGAAAATCACTAATACATAGGTTGAGCATAATGAGTATTCTGCTATTTATCATTCTAAGTGAACTCATATTAAGTCTGCCTTTTATATAGCAAATATTTTTTATCCCATCTTTATTAAATAAAAAAAAAGTTAAAAAGGAAATGTTTACAGAAGTCAAGACATGGAAACAACTCAAATGTCCATGAATGGATGGGTGAATTTTTTTAAAAAGTGGTAAACATTGTTCAGCCATAAAAAAAAGGGTACAGGCTTTGTTTTTCTGAGTATAGTTGACACCCAGTGTGACTCTAGTTTCAGATGTACAATATAGTGAATCGACTCCATACATTTTTTTTTTTTAAAGATTTTATTTATTTGTCAGAGAGAGAGGGAGAGAGAGCAAGCACAGGCAGACAGAATGGCAGGCAGAGGCAGAGGGAGAAGCAGGCTCCTGCTGAGCAAGGAGCCCGATGCGGGACTCGATCCCAGGACGCTGGAATCATGACCTGAGCCGAAGGCAGCTGCTTAACCAACTGAGCCACCCAGGCGTCCCTCGACTCCATACATTATACTATGCTCACCACAAGTGTAGCTGCCATCCGTCACCATACAACATTATAATACCCTAGACTGTATTCCCTATGCTGTACCTTTTATTTAAAAAGTAGGAATTTTTGACACTTGTGAAACATGGGTGAAACTTCAGGGCAATATGCTAAATAAATTAAGTCAGACATGTATGATCTCAATTATATGTGGAATGTAAGATGAACTCATAGGAACAGAAAATAGATTGGTAATTATGGAGTGGGGGTCAAAGGGTAGAAATTTCCAGTTATAAGATGAGTAAGTTCTATGGCTCTAATGTACATCATTGTGACCATAGTTACCAATACTGTATTGTACACATGAAAGTTTCTATGAAAGTAGGTCTTAAGAAAAAGAAAAAAAAAAGGTAACTCTGAGGTGATAAATATGTCAACTAACTATATCATGGTAATTATTTCACAATTTTTACAGTATCCAGTCATCATGTGATATACCTTGAACTTATTCAATGATATATGTCATTATATATCAATAATTTGGAAAATAAGTAAATTAAGTAAGTTTTTTTAAAAATTAAAGAATTTTTAAGAATTACTGATAGAATGATGCCTTGATAGGTTGTAAATGTTTGGGTTACCTGCTTTTTTTCCAAGTTGGATACCAGAATCTTGACTTCTAGAGTGGTGATTTTATTTTTAAACTTGGGGGCTTTATTTTTTTAACTTGGGGTTTAATAAATTTGAAAGGTGCTTTTAAAGAATGTCCATGCTCAGAAATTTTAACTATATTGGACAGTTAAATATTCAAGAACACTGAATTCTATGTAATAGTTTTAGATTCCTTAACCTTGAAGAACTAGTGAATAAATTAATGCAGTTTAGTTACATCTCTTACTATTACTATAGTAATAATAGGAGTTCACAGATATAGAATGCTCACCGTGTATCAAAATCTGTTTTTAATCCATTAAGTAAGTTAGCTCTTTGAATATGCAGGGTAGCCCTATGATTTGTGTAATATTATTCCCTTCTCTCAGAGGAGGAAAATTAAATATAGAGAGTCTGCATGAGTTTCTTGCATGAGTTTACATAGTTGATAACATGGTTGAGCTTTGATTAGAAGTCCACAGTCTGGATTCAGGTCCTTGTTTTTGTTTTTGTTTTTTCTTGTTATGTTGGAAATTATTTCCAAATGTATGTGGTCTCTCTAATAATACTGTGTTATAGACAAGGAGACAGATTCAGGGATAATAAGTAATTTTACTAAATTGAGCAGCTAATAAGGGGCAAAGTTGGGACAATGTACAAGTGACTCCAAACTCCATCATACTTTCTACCACAGTATATGGTGTGTGTTTCTGCATTGAGGATTTAGTCATATTAAATATATTTTCTAAATATAAGAATTTCTTGATGATAAAATTATTTCTATGATATGATTCTTTGATTAAGGATATACAAAAACTGTTTTTCTCTTGTGTTTATTGACAAATGCATTGAAAACTAGTTTCAATGACTTAAAAGTTGGCAAAAATCAAAGAAATTGATTATTAATTGATAAATTTTCAAAAGCAAAACTGAAGTCAAATGTTCTAAAATCCAGTACTCCTGCTGAAGTCACTCCTTCATTGTATTTTCTTAATTTTGGCAAAATTGTGATAAAAATCACAAAGCAAATGTTTTTCTAGATTCAATTTGTTGTAAGTAGAATTCTCTTAATTGCCAATTTGATAATACATGTAAAACTGGGAATGCATGTTTGCTTTGATTTTGTGTCACTTTGTTTTCAAAGATAAAACTTCTTTACTTGTGGAATTAATTGATCTTAGGGTAACAACTAATGTATGTTAAGTAATAAATGCCTTCTTACAATGTACTTTCTGAAAAAGGAGTTTAAACTTACATGAATTACACACTGCTTTTTTTTTCTTTAATAACATATAATGTGTTATTTGCCCCAGAGGTAGAGGTCTGTGAATCATCAGCCTTACACATTTCATAGCACTCACCATAGCACATACCCTCCTCAATGTCCATAGCCCATACACACTTTCCTTCCCCCCACCCCCAGCAACCCTCAGTTTTTTTTGTGAGATTAAGAGTCTCGTATGGTTTGTCTCCCTCCCGATCCCATCTTGTTTCATATTTCCCTTCCTAACCCCACACCCCCCCACCCTGCCTCTTAAATTCCTCATAGTAGAGAGATCATATAATTGTCTTTCTCTGATTGACTTATTTCACTTAGCATAATACCCTCTTGTTCCATCCACATCGTTGCAAATGGCAAGATTTCAGGGTTTTTGATGGTTGCATAGTATTTCATTGTGTGTGTGTGTGTGTGTGTGTGTATATATATATATATATATATATATATATATATATATATATACCACATCTTTATCCATTTATCTATTGATGGGCATCTCGGTTCTTTCCATAGTTTGGCTATTGTGGACCTTGCTGCTATAAACATTTGGGTGCATGTGCCCCTTTGGATCACTACATTTGTATCTTTGGGGTAAACCCCTGGTAGTGCAGTTGCTGGATCTTAGGGTAGTTCTATTGTTAACTTTTTGAGGAACCTCCATGCTGCTTTCCAGAGTGGCTGCATCAGCTTGCATTACCACAAATAGTGTAGGAGGGTTCCCCTTTCTCCACATGCTCACCAACATCCTTCATTGCCCGAGTTGCTAATTTTAGCCATTCTGACTGGTGTGAGGTGGTATCTCACTGTGGTTTTGATTTGTATTTCCCTGATGCCAAATGATGCTGAGCACTATTTCATGTGTCTGTTGTCCATTTGGATGTCTTCTTTGCAGAAATGTCTGTTGATGTCTTCTGCCTATTTCTTGATTGGATTATTTGTTCTTTGGGTGTTGAGTTTGATAAGTTCTTTATAGATTTTGGATACTAGCCCTTTATCTGGTATGTCATCTGTGAATATCTTCTCCCATTCTGTCAGTTGTCTTTTGTTTTTGTTGACTATTTCCTTTGCTGTACAAAACCTTTTTATCTTGATGAAGTCCCAAAAGTTCATTTTTGCCCTTGCTTCCCTTGCCTTTGGCGACGTTTCTGGGAAGAAGTTGCTGCAGCTGAGGTCAAAGAGGTTGCTGCCCAAGTTCTCCTCAAGGGTTTTGATGGATTGCTGTCTCACATTGAGATCTTTCATCCATTTTGAGTCTATTTTTAGGTGGTGTAAGGAAATGGTCCCGTTTCATTCTTCTGCATACGGCTGTCCAATTTTCCCAACACCATTTTCCTGCATTTGACAAAGCAGGAAAGAAGGTCCAACAGAAAAAAGAAGAGACTATCTTTTTTCTGTTGGATGTTCTTTCCTGCTTTGTCAAAGATTAGTGGACCACAGAGTCGAGAGTCCATTTCTGGGCTCTCTCTTCTATTCCATTGATCTATGTGTCTGTTTTTGTGCCAGTGCCATACTGTCTTGATTACAGCTTTGTAATAGAGCTTCAAATCTGGAATTGTGATGCCAACTTTGAAAATCAACTTTGGTTTTCTTTTTCAATATTCCTCTGGCTATTCAAGGTCTTTTCTGGTACTGTATAAATTTTAGGATTATTTGTTTCATTTCTTTGAAAAAAAAGTTGATGGTATTTTGATAGGGATTGCATTAAATGTGTAGATTGCTTTAGGTAGCATAAGACATTTTCACAATATTTGTTCTTCCAATACTTGAGCATAGAATGTTTTTCCATTTCTTTGTGTCTTCCTCAGTTTCTTTCATGATTACTTTGTAGTTTTCTGAGTACAGATTCTTTGCCTCTTTGGTTAGGTTTATTCCTAGGTATCTTATAGTTTTGAGTGCAATTGTAAATGGGATTGATGCCTTAATTTCTCTTTCTTTTGTCTTGCTGTTGGTGTATAAAAATGCAACTGATTTCTATGCATTGATTTTATATCCTGACACTTTACTGAATTGCTGTATGAGTTCTAGCAGTTTTGGAGTGGAGTCTTTTGGGTTTTCCACATACAGTTTCATATCATCTGCAGAGAGTGAGAGTTTGACTTCTTCTTTGCTGATTTGGATGCATTTTATTTTATTTCTTTTTTTTTTTTTTTTTTTTTTTTTGGTCTGATTGCTGAGGCTAGGACTTCTATTACTATGTTGAATAGCAATGGTGATACTGGATATCCGTGCCAACTTCCTGACCTTAGGGGAAAAGCTTTCTGTTTTTCCCCTTTGAGAAGATATTCACTGTGGGTTTTTCATAGATGGTTTTGATGATTGAGGTATGTACCCACTATACCTATACTGTGAAGAGTTTTGATCAAGAAAGGATGCTATACATTGTCAAATGCTTTTTCTGCATCTTTTGAGAATATCATATGGTTCTTGTTCTTTTATTAATATATTGTATCACATTGAGATATCTGTGGATGTTAACCAACCTTGCGGCCTTAATCCCACTTTGTCCTGTTGCATAATTCTTTTAATGTACTGTTGGATCTTATTGGCTAGTATTTTGGTGAGAAATTTCACATCTGTGTTCATCAAGGATCTTGGTCTGTAATTATCCTTTTTGATGTGGTCTTTGTCTGGTTTTGGGATCAAGGTAATGCTGGCCTCATAAAATGAGTTTGGAAGTTTTCCTTCCATTTCAGTTTTTTGAAACAGTTTCAGGAGAATAGGTATTAATTCTTCTTTAAATGTTAGGTAGAATTCCCCTGGGAAGCCATCTGGCCTTGGCTTTTATGTCTCCTTCTATTTTCAGTGAACACCTAGCTGGATATAGTATTCTTGGCAGCTTATTTTTCTCGTTTAGTGCTCTGAATATATCATTTCAGTTCCTTCTGGCCTGCCATGTCTCTGTGGATAGGTCTGCTGCCAGTCCAATATTTCTACCATTGTATATTGCAGACCTCTTGTCCCAAGCTGCTTTCAGGATTTTCTCTTTGTCACTGAGACTTGTAAGTTTTACTATTAGATGATGGGGTGTAGACCTACTTTATTGATTTTGAGGGGGGGTTTTTGTGCCTCCTGGATTTTGATGCTTGTTCCCTTCACCACATTAGGGAAATTCTCTGCTATAATTTGCTCCAGTATATCTTCTGCCCCTCTCTCCCTTTCTTCTTCTTCTGGGATCCCAATTGTTTAATATTATTTTGCCTTATGGTATCACTTATCTCTCAAATTCTTCCCTTGTGGTCCAGTAATTGTGTTTCTCTTTTGCTCAGCTTTCTATTCTCCATCATTTGGTCTTCTATATTACTAATTCTCTCTTTTGCCTCATTTATCCTAGCAGTAAGAGCCTCCATTTTTTATTGCACCTAGTTAATAGCTTTTTTGATTTCAACTTGGTTAGATTTTAGTTCTTTTATTTCTCCAGAAAGGGATTCTCTAGTATCTTCCGTTCTTTATTTGAGCCCAGCTAACACCTTGATAATTGTCATTCTGAACTCTAGTTCTAACATATTACTAATGTCCATATTGTTTTGGTCCCTAGCCGTCAGTGCTGCCTGATGTTCTTTTCTTTTCTTTTCTTTTTTTTTTTTTTTTGTGGTGAGTTTTTCAGCCTTGCCATTTTATCCAAATAAAAATATATGAATAAGAGAACAAAATCCTAAAATGTTAGCAGTGACCCCAGAAAAATATACATTAACCAAATCGGAAGAGACCCAAAACCAGGGGGAGAAGAAGGGGGAAAAAAAAAAAAAAAATATATATATATATATATATATATATATATATACACACACATATACATATACATATACATATATATATATATGGAATGGCGAATAGAACAGAGCCACCCACTGGATTTGGGGTGAATTTTAGTCTGTTAGAAGAAACTACCTTCCAAAATTAAAAAAAATAAAAACTTATATATATACAAAAATAAGTATAAATATGATGAAGGGTTGGAATATGACTGTAAAGATGAAAATTAAAAAAAGATTCTAAAAAAGGAATTGGATAAGATAAGAAGTTGGTTGAAAAAAAAAAGTGGAAAGAATGTGATCAGCTTGGAGACTAGAACAAAGCCATGTGCTAGATTTGGGTATATTTTGATCTATTAGAAGATACTGTATCCCAAAATTTTAAGATAAAAGACCTTTATGTATACAAGGTATAAGGTCAAATATATTGAAGGGATAAAATATGACTATAACAATGAAAATTAAGAAAGATTTTTTTAAAGATATGGATAAGATAAAATAGTTAAAAATGTTAAAATAGGCAGAAGAAAAATTTAAAAAGATAGAATAAGAAAAAAATAAAATTTGAGAAATTTAACTTTGAAAGACTAAAGGATCATGTGAAAAAAGCCATGAATTGTATATGTTGCTTTCCCCTAGCTCTAGAGTTCCGCAGTCCTCATTGTTCAGTGAACTTGGTCTTGGCTGGGTGTTCTTGTTGATCTTCTGGGGGAGGAGACTGTTGCATTGATTCTTAAATGTCTTTGCCCAAGGTGGGATTGCACCACCTTTGCCAGGGGCCAGGCTAAACCATCTGCTTGGTTTTGATCTTGGTAGCTTTTGTTCTCTGAACACTTTTTGTAGAGCTTTGGAGGACGGAAATAAAAATGGTGGTGTCCCAATGTCCAGCCCCATAGGGGCCAAGAGCTCAGGGCCCCGCTCCTCAATGTGTCCTCAGAGAAAAGCAGTTAATCCCTCCCATCTCCCTGGTCTCCAGCCCCACTCCGAGCTCAGCCAGTCTGTGACTGAACATTTATATCTCTGGTACCCCACCCCATTTGGAGTTTCCAAACCCAGCAGATTCCTGCAGTGCACTCCTGCGCTGCTCCTCCTAGAGGAGGAAGGAGGGGGCTCTTTCCTGATCTGCTGCTTGTGGGGTCCCTGCATGAAGAGCAGTGGCTCAACTATGCCTTGGATCACAGTTTATGGTAAGCCCGAGCTAAGAGCCCACTCCTCAGCTCCATCTTTGCAGCTTCCCCTCTCCAATACCTGGGAGATCTGCCACATTTAGACATCCCTGGTCATTTAGTGACCCTGCAGATCCTGGAACCACACTGTCCCCATGAAGGCTCCATCCCCTCCCCCTCCCCCCACCCCCCCTTAGCCTCTGGAGCCATGTCCCTCAGTGGAACAGACTTCTAAAAGTTCCGATTTTGTGCTCCTCTGCTCTGCTGCTTGCCAGGAGTAGGCCACTCCCCCTGCAGTCTAGCATCCCATATACTGCCTCGGATTCACTTTTCACATGTCCTACCTTCTGGAAAATTGGTCAATTTTCTGTTCCTAGAATTGCTGTTCTTCTTCTCTTGTATCTCCTGTTGAGTTTGTTGGTCTTCAGAATGGGTTGATAACTATCTAGCTGAACTCCTGGGACCTGATGATATTTAGGTCTCCTACTCCTCCACTTGATTCTCCATGTTGCTTTTAAGATATTTTTGTTCACCTTATTACAGTATGTCTTACTATATACAAATAAATAGCTGCTCCAAAATCATATGTTTGAAGGTAAACTACAGTTTTTCTGTATGTGCATTTCAATATACAGATAAGCAGATACATCTATACTATATCTGCATCTATATTTGTAAACTATTATTTTGACAATAAACTATTATTTTGATATTAACTATTATAAACTATTATTTTGACTCAATTTTTATATAGTTAATCATTATAAATGAGCTCAAACTGATATACCTTGTGTTATCTAGCAGATCTCGTTTTTACTTATGATTTATGTATTCACATAGAACTCAACAAAATCTTGAAACAAAAAAGGAATTGAGTTATTTTTCTGATAAAAGCCACATGTTCTATTAGATCATCCAGAATTAATTTTATCATGTGGCCAAAATAGATTTCAGGACACATATTTTCATTTCAGTACTGTTACTTCTGTTTTAAATGTTTTATTTAGAAAGTGTGGGAATTGCAACTATTGTTTATTATCAGTCATAAATTATAAAATTACAGCAGGAAGCTAAGTTACTAGGGGGTATTTTCAAGAATCCATTTTGAGCATAGTAGGCACAGTTTATGAGGCAGACAGAAAAGCGGTACTGGATATCCACTTTCTTGCTCACTCTCCTTATGCAGAGACTCTCCCTCTGCCACTCTCTTCCTCTGTCCCTTTCTCCCTCTCTCCAGAGATCCCTTCTTTCCTCTCTCTCTCCCTCTTTTTTCCTCCTCCTCTCTTTTCCCTTCTTCCTCCTTCCTTCCCCACCTGTTCCTTCTTTTCCTTTAATAGTCTCTTTAAAAATAGCTTTCATCTAAATATTCTCAAGCTCTAGTTTCTTTGACATTTCAAGGCTTCAGTGGGTGACTCCCAACTTATGTTAAGATGGGAAATTCTAAGAACTTCATAAAATTAGTTCAATACATGAAAAATAAAGTTATCTGAACACCTGTCACAGATAGTATCTCTGTGATACTGTTTCTCTGTGATACTGTGTATCATCTGTTTCTTATTCTGATAGGATCTGCTCCATCAGAATCTGTGTTTTTGAATTAGTGAAAGTGGTCCTTATCTTTACCCAAACCTGACCCAGAAATCAGGGATCCTGCCTGATTCCAGCATCTTCTTCAGGTTCACATCACACCGAAATTATATATTATAGATTTAAAATTCTTAATGCCCTAACACTTTCTACATTGTTCCCTGGGTTCAGGCTACCACATACCCCCTTCCCTAGATTATTATAGTAACCTGCAAATAAATGCTAGCTTTAAGGAGAACTCTTTGAAGCAATTTCTTAATAAGCCCAAATCATAGACTTTGTTAAATGTAATGATCATGGTTTTTCCTCAGTTAAAACTATTAGTGTATCTCTATTATCTTCAAGATAAAATTATAACCCTTACAAATGGCAATACTGTGTATGCCAATGTTTCTCAGCTTGGGTTGGTATTCCCTCCATGAGATGTGTTTGGAAATGTGATGTCATTTTTGGATGCCACAACATCTAGGAGATGGCATCTAGTGTTCAGATATCAAGAATGTTAGCATTACCACCAGCAGTGCATAATGGCTCCAGTTCTTCCACTTGTAATTTTTTGTTATTTTTAATTGATAATGGTCATCCAAACAGGTATGAAGTGATAACTTGTTGTTTTGATTTGCATTTTTCTGATGATTAGTGATGTTGAGCATCTTTTCATACACTTGTTGACCATTTGTATGTCTTCTTTGAAGTATGTTTATTCAAGTCCTTTGGCCATTTTAAAATCATTCTTTTTTGTTTGTTTTGCTCTTGAGTTGTAGGAATTCCATGTATTTTTTCTCAACAAGTTTCATTATCCTGATGCAAAATCAACAAGGACATTTTTTGCTTAATGCATACTTCAGAATACATAGTTTTAAAAGATACATATAAAACATTCCATCCAAGAAAAATAGAATACCTGCTTTACTCAAGTATATATATTAATCCCCTGGTTAAATCACATAAAAAAAATAACAAATATTACAAATTTGTGAAGACTGAACTCATACCAAATAGATTTTCCAATATTAACCTCTTATAAGATATGTGGTTTGCAGATACTTTTTTTCCCATTTTGTACATTGCCTCCTCACCCTATTGTTTCCTTTGCTGTGCAGAAGCAAAGTGTGATGTAGTTCAACTTGTCTATTTTCACTTTTGTTGCTTGTACTTTTGCTTGTAGTTGCTATGGAAAACTGTATGGAGGTTCCTTAAAAAAAATAAAAATAGAACTACCACATGACCCAGCAATCTCACTTCTAGGTATTTATCCAAAATTGAAATCAGGATCTTGAAGAGATATCTGCACTCTCATGTTTTACAGCATTATTCACAGTAGTTAAGAAGAAATAACCTCAAGTGTCCATCAGTTGTTGGATTGGTAAGGAAAATTGATAAGAAAAATCTCTCTCTCTCTCTCTCTCTCTTTCTCTCTCACACACACACACACACACACACACACGCACACTGAAATATTCAACTTTTAAAAAGAAGGAAATCCTGTCATATGTTATGACATGGATGAACTTGGAGAACATTATGCTAATTGAAATTAGCCAGTTACAAAAGGACAAATAGTGCATTATATTCCACTTATGAGTTATCTAAAATATGCATATTCATACAAACAAAGTATAATGGTGGTTACCAGGGACTGGAGGAAGGAAAAAATGGGGAGTTGTCTATTTAATGGGTATAAAGTTCAATGTGTGCAAAAAGAGTAAGTCCTAGAGATCTGCTCTACAACATTAATCTTATAGTTAAACAATACTGCACACTTAAAAATGTACTGAGGGTATATCTCAAGTCATGTATTTTTTACCACCTGCGCACAAAAAAGGCAGGTATGTTAAATACATGGAAGAGTTACATACTTGCAAAAGTATCCACCCTAACCACCAATAATGACAACTGTGGGGAACACTGTGTGATGGCAGAAATATAAAGAAGCAAATATAATAGATGTAGATTCTTTAGAACAAGTTAATGTAATATGATGGAAGAAATCAAAGATGGATTCATTTTTTTAAATTCTGCATTTCCAATGCTGGTACCATGCCTAGGGTGATATTTTTTTCATCAGTATTATTCTATCTGAGTGATTTGTAGGCATTTAAAGGTGAAAAAAATACATGAAGCATAAAAAGACTATAGAATGAATGTAAATGCAGCTCTGTTCTTTGAGGATATGAGATAACCATGGTAAAGGTCAGTGATGAAGAGAAGATAACATATTTCAGCTTTTCAAGAACTGATACACTGAATAGAAGAACAGTAAAATATTGGACATCAAAGAAAAGAGAGGAAAGAGAAACAGGAATGGGAACATATCCTAAAATTTTGATAAGGTCAAAGAACCCATGTGCTTCACTTTAAAAGATAGCACGTCAAGTGCCTTGAAGAGGTTAACAATATATACAAAACTCAAAAAGGTCTGCTTAATTGAATATTAAATGCTTTGCACAGAATAAATATCCCCCAAATTTTGTCAACTTGACTTTCATTGGTGAGCTTAAAGAGGACAATTGTATGACAGTAAAAGTTTGGGTATAATGTGAGGGATTAAATTGAAACTGATTCGAGAAATTTGGGGGTAGGAATAAACTAAAACAATGGGTAGCAACTAGAAGTGAGAGGGTGTAAAGTAGAATATCTTTGTTTACTAGAGTTTGTGTTTGAAGCTATAAATCTTACTTTAACAAATATTTATGGAAGAACTCCCTGTTCCAGGCCCCATGTAGGACTATGTATCATACACACATTTGTAATGGAGAAGCACATGTGTACACAGAAACATACCCATTAAGGGCTCCACAGAATTGTCTTTTCATTTATTTTTCAAATCCAGAAGGCATCATGTTGAAAACTATCTGCTATAGCTCTATGAATATTATAGCATTTTTGGCAATCTAATGTGCTCCCCAGAAATTTGACCTGTCTTCTAGCAATAATGTTTCCAGGATTGATAGAGAATAAAAATATGCCTCCTTGTTTATGTCCTCCATTTTGTCATTTATGGGCCCCCTATAGTCCTAAAATATAAGTCAAGTAATTTTAGGTGAAGTAACTCATCTCTTAGAGGATAAGATGGAGGACTAAAACTATAAAAATGATTTTTTGATTCCCATGTCTGTACAACCCTAATCATTTACCAGACTTGTATTGTTCTATGAGACTCTCTCTATAGAACATACATATTCAACAGTCATAAATGATACAACATCATTACAATGAAAAATATAATACATATTGTTTTATGCTTTTAATACCAAGTGCTGTGTATACAAAGATGGAGGAAACAAAGTTGGTCCCTGCAGTCACGGAGCTTGTAGTTAGAACACTAAAGAACCACACAATAGCAAAATTCAGATCATGAAGCCTTACTCAATTTCTATGAACAGAAATATTTTTTTGTATGATTTATAGCTCTTCATGTTCACCTCTGTTAAATTATTTAATTATCTAACTTGCTGTTGATATATCTATATGTCATTTGGCCCTTATAGACTGTGCGCTGTTGAATGGTTACACGTACATATGCAAAACATTGATAAATTTATTTGAAATCAAATAAAATTTATATATTTCATTGTATAAAACAAACCACATTTTATTTCTAAACCACTAAGAGGCTAATGAGTTTGCCCTTGGGAATATTCTAAACTCTAATAGAAACAGCCTCATAAGTATTGAAGGCAATAGATTTTTACTTCCATGTTGTTTGCTATATTACAATTTTATATTTTTGATTAGACACTAAGGGACTGAAATAACAACCTTAATAAAACCATTATCTTACGTTAGGCTTATCATAAACAAGTAGGATACTGTTGAATTCTGGTAGCATTAGTTTCAGGAAAGTTGTCCCTAAAAACTTGAAGAAAGTTCTGTGAAAGTGGCTTACATTTTTAAGGATCAGACTTATTTATAGTGTTAAATTTAACTCATTAGGTTGTGACTATCAAACACTATTTTTACTATTGGGGAATCTAATAATAGAAACCTGCCACTTACAAATCATAGCCCTTCCCAGTGAGAGTATAGACATATTCTTTAATAATTCAGCTCTGTCCTACAAAGTCATCTGAGAATAAGTTTATGCTTTGGGTTGCAGATTCCATGTGTAGTACAAGGAGGTTAAGCTATTTTGTCTATTTTTCTTGTGCAGAATTTCAGTTCCATTGGCATAGTCACAGGGATATGGAATCATTTTGATTATGCAGATTCAACGGTTTGTTAAATGTAATTCTTCCTATTTTCTGTGTTGACAGAGGCTCCATAAATGGAGAACAAATCAATAGATTACAAGGAATTTCACATGATAAAGTGAGATGGAGATCCATCCCTTCTATTAACATATAAAGGAGGTAAACAGAATTGGTTCTAGTAGGATTAGCCAGTCACCACTTAAAATTTATATGGAAGGTTGATGAGGCCAGGGGAATGTCCTTTGGAGGGAATTGTTAACGTTCTAGATTCTTCTCTTCCAACAGGCAAGGAAATGATGGTTCCTCCCATCTCTTCAATTCTGTAAGGTGCCTCAAATGAAATACTTATAAAGATTGCATATGCAATCTGCATATGCACCCTGGAGTCTGAGGAATAAAGGATTTCATGTTCAACTTAAATACAAACTGTTAAAGGGCCAGAAGCTTGGGTAGACCTACTTCTGCTTACAGGTAGAGCAAAATGAAGTTCTTACAAGTTGTCTTTTCACTGGGCAAAATACATATTTCTCTAGGCGTTAGTCCTTGCAGAGGGGAGAGAGAAACAGCAGTGACTTCTCTCAAAAGGATCTCATCCAAGAGGATAAAGGTTTCCTAATGGAGTGGTGGAAGACTGGAAGCCAAGAGAATACAATAAGAATTGTAACTGGTTAGTGCACTAGAGTGAGGGCAGAAAGTATTATCTGCTCCAAAGGAAATAAATACATTCATAAATTTTCAGCTGGGATGGTAGAGGAATCTCCAGAAGTCACCCACCAAGTGGGGCACAGCCACCAGATATCAAATACAACACTGGATCCTTTGCATCACATTCCTTCCCCAGCCTCACCTCATATCCCTCACCCAGACACTGGAAGTTTCAGAAACACCAGTCGGTGAGTCAGGGATTAAGAGAAGAGACTAGCTATAGTCTCCCAAGCAAGTGTCCTAGCTGTGTGGACAGGAAAGATTTAAATTGGAAAAAAATTGGAAATTTTGACATTACTTTGAATTCCATTAACTAATGAAATATGTCTTTATATGACTTTAAAAAACTGCAAAGTTTACAGAAGTACTCTGTCATTTCATCCAGGGGTGGGAAAAGATGGATCCAGAGAGAACTGGATGGTGAGTGGTAGGGAAGATTGAGAGGGGAGTTCTGTTTGTACCCTATTGAGCCCAACTTACATACTAAAGCTGCTGCACGACTGACAGTGTCGAAGCAATCACTTTTTCAGAAGTTATAATTCACAATAATTGGAATTTGAGCATTTATAATTATATAGTTACTATCTTTTCTCAGGGGTACTAGGTCTTTAAAATCAAAACAGAGAATTGAGTTGAACATTTGACATATTTGGCTAACACACCTATTTTTAAAACTATGTAGGCAGAAAAGGACATAGATTTAACTCAAATTATCATAGATTCTCCTGAAGTTTGTAAATCATATAGCTAGTTTAAAATTATTTGATATATTTAGTTAGTATATTTGAAAATACAGAATTTGACAAATCAAAATATTTGTTGACTTCTATATCTAATTATAATGTATTTGTTACAAATATGCCCTGTAATATATAATGATATGGAAAAATCATACAATATACACAGTACATTGGTAAGCAGAAAATCCAGAATTCCATTGTCTTAGTCAGTGTTTAATGAGGAGAAAAGAACTACATAGTAATAGGAATAAATAATATGGAGTGTTATTAAGTAGCAAGAAAGGATTAGCTATAAAAACAACAAAGAATATAGTTAAGCAACAGCCATTATCTTTAGTACTGAGGCATAGACCCCAAAGAGAGGTACAAATTTGGAAGATCCCCTCCCCACAGCTGAGAACCAAGCCTCATTGCAGATAGTATAGCTCTGGCCCTGGAGGGTAGAGAAGTTTAGTGAAGAACTACAGGCCAAAGCTGGCAATCCGGAGTGCCCTGTGAGGTAGCTTCTACACTGACTGGGAAGCTATTCCCAGGGATGGTGCTGCTGGAATCTGCTGGCTGCCTCCCAAGCACCTGGTACATGGTAGAGGAAGAAAGGAAAACAGAAGTACTCCACATTCCAAGGTCCCCGCCAGCTCCAATGTCCCTCTGGCGCCATCTAGTGACAAGCTCAACTATTGTGCCGGTTGGCTCTGGAGAACTCTTGAAAGGCAATAAAAATGGATTTGGAGCTGAAAGGCAGTAAAGTAATAACTAGCGTCCCAACTTTATTATGGAAAAAGTATAAAATCTGGAAGGATTACATATGGATGGACCTATAGATAAATAGAGATATAAAGTATTTTGGCATATAGGAAACTGAAAAATATATTACATAATGTTATAAATGATATATTTTTTAGTACAGGCAATTAATGGGACAGTAAAGAGTGATTTTTTTGACAATTTAAAAAGAAGTGAGAAACTAAGGAGAACTACCACATCAGTTAGTTTTTCTATGAAATAAAATTTAATAACATAAATGTCATTTGAAAAAAGTAGGATAGAATATTTCATGACTGGGAAAGTAAAATTATTTTCAACTGTGTCAGTAGTCTCCAAATCTGATCCACAAAATTAATGAAAATTAATATAGCCAACCCATTGTTTTCTCCACAAAAATTGCTTTCTCTAAAAGACTGTGTCTGAAAACTTAGAACCAGAATTTTCTGAAAGGATATCTCTTAAACAAATGCTGTTAAATTCTGAGAATTGCTTAGAATGTGAGGATTTTTGCATTATTTTTCTGTGCAGCCATATCCTGTTAATACAGAAGTTCTCAGATTGTGGTCCCAGGACCAACAATATTATCGTCACCTCAGAACTTCTAGAAAGCAAGTCCTTGCCTCTATCCCAGACCTCCTGAGTGAGAAATTCAGATTTTTTGCCCAGCAAGCTGATTCCAGATGATCTCTAAGGTGCTTCTAATGCTTGCCAATATTTGAGGACCACTGATAGGTTTTGCTAACATAAATCTTCTAGATTTGGAAATCTGGAAACTGCTCCAGATTTATAGAACATTTAATGAACATATCTTTTTAGAAGTCCACCTGAATATGTTTTATTATTAAGGCTAGTTCTTCTGGAAAAGCTTCCTATTCATTTGTGTCTTGTTCATTGACTGAATAGATTGTGAATGTTGCTATCTGGAGTTACTATGTGTAGAAAAAATAGAAGTAAAATGCTTTAACCTACCTCTTTCAAAAAGAATGGTGCAGTTTAAGTATTTGGCATGCCAGGTATTTCAACTTTTCCCACTTGGAGCATTGAAGCAAGTATCAGGATAAACCAACTAATCCAATACAGTGAGGTGTTAAAATTGGGTATTTCCGTGAATTCAGATATTGTTTTTTCTGCAAAAAATGTTGTCATCACTTTCGGAGATTTATTTATATCCTGGAAGAATCATCCTACTGAGTACCATTTATTTTTAATTGGTAATCAAATAGATTAAAAAATTCTATAGGGTAATGCCATCAAGTTACTTAAAGTAGATATTCCTGAAATTGATTCTCTCTTCTAGAATTCCTCCAACATTGATTTTTAACTTAAAAAAATGTATGCTGTTTACTAGGAAACTATAAACTTCCAGGTAATGTTGTTGTTTACTGATATGTGTATCTCAGGCATTATTATATTCAGAACAGATCTAATGTCCTACTAATGTGTTAAACAATCTTTGTATCCATATAGTATCTGGTTTCAGGTAAAGTACTACTCTCCTTCAGCTTCTTCATCCTCCATGTTTAGGACTGTGGGCAGGAGAACAAAATCTGAGCTGCTGTATCTGTTTTGGTTGCTATAATTTCTATCCAGTATTACCTGCGCAGATCCATACCCTGGTGATGTCTGCACATACCCACGGGACCATTTGCACTCTGTCTACCACCAGCTTCTTAGAGTAAAGTTTCATGTCTTTGACTTACGTGATTGCAAACTAAATATTTCACTTTGCTCTATGTATTTATTTATTTATGTCATTACTTATAGGTAAAAGGAGATACATTCATTCATGACTTTTGGTTCAGAGTGAGGCCAGTGGACTGCATTACCAATTCTAAGGTGCTGAATTCTTAACAGATTCTCAATAAAAAACCACTTACCTTCTCTTGTCTATTGGATATGAAAAGAGAGAATTGTATTGTAGATTTTCATTCCATTTGTGCAGTGGTTTGTTGATTCAACCAGTGAGGCCACAAAGTCAGATATCCATAGTGAAACTACCTCCCTTGGCATTTTGCAAGCATTTATAGGAATGTTATTCTTCCTGTGACATAGGTTTTGAAGAATTTATTAGGAACTTATTGGATGATTCTAATTTATCTGTAGATAGATAAAGATAGCACATACTGAAGAAGAATTTGAATGTTAGCTGGATGAATTCTCTTCTCTTCTTAGTGCAAGGGCTTGATCATCTTTTCCTCCAAACAGTTTTCATTTGCTATCTGAATTCTGAAACCATACTTTCCTCCAAAAGCCCATATTTCGGCTTTTCTTCCAAATTAGTTTACCTCTCATGTATATTACTATATGCCAGAACTATAAAAGTTGTGTCTTTCTGAATTAAATTCTGTACCTGACAAATTTTTTTAAAAAGTATGTTTATATTATTCAGGGAAATTTCTAAGGTGTACAACATGATTACTTAATGTTTTTATACATTGTGAAATAATTACTGCAATCCAGTTAACATAGCCATCACTTCACTTAATTATCTTTCTGTTGTTGAGAACACTTTAGATCTATTCCCTTAGCAAATTTCAAGTATACCATACAATACTATTAACTACAATTACCTTCTTGTATTTTAGAACCTCAGAACTTATAATGGGAAGTTTGTATATACCCCTTGAATAACATCTCTCCATTTTTGCCACCTCCCAGACCCTGGCAGCCATCATTTGACTGTTTCTAGAGTTCAGCTTTTTCAGATGCCCCCTGATTAGTGAGATCATACAGTATTTGTCTTACCGTCTGGCTTATTTTACATGTTTCTGAAATAATGTCCTCCAGGTACATCATGTTGTCACAAATGGCAGGATTTTCTTTTTTCTTTATGGGTGAATAGGATTCTATTGTATGTATGTTTATATCTGTATTTTCCATTTTCTTCTCAAGCACTCTTGATAACTTCCCACGTTGTAGTATTTTCAAGATCATAGATGACTAGTAAATTGAATATGGAACTGAGAAACATAGTGTTGCTTCAGCTACCTTACTGCAGTAACTTGTTCATGCTTATACCAGTGGAAAGTACCAAGGAAAATTCAGAGAGCTTTATCTGATATAAATATTTTATTGAGCAAGAAACAAACTGTTCAGCAATAGGGATGCTTCAAACCTGAAACTGGTATGACTCTCAGAGGTGTAATGTGGTTTTGTTTTGTTTTGTTTTTGCCTTTTGTTTTGTTTTCTTTTTTATTATTATTAGCCAGTGTGTTATAATAAGCACATCATTAGTTTTTGATGTAGCATTCAACAATTTATTGGTTGTGTGTAACACCCAGTGCTTATCGCCACACGTGCCCTCCTTAATATCTATCACCTGGTGTTTCAGGAGGCTTATAAAGTGGAAATGAGGAAGGTCTTTAACCTTTACCGGGATTGGTTATAACAATGGGAGTTTCCAGACAACAGTATTGGAATTGATTATTTATACCACTTTTAGGAAGATGAGTTAAGATTTATTTACAATTACCAGAGGTATTTACAATAAAATCTAAGTTATCTTTCACTTTATGGTCATGAAATAAGCTAGACTATGTTTTGCTTATGTGGCTTAAATGGTTTTGTCTGCGCAAGAAATTGTCAAGCCTGGCCTCCATTTTATTTTATTTTAACAAAGATTCTTCTGATGTTTTTAAAACCATGGCTAAGGTAAATGTTGGTACCTCAAGATTTCCTAAACTCAGTGAAAATGTAGAACTCCATTTATAGCATTTATACTTTATTAGGATCCCAACCTCAAAAGGCATAGACAGTAGAGTCCGAGATGCCAGGGAGGATCACAAAAACTAGTGATCTTAATCTTTATCACATTATCACCTATTAAACAACTAGTTCAACAAATAACCCAACTATATATGAAATAATATATTTCATTTTATTACTTTCTTTGTTTTTACATATATAACATATATGCCATGTGTCAGGAGCTATATTCAATGTTATGGAAGTGTTATCTTCTTTAGTAATAATCCAACTATTAAATATTTTATCAATGATAATACTGGGGAGAAGAGATATTAAGTAATTTCCCTTAGGTCACAGAAATAGCAAGGGGAAGAGATGGGATTTGAATATGTGTATATGTATATATGTGTATATATATACATATGTATATACGTGCATGTGTGTGTGTGAATATCATTGATGTAAGAACTGGAAGATGACACTATCTATGTAAGATATACCTCCTTGCTGTCACTATAGCTATGCATTCAACAGTCTGTGTCATTGCTTTACCTAAATGATAGCTTTTGGATTATATGATATGTGATATGACAAATGAATCTCATAGAAACAGTCCTACTCTTCTTTTCTGTAAATTAAGTCTATTGATTTGAAGTGATACCATGAGAAACACTGTATCCATGGACTAAACTCCCTGTAACTCCTCTGATAGTAGGGCTTACTATGGTCCTGTAACCACGAAAGGAAAACCTGTATCCAAAATGTGTGTTTTTCTGACAGAGTGATTTGCTCTATTTTCCAGGGTGGAAGGGCTCCAGTTTAGTCCATGTTCTACCAGTGGTGAGACAGGTCCTCAAAGAGAACAGTTGAGGGAATCACCATTGATTGCTCTTGCTGGCAAGTTGCACATTTGGTTGTAGCACCTCGGAAACATGGTAAGTTGTCCCATGTATCATCTTCATTCCTCCTTTCATGAGTATTTCATTCATGCAGCTATTATATTGGGACTGAGGTTGAGGTCAGTTGGTTGAGCAATTTTCATCTACGTGGTTATTTTGCATCTGTTATGTCCTGGGTACACTCTGGTGGGTGTTAATATGCAATCTAAAGATCTTCACACTATGTTTCACTCCTGCATGCCCATCACATGCCTCAATTCCAGTTCTTTTTTCCCTAAACCTTTCATCCCTCCTCCTTCTAGGTCTTGAACTAGTTTGCCAATTAATTCACTCATATTCAAAAATACATATTTAATAAAAGCCTTAGCCACTCATTTTATTCAAAGAAGAAAATCAGGTACACAGCAAAACTCTCTGCCCACAGGAAAGATTTTCTTTACCACTGTCTCTAAAGGCCACTCCTGAATGGGGCTTTAGTGCAGCTTTACTGTGATGACTTATTCATGAACCAAGTTAGGATTTTTTTCTTGTTATCTGGTGATAAGGGATGTCATTAAGGGGCTGTAACTGCACTGAAGGAATGCTTCTTTTGCAATACTGGTGGATGTCCTGTCTATCCAGACTGCCTTCTCACTCAGTGTGTTTGTATTCTTCAGTCCTGTTCCTGTTGGATTCCACATTTACACTCCCATATTATGATGGAATACTGTTGGCCTTGCCTAACTTTATGACCCATTGAGTCTGAGGAACCCAGTTCACGATGAATAGTACTTTCTGCATTATCCCTTGTTGTTGCATTTTAAGAGCTCTGTCTCTGACAGCATCTAGCAACATGCCAGGAGCTGTATTTCAAAAAGTGCATACTTCACCATTGCAGATGGCATGGCCTTGTCTGGACATCTGCTGGTCTGCATTATAATTCTACTTACTATTTCCCCCCGCCAGTTTATTCCTTTCCAAGAGTTTAAAATCCCAGTTTACATTGATAAATGTTTGAAAAACCATTGCACCGTCTTAATGACAGAAACTATCTGTGGTCCATCACCAGAGATAATGGAATCATCATTGCCAGCTGGAAGGAAGATGATTCAGGCACAAAATCCAGTATTAACATTTGCTTTCTTAAACCACTCCACTACTGGTAACAATTGCCAAAATTTCAATATCTTAGGAGTAGATAGTAATTAATATAAAAGATTTTATCAGAGTGTACTCAGTAATGGAAGGGAAATGGATGAAGCAGGTTTGGGTAGGTGGAGAAATGTCACTATGCCATCCCAGTGAAGGGATTATTATCTAATGAGGAGCTCTGTAGGTGAAAAGGCCCTTCAATGTTATCCTGAGTTGGGCAAAGGGGCTGTGCCTTTTTATTCTTATCTTGATTCACTGTTAGATGTAGGCTTCTCTGGAATAAGCAAGGCTTTGAGGATATCAATTATTTTTTGATATTTGATATTTTTGATATTTGATTATTTTTGAGGCAATTTCTAAAGGGACTGACAGTTGAGAGTTATTTTCTGACAGCAATCTCATTAGCTGGAGCAACAAACCATTCATAAAGGGAGATATGAAAAACATTGCAATGTATTCATTTCAAATATGTTGGATTTCTTTTGTCTATAATTACACACACATACTGACACACAAATTGGCAACATTTTTCTGGCAGTTTTTCTTTGTTAGGTAATTCATTTTGCTAATTTTTTTTCTTTTTCTTCTTCATATGTTTTTACAAATACTTTGCAAGTTTTTTACTTTTTTTTTTTTTAATTTCTCATTGAATGAGTTTGTTTTTCCTAGTCCAGGTGTTTATTAGGTCTCCCTTGCTGTTAGAGTTTGATAATTTCAACATTTCTGAATAGCTTACTTTCCTAATACAAATTTTCACAATACAAAAGTTCTCTCTTTCTTAGTAACTGCAAACACATACTGGTTCCTGCACATATGGCTTGTTTGTATGATTTTAATGCACTCTAACTCTTTTTCTCCAAAATTAACTGGGTTCCAATGGCAACATTCAACTCATTTTATGTTTTCTTACATCTAAATGCTTATTGCCTTTATTTAGCCTATATTTTCTCCTCAGAAAATATATTTTGTGATCTGCTACAGCTGGGTTCAGTACCTGGAACCCATGTTAAATTTCTTTCTTCTTCCTTATATGAGTAATATCATTGCTTTTAGCAGTGCTTATCAGTATTATCATTTTATCAAAAATGTGTTTAAGTTTTTATTTTTTCTTATCTGTTAACTTTTGAGTGAATTCTGAGAGGAGAAAGGAAATATGCTCAATTTTCCAATCTATATGAATTCTGAACCCTGACCAATACATGTATTAGAGTAAGCTCCTTAGAAGTCCCTCTACAAATGTAATTGAACTTTCAGTAGATGTTTAAAATGGGTTGTGGAAAATTGGCAGCCTTATGATAGTAAGTAGTTCAATCTATTAACCTCCCAATTATCCTTGCATTTCTTTATATCCTTTAAGAGAATCGTACTTAATACCTCAAGGTGTATATTGCTATTGTAGATAATATTTTGATTTCTATTATATTTTCTAGATGGATATTGCTGATATATGGTAATGCTTTTGATTTTTGTTAGCTGAGTTTAAATCTGGTAACTTGTTGAACTCTTCTATTTGTTATGGGTTGCTCTTGATACCCAATTTCTCTGTGCAATTTTATCATTATCAGAATCATGCCTCACTTTCTTCTCTCTTCTTCGTCTGAGATTATGTCGAAGAACTGTAGTTATCTGTTCAGTGTTGAAAGACAGTAGGCATCCTGGTGTTTGCCTGGTTTTTAAAGGGATTACATATGCATTTATCTGTGTTGTTTCCTAGATGATGTTGGTATGCGATCTATATTCAGTAAGAAGAATTCCCACTTATTACTAATTCTGAGCATTTTTAAACATTTTGAAATGTTGAACATTATCAAATGCTTTTTCAACATTACTTTACAATTTACATCTTCATTCATGATAAGACACTGACAAAAGTTTTTCTTACCTAAAATACTTTTGAGTTGCTGGGATAAAATATATATCATTTTAGTATATGTGCTGCCGAAGCGAGCACAAAATATATATCATTTTAAAAATACAAAGACAGACTCAGATAACACAATCATTTGGATTTGTGACATCTTTGATCATTAGAGAGATACCTTTTCTTTTATTGTACCATCTCTACAAATTTTGGAATCAAGTATATTTAACAAGCAAGTAAGGCATTTCTCTCTCTCTTTTTTTTTCTGGTAAAACTTACAGAAGATAGAGAATTTGTTGGTAATGTGGTAGACTATTCATGTAAAACAGTCTTGTAAAGGGATAAAAATTGTGTGGGGGGTATGTGAGGTGGGGGCAGTGAGAGGTCTCTGATTAGCGTGTCAGTTACTACCATGCTTGTTCTTGTGTACTTCACCAGATTTGACACTTTGTATTTTTCCAGAAGACTGTATTTTGTCCAGGTTTGCAAATGTATTGGCATATGATTATGTGCATGTGTGTACAAACAAATATGTATATGTGCACATAGCACACATTGACATATATTCGCTTATATATGCATTGTGTGTGTGTATATATACATATACCATACTTTGTCTAAATTAATTTTAAGTTCTATAATTTGTTTACTCTTACATTCTTTCTTGTGTAAAATATCAAGTTTTCTTGGAGCAATTTGCATTATCAGTCTTCTCTAAGGAAGTATTCTTTAGCTCTATTTTAATTTATTAATCATACTTCTCTAATTTTCTACAATGTGAAAGGCTTATGAGAATATCACGTTTTTCTCTTTGGCTTCTTTTATCTCTAGGGTCCTAGGTATATGAGAAGGAGTTAGGAATTTAGTATGTTTTTGAAATTAGCATTGTTTTAGGAGCCAATGACAAGAAAAATTTTAAAAGGTATTGATAGAAATAGGTGGAATAACTATAACACTATAAGTATTTACATGTTAAGTATCTTTTTAGCTGTTTGTGAAAGACATCAAATGAATAATATCTTAATTGAGACTTCATCTTCTCAGCCCGTAAAATATCTAGAGGACAGATTTTGCTGGCTTGGGTTTAATGTCTAAGAACTCGGGCCGTCATCTTACATTACCTTAATATGTAGAATTTACATTTATTTCCCATTAAGCACTTACTATGTGCCAGATTTTTTGTTTATTTATGTTTATATTTTTACATTTAATTCTTTCCAAAACACTGTGAGGTGTGTCTTACTATTTTTCCCTCAGATAGCTCTAGGAAATAAAATCACTACCAAAAGTTTTTAGCAAACTTTAATTTCTCACTGGCTGATAAGACAGCCTGTTTCTTGGCTTGGATTTGCCTTACATGAAATCAAAGCATTCTTCCAACATCAGAAAATATGTCCAGGTTCTGTTATCAATAAAAATGAAAGAGTAGAAACAATAGTCTCTAACACAAGAAGAATTAAAATTATGGCAACATTAAATTAAAAGTTTATGGAGGAGCATAGTGAACGTTAAAATATAGAAGTTGCTTGGAGACATGTTATATGATTACTATCATTTGGCTTTATATAAATAAAAACTAAATGAAGTGATTTCAAAATTTTGTTTCCCTTGTTTTAAATAGACTGAAAGGCTTTTATAATAAAATGATAAAGAGAAAAATATCACCATTCGTAATTATAAAGCTTTGAACTACAAAGCTCTGAACTCTGTAGTCTTTGAATTTATGTGGCATATGTTTAAAAAGAAATAAATTGTATTAGAAAAACACATTGCAATGCAAACAAAAATCAAGTGTATTCCTTGCCTATCAGAAGGATATGGTAAGATTGAACCTATGAGACTTGTCCCTGGATTTTATTATTGTTAGAGAAAAATTCTAAGAAAAATTTTAAATTGCCACACTATGGAGTATGAGAATTAACAAAGTGTGATGTAAACTGAGAAAACAAGGAAGATAATCTGGAAAAATATCCATGATTTTAGATATCTTTGTACAAATGCATGCAATTATAGTTGTGATAAAACTCTGACTTTTATAAAAAAGAAATGTAAGCTCATGATTATTTAAGTTGTTATAGGATGAGATATATAAGAGTGAATAAGTATGATGGAAAACGTGAACTGTGTAGTGAAATGGATTTGATTTGTTAGCTGAGTATGTGAATTAGGACGTACAATCATGGTAATCCGTAGCATTCTGCGTTGTTATGACATTGTTCTTGCTTTTTTCCATGCATAACTTTACCACATTCCCTTTATGTTTTTAAAATTATATCTTAAATATAAAACTCTCTTCTCTAAAGTTTGTTTCTAATCTATCTCACTTGGAAATGGTTTCTATTTTTTTTAATTATCCCCTGGTGATTTATTTGTAACTTTTAATGAAAGAATACACAGCTACCCCCACCACCACACACACACTTTCTTTCCTACTAATAGATTCTAATCTCTGAAGGCAGAATTTTATTCTTGATTTTTTTCCTATATCCTAAAATAGTTTATCTCATGCTGATTCATGTAAAGAATAGGATGCAATATCTTTTTGCTAATAAAATGGAGAATATAGATTTAAGGGCAGCAGAGTTATGTTTTTTTTAAAGCAAAAAAAAAAAAAAAAAAACCCACCACATGTTAAAAAAAATAGTTTTCCAAAAGTATTTATTAATAAATGGATGGCTGTTTGGAGAACAGATTCAGTTACCAAGTTGTGGGCATCGTGTAACTTTGAAAGAAGTTACTCAGAGTTTGTTTTTATCAAATCTACCTAGAGAATTTTCAAAACAAAAACTTTCAGATGAGAAAATGAATTCAGTGGCTTCTATATTATATCTACCTTTTGAGATGATATTTTTAAAGATTAAATTGTGTATCCATCATTAATAAAATCTATGAAAACTCAAATACCACATAGCATTGGTAATTTCCATAAAGATTCTATAAAATGCTGAAATCCTGTATCATACATCATGGACTTATTAAATTATTCAGGATTATTCCTAAAATATATGTGGCTTGATGTGCTTCAAATCAGCTGCCACTCTTGATGAAAATACAGATGCCTAGTATCTATCATTTTAAATCCTTGGGATATAAGAAAAGACTCAATATTTTTGTCAAGTTCCCAAGCAGATTTTGATACACAGTGAAGTTTTGTAATCACAGATAGAAGTGTTTTCTTTTTCTTTCTTTCTTTTCTTTTTTTTTTTTTTTTTACTAAGTCACAATGCCATAGGTGAAGTGAGAATAATGAAAACTAAATATTAATATTTGGCTGTTGTTTACACCAGAGACAAAAAACCAAGTTTCTTTGCAGTAGAGTCTTAGACCAGTGCAGATTGCAAGAGACTTCAACAAATGGGGAAAAACTTTTTTTATTTATAGAGAAAAAAATGGATCCTTAAATCAAGAGAGAGTAACCTCATAATTAAATGCACTTCCTATTGCAAGAGAATATTGAAGCCATGTTTTAACAACCTTCAAGATTTCAAACTTAGCATACAGAAAAAAATTTTTATTTCTTTGAGTTCACCAGAAACAAAGTTATTGAACAATACTGTACACAGTGTGAATGCAAAGTCAGTGTCCATTAATAATGAAAGAGACATTTGAATGAGAACATTTAGATGGCTCAGTGGAGTGTTTCAGAGATAGGCTATTGAAGTTATACTTAGTTGGCAGCTGTAATGTTAGAGAATTAAAATGATCTAAGACTGGATTCTAAGATGAAATTTACTGTATCTTTAGTATCTTAGCTTTTCTCTTATTCCCTGTAGAAAGTACCTAGAATTATTTGATTTTTCTCTTATTTTGATAGGAATAGCTTGATAAATATGTAAACTTTAGTTTTGGGAAGACCAATTTTTAATAAAGGAAATATTCCACATTAGTGCTGGGACAACAGGTACTGAGGCTTTTTACCTTGAATCTGCCAATGCTCTAACTACGTAAGTTAATTAGCAACAGCCTACAAGTCTATGTAAATTTATCATTTAGTCATTTAGGGAGTAGAATGCTCGCTGGTGAAGAGAATCACATGAGGAGCTACCATTGTGCTCAGTGGTCAATGTAGCTAGTAAGAAGTCATTTGCTCATATAAACGCTGGCTGTATGACTGTATTGAACAAAACCCATTTGGTGGTATGTTCTTTTAGTGAATTTTGTTTCCTTATCACATTATAATGTTTATAGGCATCACCTCCAGCAACCACTAATTAATGAGGACAAGCATCACACTTTATTAGTAAACCAGTTCTTTTCATGATTTTCTTGGGTTTGTCCCAGCTTCTAGGACTGTGGTTAAGGGAAATTTTTTACAAAATGAAAACACCATTCCTAAAAATTTTGACTCTTCCTTTGATGAGACAACATTTTCCTTCAGAATCTAGGAAAATGTTGAGAGTTACTACTAAAATATAAATCTATTTCAGTAGAATTTGGGAGTCTTCAGGTCCAAAAACCCAACAAGAGCTCATACCCCAAAATTCTCATTACTAAACACATTAATCAACTATGACACTGGTCACTGATAGTTTAAATTCTGTAACATATGAAGGAGATGGGGACCCCAATGAAGAGTTTATTTATCACTTACTGGTTTACCCCAAGGCTTCCTGTGGTGCAGAATTCTACTTGAATTTGTCTGCTTACCCGGGTGCATCATAGAGAATTAGCCACATCCAGGTATTGACTGTGTTGTCTCTAATATCCAAAGATGATATTGATTGTTGAGCCTCCTTCATTATAGGAACAGATGAGCCTATGGTCAGTGGTTATTCTTTAATAGGCAATGGCATTTTCTTTGTGATTATACAAGATAATCTTCTGGGGAGATTGGCCTGATATTTTATCCCAGTTCATGGCTTGCCAAATTTTTTCTTAGTTATAGTTGGGTAACACCTCATATAAGACAAATAATTTCTTTAATGGAAGCCACTATCAGATGATCATTAATAGAAAGAAATATTTGGACCATAGTTGAAGTGTCTATTATAATAGGGTTTGTCAGGAAGCCACTATCAGATGATCATTAATAAAAAGAAATATTTGGACCACAGTTGAAATGTCTATTATAATAGGGTTTGTCAGATTCTCTGATAACATATTACTGTGGAACTTGAAATACCTCCAAATGAGGATGGTTTAGGTATACTGCATTTTCTACTAGGTGAAAAAAGCCTAATATTTGACTTTCTTAAAGGACGTACACCAAGTAGTAACAGCATAATCACTGTTAAAATATCAGGCATTGTGGATGCAAAAAAAGTTTACTTGTTTACTTAGATCATAATATTGCACAGTGAAGCATTAAGCACTACTGGCTTTTTTCATTAACTGGGTAGGGCTGTTAAACTGGACAATAAAATACCATAGTCTCTGTGTTATGTCCTGTGTGACAAAATGATTTCAGAATATGTATTTTCAGTTGCACAATCCTGGAAAGCTCTGGAAGTGCAGTGACTTTAAAAGTATGCAGAATCTACCATTATAGTGGCCACTCATGGGGATTAAAATAAGCATACACACCCAGTGCATTAGCCCTCTAACACTGGACTTGAGTAGTGCTGAATATCTATAACAGTTACACAGCCTGAAAAATAATAGCAAAGTTATTTCAAAGATCCTTCATCTCAGCAGTAGGTGAAACCAGTTGTGAATCCTAACTGGGTAATTTGTTTATTATGGTCTCTCTTAAGTCTACGTATAACTAAGGTGTCCAACTGTATCGATTTCTTAGGGCTGAGTTTTCCAGGACATATTGGGCTCTCATTTTATAGGTGTGCTGTAATTTTTTTTTTAAGATTTTTATTTATTTATTTGACAGAGAGAGATCACAAGCAGGCGGAGAGGCAGGTAGAGAGAGAGGAGGAAGCAGGCTCCCTGTCGAGCAGAGAGCCCAATGCGGGGCTCGATCCCAGGACCCTGAGATCATGACCTGAGCCGAAGGCAGTGGCTTAACCCACTGAGCCACCAGGCGCCCCTATGTGTGCTGTAATTTTAAAAGCATTTTCAATTTCTGGGTCCATAGGTTGTTTTCAGTTTTATTACTATGATAAAAGAATACTGAAAATAAAGCATCTACATTTTGTACAAATTGTTTCCTTATGATATATTTCTAGATACAAATGGAGGAATTGAATTATACAAAAATGTTTATGGTTCTGCTAAATTGTCACTTAGATACCAGCTTACTCCCCAAAACATTGTTCTGTAGTTCCACAATATAAATGAGTGTTAATTATATATAATTTCTGTAAGCTTTACCTTTTTCTTAAATTAGAATGAAAAAGATCTATATAGTATATCCAGACTATATTAATAGAAACAGACTATTGCCATATTTTTTGGCTACTTTAGCAGTTATGTTTAATTTCATTCTTACACAAATTTAGGGCTTAATAAATAAGTGAACCATGAAATGATGTTCCCAAAAGGATGGACAGTTTATATCATGATCCATCATATATAACTCAAGTGTTACAGGAAAAGATAATACTGTCCTAGAATTGCATATATGACAGATTGATTTATCTTTGTATTCTTTGTGTTTTGATGCACAAACTTTTTAATAGCAATTCATTCATTAATTTGACAAGGTATACCTCCTATGTGCATGACACCATGGGGGTACTGGGGCTATATATAAATGAATAAAATACAGACTCTAGCCTCAAGGAATTTAAAAACTAGTAGGAGAGAGACGTGAAAATAAATAACAGTGATACAGGATGAAATGATAAGTGCCTCCCGAGAAGTGTGAAGGCAGACTCCAGAATAATGCTGACAGATGCAGTAGCTTCTAACAGGACCAGGTAATTTGACATTGGTGGGGACTTTAAATGTTGTGTGCTTTTACTCTTCAAAAAGTCATTCTTTTTGAACTTCTAAAAATAATAAAAAGAGGGGCGCCTGGGTGGCTCAGTGGGTTAAAGCCTCTGCCTTCGGCTCAGGTCATGATCCCAGGGTTCTGGGATTGAGCCCCACATCAGGCTCTCTGCTCAACAGGGAGCCTGCTTCCTCCAGTCTCTCTCTCTGCTTGCCTCTCTGTCTACTTGTGATCTCTGTCTGTCAAATAAATAAATAAAAATTAAAAAAACACCAAAATTAAAAAAAAATAAAAATAATAAAAACATAATTTCACAGATAATATTGAACATTAAAATACTCATAGATTTCTTAAGGTGTCAGTGATTTAAGGAACCTCAAAAATCATCTGATTTTATATATTATCAAGACATGAATAGAGTACTTGGGACACTGAGGCAGGTTTTCAACAATGCCTCAGCTATTCATAACCTTGTATAATTCTGTAGGAGTTTTAAACTTGAGGACTACATTTTTCTGATTCCTAGATTATTTATCCTGGGCAGAGACTTGGCTCTAAGTTTTGCCATGGTGGACAAATCTATTTATAATTTATTTATAATTAATATTTAATATCAAAAAGTTAGTATTTAAATCAAAAGGTATTTCTTAAGAAAGTAGATCTTAAGTCCTCAACACAAGGAAAACAAATTCTAAGTATGAATAGTGATGGATGTTAGTCAGACTTACTATGGTGATCATTTTGCAATATTTAAACAAATACTGAATCTTTTTGTTGTATACTTGAAACTTATATAATGTTATATGTCAATTATACCTCATTTCAAAAATGTACTTCTTAATATTGATTTTTTTTAATTGGATAGTATTTTAAATTGAGAATCAGAAAATTGGAGTTTAGCTTTTATTCTGTAAACAATATGGACAATTAGTGATAAACTTGGTTAAGTTCTTTGACCTTTCTTGATATAGTTTTCTTCATAGTTAAAATAAGAGAAATCATCCTATCGTCTCCAAGTCCCTTTCAACTCTGTTTGAAATTTTCTTTACTTTTTTTCTTCACTATTTCATAAGCGAAATATAAATTTTATAACTGAATTTACTAGACAGAACATCCAAGGAGTTGGCTGTTGCAAACTCTCATGCTCAGTTGTCATAACATCAACCATTAATTGCCTCAATGAAAGTGCATTGTTTTTTTTTTAAATTTTTTTTAAAGATTTTATTTATTTATTTGACAGAGATCACAAGTAGGCAAAGAGGCAGGCAGAGAGAGAGACGAGGAAGCAGGCTTCCTGCTGAGCAGAGAACCCGATGCGGGCTCGATCCCAGGACCCTAGGATCATGACCTGAGCCGAAGGCAGAGGCTTTAACCCACTGAGCCACCCAGGCGCCCCGAAAGTGCATTGTTTTATAAGAATTTTTCTTCCATCTTCCAGAAATAACTGCATTCTACAAGCTAAATTTTTTGTCTTCCATTTCTATTCAATGTATTGTTAAAATTCAATCCCAAATTCAACTGTTACTGTAAATTATTTTTAAAGTTAAAATTACATGCTTTGTCATTTAAATACAGTTACATAATTACTATAGATACTCTGTGTTGAATGCAGGTGGGATGCAATATAAAATGTACATTTTCTGAACAAAGGAAAAAAAAAGTTGTGCAAATCACAGCTGTAATTACTAGGTGCAGGTGCATAGTAAAAAAAATGATTTTCTAGTTACTATATTCATTCATCTTATTTTGAGTAGGAAATTATAGTTTTTATAATAAAAAAAGTTGTCATTTCAATTTGCTAAGCACTTGATCAGCTGAATAATATTCTATACTTCCACTTTTGTATGTAATAGACTGTTCTGGGGTTACTTTTGAGAAAATATTGGGGGTTTTGTTTTTTTGTTAAAAACTGTGGTATAATATTATTTTCAGACTGTTAGCTCAGTGCTGAAGTCTTGTTTGGAACATGAAAAATGGGTGACGCTATAAATCTAGCCCTCTCACCTCTGTAGCTTTCTCAAGAGCCCAGTGACAAAATCAAATTATCAGGAGTCATGAAGGGGTGGCTCCTGGCAGTGCCAGGAGTATCACTCCAGAGTTCCATCATTGGCAAAGTCATAATTTTTATCAACTATACACACACAGTCATTATTTTCAAGAGAATTCAAGATTGATCAGCCTACCTACACCCAACTTCTACCCCCTGTAGGCTTGCCAGTTCATAAGATTCCGCACCTTACTGAAAATCAGCCTTTTATTTTTAAAAGTGTTTTCCAGTAGATTTATTTGACTTCAAAATTTACCAAATCTTTTCCTTTAAATATCTTTTTGCACACTTGAAAATATTTTTGCCCCCATAAAATTGCATTTATACATTTATTTAAAATATTTTAAACTTTATATACACATACATATATGTATATACTTTTTCACTATAAGTAGAGTACTCTTCAATTGAATTCTAAAGATTTATTACTAAAACAACATAAGTAGGTATTCAAGTATCCTATTTATATTGTATTCTTCAGCAAAGTTTTATTACAATTATAATTTTAGTCAGAAACAGTCTCTAGGAGTTTTAATGTATTTTTCTCATAAGTGCCCTTTTAAGCTCAGACATGAATATAATTTGTATTACTCAATAAATAAACATAACCAATTTCTGCTTTTTAAAAATATAGGCCAGAATAAATTTTACTTATATCAGTCATAATGTAATAATCAACTATATAATCTGCATTTATATTTGCATTTGAAAATTTCAGTAAGAGTCAATGCCTAGCAATAGAAAATACTTGTTCAACTAATTATATATTTGTCCAGTGAGATGGTTACTTTGTTATATGCCATAACTGACCACAAACAAAAAATTTTATGATTCACTAGATGAGAAGGATAAGGAGACATTTTAAAAAAATCTTCTAATTATATACTTGAATTTATCTAATATATACTTTTGCCTTGATAGAAAATATTTAGAGTCCATGGCTGAGAGACTCTAAAGCCAGAGATGTCATTCTTAAGTGTTTGACTCACTGTTTTTCCTTGTGTGTATGGGTGTTTGTATAAATACCAATATAAATATAAATATAAATATAAATATAAATATAAATGTAAACTACTGTAGAAGACCAAACCTGGCCAGCCCTTTTTGCAAGTTAGTGCTTATCTATTAAGCTTTTGAAACTACTTTTCCTATATAATTCTTGCAGAAAGCCAGTAAATAAATACTTGGCTCATGCATGGCCTGCCTTGTCATATTTGTCCATAATTAGTACCATGAATTACTTCCAGATTACTTAGAGCTAAGTAGGAGGATCCTACTTGGTGTATTGATATAAAACACAGTTATGACTTTTATGACTGAGTCATGTCATGAAGATGAAGACATATGTTTGTTCCTGACCTAACTTTCCATCACAAGAACAACTAATAACAAGAACAGGATTATTTGCTCCAGCTCTTTGAAAAATACCGATGGAATTTTGATCGGAATGGCATTAAAAGTATAGATTGCTCTAGGGAGTATAGACATTTTAACAATGTTTATTCTTCCAATCCAAGAGCACGGAATGGTCTTCCATCTTTTTGCATCTTCTTCAATTTCTTTCATGAGTGTTCTGTAGTTCCTTGAGTACAGATCCTTTACCTCTTTGGTTAGGTTTATTCCCAGGTATCTTATGGTTCGTGCTGCTATAATAAATGGAATCGATTCTCTAATTTCCCTTTCTGTATTTTCATTGTTAGTCTATAAGAAAGCCACTGATTTCTGTACATTGACTTTGTATCCTGCCACGTTGCTGAATTGTTGTATGGAGTCTTTTGGGTTTTCCATATAAAGAATCATGTCATCTGCGAAGAGAGAGAGTTTGACTTCTTCATTTCCAATTTGGAGACCTTTTATTTCTCTGTGTTGTCTGATTGCTGTTGCTAGGACTTCTAATACTATGTTGAACAAGAGTGGTGAGAGTGGGCATCCTTGTCGTGTTCCTGATCTCAACGGGAAGGCTGCAAGCTTTTTCCCATTGAGGATATTTGCTGTGGGTCTTTCATAGATAGATTTTATGAAGTTCAGGAATATTCCCTCTATCCCTATACTTTGAAGCGTTTTAATCAGGAATGGATGCTGGATTTTGTCAAATGCTTTTTCTGCATCAATTAAGAGGACCATGTGGTTCTCTCTTCTCTTATTAATTTGTTCTATCACATTGATTGATTTGTGAATGTTGAACCATCCTTGTAGCCCAGGAATGAATCCCACCTGGTCATGGTGGATAATCTTTTTAATGTGCTGTTGGATCCTGTTTCCTAGGATCTTGTTGAGAATCTTAACATCCATATTCATCAGTGATATTGGTTTGAAATTCTCCTTTTTGGTAGGGTCTTTGCCTGGTTTGGAGATCAAGGTAATGCTGGCTTCATAGAAAGAGTCTGGATATTTTCCTTCTGCTTCAGTTTTTCAAAACAGCTTCAGGAGAAACTGAAACTTCTTTGAAAGTTTGGTAGAATTCCCCAGGGAATCCATCAGGTCCTGGGCTCTTGTTTTTTCGGAGGTTTTTGATCACTGCTTCAATCTTGTTACTAGATATCGGTCTATTCAGGTTGTCAATTTCTTCCTGGTTCAATTTTGGGAGTTTATAGTTTTCCAGGAATGCATCCATTTCATCTAGGTTGCTTAGCTTATTGGCATATAACTGTTGATAATAACTTCTGATGATGGTTTCTACTTCCTTGGTGTTAGTTGTGATCTCTCCCTTTTCATTCATAATTTTATTAATTTGGGCTTTCTCTCTTTTCTTTTGGATTAGTGTGGCCAGTGGTTTATCGATCTTATTGATTCTTTCAAAAAACCAGCTTCTAGATTCATTGATACGTTCTACTGTATCTCTGGTTTCTACCTGGGGGAATCAGGTGGTGGGTATTGGAGAGGGCATGGATTGCATGGAGCACTGGGTGTGGTGCAAAAACAATGAATACTGTTACGCTGAAAATAAATTTAAAAAATTAAAAAAAAAAACAGGAAACCAGTGAGAGACTCCTAGAACATGAGGATGATGCTGAAATAACACTCAGCACTACAGATACCAAGACACATTGCTTTAGAAGAGGAAGAGAGAGGGGCACCTGGGTGGCTCAGTGGGTTAAGCCGCTGCCTTCGGCTCAGGTCATGATCTCAGGGTCCTGGGATCGAGTCCCGCATCGGGCTCTCTGTTCGGCCAGGAGCCTGCTTCCCTCTCTCTCTCTCTCTCTGCCTGCCTCTCTGCCTACTTGTGATCTGTCCCTGTCAAATAAATAAATAAAATCTTTAAAAAAAAAAAAAGAAGAGGAAGAGAGAGCAGCTATGTGTTGAACAAATTGCCCTTCCCCCATGCCAGTGCCGCACTACATGGAGAGGTTTTCCCTGAGCTTCTGGTTCGTCCAGTGGGAAAAGAGAACTCTGGTGGAAGAGACAGCTCCCCTTAGCATCGTGGGTCACTTTTTAGGAGCCCCTTCTCAGATCTCTCACCACTAGTGTTCTGACTATGATAGAGAAGGAGGGAGAGGCTTATAGCAACCAGTACACGGATCTAGGCAGACTAAATTCATACTTGTAGTGTCCAAGTGGTAAGACACTTTACATCAGCATAGATTAAGATTTCTCAACAAATAAAAAACTAGGACCAGATGGCTTCACTGGTGACTTTTGCCAGATGTTTAAAGAATTTCACTAGTACTTCCCAAACTTTTCCCAAAAAATGAAGAAGAGGGAATACACTGAAACTTATTTTGTGAGGCCACATTTTCCTGATGCCAAAACCCAAAAAGGACACTAGAAAAGAGAACTACAGGCCAATATCCTTGATGAATGTAGATGTGAAAATTCTCAATAAAATACAAGGAAACCAAATTCAGCAACACATTAAAATGATCATTCACAAGGAAACCCACAAGAAGGGTTTATCCTTGGGATGTGAGGATGGTTCCACATATGCAAATAATTAGTGTGATACATCACATTAACAGAAGGGAAGAAAAGAATCATATGGTCATCTCAGTAGAGGCAAAAAAAATTGATGAAATTCAGCATTGATTCATGATAAAAACACATAACACATTTGGGATAGAAGGGCTGTGTCTCAGCATAATAAAGGCCATACATGCCAAGCCCACAGCTTACATCATATTCTGTGATGAAAGTTAAAAGCTTTTCCTCTAACATTAGGAATAAGACAATAGTATCCGGTCTCACCACACCTATTCAATGTAGTACTAGAAGTCCTACTAGAGCAATCAGGGAAGAAAAAGAAATAAAAGGTATTAAAATTAGAAAGGAAATAAAACTTTCTCTATTTGCATATGACATGATTTTATATATAGAAAACTGTAAATGCTCAGCCAAAAAATGACTAGATCTAATCAATTATTTCAATAAAGTTGTAGCATACAAGATTAACATACAAAAATCAGTAACATTTTTATATATCAACAACTGATTTCCTGAAAAAGAAATAAAGAAATCTGTCCCATTTACAATAGCTTCAAAAATAACAAAATACTTAGGAATACATTTAACTAAGGAGGTGAAAGATCACTACACTGAAAACTAGACATTTATGAAAGAAGTTGAAGAAGCGAAATAAATGGAAAAGTGTGTTGTGCTCATGATTTGGAAGAATTTTTATTGTTAACATGTCAGTACTACCAAAAACCATATGTGGATTCAGTACAATCCCTATAAAGCTTCCAATGGAATTTTTTACAGAAGGGGGATGGGAAAGAATCCTAAAGTGGATGTGGAACCACAAAAGATGTTGAATAGTCAAAGAATTCCTGAGAAAGAAGAACAAAGCAGGAGGCATCACATTTTCTGGTAGCAAACTGTACTCTAAAGCTATAATCATCAAAATAGTGTGGTACTGACATAAAAATATACACATAGCCCAGTGGAACAGTATCAAGAGCCCAGAAATACTCCCATGTACCTACAGTCAATTAATATTTGACAAGGGAGTCAAGAATACTCAACAGAGAAGACATTTCTTTCAATAAATGGTGCTGAAATAATTGGATATTCACATGTAAAGCAAAGTGGACCTATATCTTACATCCAGAAAAATCAACTCAAAATAGATTAAAGACTTAAAGGAAGCATAAGAATAAAGTTTCTTGACATGGGCCTTGGTAATGATTTTTTGTATATGACACTTAAAACACAAGCACCAAAAAGAAAAAATTTTTAAAAAAGGAAGAAAAGAGAGGATAAAAAAAGAAAAAGAAAAACAAAAGTGGGACTATATCAAACTACAGTCCTTCATAACAAAAGAAACCATCAACTGGAAACTGGAAAGACAAGCTATTGAATGAGAAAAAAGATTGCAAACCATACATCTGATAAGGGGTTAATATCCAAAATATATATAGGACTCATACAACTCAAGCTCAAAAAAATAAACATTAAAAAGTTAAAAACTAAAAAGAAACCAGCAAAGGACCTGAATAGAGCTTTCTCCAAAGAAGATATATATAAAAGGCCAACAGACATATGAAAAGATGCTCAACACATCTAGTCATTAAGGAAATGCAAATGAAAACCAAATGAGATACCACCTCGTACATGTTATAATAATGGCAAGAGATAATAAATGCTGGAATGAATATGGAGAAAAGGGAATCCTTGTGCACTGTTGGTGGGATTATGAATTGGTACAACTGCTATGGAAACAATGTGGAAGATACTAAAAAAATAAAGCCACCAGAGGACTCAGCAGTTTTACTTCTGGAATATAGCCAGAGGACACAAAAACACTAACTAGAAAAGATATCTGCACCCCCATGTTCATAGCAACATTATTTAAAATAGCTAAGATATGGAAATGACCCAAGAGTCCATCAGTGAATGCATAGATCAATAATTTATGGTATATATATATATACACACATATATATATGATATGTATATTACACACACACACACACACACACACACACACACACACACATTGGGATACTATTCAACCATAAAAGAAAAAAAATAACAACAACAATGCAAGGAAATCCTACCATTTGCAACATCATAGATGGACTTTGAAGGCACTGTACTAAGTGACATAAGTCTGACAGGAAAAGAGCACTATCCTGTGATCTCACATGTGTGTGGTGGGGGGAAACGTTTTAGAAAGAGAGATCAGAGTTGTGGTTACCAGATTTAGATAGAGGGCGTTAGAGGAAGGGGAACTGGAGGAACATGGTCAAAAGGTACAAAGTCCAGTTATAAGATTAAATAAGCACCAGGGATATAATGTACAACCTGATAACACTGCTGTGTGGTGTATAGGAAAGTGGTTAAAAGCGTAAATCCTAAGAGTTCGCATCACAAGGAGAAAATTTTTTCCTTGTTTTTTTTTTTTTCTTTTTCTCTTTTATATTGAGAAGACGGATGCTACCTGAACCTATTGTGGTAATCATTTATTTCACTGTATATGTAATTTAAACCACCACAGTGTACGCTTTAAGCTTAATGATATATATCAATAGTTTCTCAATAAAACTGAAAAAAAAAGTATGACTTACTGCTATGTTAGAAGATATCAAAGAGGAGGAAGTAAATATTAATGTAAAACTCTAAAATATAAACACTAAAATGCAGACTATGTTAGGATGAGCAAGCAGTTCTTGATAGGATACTCTATGTAGCTTCTTTACCAAAATATTAATAATTGACTTCTAGCCTAGAGTTTATTTCTACTATTCCCTAGCCAAAGAGGGGAAAGAAAATACCTTCCTCAACTCTTACCAGAATTGGTTAGATAATATTAATTATCTATAGTGGGCTTTGTGAACTTGGTGAAATTTATGTTCAGAAATAAGTATGCAAATTCTTTAAACATTCAGATGAGTGCTTGTATGGTCTGGAACCTGTTTAATAATTGCAGGAGCTTAAAGGACTCTTGAGTGTTTCTTAAAATATAAATTATTGCTAATGGTTTGTACTTTGACATGTTGAAGATTGTAACTCCCAGTATCAAGGCTAATTTAGTAAGATAAGTACAGATATAATGTGTTTAATTGGTATGTATGGATAATGTTGGGTAAACATAGAAATCTCAAAATGTAGAGTGAGTCTCCTCAGTTGTTGAAAATATGGTCTTGCTAATAAAGACACAAACTATTCTGTCACTTTAATCTAGAATTAATTTGTGCAACTATTTTCATTAGCTGTAATTTTCTATGTTATCAATTCTTCAGCAAATTAACATCCTTCTTTTTTTCCATGTAATTATTAGTGGTTAGGGTTGACATTTATCATATTTAAAGTGGTTATTAATATAAACATTTCTTATTAGAGATGTCATTTGAACATCTTGAATTAACTTATGACTCATGCATGCTTACTCCCTATATAATAATCAAGTCATAAGTTTTAGAAGATATATGAAGATAGTACCTGCACAAATTTGGGTGTTATTAAACCAAAGTAATTTTTTGGTTATATTTATTTATGTATCCCTTATCTCTTTAGTGATTTTTGCTTATCAGTTCCACAGTGGTAGGGACTATATTCAGAAATCGACCCTTTCTTCATTGACAGATTGTCTAGCAAGTTCAAAAATAGTAGCTAGCCACACAATTTTTCTACAACTTACCCCAAATCTCACCAATACATTAACTTTAAGATAAGTTTGTTACACATTTACTTCATAAATCATGATTGAATTACTATTACTGGCTATATTTCCAGACACGATGGGGCAATTGTGTTAGGCTTACCCTCTCATTGGAAGCAACTATAAAACTGGACAACATATAAAATATGACATTTTCCAGACAATGTACAATAGATAGGACAGGTTTTAGAGTCTCCAGAGAAAGGAATACACGTGAACTTGGGATTTTATCCTATAGCATTTTCTGACTACAGAGCAGGGGTATAGAGGCCAAGTGGGGAATGATTGTCTTGCTGGGCTGAGCAGGTGGAAATAGAAATTCCAGGTTGCTCTATTTGTTGGAATTTGTGGATGATTATCCTGGAAAAGAGAGTTGCACAAAGAGAGGTGCCTAGAGCCTATATGATGTCTCTTAGATTTTTGGCTAAAAGCTAGGCTATGTATAAACATAGTGAGATAATATGGGGCTTAAAATACAGCAATTGTTGGGGCTCCTGGGTGGCTCAGTGGGTTAAAGCCTCTGCCTTTGGCTCAGGTCATGATCCCAGGGTCCTGGGATCAAGCCCTGCATTGGGCTCTTGGCTCTCCAGAGAGCCTGCTTCCCTCTCACTCTCTGCCTCCCTCTCTACCTACCTGTGATCTCTGTCAAATAAATAAATACAATCTTTTAAAAAAACACAATTGTTACAGGGCTGAGTACAAAATAAATATGCTAGAGATTGCACAGGACTGGAAATTCTGGACTTTCAACCTATGCAGAGTGGAGAGATCTCATTGAGATACTCAGCAATCATTAGAGAAAACAGAAAGTCCATATGTTAGGAGTAAGGATTTATCTAAAGCACAGTTGACAAGATTTTTGTGTAAAGGATGAGGTAGGTAGTAAATATTTTTGGATTTTATGGCCATATGTTCTTTAAAACAACTACTCAACTTTGCCATCTTAGTGTTTAAGAAAAAAAAAAAAACACAGACAATACATCAAACAGATATGAGTCTTTTTTCAAAATCTTTTTAAAAATGTAAGAAAACGTAAAAACAAGCAAAAATGGACCATAGCATGAATTTGGCCAGTAGTTTGCCAACTTCAGCATGGGAGTATGTGTTATATCCCAACACTGAGTACAAATCCTAAATAGGCCTTCCTGATAAAGCATAAAACCAAGCCTAACATTATCAATTGCTGACTCAGTGTTTGGGAGGTCACATATTTATCAAAGGAAAAAAAGTAAAGCACCACCCAGCCTTTCCCATTTTATTTCTTCACCTCATACACAATCTGGTGTTTTCTTTTATCTACATATAAATTGCCTGTCTTGACACATACAGACATACAAACACACACACTCATATGTGCATGCATATACATGCATATTCACATATTATATGTGTGTGTCCATAAATCTACTATATGTCTTCATGAAGATGCATGTAGATACCCACAGACTATATATGTAAATGCATATGTATATATACACATATGCTTATGTATATTCATGGGTAACTATGTTCAGTTGTACAAATTTGATGGTGTTTTACAAAGTTCTAGATCTGGATTAACAGACTGATTTTTACAGGTGACCTACTTTGGTACCTTTTTTTTTTTTTTTTTTTTTTTTAAGATTTTGTTTATTCATTTGACAGACAGAGATCAGAAGCAGGCAGAGAGGCAGGCAGAGAAAGAGGAGGAAGCAGGCTCCCTGCTGAGCAGAGAGCCTGATGTGGGGCTCGATCCCAGGACCCTGAGATCATGACCTGAGCTGAAGGCAGAGGCTTAAACCACTGAGCCACTCCGGCACCCCAGTACTTTGGTACCTTTAAACACTTCCTCTCCAGGTAGTGTAGAGCATAGAATTGCTTGCTAACACAGTATGACTATGCAGTTTTACCCTTCTATAACCTTGATTAAGCTTTTCATTAACAACATATTTCCAAATGCCACAGGAGTTTTTTGTTTATTTGTTTTCTATAGGCAAATATTCAAAGTTTTCTGACTTTTAACTTTTTCTAAATAGATACTCATTCTGCAGACATAGCCAGTGGGTGATTTTACAATTCACGGGTTTGGAATTACACAAGCATCAATGTCTTGTTAAATGTTTTTATGTTTTTTTTGGCATAGGGTGCAACTTTTTTAGGATGTCATCGAAGAGATTCCAGAAAGTTGTTCTATTGTTGGAGCATATCAGAAGGTACTTAAGTTATTATTTATCAAATTTCTACTCTGGAACTACTACCATTTTTAGTACTAAAAACGTAAAAGCAAGTCCCATACTCCTCACCAGATATACTTGAACATTCAAGGTATTTCCACAAGATCAATATAAGTAAATGTGTACTTTAAAGAAAAAAAGTTAATAATTTTTTCAAAAAAATGTTGAGTACTTAAGCAAGAGAGAGATAAGAATTTACATGAAATGAAATCTATTTGAATCTGTTTCAAGCTGAAAATGAGGCTAGTCTTTTAATGATTTTAGCTATAGTTTTCTTACTATTTCCTTATAAATAAGCAAGCCACACAACAAACTCTATGATCTGTTTCTTTAGAACTTATTGTTTGATACCATTTTATTTAGAGAAAATTACTTCATTTCATAATTGAAAATAAGAGTTAAAATAACCGGTATTCTTTGGAGATGAAACATAGAGACATGTTCAAGCTGGAATAAAAATGAATGACAACTGATAATTATTCTTAAAGCCAGATGTTGATAGCTGGGAAGGCTATTGGTACAAGCAAAGGAGATAAAAGATAAGGTAAGGGACCAGAAATTGAATTACTTTCCTTTCCTTTTATTGCTTAGGGCCAACCTGAGAAGAGTCTAATTTTGCATGCAGTTTTTGTCTCCTAGTGTCTTGGAGTTAGCTGGAGAATGCTAGTAAATATTAAACCATAAAAACACGCCCATCTTTTTATTCACAAAAGGGACACTAACATACTTATGGGGAAAAATTACTCTGGGTTTGGTTTCATTGCCAAATGTGCCAGTGTTTGCCAGGTTTCCAAGGATTCATTACCACTTGGAGAATTTACACCAGGTAGGTAAATGTTACCTAGATGGCTGTTGCATATTTAGAGCAAGTTTCAGTAAAATTAATTGTTAGCACACAGAACAGAGAATGGCTGCAGAGTATTCCTTTGTGGGCTGAATAACTCTGCATGGAAACCATATTTTGGAAGATAATATTAAAATATGCAGTAAAATCACAATGAGTCCTCAAGGAAGAAGAAGAAAAAACTGTTAGAGCAAATTCTTGAAAAATGTGAATTCTCCATCATTTTTCTCAGTTCTTTCTATGTGTTCAGTCTAATATCACATTTCTTTTGTAATGGGCTTAATTGGGTGAATTCAGTAAAATAGTAAAATGAAGGTAAAAGGCATTTTATGCTGAACCATTTATACATATGGAGTATTGCAGAGTTAGAATCACCAGAACGACAGGGTACCCATCTTAAATGTTTGTGAGCATTTTTTTTTCTTCAGTCTAACAGAGCAGGACTCCTGTCTTATTGTCCCACTGCAATGTGAACTTTTGTTGTTGTTTCTCAGAAAAGAAAAGAGTCACTGAGAGTCATCTTAGAACAATCAGGAACTAACTTTACTCCTCTTTTCTGGTCCAAATAAACCTAATATCTTTAAATTTTCCTCATCAGTTTTCCCATTTTCAGAATGTTTCTTTCTTGTTTAGCATCTCCATTCTGCTCCTTGAAATTTATTCTATTGCTTTGATTTAAATTCCTCTGACTAGTAATGCTTTTGCATTTCTCCTTCTATGATCTTCAAGTTGTCATGCCCTGTCCTGTGCTCATCTGTGACAGTTTTTCTTATGGCTTTGCCAGAAATCCTAATCTATTCTAGAAACTAATGTAAATTTTTATAAATTTTATAAATTTTCTGATTTTTCTGCTCATTTTTCTGTTTCCTTCATCATTTTTTTTTCTAATTTTGAAGTAATCAAATCCACCATTTTATTTTACCTAACAGTCTTTGGTTTTGAAGTTCTGTTATGGAGCTCTTTATTTTCTCTACATTATAAAGATATTTTCTTATATTTTTTTCTCCATTAACTCTGTAGTTTTAGTCTTTACATACAGTCTTAAAACACAGGTTTTGTTTGGGTTCTATGTTCTGCTGCACTTATCTGTCCTGCACTAATACTGTGGTTTTATAGAATAATACAGTATTTTAAAATTTATTTTACTCACTCCTCAGTATTAGTTCAAAAATATTTGTTTTTTTAATAAAATCAAACAGTACATTTAGATTTTGTTAATTTCATTAATATTTCCTGATATAAGAAAACCTCACCTCTGTGATTTCAGCATTTTCTTTAATAAAAATAGATTTTGTGAAGGTCTTTGGAGACAGAGGCCAAAGTATCTTAGCTGAGATTTCATTATTAATTCATGAAATGGTATTAAAAAGAAAGACACAAACTTGTTTTTTTACTTTCAATTGTTCATTAATAATTTCATAGTCTATTTGTCTGAATCTTTCAAAATCTCTCAAAATTGGATCAAAATAAGTTTATATCTAAGCACCACCACCAAAAACTGATTAGCTTTGTATATAATAGTAATTAAAAAGAAAGCCCATTATCCCTTAACAAAACTATCTCAGATCAATGTAATCAATTTGTTCTATATGAAGTTGGATGATTGGCTTTATTTAATCTTTTTTTTTTTTTTTTTTTACTTTTTAAATGGGTGGATTGGAGTTAGTGTAAAAAAAAGTAAATACTTAAATCAAAGGCTTCAAAACATATAATGTAGCATCTTCTCTCCTCTCTAGCCACTTCTCCATGATTACATTTTCTCTCTGACTCTGACACTCCTGCTTCCCTTTAATAAGGACCTTTATGATTACAGTGGACTCACAAGGATATTTCATGGTAATCTCCCTTTCTAAAGGCCCTTAATGTAATGACATCTGCAAAGTGTCTTTTACCATATAAGGTAAAATATTCCCAGGTTGAAAGGATTAATGACTGAGCATCTTTGGGGGCCGTTATGCAGCATACCATGTTACGTAATCTGGAGTTCACTGATGACATAGTGAAAGTTTGGGGTAAGGAGTGATAGAGAAAGGTACCTGGTTGGAGATAGATCGATAGATTAAAAGAGAAAGGAGAAAAAATTACAGCCACTGAATATAGAAAACTCTTTTGAAGGATTTTACTGAAAATGGAGGACAAAGAAATTGAGTACGGGGCACCTGGGTGGCTCAGTGGGTTAAAGCCTCTGCCTTCAGCTCAGGTCATGGTCCCAGGGTCCTGGGATCGAGCCCCACATCGGGCTCTCTGCTCTGCAGGGAGCCTGCTTCCTCCTCTCTCTCTGCCTGCCTCTCTGCTTACTTGTGATCTCTCTCTCTCTGTCAAATAAATAAATAATCTTTAAAAAAAAAAAAAGAAATTGAGTACTCATTGGCACAGTGGCATTAACAATTGTTTTCTTTTTTAATTTAAGATGTGAGAAATAATAGCATGTTTTGTTGACGGAGGCAATAGAGAGTGAAAATACTGATATAGAGGAGAAAGGTAAGGGTTTTTGGAAGGCTTCCCTTGAGTATGGATAAGATCATGAATATTTCATTTATGGAAACTGGAAGGTGGAATACGAGAGGTGGGTGGGTAGACATGAGATGGACATTTGAGAATCATCTTTGCTCAGTCCTCTCAGTGAGGTAGGATCTGAGTATTGTTGACTGTTATGGTGGCAGGGCAGTGTTTAAGGGGAAGGTATGAAACATTTCTAGCAGGCCAGAATAGTTAATAAATTAGAAAAATATATTATAATTGATCAGTCATACTAAAGTTTCTCTTGAGTTTCATGGTTATAAATATAAGCTCTGTTCATTTGAAAGGGTGCTAAATATTTCTCCAGTCATATTTAAATGTATTGGGATGGAAGGGGGAGCCTGGGAGGTTTTGTTTTGTTTTGTTTTTCTTTCTTACTATGCTTGTGACTTTGCTGAATGAGAGCTGTGACACTAAAAGGGTCAGGTAATGGGGTGCCTGGGTGGTTCAGTGGGTTAAAGCCTCTGCCTTCAGCTCAGGTCATGATCTCAGGGTCCTGGGATAGAGCCCTGAGCCCTGCATTAGGCCCTCTGCTCAGTGGGGAGCCTGCTTGCCCCCCCATCGGCCTGCTGCTCTGCCTACTTGTGTTCCCTCTCTCTGTGTGTGAAATAAATAAATAATCTTTAAAAAAATAATAAAATAGGGGCGCCTGGGTGGCTCAGTGGGTTAAGCCGCTGCCTTCGGCTCAGGTCACGATCCCAGAGTCCTGGGATAGAGCCCCACATCGGGCTCTCTGCTCAGCAGGGAGCCTGCTTCCTCCTCTCTCTCTGCCTGCCTCTCTGCCTGCTTGTGATCTCTCTGTCAAATAAATGAATAAAATCTTTAAAAATAAAATAAAATAAAATAAAATAAAGGGTACATTTTCTACAAAGAAGCAAATGGAACTGAACCAGTGTGGATGTTAATCAAATAATTACAAAAGCTCATTGATTTGTATAATTTTATTTTGTAAGAAAATAAGATATAAAGGTCCTGGACAAATTTTGTTTTTACTTAAGTCATTTTTATGTTAAAAGTGTTATCACAAAAAGTGGTTTACCTAAAAGCATTTTTTTTTAATGATATTGTTTTGAGAAGGACATAGGAATTACCCTTTTTGGAAAGTTTGGATTTATCCTAAGGACAATATGAAGGCACATACTTTTTAAAAAACACTACTGTAGCATGGACTGAGTTTCCAAAAGTTTAAGGTTTATAGGTTAGATAAGAAATGGGAAGCATGGGGTGCCTAGGTGGCTCAGTGGGTTAAAGCCTCTGCCTTTGGCTCAGGTCATGATCTCAGGGTCCTGGGATTGAGCCCCTCATTGGGCTCGCTGCTCAGCAGGGAGCCTGCTTCCTTCTCTTTCTCTCTGCCTGCCTCTCTGCCTACTTGTGATCTGTCAAAAAAATAAATAAAATCTTAAAAAAAAAAAAAGAAATGGGAAGCACAAATCATGATTACAGGACAGTAAACTGATAGAATCCTTATGAAATGATGCAACATTGGAGAAGAGGAATTTTTGTGGGTTTTTTTTTTGTTTATTTGTTTGATTTTATGCCAAAAAAATGAGGAGGAATTTTTCAATCTAAAAATCCTGGGAGGGAAACCAAAGCTACTTCATAATGTCTGAGTTTAAATAAGTGGTTAGGAAACCCAATCAGGAAGCTACTTGAAGAAAAAGTGCTTTTTTTTTCTTTCAAGTTTTGATTTAAATTCCAGTTAGTTCACATACAGTGTAATATTAGTGTCAGGAGTAGAATTTAGCACACAACCCCCAGTGCTCATCACAAATGCCCTCCTTAATACCCACTATCTGTTTAACCCATCCTCCACCCATATCCCTTCCTGCTACCCTCAGTTTTTTCTCTGTAGTTAAAGAGTCTATATTCTGGTTTGCCTCTCTCTCTCTTTCTCTTTTTTGTTTCTTAATTCCATGTATGAGTGAAATCATGTGGTATTTGTCTTTCTCTGATTGATTTCTTTTGACTATGTATGGCACTTTTAGCCCTGGAACGTGGACTCCAGAGGAAGGCTGCTGTGTACACAGCCAGGCTCTGCCTCACACATGTTGCTATGTCTCAATTTCTTAATGGATAAAATGGGAATAATAATGATAGTTAATCATAGGGTTGTTTTGATGATTAAATAAACCAATGTTTATTAAGCCTTAGCAATAATTCTTGGCACATTGAAACCCTTCAGTAAATGTTACCTTTTGAATACCGTGCACTGCATCCTTTTCTTGACAAATCTCCCCTCGTCACAGAGCAGAGTTGGAACACTGACAGAAAAAGTGCTAACACCATAGAACAAAAGAGCTAGAAATTCAGAGTTTACAGAAACCAGAGAGAACAGCTGTTTCAAAAGTGGTAATTAGCAGGTACCATTTATAGAGCATATTGTCATACATTCCTTTAAGAATACTGTTGGGGACGCCTGGGTGGCTCAGTTGCTTAAGCGGCTGCCTTCGGCTCAGGTCATGATCCCAGGGTCCTGGGATGGAGTCCCGTGTCAGGCTCCTTGCTCCACAGGGAGTCTGCTTCTCCCTCTACCACTCTGTCTGCCTGTGCTCTCTCTCTCTCTCTCTGACAAATAAATAAATAAAATCTTTAAAAAAAAATAAAAAAGAATACTGTTGGTAAAAACTTGTTGCTTCCAAGCAGGTTTTTAACCCCTAACCAAATAGATATTGAGAGAATCCTAAATACAAAAATAAGGACTCAGATCCATAACTATAATAGGAAGAAAGAATTTGACAAACATGGATATATTAGAAAGTATCAGGGACGCCTGGGTGGCTCAGTTGGTTGGACGACTGCCTTCGGCTCAGGTCATGATCCCGGAGTCCAGGGATCGAGTCCCACATCGGGCTCCCAGCTCCATGGGGAGTCTGCTTCTCCCTCTGACCTTCTCCTCGCTCATGCTCTCTCTCACTGTCTCTCTCTCAAATAAATAAATAAAATCTTTAAAAAAAAAAAAAAGAAAGAAAGTATCAGGAGAACTTTGAGAGTGCAAGGAAGACCCAGAAATAGAACAGATACATATATATGCATGTGTATGTATGCATGCTTATGTGCACATGTTCATATATATGCATATATCATACATATTACAATATATGTGTATATACAATTTATAATCTGTTTATATATTTTTAATTAAATTATTTAGTCCATCATATATATGGCTCTTTAGAAGTGATTTGATATCCTTGGTTCAGCTTTCTGTTGCCTACATACAACACTTAGCAAACAACTCTAGTAGCTCTTATGGAATAAAGTCTTAAGGGTTATATATATTCCACATGCATACTGATGGGTTATTCTAACAACAGAACATAAGTAAAACATTTGGAAAATTATCTGAGAATATATCTTTAATAAAGTATCATAATTATCAGATATTTAAAGACAGCATAGAGCAAATCTTTTACTAACAGATCATGTTTGGTCATTCTGATTCATTGGAAATGTTCATTACTGTTGTTTTACAGCAGATATCTGTAAATTTTATTTCTTTTAGTAGTGGGTGAAGTAATACTAGAATTTTGTGCAAAAATACTAAAGTTTCCAGATCTCAACAATCTAAGATCTTTATTTCTCAAATACGTTAAGTAAGAACCTAAAAAATATCACATGCATTTTTCAAGAGATCAGACTCCAGACTTAGCTTTTAAGAATTTATTAAATGGGAAACATTGCTAATGGACTCCCTGGCTGACTGAACAACTGCTGGATATATTATTGGACAGATATCTTAGTCCCTGAGATTTGTACTTAACATCTTAGGAGCCTACAACGAGTAATAGCAAGGAGTTTCTGAACTCCTTTACCCATGGGTAATTAATTGCCTTCCTTGCATATACTCTATTCCTGAATCTAGAAAACCACAGCAACCTGGCCACAAATGAGGCACTATCTAGGCTCTCTTTCTGCTTTATCATTATTCAAATGATCCCATACTCACACTGACTATTTCCTCTGGTTTCCTTCCTTTCCATCTGTTCACCATCAGGTTTCCTGAATCTTTGATATTTTGCACTATGATCTAATTGTCAGAATATTTATTTGAATTCTCAAGGACTGTTTATACTATACACAATGATAAAACAAATCAATTGAGACTATATAATTCTTCATGAGTTTGTAAACTAGACTCAGTTTCTCTAATAGATATAGGACTGTTCTCCTATGTTTTTCTGCGAATTTGCCTCTTTCAACTATTCTGTCAATTTTTTTGGAGAGAATATATTTCGTAAATTTTGTAATGTGCTGTCATTATATTTATGTCTGTAGGCTCTTTAGTTCTTCATTTCTGTCATTGTTGAGATTGATGCATGCTTTCCATTTTTTTTTTATCTGTTTTGCTATAGTACGATCAATTTTAATAGACTTTTCAAAGAAAGAACATGTTTATATTGTCAATTCACTATATTTTAATGTTTGTTTTCTCCTTCTTTATCTTTTCTTGTCTATATCCCTTCTTTTCCTCTATTTTTTTCTGGGATTGATTTGCTGGTCCTTCTCTAGCATAGGTAGAAGCTTAGATCATCGATTTTTCTTTTCCAGTATACATATTAACATGTAAATTTCTCTCTAGGCACAACTTTTGCTTTTGTTGTGCCCAGACATATTTATATGCAAAATTTCATTATCACTTGGGTATAATTTTTTTCCAATTTTTGTTTTATTTTTGTTGCTCTATTTCTTATTTTCAATGTGTTTTACTATTTCCAAGTAGTTGTGATTTTTTTCTCATCTTGTTCTTAATATTGACTTAAAGCTTAGTTGTTTACTAGCCTAAATACATATTCTGATTGTTTAAAATATATCTTTTGGTGTTTAAAGTACACCAAATCTGTAAATGTCTAAATGCAAATGAAAATGATGTGTTCTCTATTTTTGTAGGCTTTCACTTGTCATTCTCATGTTCAGTTTTTCTGCATATAGCATATTTTAATGGTGCACACATTTTTTAGACAAATTAATGCCCATTCTTCTTTTGCACTGATTTCATTTAAAAATATTATATTGGGGCACGTGGGTGACTTAGTCAGTTGAGTATTGGACTCTTGGTTTTTGCTCAGGTCATGGTGTCAGGGTCATGAGATTGTGCAGGGCTGCATGTTCAGCATTGAGTCTGCTTGATAGATGCTCTCTCTTCCTCTCCCTCTGCCTCTCCCCCTATTCATGCTCTTGTGCATGTGCACTCTCTCAAATAAATAAATAAAATCTTTTTTAAAAAGATTATACTGTTTCAGCTAGCTCATACTGAAAAAAATAAATAAAATAAAATAAAATAAAATAAAATAAAATAAAGGAGGGAGAGGGGCCAAATGGGAGGAAAAGGGCAAGCAAACTCCATGCAGAGCATGAAGTCCTACATGGAGCTCTGTCTGTGACCCTGAGATCGAGACCTGAGCCAAAACCTAGAAGTCTGATATTTAGCTGACCACCCAGATGCCCCAGAAAAATTTAAATTTACTTTGAACATTTATTTTCAAATCATTTGATTAAATTACCAATAGAATATTAAAATATTTTACATGGGATTATAGATACCTTTAAATTGATTTGGAATAGTTTTGATCTGTTTTTATAAATCTTAATATAATATCTGTAGACCATCCAATTTGAGCTTAATCAAGTCATCATCTCTCATGCATATTATTCACAAGTCTCTTTGGTAAACAAGGGAAGTTCTCAGTTTCTTATAGATTTCTGAGTTGAGGGAGAGGGATGAGAAGAATCTAAGAGATGCAGATTCCTGCTGCAATGCCAAAGAAACATTCATCAAAGTGGGGATGGGGAGTAAGAAAGAAGACATGAAATGGACACCTTAGTGTAACTATGGTGTTACATCCACATTGTGCCTGTCCAGGGGACAGTGACTTGCCCAGCAATAGCTGGGCCATGTGAGATGAGAGATTGCTATGAACTGGGTGCTTCCAGCTGTTCTTCGTTGTATCTTGTGTCCTGGTGTACCTTGTTTTCTACTCTCCTTCATGGTATCTGTTTGACTGCTTCTGTGCTCAGAGTGATTGAAATACTGGCCTGACAGTTTTGGCCAATATTATTTATCCAAAAAAAAAAAAAAAAAAAAAAAAAAAAAGAAAGAGAAAAAGCAAGAGGAAAATTTGAGGAGTCAGTCCTTTGATTCCTTGTCAGAGGACCACTTTGTTGAGTTGGTTAAGTTGTGAATATGTTTAGCTTACATCTAAGAGTGGCAGAGGAAGAAGTCTACTATTCATAGACACACTCAGTGACTAATACTGTCATTTACAATCCTGACTTATTTAGAGAAACTTCAGCTCACAGACTCTTCCCTGGGATTTGAAGCTTCATTCAAAAGTTAAATGACTAGACATACAACATCGTAATTTGACAAATTTATACATTATGCCATGCTTATCACCAGTGTAGCTACCATCTGTCACCATACAATATTATTACAGTATCATTGATTATATTCCTTATGCTGTTCCTTTTACTCCTATGACTTATTCATGCCATAACTAGAAGCCTGTATCCCTCACTCCCTTCACCATTCCTCTACTTCTCTCCCCACTGGCAATCATCAGTTCTCTGTATTTATAGGTCTGATTTTGCAAAGGCAACACTGTGTCAACTATACTAAAAATAAATAATTAAATGGATAGTAGATTCCAGCAAAATATTTGACATAAAATATAATTTCTTATGTAAATTATCTTTCCCCTTTGATATTAATTATGGAACTAGTGTTGTTCTTTGAATAAAATGGACTAAAGCAAAATAAGTTTTAAAAAAGTTAAATGACTGGGGAGACTAATAAAGAAGACCATGGAGATGGGGAATAAAGAGTTTAAATTATGGAAAAAGCAGGGTTTTTTCCCCCTCTTTTTTTCTATACACTAGCATTGCTATGGCCATAGGGACTTACTTTTGTTTTTGTTTGGACCAGGATTTTTCATATGAAAAATTGGTAATTGGCTAAAAATCTTTATTCTGTATGATCAAGCAAAAAAAAAAGACAGCTTGGAAGATTTGCTCATTTGGAAGGAAAGGGAGGTTGACAAAATGTTGCTTATATTGTAGGACCATTCAGATTTTAAGAACAGAGTACTTAGAAAAAAATAAATATTAAGTAACCATAGAATGAAGAATGCACTTTTCATGAGAGAAATAAAACTTGAAATATTTTGCAGTAACACAAAAAACCTGAATAATTTGTTCACCTCCTTTTGGAATTCAGTTACTCTCTTCTCTTTCATGTCACATGCTGAGTAGTTTTCTTTCAGATTCAGACCAAAAGTAACTTTTCCCCATGAATTAACTGTCCCGATGGAGTGTGATTCATAACTGAAGTTGATAAATAGGTAATAGGTAGGTGTTCATACAGCTTACATATCACACTTTCAGTATTTTCTTCACCTTTATGATATATCACTGCAGTGAATTTTATGTTATGGTGATTATTTAACATTTGACCAAATATACAGAAACAGGGCTCAAAAATAAAATATAAATTTCGGACAACCTATAATGGTATGATAATGTATATATGTAGTTTTTAAGGTAAAGCCTTTGAAAATAATTTGGATTTATCATCAACACTTATAATTTAAATTAAATACTCTGTTTCTATTGTTGTTACTATGTATGTATTTATTAGTGGAGAACTTTCACTATCAGGTTTTCTAATTTATTTAATTTAAACCTGGAAGCAAAGATATTAGAGGCCTACCATATGGAGGGGACAATTCCTTTGTATAAGTGCTATACCACTGAAGGTTTGTTATTGTTTTTTTTTTTAAGATTTTAATTTATTTATTTGAAAGAGAGAGATCACAAGTAGGCAGAGAGGCAGGCAGAGAGGGGGGGGGGGAAGCAGTCTCCCCGCTGAGCAGAGAGCTCGATGCGGGGCTCGATCCCAGGACCCTAGGATCATGACCTGAGCCGAAGATAGAAGCTTTAACTCACTGAGCCACCCAGGTGCCCCTTGTTATTGTTTTATAATATAGATTTTATTTTTAGAGCATTTTTAGATCTATATGAGAATTAAGAAGATAATTCTCAGGTAGAAATTTCACATATACACTAAAATAGTTTTTCCAGTTATTAACATCTTATATTCGTATTGTGCCCTTGTTACAATCAATTAACCAATATTGATATGTTATTAACTCAGGCCTTCAGTTTATTCAGATTTCCTTAATTTTTACCTTTTTTTTAAATTCCAGGATGTTGAGTTATGTATTTTAGCCCTTCCTTACCTTCTGTTACAACAAGATGTTCTCACTCATCTATGTATTTTTTCTCCAAGTCCTAGAACAAGGCTTTCTCCTAGAGCCTTGGTTTCTTTTATTAGAGAATCATTCATATTAAAAACTAAGATCTGATACTAGATATGCTCATTGACCCTTAGGCCCTCCTACCTGGCAGAACAAAGATATATATAACCATACAAACCTGTGTATTTACATAGCTACAAATATTTCTATATGCTGACCTCTTGAATTATATTAAGCTATGTTTACTAATATCTTACTATTATATTAGTTCTCACTAATATCTCCAACTATAATCTATTAATACATGAATCATTCTGGGTTCCTCCCCTTGTTTATCTATAAATCCCTACTCTAGCAGTGAGAAACCTGGCTCTCACCATCCTTTTTCCATTAGTTAATTGTTCCTAAAGGAGTTTTAAGTAAGTATAACATTCTCTCATAATTTTAAATCTTCCTAATATCATATAATTCTTTTTTTCCTGGACTATACGTGTTATTACATGCTATTTTTAGCCCTGTTTTCTAGTTCCCATCTTCTGTCACTTTAAATTCCAGTATTCAACTTAATACATATTGTTCAGGTCTCTTCTTTTGACACAGTCTTCTAAGATGCTGTGTGTATACATTGAGCATCAGGTGATACTTGCAATCAGTGTATATTCCAACATTATAAAACTTGGAACAAAATGCTACAATTTAAAATATAGCTCATATTTGTTATAGGTACATATGTGAATGCCTCTGTATTTTTTATGTTTGTGTCTGACATTTGCTTATGCAAGCCTCCAGTTAAGTATACTATAAACCTTATTAGGTACCTTAACAACCATTTGAAATTCAAAGAAAAAAATCATAAAATACCCAATATAAGACTCTCTAACATACATTTACATGAAGTATTTTGAGATGAGATAACTAATAGCATATTTTTCTTTGAGAAAAATCCTGTTCTTTTTGTTGCCACTTTATGATTTGATATACTTTTCAGGGTTGCATAATATTTAAAATAGGTTCTGATAAGGGAATGATTTAAAAGCAGTGTAGATTTTATTTATGGTAGGTGATTTCTTGTCTGAAGATGAAAAACTAATCAGTGTCAATAAAACATGTGTTTGACTTCCTTTTCTAGTAGTATAGGAGGAACTTTCTTTAGTTCCATTCACACTTTGTTGACCAGGTGACTACAGTATGCAATGAGTATGAGAGGCTTGATTTTGGATCTGGTCTATGATCTGAGGTTCCAGACTAGAGAAAAACTCACGAGAACTTCAGATCGTCAAACTTACTCACCTAATTGTAATACTGAACAACATATTTCAGTTACAGCCTATTGCAGTAGTTTTGTGCTTTACCAGTTTTGTGTATTTAAAATTTTAAGTCTTATTTATTTTCTGATACTATTTTAATAATATTTCAGGATAATTCTAATAGATGTGATATTAATAGAATAGAAAGATCATGACTGGTATATTTTTCACACTGGTACGCATTAAAGTTGTAATGTTTTCTACAACTGCATATCACCAGATCACCCTCTTAGTTTTTGTAATCAGAAATGTATTTGGCCAGTTAGTTCAAAATAGAGGAGGTTTCTTTGAAGATGGGTCCATTTGTTGGGTATACTATATGTTTTGGAATTAACTATATCAAAAAGTTATATGGAACTCATTATTTTCTCTGGTACTAGATTAATTATTATACATATATTAACACATTTAATTTTCACAAGAACTCTAGGTTCTATCATTTTATTTTATTTTTTACATGTTCTGTCATTTTAATGGTGAGGATATTGAGGTAGACAGAATGTTTGGTGACTACTTTAAGATCGCTGAGGCTAGAAAATAGCAAACACAGAATTTGACCTTTCTAACAGCCCAGATATGAAATCTCTGCTTAACCATTATCTTTGCTGCATCTTACCTGATATATGGCATATTCTTTCCATTTTCTTTAAAGGGTAACAGGAACTTATAGAAGCTGTATAATAATTAGATACACCTAGGTTTTTACACTTTTGTCTCTGGGTAAAGTTGCAGAGTCAGTACTAACTTAACAGAATTTAGGCAATTCATGTAGTTTGTGTCTTTACAACCCAGTTTGTAGAACAATAA